>NC_138377.1:72435715-72530647 GCF_054177405.1 Leptonychotes weddellii | reverse complement strand
CCATTATATATATATATATATATATATATATATATATATATATACACACACACACACACACACACACCACATCTTCTTTATCCATTCATCTGTCGATGGACATCTTGGCTCTTTCCACAGTTTGGCTATTGTGGACATTGCTACACAACTTGATTTTTAAATCCTAGTGCTACCCTACTAGTTCTGTGACCATGGGCAAGTTTTTTAACCTCCATAAGCTATAATTTTCTCATCAGTAAAAAAAAATAAGGATAAGAATCATGTCTCATGTGGTAGTCAAAATGATCCCCCAAAAAGCACAAACATATCTAATATAGTAACTGGAATATCATAATTATTTAATAATTTCCTAACTTTGTAGAATTCTCTTCCCGGCAGCTACCATCTACAGACAAAATAATTTAGGAGGAGAGTTAGGATAGTCTTTAAGTGATTATAAATGAAACCTGGTAGTCCTGAGGGAAAATCCCCTGACTGGGGCCTGAGCTACCTTCTGTCATTGTTTTTCTTATCTTTTGAAAGGCTGTTCTCAAATGCCTTGACATGAGAATTTAGGGTGGTATTCCATTGAAGGGTTCGGGGTGGGGGGTGGGGGAAGAGACCGTGAGCTCCAGGGTCATAGGACCATGAGAATGCTTTGCATTTTGTCAAGTGGCCCTTATAACGGAGAAGCAGAGCCCAGGAGGTGAGCGGAGGAGAGCATGAGTCTGGCAGTCTGCCCTGAGACAATGAGCTTTGTCTGCACGCAGATTCCCAGTGCACAGACGGTCCACATTTAAATAGAGCCCATTGTTTACCACTTGGGTGGAAAACAGAGGAAGTAGGCCAGTGAGTCAGGCACCCACTTATTTTAAGAGGAATTTTTCTGATGATTTCAGAGAAATATAAGCAAAGCCAGGAGTTCAAGGGAAGATGAAGGGAGCAAGGACAAATAAGAACTCCTTGATGCTAATGATGTTCTTCAGTCTTTGCTGAGAGCCTGTCATCCCTTGGCTGTGGGTTCCACCCCTGAACCTCAATCCAAATGGAAAGCTAATTCCATACTGGGGGGAGATTCTAAGATCTAATCTGAAGTAACTTGGAGTAATTGATCTCTCTTTCTCCATTTAAAGGACATTTGCTTGAAATGCCTTCCTCTTCACAGCAGCTGAGGAACAGAGAGAGGGTATTATACCGTGTATAATTTTCTTTATAGTAACTGATGAACAAATGACATAAACTTAGAATCTTATCTTGGTCCTGCTCTGTGACTTGATTTCCTGATCTGCAGATGCTCACACTGACATTCCATTTTCCAGTGGCTCAGTGCTTGGTGTAGCAATGGTCTTTCCATTGTGTCATCTCAGTTGGGAAAAATGCGTGGTAGTGATATAAATGCCACTGAAAAGAAGGAAATGACTTGGTGTCCATGGCAAAGACTCAACTATGTTTTGCTGAAAGCTTCAGATTGCAATTCAAACTTGATTCATTTTCTTTTTTTATTTTCAGTAACTTTTTTTTTTCAAATTTGGTTACAAAGGAATAAAACTCAGAAATTGCAGAAAGATCCTAAGGAAGAAAATAAAAACAGCCTGTAATCCAACCCTTAGAGACAACCTAGTATGCTGCTATATCTTTTAGCATTGTGTAATTAATGGAATATTTTGTACTGTTCAGTAACCTACCTTCATCTGTAATTTGTATTACAGTTTTTATATGACTATATATTCTTCCTCAACATAATTTCAAAGACAACAAAACATTTTTAAGTAGCTTTCTATTTTCGAACATTAAGATTAGTTTCAGTTTTCACTATTAAAATATTTCTTACTCAGGTTTTGTACTGAGCATTCATTCATTTGTTATTCAACAAATATTCCTTGTATACTTACCATGTTCAAATCATGAAATTAGGCATTGTTTTTAGGGGACAAAAAGACAAGATACAAATAGTTCTTTCCTTCAAGGGACTGACTGAAAAGGGCTAATGTCTCCGTAATAAAAGTCACTGCTTAAGAAGGGCCCCTTTCTTTTTCTTCTATGAGTTTCATGTCCCATTGTAGTCTCTGTAAATCTGGTTCATGAAACCAACTCCTGGGGCTGATTTTGGTCCATCTTCTTTCTTTCAGAAAGTATTGTATAAGAGCCCAATAAAATTATATGGGTTGATTTGTTAGAGATTTTGTTTAACTCATAAAGCTAAAAATATATGTTAGGAAATATTCAAAATAATATTACAGTGATTATAGCTGGTATGCTTTTGTAACAATAAATACAAAGTACACAGAGAAATAGCTGAAATTTAATTCTGTTATAGTCAGCAGCTTAATCATATTTAGCTCAGAAACTCTAGATTGCAAAATATAACTGAAATTGTGATTCGACAGCAGGATAGCTGAGTTACCAACTCAGGTGGTGGTCACAACCTTACTTTTTTGGGGCAATGGAATATTTTAATAGAATTATTGTCATCTCATTCTGCCACTGAAATCAAGACTGCCTTTATTATTACTTGCCCAGTGGGGATGGCTGCTTTGCTTACTTGTGTAGCACACACTTCTTCTGAAGTCAAGAGTATGGGAGTGATTCCATTTGAATCAGTGATTCTCTAACTGCTTCAGGACTGCAAGTTGCATTTCTTGATTCTAGGCATCCCCTGTAGAAAATCTTATCCTTGTCATAGACAAAAAGATGAAAAAAATAGAGATACATTTGATTGAAAGTAGCACAATCATGGTTGTAGAATGCAAAATTTTAAGATGACTCCATGACCCCTGCCCCCCCGCCACCTGGTGTTACTCCCATGATTATGTTAAGCTATATGGTTAAGTGGGAGATTGCTGGGTGGGCTAAGCTAATTATACAAACCCTTTAAAAGGAGAGTTTTCTCTGGCTGGGAGTAGACGAAGTTAGAGAGATTTGAAGCATGAGGAGGACTCAGCTTACCATTGCTGGCTTGAAGATAGAAGGGCCACGTGGAAAGGGTAATAAGGAAATGAATTCTATCAACAACCAGTGAGCTTGGAAGAGAACCTGGAGATCCAAATGAGAACTGCAGTTGGTTGACACCTTGCGTGTGAGACTTTGAGCAGAGGAACCAGCTGAGCCTACCTAGAATTCTGACCTACAGAACTGTCAGATAATAAATGGCTGTTGCTTCAAGCTGCTCTCAGTTTGTGGTAATTCGTTACTTAGCAGTAAAAAATTATTGGTTAAATAGCTAATGGTTATTGTTATAACCATTGTATTACGGTTATAACAACTCAGATTTTATGCCTTACTGCTAGTAGGTTGGTCACATATCTACCGTCAACCAAGGGCATAACATTTTTTAAAAAATGTAAATGAAGCAAGAGTAAACTTTATGAAACTCTTAACTAAACCCCCAAATAATAAAAGAAATGGTATATCATCAAAAGAATGAAGTCCATAATATATGCGTTTTTTATATTACTGAAGTTTCTTATAATTTATAACAAACTAATACATAATAGTTCAACAAATGACATAATAAAAATATATTTAGGCTGGTGTTAGCTACAGAGGAGGGTCACCTTAACCGTACCTGGGCAATACAGGAAGTTCTTCCTATTGGAAGTGGTGATTGTCAAGGGAATGCAGGAGGTAACTTACCTTATGTTTACAGACCCAAGGAAAATCATTTTTTCTGATACTATGTGTGGAAAAAAAATGGGGAAATAGAAGACAATTGTGATGAGCTAAGACGAGTGGAATAGGAAATGGACAAGAAAACAGGATTTCATTTCCTCTCCTACTTCCAAGTCTTAGGATGATCATCTTAGAGAAGGATGCTCTTGTCAAGACCTTTCCTCAAAAAACTCCCCTGGGAATGAAAGGAGCTTCGATTACAGGGGCTAAGGATGGCATTTTATTACTAAACTAAAGCCTTTGAGGCTTTAGATGTAAGTTAAGTTTAATGGATGACACCCCTGCTGGGGAGTGGGGGTCTAAACCACAGGCATCTGAGACAAACTTAGGTAAGGGCTGAATGCAAATTATTATATTGCTTAGAATTCACAACCTAGAAAGGGCTAAACAAATCATTATTACTGCTTTTTCTTGAATTTATAAAATCAGAATAATAACCATTCCATGTCCCATGTTATTAAACCAATACGGTGACAAATGAAAAGTTGTTCTGAATAAGATCCTTTTGTAGAAGGAACATTGTATGAAATATAGAAATTGAATCATTTCTTCTTCAGATGTCTTTGTGCCTTGCAAAACGTGGAAGGCTATGGAGCTCTTTGTGTCCTTTTGGGCCTTCTGTGCTTGCAGTGAGTGTACTTGTTGGAATATATGGAGTTGAAGGTGATTACAGGGAAAGCATAGATGCCTTTTGGAGGATCCTACCTCTATTAACTTGTGAGTGATTCCTAGGAGTTAAGGGTGTGACAGGATTTAGATTAATGACAAACAAAAGGCCCATTGGATCCATGTGAGCATAAAGAGAGACAAAGCATGCAAAATATCACTCATTCTTATTATGCTATCACTCCACAAGTGATTATAAAAGTAATCTTTTCACTCTCCAATGGTCCTGTCCATCAGGAATCATATTAATGGCTGGTGCCAACCCAAATGTTTGCCTTTATCTTATGTTATTATTGATGATGTTGCAGAAATAAGGATGTCTTTCTCCACTCTGAGATGTCCTGTTGAGCAGGTTTTAGTATGATCAAGGAAATATCTCACTGTTCTGGCTGCTTTGGCACCCCTCCGGGTACATGCTGAATGAGATCATATATTTAGTAGGGTGATGTCTTACCTAAGAGAGATGAGACAAATAGAGACATTTCTACATCCGCCATTCAGAAACAAAAGCTACAGGGAAGAGATTTTAGGATATAATGTAATATGTTGGGATGCGCTTACTCACTGTGTGATCTTGAGCAAGTTTTTCACCTCCTCTGAGTTATATAATTGCCATGAAGTTTGCTTAGGATAATGCGTGACAGAGTATGGGCTCAATGTCCGTTCATTTCCTTTTCTTCTTACCACCCGGTTTCAGGAAAATTTGCTTGTGATTTAAGAGCTCAAAAGAATTACAAATGCCTATGTCCTATGGAGCAAGAAACTTTGCATCATTATTTTACCCTTAGCTCAGAGTTTATCTTGCCCTTCTTTTTCAGGGCTAGTGATCACAGGAACACCAACCAGTAAAGGGGATACTTCAAAGCCTGAGGTAATGAGATGGATAGTTGGAGAAGCAAGTCGGAATGAGGCTTCAGATTATTCACCTTGGGCATTTACATCCTGTCTGAAACTGACTTAACCAATTTAAACTGTTGTTTAAATCTTTTTTGGAATTTTTTCCCTTGAAAGTTTTTACATGAACATTTGGAAAGCTTTTTTCTGGGCAAAGGTGATAGGTGTGATATTCCCTCTCTGATCTGTCCACAAAATGGCATTCAAGAAATAAAGCTTCCATCTGACTGAGCTTTTGAATATTCCAACAACCCCCCCGCCCGCCACAAAGAGGTTCTTTGTTTTTGTTTGTTTCCCCCTCTGTTTCATAATGGCTTTATGAAGGAGCCAAGAGGTTCCCTCCTTGGCCTCCTAAAACGATGTGACCCAGGGACCCACTTGGTCCCTCTGGTCTTGAAGATCCCATTGATGACCACGGAATGTGGTAGTGATCTCTCTCTCAGTTTCTTCTGACCAGCAAAGACATTTTTCAGAGGGAGAGCAAGGCCCTTTCCAAGTCTGATCTCAACCCTGGCTGTGTCCAGATTGTGTCACAGGCTGTGTCCACATTGTGGTTTCAGGCACTTGCATTTACCAGCTTGGTTTTGGCTGGAGAACGAAGAGTTCCTATCGTGAATATACCCAGTTGCCTCATGATCCCAGGATTAAAGAAAGCAGATATGCACAATCTACTTCATCCTCACCCAACTTTTATTTCTCTACATCTGGCTCTACTCAGGAACAGGAGAAATTTGATTTTAGCTCTTTAGTTCTTTCAGGCAGATTATTTCTCTGTAAATTCATACGTGTTTAATGGGACTTCATGAGACTAACTTTGTTCATCATTACTTAATATTTTCATTCAGGGAAATTTCTAGGGTCAAAACTCTATCAATTTATGTGGTATTTGTCATGTATAGCTGTACTTTAGCATTTAGGAATCCACTAGTTTTCCTAAAAGAGCTCACACATGTTAGAGTATTATATGTATTTTTGCTTTAAAAAAACTTGTGATAACTTTTAAGCTAATAATAATAGTGGTAACAATGGCAAGAACAACAGCATCAATAACAAATGATACCTCTTCATGAATCCGTATATGTTTCAGGTACTGTGCTAGCTCTTCACGTGAATTATGGAATTCAATCCTCACAAAGGCGTAGTGAAGTAGGTCATTTATTTTCTCTGTTTTTCAGTTGAGGAAACTGAAGCTTTGAGAGATTTAATGACTTGTTCAAGGTCACAGAAGAGATAAGTGTTCACTAGATTTTGAACCAGGTAGTCTCCTTTCAATTTAATGCCTATCTAAGAGTGAATGTAGCTAAACATCATTAATTGTTAGGGAAATACAAATCAAAAACACAAGGAAGTACCACTTTATATACATTAGGATAGCTTTTAGCAAAAAACCAGAAACTAACAAGTGTTGATGAGAATGTAGAGAAATTGGAACCCCATAAGCATTGCTGGTGGGAATATGAAAATTGTATAGCTACTATGGAAAAGAATATGGCACTTCCTTAAAAATTTAAACATTTACCATTTGATCCAGCATTTTCACTTCTGAGTATATACAGATGGTCCCTGACCTATGATGGTTTGACTTATGATTTTTTTTGAGTTGATGGTAATATGAGAATGATATGCATTCAGTAGAAATTGTACTTCAGATTTGGATTTGGATATTTTCTCCGGGCTAGTGATATGTGCTGTTATATTCTCTTGTGACGCTGGGCATTGGCAGTGAGTGGCAGCTCTCAGTCAACCACGTGATTATGAGGGTAAACAACTGATAACACTTTCAACCATTCTGCACCCATACAACCATTCTGGTTTTCAGAGTGTTCAATAAATTACATGAGATTTTCAACACCTTACTATAAAATAGGCTTTGCATTGTATGATTTTGCCCAACTATAAGCTAATGTGTTTTGAGCACGTTTAAGGTAGGCTAGTCTAAGCTATAATGGTTGGTAGGTTAGGTGTATTAAATGCATTTTTGACTTAAGATACTTTGCATTGGGCTTATCAGGACATACGCCCATCATAGGTGAGGAAGATCTATCTATACTCAAAAGAATTGAAAGCAGGGACTCAAATAGATATTTATCCACCCATATTTATAGCAGCTTATTCACAATAGCCAGTAGGTAGAAACAACCCAATATCTATCAGCAAAGGAACTGAAAAACAAATGCAAACAATATATGTAACAAATGTAAATGAACTTGTAAAATAAATTCTATAGACATACAATGGACTATTATTCAGCTTTAAAAAGAAACGAAATTCTGGCACATGCTACAACATGGATGAACCTTGAGGGCATCATTATGCTAAGTAAAATAAGCCAGACACAAAGGGATAAATACTGTGTAATTCCACTTACATGAGGGTTCTTGAATATTCAAATTCATAGAGACAGAAAATAGCGTGGTTTCCAGGTACTGAGGGCAGAGGGAAATGCAACATTAGTGTTTAATGGGTATAGAGTTTCAGTTTTGGAAGATGAGTTGTAGAGATGGATGGTGGTGATGGTTGCACAATAATGCGAATGTGCTTAATGCTGCTGAACTGTACACTTAAAATGGCTAAAATGGTAAAATTTTATGTGGTGTGTATTTTATCACAATAAAAAATGATTACTAGAAAACAACAAAATTAAAAAAAAGATTTGAAAAGTGAATATTGAACCAGAGTGTCTTCAAATGATGGATTCAACTATGTTTTAACCTAAATCAGTGAAATCTGTTGTAAGTAATGAGTAACAATTACCTTATGGGAGGTAGTCCTTATCTCTTTTCAATAGAAGCATCACCTGACCTCTCTTTTCAGTGCTTTGGTAATGTTCCCATGGGGTCTTTTAGGAGAGAGACAAAGCAAGGTCCTCATTTTTATGCCTTCATTTTTAGTTCTGCTTCCTTATCCTTTCCCTTCAGCTAAACCATTTACTCTCCACACCTCCATGAGGGGAATGTATTATAAGCTTTTAACCTTCACTGGTCTGAAGATTTTATTTTTCCTCTTCTTGCTCTGTCAACCTCCTGTGGAATTAGCAGCAGCCTATGTGACAAAGATGACAGTTCAGTTTTTGTTGGCCCATTTTTTAGTTGCTACCACCTCATATTCCTTTCACTCACTCAAGCAGAGTCTCCAGCCCTGGGGTCTGACAGTAGGCATATGGTTAAAGACAACCAAAATGGCCCACACAACACAGGTTTTGGCCTCAGCCTTCTACTTTTTTTTTTTTTTTAAAGATTTTATTTATTCATTTGACACAGCACAAGCAGGGGGAGCAGCAGGCAGAGGGAGAGGGAGAAGCAGGCTCCCCGCTGAGCAGGGAGCCCGATGTGGGGCTCAGATCCCAGGATCCCAGGACCATGGCCTGAGCTGAAGGCAGAAACTTAACTGACTGAACCACCCAGGTACTCCTTTTTTTTTTTAATGTGGTGAGTCCTTGCCTATAAAATACCTAATTAAAGGTAATGCTTAATGTGGGAGAAAAAGCTTCTGTCAAGGTCTTCAAATAAGCCATGGCTTTTTTTTTGGTTTTGGTTTTTTGGTTTTTTTGGTGGGTCTCCCACTAGATCCTAGTGAACCGTCTCCTAAACTAACAATGAAATCTAGGGCACTGAACCACTGTATACGTCCTGCCTCTATTTCGTACAGTTTTTAAAAAGCTATAGTAAGTATGTGGACGTTTTCAATTTATTTTTAGATATATATTTATTCATTTTGAGAGGAAGAGATTAAATTTGGAAACTTTTAATCTCTATAACTAGGTAATGTTCTATATTTACTTAGATATAAAAATTATTCAGTTCTTTGGAAAAATATAACCAGTTGCAGTGTTACTTTGCACTAAGTCCATTGCTATAATCTGCCTTTGTGTGAACATGCTTTACTGATAAACATTTGGAAGAATCCTGCCATAGGTTTTTTCACCTCATTGGAACTCATCATTGTTAGTGAATTTATCAACCATGAAAAACTGATGACTAAGAGCATGTGTGACTTGTTAGGGAATGCAGATTAATTGAAGAAGGGAATTATCTATATGTGTTTGCTAAATAAGCAGCGGACCACATAAAATGTGTACGATGTCAATAAGGATAAGTACTTGGTAAAAAATTAGATTGTATTTTTAAAAAAAGGCAGACATGGTCCACTGTGGAAGGTAGAAACTTATCTTCTGATGACTGTCCCATCTAGACATTCATTGGCCGAGGCATGAATCTGCATTGATTAAGACATCTTTGACCACTCCAATAGTATGTTTAGGGTTGTGCCCCTTTCCCTCACAAATTCAGTCAGGGAAAATACCTGTATACTATCTGCACTTACGAGAAGTGAGTTGTTTCTGCTCTCAGCCTGGACATTACAACCTCTCTCATGTGACTGATTAAGGAATAATCTGCCTCTGTCACTTTGCTCTTTCCTTTGTCTTCCATGTCCAAAATTCCACCCCCATCTCTACCCTCTATCCTTTGCTTTGCCTTTCTTGCCCAGGCACATCTTCTTCAGGGTCAGTGGTAGAAGAATAATGGAAGAACCAGTTATTTGGTGTATTCCCAGGAGACCCCTGAAAGACCGCCCCCCCCCCCCCCAGAGGACTTGGGGATGGAAGGCAACTGTATGTACAAGGCTTAGGTCTGTGTGGTTTAGTTCAAAAAGCGTGGATTTCTTACAGGCTCCATCACCTTAGGTGAGTAACTTGTCTTCTCCAAGACTTCTGTTTTTAATCTACACAACGGGAGAAGTAAGTCTTTTTAGCAACTGGTGTTAGGAAAACTGGATAACTATATGCAGAAAAAGGTTGAAATTGGCTCCCTATGTTACACCAACTCATAAAAATTAAAATGGATTAAAGGCTTAAACATCATCTGATATCAGGGGCACTCTTTTACCACTTCCGGTTTGGCACTGCCTGATTTGAATAGATTTTTGTTTAAATAAACTCTTAAAAATTTTAGTATGACTCAGTTTATGTTTTAATAGCTCTGGTGTCAAAAAAGGGAACCGAAGGAGACCCCCTGATGGCACCCAGAAGTGATGAACTTTAAATCTAGAACATAAAAATCTCTTGATCTCCATCTTAGTTGAACCTTCTCATCCCTGATATAAAGAAGAAAATTGAGGATAATGTAGCTGGACGGCTTGATATCATTCAGGTGGCAATCCAGTTCTTTGAGGAATTAAAAGCAACTGTACTTGTCTTATAAATCAGTTCTTTATAAGAACAGAAAGGCAGCTCTAGAAATAGTTCTGAGCCCACTTTTTACCAATCCAAAACCTTGAGTTGTTAGAAACTGTGCTAGTGTTTGGTTAAGTGTCTTAGTGTGTGTCTTTGGGGGTGTGAAGGGGCAGGGACGAAATCCTCTGTGCTGGGAGTCTGCCGTTTTCACAGCCCGAGGTGGAGGCCTAGTTGAGAAAAGGGCTTAAAGGGGCCTCACTGAAGTTGGGGCAAGGAGACTCACTGAAGTTGGGGCAAAGAGATATAGTCTTTGCCTCCTCTTCCACTGGGTCCTGTCAGTGTTTCAGAATCATCAGTGCCAAAGCATCAGGCACCAAGACATCAGGGATCTGTACTCCTCTTACTGCCACTCTGAATATTCACTCTCCCTGCCAGCATGACCCTTCAGCTCCAGCAGCTCTTTGTTGCTCCTTGTCACGCTCATCACACAGGAATGTTCCGTAAATCCTGGTGGCCATTGACTCATCCCCCTACAGACAACTGGAAGTCAGGTCTGGAATACTGCCATGAAGCGGGCGCGAGGCCTGCACACCTGCCCCCAGCAGGGGAGTTTCTTTTAGTTTAGGGACAAAACTCCTCTGTCCCATCTATTTTTTTTTTTTTTCAAGCATGTATGCTTTTTCCATCAAACTCTCTCCTCCTCAGTGAGCTTAGGCTTTTGAAGATATAATTCAGGAAGTTTTTCATGCCACTGTTATTTCTGCTCAGTTATATATCTCCCTGAGGCATTGAAACAGAGCCTCTTGAATTGACTAGGGGAAAGGGAAAAATTCAGAGAGAGAAAAACAAGAATGAATATCTTAGAATATTTTCCAGCCACACATACCAGTTGACATCGAAGAGATGAACCTAGGTTTAGCAGTTCACCCCTGGACATGATAGAATATTTCTATTAGTTCTGTGGCTTCCATAATGCACTTGGGTGAATGTAAGAGGAAACACACCAGGTGGGTTGGAAGATCATTGTTCTGGTTCTTCTTTTGCCCAGTGTCACCTGACTGCAGTTCTTTATCTGTGAAATGAGTAAGTTGGATCGTTATCTCTTCCAGCAATCATATTTTTAACTTAAAATAGTAAATACTCTTCATGGCAGTAAATATCCTATTAGTACATAGATTACCACATCAGTTAGCACCTAAACAGTGCTGCTGGCTGATTTTCATACATTATCTAGAGGGGTTTACTTGATGTTCAGTACCATCTCATACAATCATTTCAGTTGATTCAAAAAAAAAATCCATCATGTCAGTTACTAATGTGAAAGATGACCCTTTCTGATGGAATTTTTGACTTTTATTATAAAGTACAGATACTCTCTTCTCTGATATGAATGGGACATGACCTTGCCTCTGGAAAGAGTAATGGACATGTGCCCTCAGAACTTCTCTCCCTTGTCTCCTGGAACCACTTTTCAGGATGACAGTAATTTTCCTCCTTTCAGAAGTATGATTTTTTTTTTTTTTTTTTTAAAGAAAGAGTCACAATGTCTGCTAATACAATGACCCACTTTTCCTTTTACCAAGCAGCCTGGCTAGTGGCTGAAAAATGATAATCAATAGGGTTTCCATTTGTAATGGAAACGTATTGATGTTCATCTGTCTTGTAAGTAAAAAGACACAGGCCCAAAAAGGTGCTTTGAAATGCCTATTGAAATACATATCAGCAGACCTGTTGTCAGCTCTCTCCAGACGTTTCCTTCACCACAGTTTCTTTCCTCTTCTGTGGTATGTAATGTGACAGTCTAAGTGGTCTTCTGTTGCACTCAAGATTTTATCCCTTTTATATTTTTTCCCCTTTCTCGCACTTGGCACTTGGTAGTACTGCTTTGCCGCAGCTGTTTATAACATAGAAGATGAATGTCTTTCATGGGTGTATTCCTAATTTCTCCCTCCTGAGTTGCATATGAATATTGGTATCTGATGGAATTTGTTATAAGCAAATGGATATCAGAGTCCCGTGCGGACTTCTTTCTTTTCGTCTTCCCCTGTGGCTCCCTCAATATGTGCAATCTCTGTGTTTTGTGGAGTGTCTTACTCAGGGCCAGCCATTCTTGGCTGGACTTCAGGACACATCCTGATTCTGTTTACAGGTGAGGAAGGCCCAAAGTCTAGTGCCCTGGAGAGAATGGGGGACATAGAGTTAATCATCATAGGACGTGTCGGACAAAAGCAAACAAGAAACTAGTTGGCTTCCTCTGGAGTTTGATGTCACAATCAGACTTGTTGTTTCCTGATGTTGGCAGACGCTGAAGCCAGGACAACTCTATATTATGTTTATTTCCCTCTACTGAATTACAATTGCTTCCTGCAAAACACAGTGACTACTGAAGAGGTGGAATGTGTTCTTGGCCATGTGTTGTCTCTAATCTCTGCATGCGTCTAAAATGGAAATAACTGATTTTTCTTGAATGCTCTTCTGTCTCCAGAATGACCTCTCTCTAAGAGTTTCCTAAGGCTTTCATTGAATCAGGGGCCTGTTCCTGAGGTCTGAGTGTGCACCTGTCATGGTTTTGTGGGCAGAGGAAGCCAGTGAGGGTCAAAACATTTTTTCCATACACTTGCCAACACTTGTTATTTCTTGTCTCTTTTATTTTAGCCATTCTGACAGATGATATCTTATTGTAGTTTTGATTTGTATTTTCCTGATGATTAGTGATGTTGAACATCTTTTCATGTGTCTGTTGGCCACCTGCATGTCTTTTTGGGAAAAATGTCTATTCAAGTCCTCTGACCATTTTTTAATCAGACTGTTTTATTGGTGTTGAATAGTATAAGTCCTTTTTTTTTTTAAAAGATTTTCTTTATTTATTTGACAGAGAGAGCACAAGCGGGTGGAGTGGCAAGCAGAGGGAGAGGGAGAAGCAGGCTCCCCAGTGAGCAGAGAGCCTGATGCTGAGCTCAGTCCCAGGATCCTGGGATCATGACCTGAGCTGAAGGCAGATGCTTAACTGATTGAGCCACCCAGGAGCCCTTGAATTGTATAAGTTCTTTATATATTTTTGATACTAACCCTTTATTGGATATATCATTTGCAAATATCTTTTCTCATTCAGTAGATTGCCCTTTCATTTTGTTGATGGTTCCCTTTGCTGTACAAAATTTTTTTAAGTAGTTTATTTTTGCTTTTATTTCCTTTGTCTGAAGAGACTTAATCTAGAAGTATGTTGCTATGGCTAATGTCAGAGAAATTATTGCCTGTGTTCTAGGATTTTTATGTTTTCAGGTCTCACTTTTAGGTCTTTGAGTTTATTTTTGTGTATGGTGTAAGAAAGTGGTCCAGTTTCATTCTTTTACATGTGGCTGTCCAGTTTTCCCAGCACAATATGTTGAAGAGACTGTCCTTTCCCCTTGTATAGGCTTGCCTCCTTTGTCATAGATTAATTGACCATATAATCACGGGTTTATTTCTGAGCTCTCTGTTCTGTTCCATTGTTCTCTGCATCTATTTTTGTGCCAGTATCATACTCTTTTGATTACTACAGCTTTGCAGTATATTTTGAAACCTGGAATTGTGACAAAATGGATTAAAAAAATAAGACCAATCTATACGCTGTTATTCATTTTTCTTAAGATTGCCTTGGCTATTCAGAGTCTTTTTGGTTCTATGGAAATTATAGTATTATTTGTTTTAGTTTTGTGAAAAATGTTGTTGGTATTTTGATAGGGATTGCATTGAATCTGTAGATTGCTTTCAATAATTTTTCCAATCCATGAGCATGAAATATCTTTCCATTTCTTTGTGTCATCTTCATTTTCTTTCATCAGTGTTCTAAGGTTTTTGGAGTACAGGTCTTTCACCTCTTTGGTTAAGTTTATTCCTAGGTATTTTATACTTTTTGGTGCAATTCTAAATAGAATTGTTTTCCTAATTTCTCTTTCTGCTACTTTATTAATGTATAGAAGTGTTACCAATTTCTGCATATTAATTTTGTAACCTGCAGTTTTACTGAATTCATTTATTGCTTCTAGCAGTTTTTTTGGTGGAATCTTTAAGATTTTCTGTGTATAGAATCAAGTCATCTGCAAATAAATCACAATTTAACTTCTTTTTTTTTTTTTTAAAGATTTTATTTATTTATTTGAGAGAGAGAGAGTGAGAGAGAGAGCCCAAGAGGGGGTAGGGTTAGAGGGAGCAGACTCCCTGCTGAGCAGGGAGCCCGATGTGGGACTTGATCCCGGGACTCCGGGATCATGACCTGAGCCGAAGGCAGTCGCTTAACCAACTGAGCCACCCAGGCACCCCACAATTTAACTTCTTCTTTGCCAATATGAACGCCTCATTTCTTTTTCTTGTCTGATTGTTATGGCTTGGACTTCTACTGTGTTGAATAAAAATGGTGGTGAGAATGGATATCCTTGTCTTGTTCCTGATCTTAGAAGAAAAGCTGAGTTTTATACCACTGAGTATGTTAGCTGTGGGTTTTTCATATATGGCCTTTATTATGTTGGGATATGTTTCCTCTAAGTCCACTTTATTGATAATTTTTATCATGAGTGGATGTTGAATTTTGTCAAATGCTTTTTCTGCATCTATTGAGATGATCATGACTGTTATACTTTATTTTGTTGATGTGGTATATCACATTGATTGTTTTGCAAATATTAAACCATCTTTGCATCCTGAGCATAAATCTCACTTTATCATGGTGAATGAGCTTTTTAATGTATTGTTGTATCTGGTTTGCTAATATTTTGTTGAGGATTTTTGTATCTGTGTTCTTCAGAGATATTGGCCTGTTATTTTCTTTTCTTTTATACTAACTATCTTTGTCTGGTTTTAGTATCAATGTAATTCTGGCCTTATAGAATATATTTGGAAGCTTTTTTTCTTTTCAGTTTTTGGCATAGTTTGAGGAGAACAAGAATTAACTTTTTTTAAACATTTGGTATGATTTACCTGTGAATGCATCTGATCCTGGACTTTCATATTTGGGTAGTTTTTGATTACTGATTCAGTTTCATTACTTGTAAGCAGTCTGTTCAGATTTTCTGTTTCTTCCTGACTCAGTTTTGGAAGATTTTATATTTCTAGGAACTTATCCATTTCTTCTAGGTTGTCCAGTTTCTTGGCATATAATTTTTCATAGTATTCTCTTATAATCCTTTGTGTTTCTGTGGTGTCAGTTGTTACTTCCCTCTCATTTCTAATTTTATTTAGGTCCTTTCTCTTTTTTCTTGATGAATCTAGCTAAGGGTTTATCAATTTTCTTAATCTTTTCAAAGAACCAGCTCTTGGTTTCACTGATCTTTTTTTTTCATTTTTTTTTTAGTCTCTATGTCATTTATTTCTGCTCTGCTCTTTATTATTTCTTTCCCTCCACTCCCCTTTGGCTTTGTTTGTTCTTTTTCTAGTTCCTTTATGTGAAGGTCATATTGTTTATTTGAACTTTTTCTGTTTTTTGAGGTGGGTTTGTATCACTGTATATTTCCCTTGTAGAAATGCTTTTGCTGTTTTGGACTATAGTATTTTCATTTTCATTTGTCTCCATATATTTTTTAATTTCTTTTTTAATTCCTTCATTGACCCATTGGGTTGTTTAGTATCAGATTGCTTAGCCTCCATGTGTTTCTGTTTTTTCAGTGTTCTTATGATTTATTTCTAGTTTCGGACCACTGTGGTCAGTAAAGATGTATAGTATGATTTCAGTCTTCTTAAATTTATTGAGGCTTGTTTTGTGGCCTAACATGTGATCTATCCTGGATCTATTCTGGAGAATGTTCCATGTGTACTTGAAAAGAATGTGTATTCTGTTGTTTTTGGATGGAATGTTCTGTGTATATTTGTTAGGTCCATCTGGTCCAATGTATATTCAGAGACACTGTTTCCTTGATTTTCTGCCTAGATGATCTAACCATTGATGTAAGTGGGGTGTTAAGGTCCCCTACTATTATCGTATTACCATTAATTTCTCTCTTTATGTTTGTTGATATTTGCTTTATGTATTTAAGTGCTCTGGTGTTAGGTGTGTAAATATTTACAATTGCTGTATGTTCTTGTTGGACTGATCCTTTTATCATTATGTAATGCCCTTCTTCGTCTGTTACTAGTATTTGTTTTAAAGTCTATTTTTTCTGATATAAGTATTGTTACTGTGGCTTTTTTTTTTTTTTTTTTTTGCTTCCTTGTGCATGGCAAATGTTTTTTCATCCCTTCACTTTCAGGCTGTATGTGTCTAGGTCTGAGGTGAGTCTCTTGAAGGCAGCACATAGATGGGTCTTGTTTTTAATCCATTCTGTTACCCTGTGTCTTTTGACTGGAGCATTTAGGCCATTAACATTAAAGCAATTACTGATAGGTATGTACTTATTGCTGTTCTGTTATTTGTTTTCTGATTGTTTTGTAGTTCTTCTCTATTCCTTTCTTCTTCTCTTGCTCTCTTTCTTTGTGATTAATGATTTTCTGTAGTGTTTAATTTGGCTTGTTTTCTCTGTATTTTTTGTGTTTCTATGATAGGTTTTGGCTTTGTGGTTACTGTGACGTTTATATATAACTTCCTAAGTTAATAGCAATCTATATATATATATTTTAAAGATTTTATTTATTTATTTGAGACAGAGAGAATGAGAGAGAGAGAGCACATGAGAGGGGGGAGGGTCAGAGGGAGAAGCAGGCTCCCTGCCGAGCAGGGAGCCCGATGCGGGACTCGATCCAGGGACTCCAGGATCATGACCTGAGCCGAAAGCAGTTGCTTAACCAACTGAGCCACCCAGGCGCCCAATAGCAATCTATATTAATTTGATGGTGATTCAAGTTCAAACACATTCTTTTTTTTCTTTTTATTAACATATAATGTGTTATTTGTTTCAGGGGTACAGGTCTGTGATTCATCAGTCTTACACAATTCACAGTGCTCACCATAGCACATACACTCTCCAGTGTCCATCACCCAGCCACCCCATCCCTCCCACCCCCCTGCTCTCCAGCAACTCTCAGTTTGTTTCCTGAGATTAAGAGTCTCTTATGGTTTGTCTCCCTCTCTGGTTTCATCTTGTCAAACACATTCTTTAAAAAAAAAGGAAAAACATCTTTCTTTTTTTTTTTTCTTTACTTCCTCAATGTTTTATGAATATGCTGTCGTATTTTATGTATTTTTAATCATAATTTTCTTATGTCTAATTATGGCCATTTTTTTCCACTTAAAGAAGTTCCCTTAACATTTCTTGTAAGACTGGTTTACTGGTGATAAACTCCTTTATCTTTTGTTTGTCTGGGAACTCTATCTCTCCTTCAAATCCGAATTATATCTTGCAGGGTACAGTACTCTTGGTTGTTGGTTTTTCCTTTTAATACTTTGAATATATCATGCCACTTTCTTCTGGCCTGCAAAGTTTCTATTGAAAAATCAGCTGATAGCCTTGTAGGTTTTCCCTTATAGGTAACTTTTTGCTTCACTCTTGCTGCTTTAATTTAATTTTTTTAGAAAGAGAGAGAAGGAGGGAGGGGCAGAGGGAGGAGGAAGAGAGAGAGAGTCTAAAGCATGACCCCAAGATCATGACCTGAGTGGAAACCAAGAGTCAGATGCTCACCTGGCTGAGCCACCAAGGTGCTCTTCTCTTGCTGCTTTTAAAATTCTCTATCTTTAACCTTTGACATTTTAACTATTATGTGTTATGGTGTGGACCTCCTTGGTTTGTTTGGAACTCTGTGCTTTTTGGACCTGGATGTTTGTTTCTTTCCCTAGGTTAGGAAGGTTTTTATCTTTTCTTTCCTTTCTCATCTGAGACTCCATAACTTGAATGTTTGTTTGCTTGACATTGTCCAAGAGATCCCTTAACCTGTCCTCATTTTTTAAATTCTTTTCTGTTTTTGCTGTTCATCTTGGTTGCTTTCTGCTACCCTGTCTTCCAATCACTGATTTGTTCTTTTACATCTGCTAATCTACTGTTGAGTCCCTCTCATTTTTTTATATCTGTTATTGTATTCTTACTGTTTTTTAAAATATTTTCTCTTTATTGAAGGTCTCACTGATTTCTTCTACTCTTTTCTCCAGCCCAGTGAATATCTTTATGATCATGACTTTAAATTCTTTATCAGGCATATTTCTTATGTCTGTCACTTAGTTCTTTTTCTGAGTTTTTTTTTCTCGTTCTTTATTTTGGATCATATTCCTCCTTCTCATCATTTTGCTTAACTTTCTGTTTGTTTCTATGGATTAGGCAGAACAGATACCTCTCCTAAACTTGAATGAATCGTCTTGTGTACGGTCAGTCCCTGTATACTGTGTATACTTAGTGACTTTTGCTGGCTGGCCGGAGCTGTGGCTGGGCATGTGGTGGGGGTCCTAGAGCTTTTCACATAGTGGGAACCCTGGCAGGGAAGCTAAAGCTGAAGTGGTTGTAGGCCAGGATGTTCCAGGGTTCTGTGCACTGAAGGTAACCTGGCAGGACAGCTGAAGCTGAAATTGGTACAGTCCAGGGTGTCCCAGGGCATTCAGTGCAGGGTGTGCCTTGGCAAGGTAGCTGGAGCTAAGGTGATATGAGGAGCAGGGGGTCCCTGAGTTCTCTCCACAGAGGGTGTCCTGGCAAGACAGCTGAAACTAAAGTGGGTATAAGCTGGGGGGACCTGGGCTCTACACACAGAGGATACCTTGGCAGGATAGCTGAAGCTGAAGTGGTTGTAAACTGGGGTGTTCCAGGACTCTCTGCACAGAGGGCACCCTGAAGGGGCAACTGGAGTTGAGCTGGGGTACTCCACAAAGGAGGCACACCGGCAGGACAGCCAAAGCCAAAATAGGCATGGGCCAGTGTGGTCTCTGGGCTCTCTGCACAAAAGGTGCCCTGGCAGGACCACTGAAGCTGAAGTGGTTGGAAGCCAGGTTGTCCCAGGTCTCTCCACAGTTTGTCTCCAAATGCTCAGTCAGGGGGTGCCCTGGCCAGGCCACTGGAGTTGAGGCCAGTACAGGCCTGAGTGTTCCAAGGTATTCTGTGTAGGAGGCACCCTGGCAGGGTGGCTGCATCTGAAGCAGACCTCAATCGAGAGGTTCTAGAGCACTTTGCCCCAGGGGTGCCCTAGCAAGCTGTGTGAAGCCAGTGGGCCTGGAGTGTTCTGGGGTGCTTTGCACCTGTGTCACCTTGGCTCGATGGCTGGGGCTGTAGTGAGTGCTAACCAGGGATGTCCTGGCGTGTGCTGCCCTGTTGCTGCCTTGGTGGGAGGGCTGGGGCTGGTGTGGGCTAGAGGCTCAGGACTCATTGAAACAACAGGCTGGTTAGGGTGCCTAGATCGTGCACAGTTCTGTGCTTTCAAGGTGTGTGTGGGGTGGTGTTAACTGTTTCCATCAGCCTCTCCCACCTGGAGAGCATTTCAGCATCTCTTCTCCTGCAGTTTGGCAGAGTTCTAGGGATGGCTCTTTTGTATGCTAGTTGCTCTTTTAAACCACAGTTTTTTAAAGAAGAAAGGGAAGGAAGGGAGGGAGGGAGAAAGGAAGGGAGGAAGGAAGGAAGGGTGAGGGAAGGAAGGAGGAAAGGAAAGAAGGAAAGAAAGGAGGGAAGGAGGGAAGGAGGGAAAACCCCAAAGAGAACAAAAAAGAAAAAACACCCCCCCAAACCAAAACAAAAACAACCCATGGTTTTTTTTTCTGTGCCCCAGCACAACTGGGGCTGGTATGGACTTGAGAACCCAGGGTTGCTGAAGCAGCAAGCCCATTGTGGGGACCAGACCCTGCTCCTGTCTGTGCTCCTAATGTGGCGGGGGAATGTAAACCATGTAAATCTCTAGCCCCTCCGACCTGAGCATTTCTGCAGCTCCTCCACCATTGGGCTGCATTCTAGTGCTGCTGCTATCTCTTTTATATGTTAGTTGATCTTTTAAACCATGGCTTTTTTTCTGTGCCCCAGCGGAGAGGAATCTGTTCCTGGTCCCTCAGTACTATCCCTCCACATTGCAGTTCGCTGCAGGGATGAGGGTTCCTTCTCTTACCATCTCTCTTGCTGTTCTCATTTGCCCTTCTCTGTGTCTTTTGTTGTGCAGTAGCTGTTCAGTTGGCCCTTAGTTCTTCTTCAGGAGGAATTGTTCTATAAATCGGTATAATTTGGCGTGGATGTGGAGGCGTGAGTTCAGGGTCTTCCTCTGGACTGAACTCCCTTATTGCTTTTCTAACGTAAGCATTTAAAAGCCACAAATTTCCCTCTAAGCTTTGGCTTCATCATCCAAATTTTTATATGTTGCATTTTCACTATAATTCACTTTGAAATACTTTCCAATTTGTCTTGTAATTTTTTCATTGTCCTATGTGATATGTAGTAATGTGTTACTTTATTTTTTCCCAAATATTTGGGGTTTGAATGGCAATCTATTGATAGCAATTTCTAATTTAATTCATTTGTAGTTAATGAACATATGCAACAAGATTTCAGTTTTTTGAAATTTATTGAATGTGATATTTTTATGGAGCAGCATATTTTTTATCTTGGTGAATATTACATATGCTCTTAAAAAGAATAGTATTTTGGGGGCACCTGGGTGGCTCAGTCAGTAAAGCATCCAGCTCTTGATTTCGGCTCAGGTCATGATCCTCAGGGTTGTCAGATGGAGCCCCATGTCGGGCTCTGCCCTCAGTGGGGAGTCTGCTTAAGATTCTGTCTCTCCCTCTGCCCTTCCACCTGCCCCCCCCACGTTCCCTCTCTCTCTCTCTAACTCAAATAAATAAATAAATCGTAAAAAAAAAATAGTATTCTGTCCTCTTGGTTGCAATATTCTATAAATATCAATTAGATCAAGAGGATTGGTGATACTGTTAACAACTATATCCTCACTGATTTTTTGGTCAACTTGATCAATCTTTGATAAGTAGGTTTTAAAATGTCCAAATATAATTGTGAATTTACTAATTATCCTTTATTTGTGTTTGTTTTTTTTCATTTATTTTGAAGCTATTGTTAGATGCACAAACATGTAAGGTTGTTGGTTTCTTGACTACTTGACTCTGTTGTTATTAAATTTCCTTCTTCATCCATGGCATCACTGCTCATCTGGAAGTTCTCTGCAATTGTTCTTGCCTGGATATTATTATAGCTATACCCCCATTCTTTTTTTTTTTTTTTAAAGATTTTATTTATTTGACAGAGAGAGACAGCGAGAGCAGGAACACAAGCAGGGGGAGTGGGAAAGGGAGAAGCAGGCCTCCCGCCTAGCAGGGAGCCCGATGTGGGACTCGATCCCGGGACCCCAGGATCATGACCTGAGCCGAAGGCAGACGCTTAACGACTGAGCCACCCAGGCGCCCGCTATACCCCCATTCTTATGCTTATTGTTTGTATGGCATATTCTTTTCCATCCTGCTACTTTCAACCTGTCTTTGTCTTTATAATGTAAAGTTAAACCCCTATAAATCTATTTTTTAGTGGTTACTCTAGGATTTAAACTATGCATTCTTAACTTGCTATCTTCCACTTACAAATATTATAGCACTTCACATAAATGCTATAACAGTATAGCATTTATAATACTATAATTCCACCCTTTATCCTTTGAGTTACTGTTATCATAAATTTTGCTTCTAAATACAGTATAAACTCAAAAGACAGTGTTATTTTTTCTTTAATCAGTTTTCTCTTAAAGAAATTAATAGAAGACAAAGGTCTTCTATATTTATAATTTCCGATGTTCTTTTTACCTTCCTATAACTTTCAATTTCCAAATGGAATAATTTCTTTTCATGCAAAAAAATATGTAATGTTTTGTTGTTTTGGTGTTTATTTTTGTTTATTTTTGTCTTTTTGTTTTTTTTTGTAATGAAGTTCTGTTGAAGAATCCTTGGAGTTTTTAATTATCTGAAAATCTTTTTATTTCATCTTAATTTATTATGATTTTTTTGCTACATATGTAATTTGAGGTTAAAAGATTTTTTTCTTTTGGCACTTTAAAGATGTTACGTCATTGTCTCCTGGCCTCCGTTGTTTCTAATGTGAATTAACTGCAGACTGAATGATTGTATATAATATGTAATTTTCTCTGCTTTATATATTCATCTTTGGGATTTCAACAGTTTGATTATATGTGCTAAATGTGATTTTCTTTTTACTTTTATTTTTTAGAGTTCGCTGAGCTTTTGCATTGTGTAAGTTGTTGCTTTTTGCCAAACTTGGGAAAATTTCATCTCTTCTCTCTCATCTCCCTTTCTCTATGTCATTTCTCTCCTCTCTGTTCAGGATTCCAACTGTAGCTATGTTAGACTAATGTTTTTCTATATCAGTGCATCTCTGTTCACTTTTTCAAACTTTTTATTTTTCTCTGTTGTTAAGAGTGGACAACGTCTGTTTATCTGTCCTCAAGTACACTAACCATTTTCTGTTCAATATTCACTTTGATATTGAGCCTACACAATTATATTTTCATTTGATTTCAGAAATTCTTTTCAGTTTTAGAATCCCCTCCCCCTCCCCCCCTTTTTTTTTTACAATATGCATTTCTCTTCTGATATTATCTTTTCAATCAATTGCTCATCTTTTTAAGTTCTTGGATATATTTATAACAGCTGTTTTGAAATCCTTGACCCTTACAGGATCTGTTTCTCTTCACTATTTTTATTTTTTCATTATTATGAGTCACATCCCCCTGACTTTTTTTTGCATGTCTAGTAATTTTGATTTTATGCAGGACATTGTAGATTTTATTTTGTAGGAAGTCTGTATTATGTTGCCTTTCTTGACATAGTTTTAATTTTGTTCTGGTGGGCAGTTAAATTTCTGGTAGTTTCAATTGATCCTATCAGTCTTGGTTTTATTCTTTGTTAGGAGGATCAGTTTGGGTTTTATCTTTTGTCCTTGAATATAGCCACTAATCTAGGGCAAGGTTTATTTCCTGTAAGGGATGACCTACCTAGGGTCTCACATGAATGGTTTATGTGCTCACTGAGGTCCCTTCACTTTATCTGTGCCAAGACACACATATCTCTCAGTACTGTGTGACCTCTAGTATTGATTCTCTCTTAGCTACATGGCAGGCAATGCCTTGTAGGCCTTACAGAGTCTAGCCTTGTACATGCACATCCCAGCCATCAGCCAAAGACCCTGGTTAGCCCTCACATCAACTTCTGGCAGTCCCCTCACTGTTGCAACTTCATTTTCTTCACTACTCTGCTCTTCAAATTCCAGCTGCTTCAACTGCCTTAAATTCAGTCTCAGCTCCTTCAGCTCAGTGAGGTTACCATCTTGACTTAAGTGCCACTTCCTTGAAGTATGGTCTCGTGTGTGCCTCGAGTCAGAAAGCCAGGGAGTATTTGGGACTCATATATGTTTTCCTTCTCTCAAGAATCACTGCCTTCTAATGCCTCTGGTCCAATGCCTGAAAACTGTTGCTTCAGAAATTTTCCCCCCATTTTTATAATTATTTATGGGGAATGGGCAGGTTCAGTACCAATTCTCATGGCCAAAAGTGTTGTTGCCAGTCATTGTTTATAGAAGATTTTTCCAAGCCATTTGTCATTTGCTTACAGAGGTACTTTCTCTTTCTAACCCAGTATAGTCTATGTCCTTTTACTTTATATTTAATCAAGAACTTTGTAACCTACTGAACTTTTTTTCAGTGCAGTCCTAATCTTAACTCATCTTCCTAAGACCAGAAGAAATGATTAACTAAGAATGAACTGATAGGCTACACACTGTATGATTCTAACTATATGACATTCTAGTAAAGGCAAAATTATAGAGACAATGAAAACATGAGTGGTTTCCAGGAGTGGTGGTGGGGAAATGAATAGGCAAAGCACAGAGGATTTCAGAGTAGTGAAAATATTCTATGTGGTACTCCATTTTATGACTATATGTCATTATACATTTATTCAAACCCATAGAACATATACCACCAAGAGTGAACCCTAAGGGAAACTATGGACTTGGTGATTATGATGTATCAGTGTGGATTCATCCTTGGTAAAAATGTGCCATTCTGGTAATTGATGTTGATAATGGGGGAGGTTCTGCATATGTGTGGGCAGGGGACATATGGAAAATCTTTGTACCTCTCTCTCAATTTTGTTGTAAACCGAAAACTGGTCCAAAAAAATAGTCTTAACAAAAGAGAACTGATTAGGGCATGTAGGTGGCTCATTTGGTTAAACATCCAACTTTTGATTTCAGCTCAGGTCATGATGTCATGTGTTGTAGAATCAAGCCCTGCATCAGGCTCCACGCTCAGCAGGGCGTCTGCTTGAAGATTTCTCTCTCTTCTTCTCCGTCTGCTTCTATCGCTGTGTGTGTACACACTCTCTCTCTCTCAAATAAATTTAAAAAAAAAGTGAACTGATTAATAGCAATGTTTTAGGACAAAACTAGTAACTTATATGACTAGTAGTTTTGATGTTTGTTTAATCAATACTTTTCTTACATGTAGTTTTAAAAAATTTTTTAACAACAGAATTGTATTTTTCTTTTTTAAGATTTTATTTATTTATTTGAGAGAGAGAGTGAGAGAGAGAAAGAGCACAAGAGGGGGGAGTGGGAGAGGGAGAAGCAGACTCCCTGCTGAGCAGGTAGCCCGATGCGGGACTCGATCCCGGGACTCCAGGATCATGACCTGAGCCGAAGGCAGTCGCTTAACCAACTGAGCCACCCAGGCACCCTGAATTGTATTTTTCAAAAAATCAGTTTTATTTTAAGCTAATTTCTTTACCATGTATTCACTTTATTTACTTTGTGTTTATTCATGTCTTAAGAAATAGCAAATTTCTTGAGGGTTTAGATTATTAACTTCTATGATCTCTTCTCTTCCCTTTCTTTTTTCTTTTTCTTTTCTTTTTTTTTTAAAGATTTTATTTATTTATTTGACAGAGAGAGACACAGTGGGAGAGGGAACATAGCAGGGGGAGTGGGAGAGGGAGAAGCAGGCTCCCCGCCGAGCAGGGAGCCCGATGCGGGGCTCGATCCCAGGACCCTGGGACCATGACCTGAGCCGAAGGCAGACACGTGATGACTGAGCCACCCAGGTGCCCCTCTTTTTTCTTTTTTTGAAGAGAGAGGGAGAGGCTAGAGGGAGAGGGAGACTGAGAATCCCAAGAAGGCTCCATGTTCAGTGTGGAGCCCAACATGGGGCTTGATCTCACAACCCTGGGATCATAACCTGAGCTGAAATCAAGAGTCACACACTTAACTGACTGAGCCACCAGGCACTCCTCTTCCCTTTCTTAAACAGGAACACCTGACCCACTTTTTTTTTTATCAGTAAATATCTGTCTTGTAAAAAAAAAAAAAAGCGTGATAATGTATGACAGAAATGTGTGGGTCCTAGGTCAAGCCTGCCTAGATGTGAACCTCACTTCTGACACTTAACAGCCATGCAATTTTGAGCACTTGTCCTGTTCTCCCTAAGCCTCATCCATAAAATGGGGGTAATAATTGTACCATCTCTTAGGAGGTTTTTTGTAATGGTTTCAATCTGTGCAAAAGTACTTGGCATAATGTCTGATACATAATATATGTTTAATAAGTATTAATAATATCTAGTTCTTAAAATACTACATTCGTTTATTTATTTTTTAAAAAAGAAGCATGAAGAGGCAGCACAGTAGAGTAGGAAAGTCACGAAGTATCTGTTCTATTTCTACCTCTTATTATCTGTGTGACTTCAGCTGAACCCTTTAAGCTCTCCAGTCTGCATCTATAAAATGAGCAGAAAATGTGCATAACCTCAGAGTTCGGTGCAAGAATCAATTAGGTTAGTGTTCCATAGCTTGTTAACAATCAGAAAAAAAAAAGCTTTATATAATAAGTAAAATACAAGTAATTAATCAATAATTTTCTTAAAAGTATACAAGTTACAGGTTGGGTCCTAATATTCTCTACCAGATGGAATCTTCCTGCTATAAAGAAAAAACAACTGTTTATTTCCTCAACAAGATAAAAGGAATGGTCCCCTTCTGAGCTCCCATAGTTTCTGCCAGGTGAACCATTGCTTTGAGAAGAAAGAGGTGCATATCCTTGTCTAAAAATCTAATGAACACTTACATATTTTATTAGAAACTTTACTACAAAAAAGAATATGTCATACATGTAATAGAGGAATATAATGTATGTGCCTTATATGTATGTGGCACACACATGCATAGATGTGTGTTTCTATTTAATGAACAACACATTCAGAGAGCAAAATATAATTATAAAGCCCAACTATGGAAATTTAAAGTAAGGGCTTGACTCCCATGACACTCTCAGTTGCCAAGAAAGTCCTTTCAGGATATTGCCAGGTGCTATGACCTATTGCTAAAAGGATCTTGATTTTCCAGACATGTGAATATGATGCAGACATTTCATCCCTTTCTTTAGGAAGAAGCGTTCTTGAGATTATAGCTCCAGGGGGAGAACTGGAATTCCAGTCAGTACCACCTCTGTTGTTTGGGATCCAATCCAGAGACAGAAATGCACTAGTAATTTGAACAAGGAAATTTAATGTAAAGAATCGTCAACTAGGCAAAAGGTTAGGATCGAAAAGGGATATTAAAGATATCTCTACCGTTCAGTTGGGGAGCAACTATAGAGAGCAACCATCATCCCTTGGCCTCAGGAATGAGTGAAGAAGGAGGAGCCTCGGACACTTGGCCGGGGGTGGGTGCTGGTCGCATCAGCACATTTTTAGAAGGGTAAAGCAGTTGTGTTTGGCTTAGGAGTTCTTCTGTGTGACAGTTGCTATTAAGCATGGCATCCTTGAAACAATTTCATGTCTGGGAGTTTCCTGAATTTTATTTGAAATTACTACTTTAGGTGGAAATAAGAGATTTCCTTTGAAGTGGGTTTTTTTTTATTTTATCCGAGCAATAAAAACAACCATCAGAGCTGCAAACTGTGTGCCACAGAGATACACCTAGCACATAATGGATCTTCCCTCAGTATTCACTGAATGTGCAAAGTTCTGGGGTTCATTCTCTGGGAGACATAGTGATGCAAGTTTAAAAAATAACTTGCTGTCTTCAAGGGAACGAGAAATACTTAAAAGTTGCTGTAATACAAAGTAGAACGTGGTAGAGGTAAATACAAAGAGTACGCACAATGTGGAAGAAGGAAAGTTACAATGGTAAGAATTTGTATTTGTCTTGGGCTTTACAGTTTTCACAGGACTATTTCTGGAGTTCAGATCCTTGAATTCTTAAAATAACTGTGTAAATAGTCTAGCTGTTATTATTATCCCTGTTTTAGAGATGAGGAACATGAGGTTTAAGTGATTGTCCCCAAATCTCACAAGTAACAAGTGGCAGACTGGGGATTTAAACCCATACCTCTTAAGACACAAACCCTTGATCTTTCCAAAGAAGCTCAGTGCTCTCTGAGGAGTGTTAAGCTACTCATTATAAGTGAGACTCCATCTTGATATGGAAAGACACAATCCAGTTTCTCCTCCTGGGGCTCCCAAACTTCAAAAGTTAAATGGGGTTGAGGAACCAGTCAACTAACCAGGTTCCCCAACCTGCACAGAAAAGCAAATGGACTCCTCATCTAGGGAAATCAGCAGGAGGCCCTTCAAATGGCTAAACCATGATTTCTGTCAAGTAACACTGAATCAAACTCCCAGCTGAGTCTCCCCTGCTAACTGTATGACTTCTGGCCTCCTTCCAAGAAATTCTCTGTCAAGTTCCTGGAAGCTCAGCAACAAAGGCAGGGGAAGGTTATTTGAGACAGAACCATTCTGACGTACCTGAAGAGGTCTTCTCTTCTCCAGCAGAAACCTGGCCTCACAGGGAGTGTCTGATCTGCTGAGTCACTTGCTGAGGAATCAGCTCAAAGACAGGCCCCTCTATTAATGTGGTCTCTCAGGATAAAGCCATTCTGGTATCTCAGGAATTTAAGACTTTGTTAGCTACATTCTTTACATTCAGTGTATTACCTAGGCCTGTGTGGGTCCCCTTGCTTCACTTAACACTTCAAATTTCTGCTCATGAGCATACACTATCTTCTGCATTTTTTCCCCCTGAATATATGCTTTTAATCTGAGGGGGAGGGGGTGGTGTGTGTGTATGTATGTATATACATATATACACACATATATATACATATACAAATATACACACACACACTTAATAATGTTACCTTTATGCAGCCAAAAGTTTTGTTCTTGTTCTTCTTGTTTGGGAAGTGGTGTTATTTTACTTTGAACAGCTGACCTTTTCTTTCAGCGGTGGGTCTTCCCAGAGCAACAAAGAAGAAGCCTAAGGTAGGACTCAGAGTCCATGGCTGTACATTCTTTCTTCTTTTGTTCATTTCCCTTTCCCTTATCATATCTTACAGGTCAGTTGTCCTTTTGGACCAAAACCCCACCATGGTTTGGGCCCTTTCAGCTAGGCTAAGGACAGTTGTGGAGTAACTGATACTGGCCTATTTTTTTTTTTTTCAAAGCTGTGTAGGTAGGACTCATTTTACTCACTTCCAGTCGTTCCCTCAGACCCCATTAATGAATATCCTGGGCTGGAAAGCAATATTCAATTCCTACAAGAAAGTCTAATATAGGGGGCACCAGTTAAGTACTGATTAAATTGGTATGAGATTTAATTAGCTTATCAATTTTAAAATAAAGTTTTTCTACTAATATGGAAAATATTTGCACTTATAAGTTCTTCTTAGTGAAGATAATAACTTTAACATCTATTTATTTCCCCATAGGGCTTAGAGATCCTTGCGTATAGTAGATACTTAGTAAGTACCCATTACAAATGAAAATAAATTAACCACACTTGGATCTGAATAAATTTATCAACATAGCATAAAGAAGTGCCTTGATAGTGGAATGCATTAAAAGTACACATATATTAGGTAGATTCTTACAGTATGTAAATGCTTACTGTATGTCTTACAATATATAGTACATTATAATAGGTACTACCGGGACCTCAAAGATGAATCAGACACTGAACTTATGTGAAGAGACTTAGATATATATAACAGATGAAAAAGGGAAGATAATAAATGATTTAAGGGATCTGTGAAGAGTCTCCTGCAGACATCTTTTCTGATTTTCCAAAGCTTTGGAATTCCTATGCCCGTCACCGTCAACAGCTTCAAGATGGTTCATCATTTCTTGCCCTCTCATCACGTGGTGACATGGGCATTCTTCTCCTCAGAAGAACTGTGCCTGCTATGTCTGACAGAACTCTGGTTCTTACACTGCCTCTCATCTTCTTGAAGAGTTCTTACCCTCTCATTAAACAGTATTCCTTTTTTCTGAGAGAAGTTCTTTCGCCCTTCAGGAGGTAATATTCAAGCTTCAATAAGCTCCCTAAGCCCTGGGTTAGGTTAGTAGATTACTTTTGCACTTTTCACTTTCAATTCAAATGTAAGCAAATTAGGATCTATTATAGATCCCACTAAACAGTGTGATTTAAAGCAGAGCTTTTCCCATTTTTCTCTGCTGCCACATCACATGCTTGGCTAACTTCTTGTTGATGTGATTAAGAAACCATACCAGATTAGTAGGAACACAGATGTTTCTTTCTGATGTGATGCCAACTAATCGATGGGTAAATATTGTTAAATATACCTAGGAAAACATTACCTCATATGAGGAACAAAGTTATAACCATTGTCATTTTTAACACAAGAATTGACTAAGAGACCAGGCTTTGTTCTTTTTGATGAACCCCAATTAATTTCACTTTTTAGTTTGTATCTTAAAAACTATTTATCAGTGTAGATTATCATGTCAGCTGACCACCTTCATGATATGGACACATTCAGAACAGTTATTCAGGAAAATAAGTCCAGTGATATATATTCACAGTACTCACACACTGTGGACCAGATATCTAAAAATTGGTAGCATCAGGACTCAAACACCATGGCTTATGTACATGGTTGCTCAGTGGAGTATGAATAGGCACATGCATTAACTGTTGCTGGCATAATATTACTGGCATATGTAATTTTACTTCTTTGGAAATGGTATGTACCACTTCACCCTGCAGTCATTTTTCTAAGGAAAGGATTGAACAGCAAGCACATGAATACACTTGCGTATTGCTTGTCAGTACAGCTTTCATCATTGCGTACAGCTTTCATCCAGAGTTGTTCTCAACATAGAGAGTTATTCTGCTTCCTTTTCCTTTCTTCTTTGATCCTTCTGCCTCTTCCTAACCGGGCCTCCTATACCAGAAGTATCTAGCAACCTGGGACATTGGACAGTCTTTTTAGATTGCTTATGATCCCTGGGCCATATGTTGGAAAAAACTCTTTTCATTTTTAATCCCAAATACACCAACGTTTTCTCATATATTTGAAGGGATTTTCAACTTTCTTTTAGTTTTTGTCTTCACTTTATTAGTTTTTATCTCCTATTGTTATCAGGTTAAAAAATTAAATGATCAGATTCTTTCCATAGGAAGTTATTCCTACAATGTTTCAAATCCTGTTATGCAGTTTTCCACAGCTTACATAGTTTTTCATTGTTTGGGGTGGGAAGAGTATATCCTAAAACATGTTTTTTTGGATTTACAATGACAAGAAAAATGGGTCAGTGGTTTATGGTGTTGCTTTGTGAGTGGAATAGTAATTGGAATTGAAACTGGATGAGAGAAGTTGAAGGGTGATGTTGGGTAATTGAAAGACTAGAAAGATGGAGGTCGGTAGAGGAGGAGAGGCAAGGGGAGGTGAACTTTACTTTTATAATGGGGTGGAGCTGTTGACGTGCTGGATGGAATAATACTGTACACTATTGTCTACTAAGAAACTGGTTCGAATGGTCCTTCACCCTCAGCTGAACCACAGAATTCCAGATGCAGGAGCATATTTTCTATGGATAGTAGTTCAAAGTCTATTAAAGTAAACTTTGACATTCAGTCCAAAGAGCTCTTTTTGGCTTATTCCTCTGTTTAAAAAAGTGTAATTCTGGTCTTTACAACTTCCATTTAAAAAGAAAAAGTATATCAAATCTCTGAGTACCAAGTAGTCAGGGAATTTTCTCACCAGAATTTTCTTGAAAGGCTCAACAAATCATCAGACCCTTGAATATGACTGAGCTGACATACTTACAGGAGAAGTCCTATAACTATGATTCTCAGTGACTTCAACGTTCATATTCATGATGCCTAACCTTGAAATTTCTCCTGATTGGAATCATGATTTCTATGACCCATTGTTCTTCACTACCTCAACTATTAGAAGCCTCAGCTAAGGGCTCATCATCTCATGGAAGCTCTCAACTCATAACTTCCATCTTAACCTTTTACACTCTTTCATTTCTGGTATAATTATGCTCTCTGACCTCAAAATGTATTAATCACCTACTCTGTCCCAGATACTACTCTAAGCCCTATGGATACAAAGATGAATTTAGGACAAGTGGTCCTTTCCTCATGGAACTAAGAGTTGAATGGGAGGGACTGACAAGTCAATGGGCTATTACAATATATCTCATTAAGTACTTCTATAGGGAAATTGGGAGGGGGTCAGAAGGGAGCATAAGAAAGTCATGTTGGGGTGATAAGCAAGATGAAGCATCCTGGAGGAGGTAATATCTAAGCTAACACCTATAAAAGGAAAACCAAAGGTCAGGGTGAGGGAAAGTTTGGAAGTTGTTCTAGCAGAGGACTTTTCAGTTTCTGATCCAGGTTTTAACACTTTAGCACTCATCGGTCAGTATCACTCATGGTTTACAAGCTACAAGTATCCCATAGCTTACATTGTAACACAGGATAAAATAATAAATATTGGGGCGCCTGGGTGGCTCAGTCATTAAGCGTCTGCCTTCGGCCCAGGTCATGATCCCAGGGTCCTGGGATCGAGCCCCACATCAGGCTCCCTGCTCCGCGGGAAGCCTGCTTCTCCCTCTCCCGCTCCCCACCGCTTGTCTTCCCTCTCTCGCTGTGTCTCTCTCTGTCAAATAAATAAAATCTTTAAAAAATAATAATAATAATAAATATTGTCACTCAGAGGACTGCAGGAAATCTCGCTCATCTGTTTTAGCTGCCACTCTTCAGAGGCACAGGTGGGAATCTATTTGGAAACTGATCCAGTTGGCAAGAGCATTTACAGACATTGTAGTTTTAACACAATCTTTCCTCTTCTGGGAGAACAATAATAATTGTAATAGCCTACATCTATTATTTCTTGTTAAGGCTTACATGTATTTTCTTACTTTAGTTTCAGAACAACCCAGTGTAGTAGTTATTGTTGTTATTTTACAAGTGAGAAAGAAGTTAAGTCAGTAGCTAGTAAATGGCTAATAAGTAGAGGAGTCAACATTTGCAAGCAGGCAAGTGACTGTAGCCTGCACTCTTACTACTAGATCCTGCAGCAAGGTATTGGTTGGGTACATTTTATCACTTGAAGACCTAAGTAAAGACTTTTCGTGGTCAGGGAAAACTTATACTCACACTTCAGTGACCAATTTGATTATAATTTCTTTTAATTCCATGTAGCCAATAAAAATTATATAGTTTCTCTGCTTAGCATGGTGCATGGCATATGTTAAAGTGGAATATTGGCTGAATGGGTAGGTGAATGAATATTTCTGTAACACTTAATACACATTTCTATCATAGCTGGTCTTACACTGAGTTACGGTTATAGTAATGTTTATACACTTATTTGCATGGTAGACTGTGTACTTCTTGATGAAAGAGATCAGTTTTAATCATCTTTTTATTCCATCAACTAGCACAAATTCTGGCAGATACGTACTGAATAAATGTATACTAAATAAATGAGTGACTCAGCAAATGAATGAATAAATGAATGAATGAATGAAAGGAAAGGATGCTAGAGATGAGTGCTAGAAATGGTTAGAAATCCCAGCAGTGTCAGTGTGTTCTTTTTTGTATGCCTAAACAGCCTCCAGCATTTATCTCATTTTCTTGGATCCATAGCTATAAAAGACATTTAGTACATGTGCTAAAGACATTTAGTACATTTACATCCATGTGCTTCTTTTTATTTATACAGTGTGATATGACTCGCTCTGGCTATGAGCCAAAATGTTATGTGTCACTTTGGGCTTAAGTATTTAAGAGTAGGTGAGTTCTCCACTTTCTCTCTTATCCTAGTACAAAAACCTTAAAGATGATGACACATTGAGATGAAGGCCTCATATGGTAGAGGGAGCCTCCGTACCTGTATTATTGGATAGAAAAAGCTGCCCTGGTGAATCATTGGAACTACAAAGTACTTTGTGCGATTGAGATACAAACCTTTTTTTGGGATAATGCATTGAGATTTGGTGACTTATTTGTTACTGCAGCATAACCTAACCCGTTGGGACTAATACAGCGAGTATTCGATAAGTGTTGAATGAAAGATTAGGTTACACCATTACCTATGATATTAAGACTGGCCGCGTTGTCATACTGAACATGGCATCAATTTTTGTTCTTTATTCAGTTGGTTAAAGCTGTGTGGCTTTTCAGAAACAAGCATGGTCAAGATCTAGTGTAAAAGGATTTTCCGCTTAGTCCTCTGAGTGAAATTTTGCAAAACATTCATATTTTCCTGTCTCCCAGTTAGGTAAATTACAAGAAGGACTAGAATTAAAGAACAAAGCAGAACCAAATCTCGGGGTTAGTGTTGATTGCACATTAATATTGGCATATTAGTTGTTTGTGCCTTTCAAAGAGTTGGAACAAACAAGGCTGCCTAAAGTTTACCTGTCTGTCAAATGAATGTTTTGTTCACACAATCATATGTAGATATGCATTGGTTCTCACCTGTAGAGTCATTCATTCATTCATTCATCAAATATTTAGTGAGCACCTACTCAACACTACTAAAATGGCCACAGTGAGCAAGATTGATTGGAATTTTTGTTCATCCTCAGATCTTCCTTGGATTTATAGACCAGTTTTAATTCAAAGCAACATACTTTATGCAGTCTGGAGTTTACAGGCAAGGGGTAACTTGTATGGCAGACTTAGCATAATCTTTGTTTCTTTTTCATCTGCTTACATTCATGGCTGTGGTTTGAAGGTGGCTGAGAATCTTACTTTTCTTATCACAGATCTGATTTATTTGAACAGGTAGACTAAAGTTTTTTAAAAGGCTCAACTGCTTTGCTTGTTTTTCAGGCATTAAGCAAAATCACCCTAAGGGTCTCCCAGTAACCCTCTGGCTGATGAAGTAGGATAGTTTGGTACATAATTCACTCTGGTGGAATGGATTAGTTGCAACTTGTTGGATGCTTCTTTAGCAATAACGGACTTAAGTGCATCATCAGTGTTTTGTTTTTCTTTTGATGGAGTCTTCATGGTTTTTGGCTATTGTTATTTTCAGACAATTTAAGAATGGGGGACAGAAGCTTGCCTATTTCTACCATTTCCCCTTGAGTTTAGCAAGTTTGGACCGGAGCCTCCTGACCAAATCATAGCATATGATCAAGTAAGGCCCTGCAGCATGAGACTTTAAGCAGTGGCAGGAGCAGGCCTCTAGTTCAGGATTCTCCATTAAAGAGCTTAGGCAGTCAGAAAAACAAAGAAGAAGTACCTTTATTGCCTGTATTGGGTAATCTAATCCGATGCCTTGGGGTGAAGTGAGTGAAAGCCAGACAATCTTTCTGTAAGTTCCTTTGAATGGGAGCTGGCAGCATCTAGAACCGGCAGCTTTCCATCATGGAATATCCATTAACCTTGTTTATCTCTGGAAAAACACTGCCCTGTTTCCACACTCTGCTGCTTGTCAAGGAATGGTGCAAGAGATCATCTTCGAGTTCAAGGAGAAGATGAGCTTTTCAGCTATGGAGAAAATAATCTTGGCATGTTGATTTTTCTTCTTTGTTTTGAGATTGCAAGCAGCATGCAACAGTATATGATCTGAACACAGGGGACTGATTCAGAAAGGTCCTTCTTAGATTCATAGATCTCCTATGGACAGCCCCCCCCCCTTTTTTTTTTGCCTAGCTCTATCTAGAGTTCATGGGTGACATCTATACCCTGGAAGCTAAAAATGAATGTAGGTTTCAAATTCTTATTTTGATTTTCCAATTACCCCTGAAACCATGTCCCACTACAGTGTTCCTGACTAATTATTTTTCTTGTTCATTGTACATCCATGCATGGCTTTTCAACACATCTAGAGTTACAAAGCTGTCTTTCGTCTTTCTTCAGAACAACCAAATGGGTGTTTGATGTACATGTTTATTAACACAGAATCTAGATGAGAGTTTAGAAAGAGAGATTTTGATTATACTTGTGAAATATGTTATTTCTAGTAATAGTTATTAAACCTGGAAACAGGCTACAATATGAAGTTGTAAGTTACCCTAAGTAGTATCTGCCAATAAGAAAGAAAACCATTTCCTGGTTGATTAACTACTATCTCGCCTCAAGACATTTGAGGTAGATGGGTGAGGATGCTGTTGAAACTGGTGTAGAAATCTTAATTTTTTAAAAAAAATATTTATTTATTTGAGAGAGGGTAGGGGAAGAACAGAGAGAGAGAGAATCTCTAGCAGACGTCCTGCTGAATTTGTTCTCAACAACCTGAGATCATGACCTGAGCCAAAATTAAGAGTTGTTTGCTCAACCCACTGAGCCACCCGGGTGCCCTGAAATCTTAATTTTTTAAATTTAAATGTAATTAACTTATAAATGTGTCCTTATAGAAACTAACACTAAAAGTTGGAGCTTAATTGAAAAATATTTAAAAATGACCAACAGAATAGGGACTTGGACAAAAATACTATGGCGTTTGTCCCTTAGTCTTTAATTAGCAGAATGAGTCAGTTTTAAATAGTAATTCTTAAAAAACAAAAAGTTAAGAGAATGCCACAGAATTCTGTCCTGTTGCTTAACAACCATTTTATCAGAAAATTATTTCTCATACCTAAACTCAATCCTAATATCCTATATTTCAAATATGTTTTTTCTCCATTAGGTAATAAATCATATTTATGTAAAATATATTTAGGTACAACATAAATAATAAGTATTGTTATATGTATTGTTATATATAAAACAGGCTTGATTGCACTGAAATACATTACTAGCAGAATAGCATCATATTGGAAGGGTTCTGCTTGTCTTGTCACATTTGAAGAATAAAGGATATCGTAATCTTCAAAATAAGTTTATATTTTTATGCTGTTGCCTGTCCTATTGAATACCCATGAAAGGCAAACTTAAGGATATGTAAGTCTAGTTTTGAATATCTGTGGGGCATTTCTAGTGGGTCAGTCATTGTGCTGGTTGCTTTCACGTGTTATGTCATTTAATTCCTATAATAGCTCTGTAATACAGGAATTTCCAGAAACTCTTTACAAATACATTCCAGACAGGGCTTCAATGCCCATAATAAAGTTCAGCAAGCCAAATAACACAAACATCAAAGCAAAAGGTGATAAGAACAACTTGAACTGGTAAGAACTCTTGTATGATTTAACCAGGTAATTCTGTCTCCATAATTGGTTCATTTTGGAGAAAACAGAACAAAACAAAAAAATTCAAACAGAAATAAGGTCCTCTACATATGAGAGACCATTGGATTGGAATTAGAGTCAGGAGATAGAATACCCCTTTAATTGTCTACAACCCTGTGACTTTTCATGGGGTTGTATTAAAGCCACAGTTTTTTCTTAATCTGTAAATTCAATAAAACAGTCATAATGTTTCTTAAATGTTTTGACTATGACCCATAGTAAGAAACACATTATATATCGTACACATTACCCATACACATGCACACACACACATGCACACACACTAAAAGTTTCACCAAACACTACTTATTCTTACTATGTATAATGCATTCTGATATTTTCTATTTTGTTCTGTTTTACTTTTAAAAATGTGTGTGACCCACTAAAATGATTTCACAACCTCCTGATGGACCTCAATCTGCAGTTTAAAAAACAGTTTAAGGTCTTACAAACAAATTGTGATATATTAATGTTGTGTTCTACCACTACACAAGAAACAAACCCATCTCTGCCAATCCCCACGCAAAATGGCCATCACTTAAAAACAACTGCATTATCTGTACATATTTTAAACACTTAAGATAAAATTTAGCTGATTTTTTGTGTGTTTGAAAAATTATCTCTATATTTCAGGAAAAAATAGTGAAGTCCTTAGCTATTGAATAATATGAAAGGAGCAAAGGCTAACATGATTCATTGAGCAAATATGCTTATTAAAGCATACAGAACATCGTAACAGGAGGTAGCTATGAAGACCCTGTCTGGAACAGTTCCCAAAGTGCAGACTTTCTGTTTATCTTTATTAAAGGCAATAAGGGAATTGATACACACTTTCACTTCATTTGTAAGCAAAAAATAAGGTGATTGTTCATTCTGTGCATTTGGGCAGCATTTGCAAGGAGAAACCTTTATATTTTCTAATAATAAGGAAATAGACATTCCAAGAATTAAAGGCAAAGTCATCAAGAATGCACTCTCGTTTGCCAGATAACTCATCCTGTTTAGTATATATTTGCCTCTCTAGGAAATCTGAGTTTATTATTGAATAGTGGGTCAGTCATTCTTTCCACAAATGTTTTTTGATCCCCTTCTATATGCCCCACACTGGGGATACAAAGATAAATAAGACAGGTGAAATTTCTGCTCTCACCAAGCTTACCTTTCTATGAAAACTCGGTGGGTCTTCACATCTATTTAGTTAGATGACATGCTATGGCATTTTCATACATACATAGACTGAAGAGTGTTAACAAAGCCATGTGCAATTTAATGTATAATGGATAAGGCTCAGAACTTGGAGTTATCACTTAAAGCAATTGCATATGCACAAATCTGAATTTTGTGTATGAATGTTAAAAATCTGATTTGCTTCAGATAAGTGAGGAGCAATGCAGGATGAAACTAATGAGGTGTAAAGGGCCAGAATGAGATCTGTGGAGGACCTTTAAGAGCAGGTAGAGCACTTGGATTTTTATATGGCAGATAAGCAGTAAGCAGCCACTCTAAGCCCAGGGTTTATAACTTGGCTTTCCATGGAGGGAGTTCATAAATTTGAAAAGGAAGAAATTGCATATGTATTTTCACTAACCTGTTACTGAAATGTGGCATTTCTTTCATTTTTGAAACAACATATAACATCAGAATTATTGTTACCTATAATTTTGTCACCAATATATGTCACAGATATGTCTGTTTTCCATTATAGTGGTTAGAGATATCTTAAAGTATTGTTTGTGTTGCTCAGTACATTGAAATCACAGTGCTAGGGTGCCTGACTTAGAGTTAGAGTTGCGTGTGACTCTTGATCTTGGGGTTGTGAGTTCAAGCCCCATGTTGGGTGTAGAGATTACTTAAAAAAATAAAATCTTAAAAAATTAAAAAAAATTGCAGTACTTACTGGTTGATTACTAGATACTGTTATATAATACATTAAAAGATACATATTCATTATATCTCAAATTTATTTTTCAACATATTTTGAAAACTGTTTTAGTCTGATTAATTTTGTAATCCTCAGTGTTTTATGTTATGCATGTAAAGACATTACTATGAGAGGGGTCCACAGATTTTCCAGACACAAAAAGGGTTAAGATCTCTTGCTTCAGAGCAAACTCAAATGCCTACAAAACAGGCAGGTAACATCAAGGACTGACTGGAAAGAGAGAGATCAGTTAGAAGACAAATACTGCAATCTAGAGAGAAAAGAATTGCTGGGGGTTCAGGGAGTTCAATGACTAACACCCTTGTATTCCTCCCAAATTTAGATCCAACTGAAAGAAAAACTGAAGGAATAGGTCAAATGGAGGCCAAAATATCACCTTCTTAACTAACAAATGTGTTACTAGAGAGTGTGGCTTATTTCCTGACTGCTCCAACTGCAGGGGGCCCCACTTGAGTGGATTGTAAAGTGAAGGAGACCCCTAGAGTCCTGGAGCACACACCCAGCGCCACAGTAACCTGCTGCAGCCTGCTTCACATATGGGACCGCAGACACTGAGTCCTGCCTGGACTTACACCAGCTTACCCAGCAGGGCTGGTTTGGGTGGGTCTCCTCAGGGAGGAGAGTTTGGCGCAGGAGGCCTTGAAATGGGCTAGAACAATGCATTCATTAAATTGACTTCAAGGCCAAAAATGTTCTCCCTATTTTATTTCCCTTCCCAAGTCCTGTGCTGCTACAGCTGTCCAATAGAGCCTATCAGAAGTTTTGCAATAAAATTGAAGTGCAGAAAGATACTCAATTAACAAAATGCTAACCATGTGGAGATGCCTTAAATTTGAATGTAATTCGTGCCATTGTAATTGCCTCAGAAAAATGAAAATCCAAACACTAATCCTTTTATAAGTTTAAGTCTAAAATGACAAAACCCAAAGGAATTAAAGTCTGAAATCAGATTCTGTTGCTCATATGAATTGAAAGTCCAAAGTAACTAATGTCCTCCTGACCTCTTCTCCAAGTGCTGGATTGAGGGGTTTCTTGTTGGCAGAGTGAGGGGTTCTGCTGGTGCTTGTAGCTGGGGCTTTCTTTGATTGCGGCCACTGTGGTTTCTGCAGAAAATACACTGTTCAGTGCTGGACTGCTGCTCATGGATTTAAATGGCTAAAAGTTTCAAAAAAGTATTTTTACTGGTGGACCACACCCACCACATTTTGAAGAGAAGCCAAACTCCAATCCCTAAAGCAATTATTTCAGGAAAAAATGACGTTCCCAGGATATGGGACTTTGTATGCCCTCAAAGACCATGGCCCAAAGTGCAGGGTCTAAGTGAAGGAGTGGCAGAGTGTGTCCTGGTGTGGTAGAGAGAATAGTGGTCTCCCAAAGATGTATACATCCTAGTCCCTGGACACTGTGATGTTACCTTATATGGCAAAAGGAACTCATAGATACAGTTATCTAGGTGGGCCCAATATAATCACAAGGGTCCTTATAAGAAGAAGGCCAGAGGGTCAGTGTCAGAGAAAGTTTGAGAATGCTATTCTACTGTCTTTAAGGATGGAGGAAGGGAGCCAGGAAGCACAGAATATTGGTGGCCTCTAGGAGTTGGAAATGGTAAGGAAATGGATTTTCCTCTGGAGCCTCCAGAAGGAATGCAGCCTTGCCAACACCTTGATTTTAGCCCCAGTAGGTCCTATTTTGGACTTCTGGCCATCAGAACTGTAAGATAATGCATTTTTGTTGTTTTAGGTCACTAAGTTTGTGACACCTTGTCGCAGCAGCAAAAGAAAACTAATACAGGTTGTTTAAAAAACTTGAATTCTGGCACAGAACCAGCCTACATTCAATCCCAGAGTGGCCACTTTCTCAGTGTATGACCTTGAGGCCAACCAGCATATACTGAGGTCCCTGAATCACCAGCAAATGTGTGTTATACCAGTGCTTGTACTGTTTAAGGCCAAAGTTTCACCGTGGGATTGCCTGTGCCCACGGAAGTCTAGGCGTTTTCTAGGCCCTGTGCAGTTGATGAGCTCATTCCTATCCATGGACCTTCACTAAGCCTCAGGTTTTTGGAGACCCTTGGCCACCATGTTGTTGAGGACCAGTTTTCCTGGTATTTTTCTGAGACTTGTGTCTTTGCTGAGGGCCATGTAACTTTGTTTTTAGGTTGCAACAGTCCATAAAAGAAAGAAACAGAGAGCCACATATAAAAAACAATCCATATAAAGCAACCGCAGGACAAATTATAATCATCCATCACAGTTGAAATATCATGTGATCTAAAGCTTAAGGCTCCTGTTCCAAGTCACAGAATTTTAAAAAAAGCTAAGTGCAAAGATTAACCTTGTGAGCCAATAAAAGCCTCCACAGTACACTAAGGTCAGAACATCTCTCCCATACATAAAAAGCCAAAGCCCCTCAAGATTTTTTAACATGTTTATTTTATTCCTCCACATTCCAGCCATTTATTTCTCAGTGTTCTCCACCAATGCACCAAATGTTGGGGAGTGCTAGGGAAAATCCTTTTCTCCTGCCCAACTTCAAACACACTTGAGAAATAAGACAAAGGAATAAGGCAAAGATAGATGAAAACATCATTTTTATGACTTACAAAGTTGACATTAGAGGGTGTGGTTTGTATGTGCTGTCAAGGGAAGAGCGAATGAGGGTATAGAGAAAATCCATGAGTGCAGGGAGAATGTGCGTTCCTCCACATGAGAAGAAGTATCAACAGCTGGTAAAGCTTTCTCTGTTGATGCAAATAAAAGCCTGGCTTGGATTGACATGGTAAAGAAGTCTCAACTCAGGCAATAAGTTACATATGCTATTCAGGTTAGTTGGGTGCAATGGTTATGATACACAGGCCATTTCAGATTGCATAGAACAAGGGACTTCCCGTTCCTCTGAAATCCAACTGTTAGACCTAATCAAAATGTACCCATTGTAGTGAAAGAAAGCTTTGAAATAACCGGTCAAGTGATGATTAATTTTTATTGTGATCTGAATAAACTATGAATTCATGCAAAAAAGCAGAAATATAGGCATTGTTATACAAGTGACATGACCAAAAAGGACATAACTCACAGTTGCCTGGAAGATCTCATTGGAGATGACACTGGAGTACACACAGCATTCATAGAATCCTCATGGGATACAAAGATAAAATTGAATGAAACTCATTCATAAAACTCAGTTCTAAGACTAGCTTTTAATTTTTGTTTTTCGTGGTTCATATGAACATATTCAGAAGAGACTGGCCTATTTTTAAATAGAATTTGATTTCCTGGCCTGCATTCATTTAGTTGTGCAGTGAAGAGATAAGCTGAAGTGTGAAGGCCAATTCACGTGGAACTGTCTGAGCTCAGAAGTGTGTAGCAAGTGAGGCCAGTGATGGCTTCATCAATTCCCAAAGAATCTGGAACCAGTTAAAATGGAGCTGGTAAAAGAGTGTGTTTACAGCTGATGTGCTTCCTTTGGTAAATCTGGATTTTGCCCTCATAGGAAAAGCACACAGCTCTACTTTATCGGTTGTGCATTGCAAGTCTTCTGGTGTTATTTTCATTGTCAGCTACAGCTTGAAAGTTTATTCATGGTTTGCTGATTCACCTCCCTAGCCCATCTGTATTCTCTGGTGATCTGAGAGTAATTCATGTTGCTCAGATTCGTGTATCTATAACTCCTTGGTGCACATGGGCTCTGCAGTGGGACAGAGCTCAAAAGGAACCAAAACCCTGGGAGGCCACTTTTTGCCAACATAAATCAAAGATGTTGATGTGGAATGGTTTGGACAGCTTAAGGGAAATCCATCACCATCACTGAAAAAGCTATACAACATGTGTGTTCAACTGATGTTAAGCCAGGAGCCATCTCTCCATGAATCCAGGAAAATTAAAAAAACAAAAACAAAAACGAGGCTTTGTGCTATTTATTTATTAAAGATTTATTTACATATTTGAGGGAGAGAGAGCATGTGTGAGCAGGGGAGGAGCAGAGGGAGAGAGAGAATCCTCAAGCAGACTCCGTGCTGAGAGCAAAGCTTGATGTGGGGCTCGATCCCAGGACCCCAAGATCATGACCTGAGCCAAAATCAAGACTTGGCCACTTAACTGACTGAGCCACTCAGGTGCCCCAAAAGGAGGCTTTGTGCTATTTAAAATTATATTTAAAAAATATGAAGATACTAATTTAGATCTACAGAACCTTTCAAATAGTTGTGGTGTTTTAGGTTTTATCTCTATGTTTATTCACTTTTTTTTTCAGGGAGGATTTCTGGTGATGCAGATTCCTTGTAAAAAGTATTGATTTTACCATATTTAGGAAGGATGAGTTGTGATGATCATTTCTTGTGCCTACAGTACTTCTTGAGAACCTCCCTTGCAGAGTATCTTCAGAACCCAGTAGAACTAGTATTTTAAGCAGCAATGCATATTTAAGAACGGGCTGAAACCGGGAAGGATGACGTTCCACAGTCTTTGGGCCCCACTACTGACACCTTGATTTGACCGCACAGTGGTCATGGTTCTTGCAGTCTCATGATGCTCCCTGCCCCGGTTTGATGAACTATCATCTCCACCTGTTTCAAATAAGCACCTGTCACAACCACCCCACCCAGGTGTGCCTTAGTGTCTGAAAACCTGTACTTATTTTTTATTTGTGGACTGAATAATCCCTGTCAGCTATTCTCCATCTGCTGCTTTGTCTACCTCATTTTGTCTTTTGGTTCAGTCTAGAACAAACTTGCCCTGGAAATTCCTTTCTCTGCCAGGGCAGGGAGGCATGGGTATGCTTGTATACTGTGCCTGTGGGCAGCACAACACCCTGGCAGAATATGAGACTGACGCTTCTAGGAAAATAGTCATGGGCTTGTTCTTCAGTGGAAGGCTGGGGGATGGCTAATCACATTACAATTTGAAATAATTACTAAAGAGAGAGAGAGCAAGAGAGACAGTAGTTTTGGTGGCTTTTAAAAAATAACCACTATTTTAGAATAGTGTCCAGGTCTGAATCATCATGGCTCTAAAGCTTGGGTTAAAGTGTCTGAATTGTGTGGTGTTGCCTTCAGCACAGTGCTCAGTTTTGTTTCATGAGATATTACTCTCTCAAAGGATTCTGGGGAAGTCACCTCAGCCTCAAGACACTCTGGAACCTCAGTGACATCGATTTAGGAGGATGGGAGAGAAATGAGACCCAGGTTGAATGACTTGACTAAGCTTTGGAAATGGTCCCTGAGAAGGCCACCTAACAGCCTAGAATACAGGATCCAAAGGAGCTGTGAATAAGGCTGACTTCACTGTTCTTGTTCTTATGGATAATCTGGTAGGTAAGGATTGGCAGTAGGGGCTCTTGCAGCAGGAATACTAAAAAATTAGATTGGTGATGACTTTGTGGGTCCGTATGGATAGAACTCCAATTAAAGATCCAGGTGAGGGGCCTGGCAAAAGCCGATGTGTCAGACCAGAAACAAGCTGGCAATGTTGAGGGCAAGATTCCGGATTCAGCTGGGAAGAACCAGAGCATGGGGCAGGTATATGAGGCAGAAATCAAACCAATAGGGAGAACACAACAGGGGGCTAAGGTGAAGTTTAGATCAGTGGGAGCACGAGTTCCCACGGCCCCTTCCTGGGTCTAGGTCTTCAGCAGCATTTCTCAGCCTCATCACTGTTGACATTTGGGGCTAGATAATTTTTTGTTGTGGGGGATTTCCCTGTGCATTGCACGTTATTTAGCAGCATCCCTAACCTCTACCCACTAGTTGCTATTAATACTCCCTTAGTTGTGATAACCATGAATGTCTTCAGGCACTGACAAACATCCATGGGTGGAAAAAAAATCACTCCAATTGAGAACTACTAGTTGACAGCGGAAGACAAATTCCTGTGTACAATGTGCTGGTGGGACCCCTGTCTTGATCACAGTTGGTTCAGGAATGAGGTACAGGTGACTTAATTAAGGATCTCAGGACCTGTCGAAAAGCAGAACTAGGGCCTGACAAAAACTGTACAAAGGCCTCCAGTCCTGAGAGAAAATGTTGGAGGGGGAAGAACTATGGAGTTAGGAAGCTTGGAGTTAGGAAGAGTGAGGAGAAGGCCTTGCCATTTAGTGTGCTTTAGGTTGGAGACTCTACATTTAAATCAAGGACTGAGCAAAGGCTCAGGTGAATATTTAATGATGAAATCTATGCTTGTTGTTCAGCTTTAATGAACCATTCTCTTCTGAATTGACCAGTGTCACTGTGAGAAGCCTTGTAGTCACAATTGTGATTGTCTGTCAGTAGGAGTACTTTTAAGACTCATCTGAACTCTATTTAGAGAAGAACATCCAAGGCCCAGGATTCTTTTCATGCTAAATCTTGTCCCAAGTTTATCTTTCCCTGAGAGTGATTTTCTAGAGCTAGGCTTGAGTTGAGACCAATGTGTCCTGTCCTTCAGCTTCATTTTCAATAATCATGGTCACCACTGGCTTTATCTTTGGCTTTTCACCTGCTGTGTGTGTTCCCACAGATGGTCTCATGAAGCCTGCCTCGGTAGACCTTCAGCCTCCAGGGATTTGGCCATTTCTGATTGCAGGGTGACTGCTATTTCCTGTGGTCATTTTGATTCTTCACATAACGCGTCTTTCCTTTGAGAGGAGTTAAATGTCACATGGTGTGAGCAAAGAAGCCAAGTTCAGAACAGAGGGTGCCTGCCTGGGTACCACCTAAGAAGTACCGCGGATACTTACTTCTCTAAACATAGGCAGCTCCCAGAGCTCCTGCTAAGACTGCTCTCAAATGTAGCTAGAAGGCCAAATTAGAGCCTTTGATTCAGGGGGGCAGAGCTGCCTCTCCACTCCCACCACCACCATCTCTGGCAGTGATAGTGAGTGTGGCATTTGAGCATAATATGCAGCAGGTGGCAGGAATTTACACGATCTCGTTTGTTAAATGAGAGCGAAACTCTTCCTTATAAAACTGGAGTATTGGGAGAATTAGGTAGGTGCGTGTATGAATTGTAGGGATTCAGGGATTTTGGATGGATAATTTCATTTCTATCTTCTAGAAAATCCAAAGCAATGCAAGTTGATGTCGTTTAAGTGAGAGATCAAGAAGTGACCAATTGACAATCAGGGTGGTAGTGTCTTGGCCTTCCCTCCTCGGCTGTGCACTCTCTTTACCCTTACTTGCTTTTTTGATTGCTGGAATTCAGTACTATTTAGTTAGAGGAAAAGCATTCTTTCTACTTGAGTATTTTAAAATAAGGTTTCTGATCCATGTGGCACTTTCTTCCCACCAATTAACATCTGTACACAGATCATAAAAACTACATTTGGAGGAACAGTGAGGGTAGAACTTTGCTTAGACTTTGTGCGTTCTTATTTTAGTATCAACAGAATTCCTTACACTCCAGATATATTTTAAATTTATTTTGTATAATTTAAATGCTTGTACTTTTTTTTTTTTTTAGTAATTTTTGATACTGGTTTGAGGAATGTGTGAGAGGGAGAGACAAAAAGATAGAAAGAGAGTGTTTTTCTTTCAGTGTCTCAAAAGATTTAACTTGGTTATTCAGGAATGATCTCAATTTTGTTTTGCACATATTTTTCACTGAATTTTATCCAGAAATTTAAGGCTGGATTAATTCTTCTGTGGTTAAGACCTGTTTTAATTTTAGTAACCTCAGTCTATGTATATTTTCAGAGGAGAAGTCTAGTATGTTCATTACTCAACATTTAGGTCCTAATTTCCAGTTCTGTCATTATACATAACACAGTATTTTGGGTGAATAGGCGTTCTGCTTAGTGGCCTTTGAAACATGCAAACAGGTCATTGAAATGAGGACCAACAGAAGATTTGTCTTTCCTGTTTACTGAGCTTGCTTTCCAGGACTCCTTCCTGACACCATACCCCAGTCCTTGGAACTTGCCAATAAACGCTCAAACTAAACAGTGCTTAGGTCACTTAGGTTTCTGGACTTCTTTCCACCTGGCATGCTGTATGGCAGAATGTGGTGTATAGAATATCGAAGACCTCCTTACCAGCTCTGAAACTTTGGGAAATTGGAGACATTTAAAGTTCATACTTTGGGTTAATAAAAGTTTGAAGACTCAAAAGTGGTGATTTCTTGCTCAATATCCCCATTTCCACCATAGACTAAAGTAATTAGGTAGAATTTATAATCTACTGAATCTAAGATTGTACGAAAAGAAAATTTGAATTCCAGGAGCCTCAGGTAGGAACTCAGTTAGTAGAAATGACTCACTTTAATCATGTGTGAAACCCTGAAATTTGACTCAGAACTTTAAAGTGATACAAATAGAGTACAAGAAGACACAGTCTGTCCCGTGGTCTTAGAGTGACTTCCTCTGCCTTTACACAGGATGAGGTCTTAGTCATGTCAACCAGGTGGATATCAAAAAGCTCTTGGGGTGCTCTGGTAAGCGCTGTGAATTGTGCAAGACTGTTGAATCTCAGATCTGTACCTCTGAAACAAATAATGCAATATATGTTAAGAAAAAAAAAGAAGAAGAAGAAGGTAGCAGGAGGGGAAGAATGAAGCGGGGGAAATCGGAGGGGTGGACGAACCATGAGAGACGATGGACTCTGAAAAACAAACTGAGGGTTCTAGAGGGGAGGGGGGTGGGAGGATGGGTTAGCCTGGTGATGGGCATTGAGGAGGGCACATTCTGCATGGAGCACTGGGTGTTATGCACAAACAATGAATCATGGAACACTACATCTAAAACTAATGATGTAATGTATGGGGATTAACATAAGAATAAAAAAAAAAAACTCTTGGGAATACTCTCTTTGAGACACCCTCACGATATTCCCACTTTCTCTACTGGAAATGTGTTCTCCATTCATTTCCCCTATCCTGATCCTCCTTCCACCTCTTTGGAAATTAAATATATTTCTTGTTCAGATATAAACAGAGATGTGAGAAAGGTCGGTAACCTCTGTTCAAGAAACCATTCTTTCCTATATGACAGGTGTTGATGTTCTAACATAGGACATTCTATTTAAAATTCTGTAAAAAAAATATGTAATTTCCAAATATTAAAGCGAAGGTATCTTAAAAAACAACAACAACAAGTTAGTACTTGGAATCTTACGATGGGTGGTAAAGGAGTTGATAGGGGGAATTATTATATTTCTTTTTTTTAAAGCTATTTAGCCAGTAGCTATTACTGTAAATGCCTTTTAGTAGGAACAAAAAAAAGATAAAGTAATAGGTGTTCTTGCCAAATTACTTTTTAATAAATTTATTTGCATAATTCAATGACGTGAGTGAACTGAACCCTTTTGGGAATAACTATTGGGACTATGAAGGCATTGAATTTGTCTAGGTAAAAAAGTATCTTACTCACCTTTGTGTTCAATTTCTCTTTTTCCTGTCATGCTCAACTTGGGACCTAATAGGGCTGTACAGTGTTACTGAATGAATAAATGTAGAAAATCACAGAAATGATTCCTTCAATGAGTATGTTTGTAGGAAGAAGCTTGTGGGTATACAGTGGCAGAAATCTGAAACCTGGATAAGGATTCCTAGTAAGAGAACGAAGCATCCAGTCAGGCGTAGGAGTAAAGCCACACATATGAAACTGCATTCATATTAGTGGAACAGTGTCTTAGATTTTGCTCTAAAAATTTCACAGGAAGGATCTTTATATATGTTTTGTAATACTATTTGAGTTTAGTTGTACTAACAAAGTAGTCTTTGTGATGCTACTTAGCTCAAATATAGTAAGTAGAAAATATATTTATTTTTTGTTAACTAATTACATCACTGATTTGTGGAATGGCAAATATGCTCATGACAGCTCTACTCTAACGCAACGTATGTGTTCTTACAGCACTGTGCAAAGTTGCACAATAAAAACCACAGGGCTTATAGGAAAAATGGGGTTAGGGGTACAACACAGAAACTCCATCAGTGACACATAAAAAAGATGGGAATCTAGTAAAAATAGTAAATCAGTTTTACACATGTTAATTGGTTAAAAAACCACATATGCTAAAATAAATACATCACTTTGCCATGAAAAAGACTGAAGTTTGCTCATAGAAGTGAGCATCCAAAGGGTTACAGGTGACAAATTATTGGGAAGTGGGAGAAGGGAGGTTACTGATAGCAGAACAAAAGTTGTAACAATGTATGTGGATGGATGTTGTTCATCACACACATGGTGAACTGTAGTTAGCTGGTAGCTCTTCTAGGCACAAACTAGGTGAGGACATGTGTGTGTTTTGTGTATTCCTTCATACCTCAATTCAAATGGGTGCACATAACAAACTTGAAATTTGCTCAGATTGTTCCCTGATATATTGATTGTGTTGGGACAGATTTATGTTTTCTTTTTATTATTATTATTATGTTCAGTTAGCCAGGATATAGTACATCATAAGTTTTTGTTGTAGTGTTGAACAATTCATTAGTTTCGTATAACACCCAGTGCTCATCACCACATGTGCCCTCCTTAATACTCATCACCTGGTTATCCCATCCCCCCACCCCACTCCTTTCTGTAACCCTCAGTTTGGTTCCCGGAGTTCAGAGTCTCTTATGGTTTGTCTTCCTCTCTGATTTCTTCCTATTCAGTTTTCTCTCCCTTCCCCTGTGGTCCTCCACACTATTCCTTATGTTCCACATATGAGTGAAACCATATGATAATTGTCTTTCTCTGCTTGGCTTATTTCACTTAGCATAATCCCCTCCAGTTCCATCCATGTCGATGTAAATGGTAGGTATTCATCCTTTCTGGTGGCTAAGTAATATTCCATTGTATATATGTACCATATCTTCTTTATCCATTCATCTTTTGAAGGACATCTCGGCTCCTTCCACAGTTTGGCTATTGTGGACATTGCTGCTATGAACATTGGGGTGCATGTGCCCCTTCTTTTTACTACATCTGTATCTTTGGAGTAAATACCTAATAGTACAATCACTGGGTTGTAAGGTAGCTCTATTTTTAACTTCTTGAGGAACCTCCATACTGTTTTCCAGAGTGGCTGTACCAGCTTGCATTCCCACCAACAGTTGTAAGAAGGTTTCCCTTTCTCCACAACCTCGCCAACATTTGTTGTTTCTTGCCTTGTCAATTTTTGCCATTCTAACTGGTGTAAGGTGGTATCTCATTGTGGTTTTGATTTGTATTTCCCTGATGGCTAGTGATGTTGAACATTTTTTCATGTGTCTGTTGGCCATTTGTATGTCTTCTTTGGAGAAGTGTCTGTGCATGTCTTCTGCCCATTTATTGACTGGATTATTCGTTTTTTAGGTGTTGAGTTTGATAAGTTCTTTATAGATCTTGGATATCAGCCCTTTATCTGTAACGTCATTTGCAAATATCTTCTCCCATTCCCTGGGTTGCCTCTTTATTTTGTTGACTGTTTCCTTTGCTGTACAGAAGCTTTTTATCTTGCTGAATTCCCAAAAGTTTATTTTTGTTTTTGTTTCCACTGCCTTCAGAGACGTGTCTTGAAAGAAGTTGCTGTGGCCAATGTTCTTCTCTAGGATTTTGATGGATTCCTGTCTCACATTTAGGTCTTCCATCCATTTTGAGTTTATCTTTGTGTATGATGTAAGAGAATGGTCTAGTTTCATTCTTCTGCATGTGGTTGTCTAGTTTTCCCAGCACCATTTATTGAAGAGACTGTCTTTTTTCCATTGGATGTACTTTCCTGCTTTGTTGAAGATTAGTTGACCATAGAGTTGAATGTCCATTTCAGGGGGCTCTATTCTGTTCTATTGATCTATGTGTCTGTTTTTGTGCCAATACCGTACTGTCTTGATGATCACAACTTTGTAATATAGCTTGAAGTCAGGCAACGTCATGCCCCCAGCTTTGGTTTTCTTTTTCAACATTCCCCTGGCAATTTGGGGTCTTTTCTGGTTCCATACAAATTTTAGGATTGTTTGTTCCAGCTCTGTGAAAAATGTCAATGGTATTTTGATAGGGATTGCATTGAAAGTGTAAATTGCTCTGGGCAGCACAGACATTTTAACGATGTTTATTCTTCCAATCCATGAGCATGGAATGCTTTTCCATCTCTTTGTGTCTTCCTCAATTTCTTTCATAAGTGTTCTGTAGTTTCTAGAATACAGATCCTTTACCTCTTTGGTTAGCTTTATTCCTATATATCTTATAGTTTTTGGAGCTGTTGTAAATGGTATTGAACTCATACAGCAATTCAGCCACGTGGCAGGATACAAAATCAATGCACAGAAATCAGTTGCACTTCTATACACTAACAGTGTAACTGAAGAAAGAGAAATTAAGGAATCAATCCCATTTACAACAGCTCCAAATTCACATTTTCAAAACAAGTGTGTGCTGTGTAGCAGAACCATCTGTAAGCCAAGCAGCTGATGACTATCATAGCTTACACATTTTGAACCCTTATTACATGCCAGGAACAGTTTGAAGCTTTTGACATGTATTAACTCATTAAATTCTATTAACACCTCTGTGAAGTAGGTACTGTTGTTACTCCTGGTTTGTATATGAGGACACTGAGCCACAAGGAGGTGAAATAACTTGCCCAGGTTCACAGAACTAAGTGACCAGGATGCCAGCACTCTTAACCCTTTGCTCTTCTTCCCTTTCTGCTAAAAAGGAAGTAATTAGTTCGAATGCTTAACCTCAACTTTACAGAGCAGCAAAAATTGCCAGAATTTTCTGGTATATCATTTGCCACCTGATACTTATATCAAAATGTATGAACTCCTTCAAGCCAGTAGGATGTTCACTGAATATGATCTAAAGGCCCTGATGGTGAAGGAACTATTTAAGCTATGTCAGAAGAATCTAATTTATTAACTCCCCTTGTACTTTATTCTTTTCTGTTTCTCAGGAAGAATTTTCACAATGCGATAATGGAAAACAGTGGGCAGGGAAAGGCAAACCAACCATTGTACAAAAGTACATTACCTTTACTTGGCTATGGGTGGGTCTATATTTGGTAAGATTAAGCCCTATTATATTTTCATGCTTGACAATTACAGAATTGAAACTGTCCCTGAGGACAGGAATTTGCCATTCATGTTCCAACATTCCTTATCTCCTGAGCAAAACCACTGCATTGATGTCATCTAATCCCCTTGTTTTTATACTTTCTGCTTTAGCTTGATACTGTCTCCTTTTTTCCCTGGTCATTCTACCATACTGTAATGGAAGTTGTTTTTGTTTTGTCCTCTCTACCCCCAATTTTTTTGGGGGGGTGATGATGGTAGGCAGTGGTTTGCAGAAAAGAGTAGAGAAGCAAAATCATACTAGGTTCTGAGATAGTTATAAATAAGTGATCCCTTCTCACTTATTCTTACATTAGAAATGTATCTCTCTTTGCAACTTATATGTACATCTATTATGTAAGTCAAATTATTTAAAAATTAAAAAATACAACATTGCATTTTAGTTCTATAAAGTCATTGTTAATTTCTTTAAAAAATAAAGATTCTCATGTGCAACCAGAATTAATAACAATTACTCAAGCCTGATGATTATCAACTCTGGTTGAATGTTAGGATCAATACTTGGAGAGAGTTTTTAAATGACTTAAACAATAGCAACAACAGCCTCCTCTCCCGTTCACCCCACCACCACCCCGCCGCCAAGAACAGAAGTGAAAATGAGTTGACTAAGGCAAGGATTTCTATCTCTGTTACTGTATAAACTGTGCTGGATAGCATCATCATTCATTCATCAATCACTACTGATGTACCTACCAAGAGCCAGACACGGGGGGAGGAATAATATGGTATTCAGTATATGCTCTGAAGTTAGAAGCCTCAGGGATCTAAAGGATGTGTAGGAAATAGTTGGGTGAAGGGAGAAGTGGTGCAAGGGAATGTTGTGGGAAGAGTGTGGGCAGAGGATAAAACCTTGTGGTGGGAAGGAGACTGAACCTTGTGGGGAAGTTTTCAGAAAGCTGCTGTGCTAGGGATAGATGACTGACAGAGACTATTTTCATGTGTTCTTCCTGTGTCATTCTGGGCAGCCTGACGGTGTGACCACATCGGATATTGTATGGGCTCTCTTCCCCAGGGCTTCTCTGAGCCCTCATCTGCTGTCAGCACTTTCTCCTCACTGTTTTCACCTCAGCCTTTTCCTCTACTGCTCTGTCCATCGTCAGTTTTCTCTGTGGCCATATGTTGTGTGGCAGCATACAATTGTATGAGTTGTTTCTCAGCTGTTTGAGAAACCTTGGTCAATTTGAAGCAGGGAAGAAGGGAATGAGGTCAAGAAAGGCTCTGGGGATTTAGGTTTGGTCTTGGCTGTGATACCAAGTACCTCCAGCATCTCAGGAAAGTCTCTTCTCTTTCTGGGCCTCAGTGTTATCACCTCTAGGATAAGAGCATAGGCTGGGGGATCTATAAGACTCCTTCAAGCTAGAAGTTTACCTTCTAAAGAAGCTCTTTAAACCAAAGCTCTATTTCTTGTGATGCCAGACTGAATAATTATTTAGTTACATTACTCTTTCTTAATACCTGCTAGGACATAATGCAAGTTGAGAAATATCCGTTTTAATATAGATTCAGCCAAACTTAGGATGCCCTAATTGCTCTGTAATGGTCTAAATATTGACATTCTATTCCAGTGGCTCTAACTTTAGTTAACTTTCACAGATCCAGATGCTCCATATACCAAAGTTAAATAGTAAAAATTTCCTCAGACGTATAGTATGGAAATATGAAATCTTAATGTGTGGTAATATGAGCTCTGAGATGAAAAAGATTTAGTCATTCAAAGTGATGATACTCAGGTTACGTGAAGAGTAATTTATTTAATTAAAATGAAAAAATTCTGGGGCACCTGGGTGGCTCAGTTGGTTAAGCATCTGCCTTCGGCTCAGGTCATGATTCCAGGGTCCTGGAATCGAGCCCCGCATCGGGCTCCCTGCTCAGTGGGGAGCTTGCTTCTCTCTCTGCCTGCCACTGCCCCTGCTTGTGCTCTCTCTCTCTGTCAAATAAATAAATAAAATCTTTAAAAAAATAAAATAAAATGAAAAAAATTCTGAAAATACCAAATGTTGGTATTTCTCAGGCACTACTGTTGGGAGTGTAAATTGAAACTGCCATTTTGGAAAGCCATTTGGCAGTATCTCTTAAAGCTGAATATACATATACCCTATGAGCCAGCAATTCTACTCTTCAACAGAAATGAGTACATATATTCACTAAAAAGACATATACTAGAATGTTTATAATTGGTAGTAGACCAAAATTGGAAACTACTCAAATGCCCATCAACAATGAAAATGATAAATAAAATGTTGACTATTCATATAATGGAATCCTTTGGCAATGAGAATGAAGAATCTACAAAAGAACACAACATGGATAAAATTCACAAACTTGTGTTTGAGCTTATGTTTGCTTATGCTGAACAAAAAAACCACATAAAAAGAGCATAGCACATATGAATTCATTTACATACGATACAAAAACAAAATGAATTTTTAGGCTGTTAAAAGAATGGTGGTTACCCTTTGGTAGGTTGATGGCCATCAGAGAGCACTATAGGGGGCTTCTGGGATAGTACTCAGTTTCTTGAACTGCTTCCACTGATGTGTGTAGTTTGTGAAAATGTATCAAATTATACACTTATGCTTATGTGATTTTCTGTATGTGCATTATATTTCAGTAACATTTCAAAAAAGGATTTTGACATTAATTAATTTAACCCATACAACAATTCCAGAAGATAAGAATGGCAAGTAACTTTTCTCCAGTTATGTAGAGAAAACAGACTCAAAAGTTTGGTCCAAGGTCTCTAATTAGTGGTAGAGTTAGATCAGATATGTAAATCTCCTGACCTCAGGAAGATGGCCCCTTATAGGAAGATCTTGCATAGTGCCTGAAGCATAGTAGGTGCTCAGTAAATGTAATTTGAAAATGGATCATAGACTGTTGTTCTTTCAGTCCTGCAAGGCTATCATCTTGCTCTGGGAGTGACCATTTGCTCTGGTCATGTGATATGCCTGATAGAGCAAGTGTATTCACTCCTCAGAGAAGAATGGAGGTGAGCCCTGAGTCAGATGTCCCAAGAAGCTGCCAAAATACCTGTGGAGAATTACATAACTTTGTCCCTTTAGGGCTTAGAAAGAAGTGAGTCAGACACTCAGTTTTTAGACACAGTGCCTAGGAAAACAGGAAGAAGGTTAACTTAGGCAGAAATCCATCTATGTGACCTTGGATAAATCACTGAACTTCTTTGGGGGCAACAGTTGGAAGACAAATTTGATACTTTTTACTTAGCACCATGTGATCCCTCTGTGGTTAACCTTCTGAGACCCCTGAATTTTATGCCCTTCCATACATATAATTAGATTATTATTTTCAAGGACTTCTGACTGCTTTTCAAACTTGACCGTTCCCTTGGTATTATTTAAGATCAAATTTTGATTAATTTACAACTCAAATGTGGTATGCCCAGTCTTCTACCTGCCATATAGTGCAGAGAGGAGATGTACCAACATGTTATAGAGAGTAACCAAAGGCTTTATCCAACTTGTTGACTCTGTTTCTTCCCAAAATGTAAAACAGAACTTTTCTTGTTAACACAAAATTCCCATTATTTATGATGTGGCTAAAGAAAAGATAAGAAGTCCTGGAAATGGAATGTTAGTGCTTGGATAATAAAAACTCAGGACCTTCTTTGGGAAAAAAATGGACATTGATAAAATGCTTTGATTTAGGGTTTGGCTGTGATGTCAAGGTCAGCCAATGAGTGCAGAGAGAATCTGAGAAAAATAAAGAGATAAATAGAAGCAGATGTTTGGAAAGTCTTCTTGAATATTGCTGGTGAATTGTATGGTTAGCTATCAAAATTTCAGGGTTACATCTGTCATCCTAATAAGGTTATAATGAAAGGCATTTAAATTGGTGTTTAAAAAACCTCATTAGAACTATGGTCAACTGTCCTTTACTGTGAGTGGCATTTTCTGAATTATGCTGCAAATTTTGTATTTGAGGTACTTTTGAGCTCAAGTCCTTGTCAGGGTATTTCTCAAGGAGGTCAGCTGCGATGGACTCCTATTAACTCAAGATCTTTATTTCAAACTAATATAAGAGAGAAGTCTGATGAGAAGGGGAAAGGAAGTAAAGTTGAAAAGTTTTGGCTTCTGATTGGTCAGCTCTGTGTTCTCAAAACAAATTTCTTTGTACCTTTAGTTGTTTGTGGTTGCAGGAAATAGAAAAGTTCTGTCTTAGACTAACCAAAGGCTGTTATTTGAAAAGGTTGAATCACCTAAGAGAGGAAATAGATCTCTAATAACGGAGCCAAAAAGGAGTAGAGCAGAAAGCTTAGAGATAGGACCCTTAGAAAGGTACTCGGATGGAAGGCTGGTCAAAGGACTAAGCACAAATGGCCAAGAAGAGGTTCTGATTCCAAGCCAAGATTCAGGGAATTTGAAAAAGAAAATGATCAAGATTAGTGAGAATTATCTAAAACTGTAGTATTGATATTTGCTTGACAGTTTGCTCCAAAATATCTTTATCTGCTTTACTGATTAGTTTTCAAAAGTGCTACATTTCAAAATATAAAATGTGGAGAAGTCATGATTATTACTATCTGAATACAAAATCTGACTTAATTCAGTTGAATTCCTGCCTTTGGGCAAATTACTTAGCGCACCACCCTCCCCGCCCCTCACCTTCTTCATCTGTAAATGGAGAGATGATTCATGTCTGTTTCATGGGATTGTTTTGAGGCTTCCATGAAATGGTGAATGTAAATAACTTAGTTCAGAGCCTATATTACATAAAAAGAGCATTCAATGTTTTTGTCAATGGTAGTGAGGATAATGACCTTGACAGTTCTCACAGTGAAGGACTCTGTTTCTTACTTCCCATTTTTCTTTCCTTTAACTTGATGGCATCTCTACCACATTTTTAAAAAGATTTGACATCCCTTAAAAGGTTGCAAAATAATAAATAAAATCTTGTTTTGTCTATTTTGTTTATACTGCCTCATTTAAAGGTGAAGTAGAAACAAAATTGTGAGGTTTAAGGTTGTATTAAAGACTAAGTATATTTATATATTTTATATAATAGTATGAAATATATTTAAAGTTCTTTTACTTTATATACACATTATACACACACACACACACACACACACCCACCCCACACACATTTTATATTTAAGGTGGTTTTAAAAAGAAAAAGGAATGGAATTAGAAAATTTACAAGAAGAAAGGGAGCCAGAGTAAAAGATAGCAAAAGTGTGAACTAGTGGGTCTGTATCAATCAAAGTCTTAATGGAAAATAGATGACCAATTCAAAGTAGATAATTTAAGGAGAGTTTAAACAGGTGGGATGGCAGGTGAAACTTCAAGGACATTTTACTCCTAAGCTTAAAGGTTTGAGAGAAGGAGGAGGTTCCTACAACCCAGAGAAGAGAATCTGTAGAGCAGGCTGTCTCAAGAAGTCCTTGGGAGGACCAGAGACCTCTGTTAAGAGACACAGCCAAACTGAGGTGACCTCACTGGGACAGGTCTGGGGAAATAAATATCTTGAGTTCACTCTCCTTCCTCCCTACCATATGCTGCTGGCCCTTCCCATTAACTGGAGAGAATTGGAAACCAAGGGGATTGAGAGCAGTTCACATTATCTACACAGGGCCATCTGTCTTCAGGAGCAGAAAGTGGATGAAGAAGTGTGGGGAGTGAACTTATCAGGCAGAGAGGACCATAAAGTTGCTAAACAACACTGAAATCTTAAGTAGGATCCAAAGCAAAAAGAGAGAATCAGATGCAAAATCCATGTTATCAGCAAACAATAAAAAAACAAGTCATTGTCTATGGAGTTATTCTAGACAATTATAAATTTAAGTGACATCCTGCAAAATTGTCCAACTTGCCAAACACTTACCTCTTATATAATATTGTTGGATATACAGCATTTAAATTTAGGAAGCACCTGGGAAAAATAATTTTGGTTTTAGAAGTTGGCCCAAACTATTCTTTCTGAAAATAAATAAAATAGATAATAAAATGATCTGTAAAGGCAACTCTTTATTGAGACAATAAAATGCTTCCATATTTGTCAAGGAAGTTTTTTTATCCTGTGTTCCATAAGTACAACTAGACACTCTATGAAAAAGGTAGTTACAGACCATTAAGAGGGGATCAAAATACTGCTTTATCCCACTCAGAATTATTTACTGGCTGTGTCAGGAGGATATTCCAGAGGCCCAAGTTTTATGGTGACGTGCAAGGAAAAGCATCAGGAATCAGCATTCTAAATTGAGCATATACAGCTTGGACCATGAATGATTCTTGTTCACAGAGATGGAATCTAAGAGAAGGTAAGGAAAAGCTAGCTACATGTCATCTTATGCTGGTCTTGACAGATCTTTTTTCCTGATGAACAGACTATAAGTGGAATCCGTTGTGGAAGCAATATTCCCTTTATCTGTTTTGATACCTTGAAAAACAAATCTGATGAAAGACACAGCCAGTAGTGCAGAGATTTGTATAACTCTCTTTGGAGAAATCTTTATTTTTGTAAATATAATATTGGACAAAGTGGGGACAATACAGTACTAGACATATGGTTGTTAGTAGCATTAACAAACGACTTTGCATATTGTGTTGCAATTTATAAACTTTCCAAAGATGGAATTATTGAAGCCTCACAACAATGCTGTGAGGCACGACCCTCTTTATAGTTTCGAAATGGAAAACCTGGGAGATTGAGAGCATTTTCCAGCTCACCAACTGGTGAATATTCTTGTGGGAATGGTGGTTGGAGTAGGTAAAAATCAAACATGAAAACATTAACCAAAGTCTCCTAAATATATTTTTAAATCAAATCAAACATCTTTGTTTACTAATTTTTATTGAGTACCTTCTGCATTCATGGTGAGCACATGACAGATATATGCTAATGAATGAACAGATGATTGCATGAACAGATGATACACATGATAACACTTGTCTTGTGCTCATTTAGCTCCTGAGAATGCATTTTTTTTTGAAAGATTTTACTTATTTATTTGACAGAGAGAGAGATAGCGAGAGAGGGAACACAGGCAGGGGGAGTGGGAGAGGGAGAAGCAGGCCTCCTGTTGAGCAGGAAGCCCGATGCGGGGCTCGATCCCAGGGTCCTGGGATCATGACCTGAGCTGAAAGGCAGACACTTAAATGACAGCCTCCCGGGCACCCCTGAGAATGCATATTCTTGAGACAGCATGCACAAATTTAGATGATATACAGTGCGGGGTTCCCTGCAAGGTATTTCCATAGCCATGGATGTGTTTGAGTAGGTGGGAAAGCTGCAGCAGGGGCAGAGCAGTACAAGGAGCTCCTGGCGGCCAGGCCCCCAGTGGCTGTGGGTGCGTGCCGGCTTGCAGGAGTCAGGCATGTGTGGCAGTTTAAGGATAGTCCCCCTCTCATGCTGCCTTGGAGGTCTGGAGGCCTATCCAGCCACCATGACAGGCTCTGACAGTCACAAGCAGGCATGGAGCATCCTTAACCTGAAGGCAGAAAGCCCCATGCTCGTGTGTCAAAGGTCAAATGATGGTTTGGCAGCTTTGGGCTTGTACTTACCCTGTGAGTCCTCTGTGTGCTGTGCTTGTCTGAAAAACCAGGAATGATGCAGTGTCATTGTTGGCCCTTTGTGGATTTTTTTGTGCTAGAACCCCCTTGGGCTGTTGTCAGTATGCATCCTTTCCACCCTTCCCCACCTTCCTTAGAACTGTACAAAACAATTTGATTCAGTTCATAGACGAACAGTGTGCCTAGTGGTGGAGACCCCTTCGTGCCCTTGTTAACCAGTCTGTGGGGGTCTACTTAAACTGCCAGATTGCTTTTTGGGAATCCCTCTGCTTCTTTAAACCTGGAACATGCCTTCAGTACCAGGAAATATTTGGAGAGGAGTTAAAGAAGTATCTGTTTTGATTAATCCAGAACACTGCCTCTAATGTCACCATTGTGGGTTCAGATGTTCCGTCATGACTTTGACCAGGCTTCTGAAACCCCAGAAGGAGACACTTTGAGAATAGGACAGTACATCCTTTACTGTACTTGGCAAAATCCAGTTAAAGAACTAAAGCTCCACAAAACCTATATGACCCCTCAAGTCCATTGCCAGGACCTCCAGTGTGGATTAAGAATGGCCACAACATGACAAAAACTTGTAAATACCCACTTATTCCTCCTGGAAGACCTTGAACCCTGTCAGACTGAGGAAAACACTCTGGGCTCAGTGCAGGCCCTAGACAGGAAGCACCGTCACCAGCCCTGAGGGCAGAATTCCTGGAACTTCACCTGAAACTGTCACCAGCTGGAGGACACCTTGATTCTGACAGCTGGACACAGGGTTTGGAGCTGGGCAGATCTGAGTTTGAAGCCCTCCACTGCCACTGAAGCAGAGTAGGGTCTTAGGCAAGTTTCTTAATTTCTCTAGGCTTCGATGTCCTTCTAAACTGGAGATAATAATACCTCCCTATAGGTCTGCTGAGGTGTTCATGTGCAGACTCTTACAGAGAGCATGGAGACAAATGGGCTCCACAGACATTGCTAACTATGAAGATAATCTCCAGGATTCTCATAGCGTCTCTCTGTATGTGCCTCAATGGCTTTCAACTGCGTGGTCTCCTTGAGCTTCACAGTAGTCCTGTGAGGGGGTTAAGAGCATCTGTGGACACCATTATGAAAAAGAGGAAAAAGTATGATACTGGGAAACTCTGACTTTTTTCTCACATCAAACCATCAGGTGGAACCAGGACTGATTGTTCCACCTAACACTTTATCCAGGAAACTTTGCTAAATCATATTTTGTAAGCATTCTTACAGTATCTGAACAAAAGAGAGTCCAGTGAGACACAAGGAAGAAGAGCTGTTCTCCCTGCAGCTAGCCACCAAGAAGAAGTTACAGAATCTCCTCTGAGTCTATAGGATGCTAGTCATGCCAGTAGTACTTCTGCTAGAAAAATAGTATTTCTCCCTCATACCCTTAATCTCACTAAAATGATTTAATCAACTTTATTGCTAGAGTCATCAGCTGTGCTCATTGAGAGAAATGGCGTTATGAAATATTATGAAGCCATTAAAAACAATGAGGCAGATCTATATGTATTCAGATAGGGAAGGATATCTATGAGACATGGTTTACTGACGTGCAGAGCAATATGCATAATGTGATTAGATTTTTGAAAAAGTAATATATACAATTTATATGGTGTACATACTGTGTGAGCTCAGTAACATTGCACATCAAACTGCAGATTGAATTTGTTCCTGAGAGTGTGCTTGGAATGGGGAATAGGTAAAGGACTTAAATATTTTTTATTCATTTGTTTCGTTTATATTTTTACAATTAAAATGCATTATTCCCTTTAGATTTATTGAGATTGCTGTCAGCTTACCTTTGGCAATTACTACTAGCCAACACCCTCCATTAATAGGCAAAATAAAATGAGCCATAATCATTTCAAATAAATAAATAAAATGCATTACTCTTCTAAAATTATGGAATACCAAAAATTGGGGAAAAGACAAAACTAGTACCATACCTAGTTTCTGTCCTATACTTAGGTGGGTATTTATTGAATAGGAACTCGATGAGTTCATAATATATTTCCTTACAAAATAATAATGATAAAAATAATATATCTCACATTTAAATTCTCCTTTATAATTTGTAAAGTCTTTTTATATGCATTATGTCATTTGGATTTTGCCCACAAACCTCTAAGTTGGGCAGAGAAGAGCATCTTACAAATTAGGATTTTGAGATTTTCAAAGATTAAATCATTTTCCCAAGGTCACATGTAAGTGGCACTGGGACAACACTCCGTTACTTGACTTTGTATTCTTTTACCAGAGATTTTTCAAGTCCTCTCTGTTTGCCATGTTCCCTGTTCTCTCCACTATAGCACATGCACTGCAACTTGCAAATAAAGATAGCAAAATATAGAAGCATCACCTAAGTCAGTGCCTGAAAACGACACTAATAATTCCTAACCAATAGATCACATTGAGATCCAAATGTTACTTTGTTTACTTTCACCATGTGCCTTTTTAATCCACAAGCTATGGCAGACTGTATTTGCTAACGCCAAGTTACAGCTTGCTTTTCTGAAAGATGGACTTACTGGTTTCAGCTTCAGCTTCTCATTTATATCATTTACTTAAAGAGGAAGCCATTATGTGGTTTTTAGTTCATCTTCTACCTTAAGAAATAATCACATGCCCACACAGTCCTCTGTTTCTCTCTTCCATAGCAGCCCATTTTTCCTTCATTTTTGTACAGAGGGAGAGGAAAGGATTGGGCTTAAAGGATGGGCCAACATCCACAAGACTGGAGAAATTTATAAACTCATCCCTGAAGAAAAATCCTTTTGCCATAATGCCTCAATTAACTTAATTTTTGTGGTCTGGCCTTGCAAACAGAAACCTGAGACCGTGGATGTGCTCAAAATGAAACACTAAGAAACTGCAAGCAAGTGAACGCTGGTGTTGGCTGGGTAGACACACCCCGTGGGGACCTGGAGGACGAGCTCTGTCCGCAGTTCTCTGTGGATGAAAGGCAGTGCAGGCTAGTATGATTCCCAGGACTCCTGCTGCAGAGGGATGGGTGGGGAGAGGATGAAGTTTCCAAAGCCACAGAGTAGAGGAGAAATGGGTCCTAAGGACTGGTATTTGTTTATACATTCATTCTTTCATTCTCTTCATATTTTTTAAGAATAGGTACAACCTGTGATACAGATATAAAGATGATAAACATAATGTTCTTGCTTCCTGGAATAATATTCTAGGGTGAAGATGAGGCAAAAAACCAATTTAAAAAAATTAATTACAGATCATGATAAATGTTAAGCATAAAATAAACCCAGTGCTATGTTAGTTAACAACAGTGGGGTGAAGGTAGGGCCATACATAGATAGGGAGGTCAGGAAAAATCATAAAGGCAAAAATGATAAGCCTCTGCCTGGTGTCATTCCCATCACTACTGCAAAGTGAATACAGTCTGTCTCCTCCTCTGCCAAATCATAATACTGTTCTCTCCTAAGACTGGGAGTAAGATGCCTAAAACAATCGTTCCTCCAAAGCCATGCAATTAACTACTGTGATGTGTTAGCTAATTTTGTGAAGTGGCATTGCCATGAAATGTTCTTTCCTGATGAGGAAAAGCAGTTTCCTCCTTCTTTCCTTTAACTTCTCTCACTTCTAAGCTATTGCCACTTCATTTACAGAGCATCTATGGAGCATCTTCATCTTCATTCATCTATAGAGCAGAAAGATGAGTTCCCTTGGTGGTGAGCACTGTGCATTTGTAGGGATTAGGAGAGCAGCAGAAGGCTGCTCGCTCTGTGACGTTGTCTAGTGGCTTTGTGCTCAGGGAGAAAATAATGGGCTTAAATGACAATGGGACGGATTCAAGTTAAGAACAAAGGAAGCCTTCATGGCCGCAAAGAATCACCAGGACACATGACTGTTGGCAACCTAGAGTTCCATTCCTAAATAGTTAGACGGTGAACTCTCTAGAATTGTTTTGGTGCAATCCTAAATTTAGGGCAAGAAACAATCTCCAACAGACTTCAGTCCTTTCAGGTCCTATGAAGCTATAACATGGAATGTGTTCTTTTTTCCTCCTTTATTAATATATTATTTTGTTCAAAAGCTTTCCATTAGATACAACCAACAATGCAAAAAAAAAAAAAACATCAATTTGGAATTTCTTCTGATAGTCTTTTTTGGACAAACTATTTAATTGTATGAGCTTTTCCAGATGTGAGGCTCACTCTATGGGAAATAACAAAGAATTGTGAATTAAGTAAATTATCCTGCCGTTATGCTATTTTTTTCTGTGTGGTTATATATTATAAATAGAATGTTGATGTTAATCACTTCAATTGCTAGAAAATGCATTCTTAGAATTGTTTTGCTTGATAAAAATAAATTTTTTAAGGAAAAAAGAAAAGCAGCTGTTTTACATTTTATAACTAGATTGGGGTTAAATATTTAAAATCTCTGTACTGAGTCAACCTGATTTCTTCAAAAATTCTGTTTCAGACACAATTCACCTATTTACTCCTGACTTGCTTGACCTTTTTGGCTTGTTTTGATGCTAATACTATTATGTCCAGATTTGAAATACTGACATTTTCCTGACCTAAGTGATGTTAAACCTTACAGTCTGTTCCAATGAAATGAGTGTTTGGAGCTTTTTCTGTGTGAATTATCCACACAACTGCTCTAAGCTGCTCCTTCCTGCTCCTGAGGCTTCTCTTCTCCTTTACTGAGGGCATCTGTTTCCCTCAGAATTAGTCTAGAAGGCTTTACACTATCACAGGAGTCAAGAGCCTCTCCAGCAAGTCCTCTTGTATGAGAACACCCACTCTTGGGACAAAGTCTTAGACTCCTATCTCACAGGGAGAGGGTGAATTTATTCTTTGTCATTACTGAGAAACATCAACAGATGGTCAGCCTGGAGCTGATGCTTTTTGACCTCCTTCCTTCACATTGGATTATGGGAAGTACTGGAGAGTTGAAGAAAACATTTGGTTTGCACATATTCCACCACTGTAGTGAAACACTATTTAGCCAGGGCTATGGTCACCGTTCTGAAAATTTACATTTCCCTGGCATAGGGAGCCAAGTCCTGGCAGAAATCAGGAAGCAGGCCTGAAGGGCGTCAGCATAAGGACTACAGGTATAAAATACGCTCATCCTCTTTTACATTTTTTCTAATGTGTTTGTCTGGAAAGCTATTTTTGGATATTATGCTCATGTCCACTGACATAAAGAACAGAAAAACGAAGGAAGAAGTGGTGTCTTTGGTAAAAATGGTTAAAATAAATACAAGTTTGGTGTCTAGATAAGACGTCTACAACCTAAAGAATTTAAGATTTAGGTAGAACTGTTGTATCGGAGCATCCAGTACAGATAGAAAAGATATTCTTGTACCTCTAGTCAAATATTTCTATAAAGTTTCCCCAGTTTTCCAGCCCAGTGAAGGTAAACATGATGACATGTAGGTTAGTTCAGGAAAAATAAAATATTTATGAGCCATGTGTTTTTACATTTAAAATAAAAACTTTATTCAGTTCTGTAAAAAATGAACATTCTTATAATTTAGATTACTAACTCAAGAATCTGAGAACTTGAATGAGAACTCAGGCATTGCTCCTTACATATTATAATATTAACATTTGGGTAGGTTTAAAAAGAAACAGTGTAAGGCAGCTTACAGTGCTGTAAGTGCACACAGCTCAAGGTGTGTGGGTTGCTCATTGCTGTACAGGTCTTTTCTCTTGTTTTTTTTTTTGGCTTACTCCTTTCCTCTCCTTCTAAGGAGAACTTGTAGTCAAACTATTTACTTCACCTCCCCAGGGCTCAGGCTCCTCCTCAAAAAAGTCTCAAATCTATTCTATCTGTAACATTCATGCCTTTCAAGGCTTAAAAGGAAAATCGAAGTCATAACGGCTACCATCATTAGGATGAGCTGCCTCAAATTAATGTTTACTCTGTGCTTCTTTGGACCCAAACAAGGCCCACCTGAAGAAGCTAGGGGGGAAAGTCAGAGAAGAGAGGCTGCCAGAGACATGCCCAAAGTCAGAGCTTGGATTCTGGTGGCAACCTAATCTTTCCAGGACTCATCAGACTGCCTGGAAGGCAAGCCCACTCCCATTCTCCTTCTCCTGCCTGCCCTCCTCTGACCCCAAACCACAACTTGCCTTGATTATGGTTTTAAGATCATTAAGAAAAAAATATTTTAAATATTCAGCTATTTATAGAGACTTAGCTCTGCACACCCATAAATGAGGTAACCTCAATTATTTATATCTTGAGAAGGCAGATAATGACCAGTGATATATGTAAGTGAGGTGGGAGGAGATAAAGAAAGATCTTTTAATTTTGGAAATGAAGAGAGACCGTTCCAAAAGAGAAAGTACAGTTGACTCTTGAACAGTGTGGAGGTTAGGGGCGCCAACCCCATGCACAGTCAAAAATCACTGTATAACTTTAGACTTCCTAAAATCTTTAACTACTGATAATCTACTATTTACTAGAACCCTTATCAGTAACATGAACAGTCCATTAACCCATATTTTGTACGGTATATGTATTATGTACCATTTTCTTATGATAAAGTAAGCTAGAGAAAAGAAAATGTTATTAAGAAAATTGTAAGGAAGAGAAAATACACTTATATACTGTACTGTATTTATTTAAAAAAATCTCCATGTAGGTGGACCCACACAGTTCAAACCTGTGTTGTTCAAGAATCAACTATAAAAGGAGATGGTGATTTGGGATTATGGATAAAGTTATATTTTAGGAAAGGACTCATTTATAGTGAGAAACTCAAATTGATTGTTTAAGATGCTTGTAAAAGGGATGATTACAATCCGATATTTATATTTACAAGTATTTGGCCAGCATCCATTGGGATCTTACCATGTGTTCATGTTTCTTTTGCTAGATTCGTGGACATTAATGACAAAATCTCTGCTCTCAAGGAACCCGGAGTAATGGAGGAGACAGATGAGCGAAGTGACAAGATAGCGTGAAGGGCTGGCACAGAATACTGTGGGAGTTGAAGGTTGGTGCCCAGATCTGGCCAAGTCTAAAAACATGAGGAATTCTACCAGAAAAGCAGAGAGGGCATTCCAGAACAGCAAGTGCCAAGAAGAAGGTTGGGGATGGGTGTTCAAGAAGGCATTCAGGATACTGCTGGCACTTCCAAGATTCTGAAACCTATGATACCTATGAAGAAATGAAGGCATATGCAGTTAGAGGGGTAGGTGAGGTCTTGATTACAGAGGCCTATGCTAGGGTAACAAATTGGGCTTTTTTTGTTAGGGTTGGGGTTTTACAATTAGATATTTCTTAAGATGGTCATACTGACTCAGATGGTGCTGGATTTATTGAATAACTTGACTTTCTGGGACATACCTACCATAAGGAGCAGTTCAAGGGGTTGTAAGTATACTGAGAAATAGGTAAGGGAAGTGCCCAAGAGCCTAACATTAACCCCCCCATGCCTGTACATCTGTGACCTCAAACATGTGGGCAAATAAGATGATTTTAAATAGAAATCAATCAGTCAATCAAAGGAAATGCTCCTCTCTGCACTGGGACTGCGTACTCATGCTTTGCCATTGGTTATCCTCTAGGGATCAATGACTGAAGCATAGTTCCTATGCTCTTATGGCATTAAAATAGAAAAATATTCCTTCCTTTCCTTTCATTGTAACTATGGACAAATCAGGTGACCTTATTATATTCACATATGGTCATAACGCATAGAAATCGACCCAGTGTGGATTTCTGTGGAACTGAGTTTCAAGCCCTTGCTCCAACATGAATTGGAGAAACCACGAAAGTCAACATGGTTTGTGCCTGCCCTGTTGGCAGAACCATTCTCAAATGGCTTTTCACATGCTCTACTCCTCCTGCCTCTGCTTGTTGGCAAGTTCCAAAATGCCTGCGATGAATCAACTGACTTTCCCTATAGCTTTCAGCATGGGCTGGGCAATTCCTTTGAAAAGCCTTGGTCTGACTTTATTTACATATCACTTTGATAAGGTATTAGGTGAAATCTTGGGGCCTGCTCGGTCAGAATAACCATGTTATGAAGTCAATCACTAGAGAAGAAAAGTATTTTGATGTTGTTGTTTGAAGTATTACTTCTTCAATTAATGAAGGGAAGGCCTACATCACCCCCTTACTTTTCTTTTCAGCTCTGTTTATCTGAAAAGCTATTTAGGGAAATGACATTTAACAAAACTTTCCAAAATTGCTTACCCACTGTCATTGACTGGCCTTGGTTGCTAGAGAGTCACTAAATGGATCATTTGGTGACAGCAACCATAGATAGACTTGGGGTAAATGACTCTTTGCCCTACAAGCAATAGGTAGCCTTTGCAATGACCAAAACTGGTGAGTCACCAGAAAGCTTTTTTTTTTTTTTGAATTTTCATTTGACTTGTCATCATTTACTCATACCATATTGCTCTTGAAGTAGTGAAAACACACGCAAAGGTAGACATTTTTGAACATGGTAAAACCATGAATTGGATTAGGCTGTAGGCTGAGCCCCATTATTTACTGTAAAGCAAACCATTAGGGTGCTAAATTTCTATATTTGTGGTTTTCAGAGTGTTGTTCACAGATCCCTGGATGTCCCAAGATTCTTCTGCATGGTTCACGAAGCCAAAACGCTTTGCATAATAATACTTAACATATTATTTGCCTTTTGGTCTCTGTTGACATTTTCACAGAATGTACAAAAGCAGTGATGGGTAAAACTGCTGGTGCCTAAGCAAAAATCAAGGCAGAGCACCAAAACACGCTAGCAGCTATTGTATTCTTCACCACCACATACTTGCAGTAAAAAAATGATTCTGCTTTCACATAAAGTTGTCTTAATGAAGTAGGAAGAAATGATTGATCTTATTCAGTCTTGACCGTTCAGTACTTTGGTTTGTGTGTTTTCTATGCTATGTGACAAAATGGGAAGTAATGGATAATGCACTTCTGCTGCAAACTGAAGTATGGTGGTTGTCTAAAAAAGAAAGTGTGCACTTCTTTGAGTTCAAACTGAACTAGATATGCTTTTAATAGAACAATCTTTTCATTGAAAAATGACAAGTTATAGTTATTCAGACTTGGGTATTTGGGAGACATTTTCTCAAAATTAACAAAGTGAGCCTGTCACTTCAAAGAACACAACGGTGGAATTTGTTCTTAATAATAGAATTTAAGCTTTCTAGTAAAAGTAGATTTTTGAAATCTTGTATCTGTTACCAAGAGCTTGACAGCTTCCCAGTATTAAAAAATATTTTCTGATAAGGTTAGTGGTGATATAATGAATGCGATTTTTTGATATGGTGTCATTATATCATTATATATGTATATAATATGTTTATGTATAATATATACAGATTATGTTAGATGTGTAAAAATTTGGAAGACCTGCACAGCTCAGTGAACTGATACTTTCCATATGACCAATGAGTGATGTTAAACATGCAGGGGTAAAAGCTCCATTCAAAGTGCCAAGAGGTGACAGAATTTTAATATAACAGCACATGGAAGATTCATTGATATGGTTTCATACTCCATATTGCAGCTAATCTTTAAGAAACTATTTCTTGTCGGGGCACCTGGGTGGCTCAGTTGGTTAAGCGACTGCCTTTGGCTCAGGTCATGATCCCAGGGTCCTGGAATCAAGCCCTGCATTGGCCTCGCTTCTCCATCTCCCTCTGCTTGTGCTCTCTCTCTCTATCAAATAAATAAATAAAATATTAAAAAAAGAAACTTTTACTTGTCAGGTTGTGATACTGTCATGATTATCTGAAGAAGGCATTAAAACACTCTTTCCTCTTCTAACTATGTATCTGTATGAGGCAGGATTTCATTCATTTGTTTCAACCAAAACAACATATTAGAACAGATTAAATGCAGATTAAATGTTATATAGATTAAAGTCAGATTAAACTAAGAGAATCCAGCTGTCTTCTATTATGGTTTTTTTTTTTAAGAAAAAAGGTTGTTTAAAAATTTTTAAGTTGTTGGGTTACCTGGGTGGCTCAGTTGGTAAAGCATCTGACTCTTGATTTTGGCTCAGGTATGATCTCAGGTTCATGAGATCAAGCCCTGCATTGGACTCAGAGCTCAGCACAGAGGCTACTTGAGATTCTCTCTTTCCCTCTGCCCCTCCCCCTGCTCACACTCTTTCTCTCTATCTCTAAGATAAATAAATACATAAAATCTTAAAAAAATTTTTTTTAAGTTGCAGTTTCTAGTATGGTAAATATTTACAGATAAAACCCACATAAACAAAAGTACTTTGAAGTCCTCAGTAATTTTTAAGTGTGTCAAGGGGCCCTAAGACCAAAGAATTTGAGAAGCACAGTTTTATTTTAAGAACTAGATAAAACTAAATCCTACCATAGCTATTATAATCAATGTAGTAGGAGTAACTTACACTGAGCTGAAATTAGAGTCCCACTATTGAGTGATCAGGTAACCAATTTTCTGTGTAGCCAGTTTTTTTTCCCCACTGGTCATATGACATCTGTTCACTTGAATGTGATTAATAATCATCTGGGGGACAATCATTGGAAATAGGAAAAATATCTGATAGTTAAGACTGTACTTATTTGAAACATTATTCAAGGTGTTTTTGTAATTTTAACTTCCTCTTTTTTTTAAGATTTTATTTATTTATTTGGCAGAGAGAGAGACAGCGAGAGAGGGAACACAAGCAGGGGGAGTGTGAGAGGGAGAAACAGGCTTTCCACCAAGGAGGGAGCCCGATGTGGGGCTCGATCCCAGGACCCTGGGATCATGACCCGAGCCGAAGGCAGACGCCTAATGACTGAGCCACCCAGGCGCCCCTAATTTTAACTTCTTTGATTCTATAATGAACGAGTAAAATTTTGCTCTGGAAGTACAAATAGTTGTTAATATGATACTAAAATTTTTAAAGACAGAAGGTATGTTCTTGCTTCAACCCTCATTCTGCATTTCTGATTATGACTTTTCTCTGCTTAGACATACAGATCCTCCACATTCACAGAGAAAAGCAGGTCTAAATCCCTTAGCATGTGTTCAAGGACGTTTGCAATCAGGCACCAACCCTCACCAGCCTTATTTGCTGCTTTTCTTCCATCTTTTCTTCCATCATCCATCTCCCCCCATCTCCCATCACTTGTTTTTTATACCAGCCATGCTAAACTTTCTCTAAACACACTTTTCCCTTACATGCCTTGGGACTTTGTTTTTTTTTAAAGGTTTATTTATTTATATTCAAGGGGGGTAATTTTAAAGATTTATTTATTCGAGGGGGAGTTGAGCAGAGGGAGAGGGAGAGAGAATCTCAGTGAGCCTCCTCACTGAGCTTGGAGGCTGACATGGGGCTCAATCTCACGACCCTGAGATCATGACCTGAGCTGAAGCCAATAGTCTGATGCTCAACTGACTGAGCCACCCAGGTGCTCTGTCTTGGGACTTTTTTTTTTTTTAAGATTTATTTATGTATTTATTTAAGAGAGGAAGAGAGTAAGAGAGCATGAGCAGGCATGAGCAGGGGTGGAACAGGGGAAGAGAGAGAGGGAGAGGGAGAAGTGGGCTCCATCCCATGACCCTCGGTTCATGACCTGAGCTGAAGGCCGATGTTTAACCTAACCACTGAACCACCCAGGCGCCCCTTGTCTTGGGACTTTTGACTATCCTATTTCCTCTTCTGGAGTGTTTTTATTCCTCCTTTCCTCTATTCAACAAATTCTTTTTTTTTTTTTAATATTTTTTTTTTAAAGATTTTATTTATTTATTTGAGAGCGAGAATGAGAGAGAGAGAGAGAGAGCACATGAGAGGGGGAGGGTCAGAGGGAGAAGCAGACTCCCCGCCGAGCAGGGAGCCCGATGCGGGACTCGATCCCGGGACTCCAGGATCATGACCTGAGCCGAAGGCAGTCGCTTAACCAACTGAGCCACCCAGGCGCCCCCTATTCAACAAATTCTTATTCATCCCTCAAGATCAGAGTTATGTACCTTCAATGAGGAGCCATTTTTTATCCATCTATTCATTCAACAAATGGGAGATGCTAGGTAGTGGTGAACTGAATCATACATGGTTCCTATTTTCATGCATCATGTAAATAATCACACAAATGAAAGTTGGCAATTGTGGTGAATGTCCCTCTGGAAGAGATTCAGGATGCTGTGAGAGTTTTAGTGAGAGACTTTGTCCTGGTCAGGAGGGTCAGTGGAGGCTCCCATGAGGTTGTAACTAACACTTGATGTAAGCACTGAATAATGATGGGGATAAAAAAAAAAAGAGGGAAGGAAAGTGCCCTACATGGGTAAGGGCCTTTGGCAAGAGAGGGAATATGGATACTAGAGATTAGAAGAAGAGCACTGGGTTGAGTGGAGTGAGGTCGGGAGGGAGAGCATAGCACACTTGAATTGAGATAGGAGGTAGAACCCAAAGCAAGCAGGACACTGTGCACATGTTAATGAGTTTCATCTTTAACCTAAGAGATTTATGAAACTATTAAAAACTGGAGGGCTGATGGAGTCTCAGATTTGTATCTTGAAAAGACCACTGTGGCTGTTACAGGGGAATAGACTAAAGAGAAGTTAGAGTCAATATAGGGAGATCAGAAATGAGGTTAATGTAATAATCTAACAGCACAATATTGGTGGCTTGGATTAGGAAGATGAAGGAAAGTAGGTGGATTTCAGTGATGTTTAGGCAGTGAAACGTAATGGACACAGTGATGGACTAGAAGTATGGGAAGGTGTCAAGGAAGATGCCTGGGATCCTAGCTTATGCAGCTGAATGCATGAAGAGGCCATCCACTAAACTCGGAGGGCCCTGAAGGAGGACCAGGCTTAGGAGGGAGCTCCAGACTCCTCCAGGATGAGGTAGTGACTGCTGTGGCCCTAGCTTCATACCTTTGCTACAGGACTCTCATTTTGTAAGGACATTTGTCTTTTTCTTGCCCTTCCTTCCTCCCTCCCTCCCTCCCTCCTTTCTTTCCTCCCTCCTTTCTTCCCTTCCTTCCTTCCGGTTGATGTTGAATCCACCATGGTGTGAGCCTTTATAGGAGATGGAACACAACTGCCCAGTGCAGAAAACAGAGGTAGACCCTGCAACTTCTGCCCTGCCCTGACACAGAGGTCTCAAGTAAATTGGGCCGTGGCAATTATGTGCTTCCATATAGGACTTTGAATTCAGAGCAGTGGAAAAAAATGAATTTATAGTTGATTTCATGACAGTAATGTTCAGTAGTGGCCGTGGAAGTGACCATCTGGTGGGGGGCAGTAGTGCCGGGGGTAGTGTTCTAATCAGGCTGCTCTTACAGCATCAACTTTGGTATGAATTGTGCTCTCTTGATGACTACTCATCTTCTAAATCTGCTTCCATGGCCTTTTAATTGCACATAAATTGAAGAGGATAGCTAACCTCTCCTGAATGTTTACTATGAGTCAGGCACTGCTCTGATCAGTCCGCATATATTCAATATTGTAATCCTTATAAGTCCTGTACTACTAGAGACCTCATTGACAAATGAGAGTCTAAAGCACAGAGTGGTTAAGGATTGCCACACAGGCCCTACAGCTAGTAACTGAGAAAGACAGAATGGAGACCTTAGAGCCTGGCTCCAGAGCTAGCCTTCTTATTAAAGATAGATTTTGTGGCTTGTAAGCAGAAACCTTGACTGGTACATTTGGTTCTGTGGTCTCTTTCCCCCGGAAGCTCCAGACACGTTAAGGGCAAAGATGGGGTGTTGCGTTTAGTGCCTGGCACACGCAGTCGGCATTCAGAGCACTCGGGGTAGCAGCAGGAATATTGTCCCCAAGATCCGCCCCCCTCCCTTTTCTGCAAGCATGAGTATTACTCCTACTTGCCTTTGCTCTAGGTGTGTGGTGGACCCAGCACCACACTCTCTGGTAAATGCTTTCTCTGCTTCATGGCACTTGTTAACCCAGGGTCACAGGTGCCAAAACAGGAATGAAAGCTCCTATTGTACAACATCCATGCAAGGGATCTGTGTTGAGGTTTTTGTGGGGACAGGGGAATACTGAAAGCCAGCTGACAACACAACAGGACAGAGTGAAACTGTGTAGTTTCGATTCCCTGAGAGCAGGGAACTCATTTGTTCAGAGCAGCTGAAACAGTTAGGAAACCACACAGTGTCCGCATTCCATGGGAAACAGCCTCTGTGTCCCCAAAGCCAGCGAAGCAGCACTCCCTGAAGGTGATACTGTCCCAGCCTTGCTCATCCCCTCCCGGGGGACTTCCTGCTGCGCAAGGAGCCTTTCAGTGCTGATTTGGGAAGATGTGAGGAGGGCTGAGTTTGGGATGAAGTCTGATTCAGAAGCGCCTGAAGATCGAGGGCCGGGAACCAGGGGCCTGGGGTTACTCTGTGGCCTCTAGCTTACCAGTGTGGGACATGGTGTAGCGCAGCATCTCCGAAGCCTCATCACCAGACAGTGTGTGGCTTCAGGGTTTCCCTGACAGTCTTGGATAACTTGGGATCTAAAAGCCATTCAGACTGGCTGGAGAGACAGATTGTTCCTGGCCTAGACCTCTAGGGAGTTTGTAAGGGTCACTTTTAGTCCAGAGACTAAAGGCAGTGCTGAGCTGTCCCTGCAACTTTCCTTCTGTTTCTAAGACCCAAGACAGGGTCTGAGAGAGTCCACAGACAACTGTGATTGTAGGTTTCTACTCTCCTTCGCCACCGCCCTCACTTCCATTCCTGCGGGAGGTGGGAGGTGCAGGCCTCACCATTTCAGCGTCTGTGGTGCTCTCTGCTGGCAGCTGCAGACTTTTTGTTCCCCGGGACAGGATGCCTCTACAATCATGTGTAGGCCCCTCCTCCTGATTCCTCTTACCACAGAGAGCAAATTAGAGGGGATTTGGTCAACAGCCAGTGTCTAGACCTTTCCATTCCCTGAAGCGCTTCTCTGGCGCATTTAAGAGTCAATTACCCTTCCCATAAAAATTCAGTCACAATTAAAACTAACCCCTCTCTCTCTTCTCAGTAACTGACTCCCTGGGGTTGTAATGCTCTCCCAACGGGGCCAAAGCTATAGCTCATCTCCTGCAGGCAGGAGGCCTTGCAGGCAAATCAGTCTTAGCTTTCTCTATTTTGTTTTTGTTTTTGTTGAAATTTTGTTTTCTTTTTCCAAATGGTAGAACCAAGGGCAACGGTGCCATCTGGCATGGCTAGGGCCAAAGAGTACCTTGACAGAAAAGGGAGAAGACAGAGTTTGGTGCTTCTCTCCCATAATTTTCAGCGAACACCCTTACCCCAAATAAATATTAAATCCAGGTGAAAACAGCATGCTTACTATGCAAATACAACTCTAAGACATATCTGGCCCCACCTTCCGGCCACATCACTGCCATCCAACCCCCATGATGCAGAAATTCTTGCTGCTGCCAGAGCCAGGGGATCAGAGGTCAGAACCAGTTTCAAAAGTTCAGAATCTATACCATCGCTCGCTTTTCATTAACTGACTGTTAATGCCTGGCAATCCTAATGCCCCTAGAATTAGCTGTTCATCCTCAATTTCTGTCAATAATGGGAACTGATAGAAGAACGGTAGTAGGAAACCCGTTAACTTTCTTTAAACAGATATACACAGAAAGGCTGAGAATGGGTTACTCTGTACGAAAATGTTTTCATGAACTTATTTTTAATTCACATTTTAAGATTATAATGTGAGAAAAGCAAGCTGCAGAATATTAGTTGTAAAAAGAAGGGGGAGGTGGGGCGCCTGGGTGGCTCTGTTGGTTAAGCATCCAACTCATGGCTCAGGTCAAGACCTCAGGGTTGTGGGGTGCATGGAGCCTGCTTAAGATTCTTTCTTTCCCTCTCCCTCTGCCCCTCCACCCCACCTAAAAAGGGGAGGGGGAGGGAGAGGGAGGGAATACGTATATGTGTGTATGTATATATGTATATATCTTGTATATGAATGAAATATCTGGAAGGATACGTAAGACTAATAACAGCAAATAATTATTGGCATCTACTTTGTGCCAGTTACTCTTCTAAGCGTTTTTACATATATTAACTTTTAATCCATAAAAACTCTATGAAGGAGCTGTCACTATTCCCTTTTTTCAGACAAGAAAACTGAGGCATAGAAGGATCAAGTGTTCTGCTCAAAGTTACATATCTAGAGAGTGCAGAACCAGAATTAGAGCTCAAGTCACCTATGGGCTGCCTCTAGGAAAGAGAACTCATTGGTTAAAGGACAAGAATGAGGAGGGAGATATCTACTTTTATGCTTCTTTGTACCTTTTGGATTCTGAATTATATAAATGTGATATATATTACAGGCATAAAAGAATAAAAATTTAATAAAAAATTTTAAATGAAATATAAAATTTTAAGTTAATTTAAAAAAATTACACCAACCCAGAGATTCAGTAGGATCAAGGTGGTTAATAGCACAGATCGAGGGCCAGACCACCTGGGTTCAAATTCTGCTTCTGTCGCTAAAACTGGAACAAATTTGTATCCCCTCTGTGCCTCTCAGGGTATTATTATTTTGAGGACTAGATAAATTAATATGTGTGAAGGTCTTAGAAGAATGTTTGATACATACTAAGTGCTAAGTATTAGCTATCATCATCTAAAATTAAAAACTTAAACCTACTCAACAGTCAGTATATACTGAGCATTTACTGTATACCAGGCACCGTATATGTCCCGGGCACTGAAGGGGCCATGAAACAGTACGATGGCATCTGTTGGTGGTGGAGTCAGAGGTTCTGGGCACTGGATAGCCTCTTGCTACTTAGGTGGTACAGCTGACACCCAGCCCCAAAAGTCTTCCCCAGGCTTGTTCCTTTATCGAATCTTATGCCTCACTGAACACCCAGCAGCAAGTATCATAACTAGTTGATAGCTTCCCTGCATCTTATTTACACTCATGTGACATCTTTTCCAGGAAGTACGAGATAATTTTACTGTAGTTTATGAAAAACATCGCTAACTGAAGCTGTTTTCTCTGCTGTATTGGCCTGGCTGAGCTCATCTGTGTAGCAAGTCCAAGTAGACCATATTGAAGACATACGTGCTGGGTGCATGCTAATTTCTAATGCTACTCTAAGAATATTTCACAATAACTCCTTGCTTCATTGTTGTTACAGAAAGGCAACACATCCAAGACTTCGATGGTAATAGACAATATTCTCTTTATGTAAGCTCCATGAGGGCAAGAATTTTGTCTCTTCATTGTTATATTCCCAGTATTTACAACAAGGCCTAGTTTACAGTTGGTGCTTAACAAATACTCATTGAGTGAATGAATGAATAAAATAATGATAGAACCCACAAGGCAAATGATGTTAACTTCACTTAAGAGTAGAGGAAACTGAGACCTAAGGGGTTATTTGCCCTACCCCAGGGCCATAGAACTAAAACACATCCCCAGTTTTGTGTGGCTTTGGATCCTATCCTCTTCTCCTAATGCCAAATTAAATCATACCAATAACCTCTGGCTTAATCTAGAAGAATAGAAAGGGCTGTATTATTGCACTTGGGTTGGGTTTGGTGGTGCTGTCCTTTCACAGGATCAAGAATTTGTTACCACTATCCCCATGTTCTGCAGTGCTTGTGTGTAGGTCACCTTTTGCCCCAGGCATGCCCCTTACCTCCACGCAGAGAAAAGACAGGTGCTGTGGAGGAGGGACAGAATTTGTGAACTAAAGCAACAGAACAGAGGCTTCTAGAAGTCCCAGAACCATCCCAGCACTGAGAATTAACATTCAGGTAAAGGGAGAGTGCAGACTTCATCAAGGCAAGGATTTCTGTTTACTTTGATCGCTGATGAACACCAAACTCCTAGATTATCATTTGGGACTCAGTAACTATTTTTTCAAGGAACGAGCAATAAATGAATAAGAGAGTGGATGTGGAAGAGGGGAAAATGGAGGAAAGAAGGTGAACAAGTGCAAGAGAAAGGGAGAGATGACTGTGTAAAAGAAGAAGGATATAAATCCTAGGGGTTGGTAAATACTTTTTTTTTCCTTCTGTTTTCTGAAGGATGCATTTTACTGGCACAAAGGAAAAAGTTGGGCTGAGAGACTAAAGACAGTTTTTGTTTTGGAATTACACACCTTAGTTCTAGCTCAGTTTCATAGCTGAAATAGTCAGTTTGGATATTCACTTACCTATCTCTTTATGCCTAACTTTCTACAAATTGAAATGATTTGCCATGTACTGGTGAACATCAGAGAAGGGGTCATAGGAAAAACTAATGAGAAGGAATAATAAATCCCTTTCTGTTACTTTGATGAATGATTTTGAAGCTCCCACGTGGATTTGGGTATATTAGTCATCAATAGCATGACCAGTAGGAATGTTGCTCAATTTGTAAATAATATTTGCCTAAGTGTGCTTAATCACAAGCTTCTGTGTCCAAAGATTGTTTCACTATTGCTGCATGACTTTTCTCCCTGCGGACTGCCCGTGAACCAGGATGTCTAGTTCTTGAGCTCTGTTCCATAGAGGTTAACTATCCCATTAGCCCTGCAGACCAAGTGGAAGCTCATGTAAAATTCCTGGGCCAGAGAGTGGGACTGCATGGAACACCACCAACAATCATTATCTTTGGATAATGTCAGTGTCATGTTCAGCCTTTAGCTCTACTTGACCAAAATCCTATCATACAGCAGTGGGTTGCTTTTTCCAGCTGTGATAATCAGAAGAGTTTTTCCAGGGTACCAAGTTAAAGAGCAGAGAGCTTAAGAACAAGTCAAGTAATATAGCCAAGAGGTAGCCTCTAGGTTGGCAGGGAGGTGCTGTGGGCTCTGGTCCCAGCTCTGATCTGGACTCTGTGTGACTCCAACAAAGGCTCTTTACCTCTTTCCTGGAAATAAGTGTGTTTGTTGGAAAAAAAGAAGAGCACATTGAGCCCTGTCTAGAGAACAACAGAATTCATTCTTTGCTGATTTACTTCAGTGACCAAGACCAGTTCTACTGTTTGTTAAGTGGACACAGATCTTCCTACTGAGGTGACAGAGATAATTAGTGATCCGTGAACTCTGGCAATGTCCTAACAGTTGCTAAGCAGTATTTCATTCTCATTAGGCTGCTTTGAATGGAGATGAAAGAAGGTGAAAAAGACTGAAAAATTTTTTAATCTGTCACAAAGACCACCATTCAATTGAGAACAGATACTGAGTTCTTGTCTTTTAATTTGATGTCCAAAATTATTTGTTCATAAGACCACAGGTGATTTGCTGAAGAGAGTCATGCTTGCTGACAACTACTTTGCTTAGAAATATGCCCTGTGCTCCCATTTCAAATATTGCGTCAGTGAATAAGAAAGAAAACATTTCATTGAAAATTCCCTTGTGTTTTCCACTCCATCACTCCTATGATTAATTTTCTACATGAAGAACGGGGTGTCACCAAAATTTCAAAAATGTTTTCCAAGTGTTTTCCATAATACAAAGGCTAATTTTTCTGAGGATTTTTATCTTGAATCACCCAAGCTAACTTCCAAGTGCATTTTTATGTAGTTTTGGAAGTATCTTCCTCTGCTTTCCATTACATTTTCCTAATTTTTGCCAAACTGATTTTGAAATGGTAAGAAAATCTAGCGACTTCAGAATCAATTAGTGTCTGGCCATATTTGTCAGGCAAGCAGATTCACAGTAATTTAGGTTATAGAATGTCTTTTAATGTGTGTTAATCGCATGTAAACAAGGCACTTGTATGCAGAACAAACATTTTTGTAGGGACGTAATGTGAGTAATCCATCTATGACTTGTTAAGAGTTTTTGAGCATTCTCAGTCTGTCCTATTCTTCTTTTCCTCAGTCCCTTCCCACTCTCTGGAGATGATTGAAAATACTGTCTCCCATCTGTTTTCAAGATCTTGAAATTATAAAATTACAACATTGTGCTTTTCTGTTTGAGCATAAATACTTCAGTAGTTGATGGCATTCAGTAGTGAAAAATACCAGTCTTTTCTTTTTTAAAGATTTTATTTATTTATTTGAGAGAGAGAATGAGAGCGAGCATAAGAGGGGGGAGGGTCAGAGGGAGAAGCAGACTCCCTGCTGAGCAGGGAGCCCAATGTGGGACTCGATCCTGGGACTCCAGGATCATGACCTGAGCTGAAGGCAGTCGCTTAACTAACTGAGCCACCCAGGCACCCAAATAATACCAGTCTTGTAGTTGGTCCTGTCCTCTTACAGTCAATAGTTTGGGATAGTCCACAATTTAAAATTTAAATTTTTAAATAAAGTGTTTATATTAAATAAATACATAATAAATATTATATAAATAATATAAATATAAATAAAATAATAAATAAATATATAAATATAAAAAATATATAATATAAAATAAATATAAATAAATAAAATATTAATATTAAAGTTATTTATATATTCATGTAAACTATTTATATTAATATTAAATAAATGCCTTCTCCCCAATTTATACTTATCAAGAGGAAGTGGCATCCAACTCCATGTCTGCTTGCAGAATGCACATATGTAGAGCTACAAGGCAAGTTTTAATATGTCTAACTTCCTATTTGCAGTCAGTGATTAGATTTATTTAATTTTGGCCCCAATGAGGAAGTTATAGAAGTGGAAAGAGAAAAGAGACATCATTTCACATGCACATCAGCTCATTGATACCCTTGCACATGTGGATCAGGGGCAGATTTTTGTTTTGGTTTGTCTCACTTTGCCAGTTCTAGATGCTGAATAGCAAGGCAAGAAAGAGGTAAACTCGGGCTCAGTTGGTTAAGCAACTGCCTTCGGCTCAGGTCATGATCCTGGAGTCCCTGGATCGAGTCCCACATCGGGCTCCCTGCTCAGCAGGGAGTCTGCTTCTCCCTCTGACCCTCCCCCTCTCATGCTCTCTCTCTCTCTCTCTCTCTCAAATAAATAAATAAAATAAAATCTTAAAAAAAAAAAAAAGAGGTAAACTCTAGCCCTGAGTGTATCTAAGCTTCAAATCATTCCAAATTAAAGTGAGTTTTATTTAATCCTTTTCTTCAAATGCTGTGACAAAGCAAGTAGCCCTTGCCAGCTGTGTTGATGGTAGGGAGATAGCAAAGAAAAGAGAAGAAAACAGATGTTATAGAAGGATTTTCATGGTCACTCAGGGAAGCTTACCCTTCCCATCCCTCATTCTCTCTTTATCTTTCTTAAATGGAACCTAAAATAACACGATGATGAACGAGGCCCAAGAATGAGCCTAGTGAACTCTCACCAAAGAAGACTTTGTGGACCAGGGACTCAGTGGGAACATTTCAAAGACCATTCTGTTGAACTAAAGGCTGCATCTTCCCACTGGCTCTGACTTGGCTACTTACATCTTGGTTACTGTACTCTTCTTAGAGAAAATGTTTTCTTAATTTTCTTTTTTTCTTTTTTCTTTTTTTCTTGACAAATGGGACATTTTGGTAAATAGGAACATACCTAAAAGGAAAAAAAAAAGGTGCAAGGTAGTGAACATAAAATTTACAAAAGAAGAAATACAAGTGGCTACAGAATTTTTGAAAAGCTACTCAGATCTGGTTTTAAAATCACAGGACAGCACTGGACCTTTCCCCATCTCCCAGAAATCACCCCAAAGCAACAGAGGAATAAAAACCAGACATGCTGAATCTATCTGATTAAAATAACAGACTTTTAAAACTCAGAACCACAAATAGGATGAAAAGCTGCCTAAAAACTATAATAGGCAATAAAGACATAGGGAGATGTGGAGCCTGCCTGCACTGCAGACTTTACAGAAGAAGTGGGTAGAGCACAGTTCTCCTTCCTGTGGCACAGCATGAAGAGAAAAACAACAGGCATTCGTTTGCCACAGTGGGACTGAAGTACACAAGATGGTAACAGGGACTTCCCTGGATTTTCTTTCATGGAAAACCTAAAAAATATAAGGCAGTGTGACAAAACAAGGAATTATACAGAGAAGGCACACTTGTCAGAGCAGTTTATAAATGAGGCAGTAGAGAAGAAGGATTTGCTACACTGTGAGTAGTCCTGCAGGATAGCTCTCAGTTTACTCAGAATTAGAGGCTAAAAATATTCAGCCATCCACATACCATGTGCCATAAAAAGAAATCTTTTTTTTTCCCTAGAAACAGAACCATGGCCACATGTCTACATAAATATGAAATAAATGGTCCAGTCAGAATTCACCTCATTCATATATGACTAACAATCAAAAGGAAATCACAGAATTTAGAATTTTTAAAGGGTGTGGGAATGAGAAAGAAATAAGAAAAAACAGATGAAAGGGAAATAAAACTTACCAGAAAAGAAAAAAGCCTATATTAAAAAGTTGAAAACTATATTGCCATGAAATTTAAGAATTAAAGATGTCTGTCTCTAACAGTATGACTGACTAGATACCTTGTCTGATCCTTTCATTAGAAACAACTAAATATGCTGAATAAAACATAGATTTTTAAATAAAAAAAAGTCAATGAACTAACAACAAAGTATGAAATTCCTAGACAGTGAAAACTAAGTGAAAATGGGAATCCAGAAAGATAGGTGGGTCATTGAAGCTGGTTTTGCCTCCAGTGAATCTGTAAAACAACTTCAGTTTTCAGTCTCTCAAGATGCAGGAGGAAAGAGAACAAGCCTGGAACTGCCATAATGTGGAGGTCTTATAGAAGACAACCTCCCATTAACATGGTACCTCAAATGGTGTGACATTAATGTAAAAGTGAATTGGTAAAAATTCGCCACTCACCCATTGGGAACAGTAAACTGAGGGAAAAAAATAAGTTTTCCTAAAGATTCCATAACTACAAAAACTCCTCAGATGGATTGGAAGCTCTAATTTGTCCTATGTGTGTGGCCAAAAACCAAAACCAAAGACAAACAAACAAACCCTTAAGCTAGTGGTTCTTGAAATATTGCCCCTGAAGCTACTGTACCACATCACCTAAAAAGTTGTCAGACATGCCAAATTTGCACCCCTTGTCAGACCAAATGAATCAGACACTCGGGTTGGGGCTCAGGAATCTGTTTTTAACAACCCAGTCACTTGACTTTGGTGTATGCTAACATTTGAGAACCATTGCCTTAAACTAAGATTTTGTTTTAAGTTGCTGCTGGGTTGATACACTAAAAAGCACAAAACATTGCTAAGAGAAATTAAACTCTAAATAAATGGAGAGAGTTACCATTGATCATAAATTAGAAGACTCAACATTGTTAAGATGTTAACCTCCACAACTTGACCTGTAGAGACAATACAATCTCAATCAAAATTCCAACATATTTTTCATGTAGATACTAATGTTCCGATCCTAAAATTTTTTGGAAACACACAGAACCTAGTATATCCTAAACAATTTTCCAAGAGAAGGAAAGAGTAGGAGGACTTTTCTAACTGATATAATCACTATAAAGTTCACCAAGACTGTATTTGATTGGCATCAGGATGAACACGTAGATCAGTGGAACAGAATAAGGGTCTAGAAATAAGCCCAAGTATATATGACCAACTGATATTTAACAGAGGTGCCAGGACAATCCAGTGGATAAAGAATAGTCCTTTAATAAATGGTACTGAAAACATCAGATAGACATATGTAAAAGTACCAGCTGTAACCCTTACCTCAAAGCACACTAAAAAATTAAGTTAAAATGGATCATTGATCTAAATTTAAAACTTAGGAGTGCCAAGGTGGCTCAAATCGTTAAGCGTCTGCTTTTGGCTCAGGTCATGATCTCCAGGTCCTGGGATCGAACCCCACATCAGCTCCCTGCCCAGTGGGAGTCTGCTTCTCTCTCTCTCTCTCTCCCCCACTCCCTCTCCCTCTCCCTCTGTCCTCCCCACTGCTCATTCTCTCTCAAATAAATAAAATCTTTAAAAAAAATAAATTTAAGGGCGCCTGGGTGGCTCAGTCGGTTAAGCGACTGCCTTCGGCTCAGGTCATGATCCTGGAGTCCCGGGATCGAGTCCCGCATCGGGCTCCCTGCTCAGCGGGGAGTCTGCTTCTCCCTCTGACCCTCCCCCCTCTCATGCTCTCTCTATCTCATTCTCTCTCTCAAATAAATAAATAAAATCTTAAAAAAAATAAATAAATTTAAAACTTAAAATCACAAAACTTCTAGAATAAAACTGGAGAAAATCTTTGTGAACTTATGTTATGAAAAGAGTTCTTAGGGGGTGGCTCAGTCAGTTAAGCATCCGACTCTTGATTTCGGCTGAGGTCATGATATTAGAGTCATGATCTCAGGGTCATGAGATTGAGCCCTGTGTTGAGCCTCACATCAGGCTCTGCGTTCAGTGGGGAGTTTTCTTGAGATTTTCTCCCTCCCCTTCTGCCCCTCCCCCTGCTCATGTGCTCTCTCTCTCTCTCTCAAATAAATAAATAAATCTTGAAAAAGAAAAGAGTTCTTAGGACACAAGAAATAGAGGTTATAAAGAAAAATTCATGAACTGCACTTCATCAAAAGCAAAAACTTTTACTCTTTAAAAGATACCATTAAGGGGTGCCTGGGTGGCTCAGTTGTTAAGCATCTGCCTTCGGCTCAGGTCATGATCCCAGGGTCCTGGGATCGAGCCCCACATCGGGCTCCCTGCTCAGCGAGAAGCCTGTTTCCCCCTCTCTCACTCCCCCTGCTTGTGTTCCCTCTCTCACTGTGTCTCTTTCTGTCAAATAAATAAAATCTTTAAAAAATAAAAATAAAAAAAATAAAAGATACCATTAATATCCAAGATCTATAAAGAACTTTTCAAACTCAACACCCCAAAAGCAAATAATCCAGTCAAGAAATGGGCAGAAGACATGAACAGACATTTCTCCAAAGAAGACATACACATGGCCAACAGACACATGAAAAAATGCTCCACGTCACAAGCCATCAGGGAAATACAAATCAAAACCACAATGAGATACCACTTTACACCAGTTAGAATGGCAAAAATTAACAAGACAGGGAACAACAAATATTGGCGACGATGTAGAGAAAGGGGAACCCTCTTACATTGTTGGTGGGAATGCAAGCTGGTACAGCCACTCTGGAAAACAGTATGGAGGTTCCTCAAGAAGTTAAAAATAGAGCTACCCTACGACCCAGTGATTGCACTATTAGGTATTTACCTCAAAGATACAGATGTAGTGAAAAGAAGGGGCACATGCACCCCAATGTTCATAGCAGCAGTGTCCACAATAGCCAAACTGTGGAAGGAGCTGAGATGTCCTTCAACAGATGAAGGGATAAAGAAGATGTGGTACATATATACAATGGAATATTACTCAGCCATCAGAAAGGTTGAATACCCACTATTTACATCCACATAGGTGGAATTGGAGGGTATTATGCTAAGTGAATTAAGTCAAGTAGAGAAAGACAGTTACATGGTTTCACTCATGGGGAATATAAGGAATAGTGCAGAGGATCATAGGGGAAGGAAGGGAAAACTGGGAAGAAATCAGAGAGGGAGACAAATTGTGAGAAACTCTTGACCCCTGGAAACAAACTGAGGGTTGTGGAAAGGGAGGTGTGTGGGGGGATGGAGTAACTGGGTGATGGGCATTAAAATGGAGGGCACATGATATGATGAGCACTAGGTGTTATATGCGACTAATGAATCAGTGACCACTACAACAAAAACTTACGATGTACTATATGTTGGCTAATTGAATTTAAATTTAAAAAAATAAAATTGTTAGAGTGGTATTATTTCAATACTCAATAAAAACACCACTTCAAAATTAAAAAAAAAAGTAAATAAAAGATACCATTAAGTAAATAAAAGGTTAAACCAGAGATTGAGAGAAAACTCATCAAATTATACATTTAAAATTAATACATTTTCTTATAAATTCATGAATTATATATTCTTAAACACTTAAAATTGATGAATGTTATTATTTACCAATAAAGTTTATTTTAAAAAATTAAGTATTTAAAGTAAAATATAAGATCAATTATAAATGTTTATACAGTAAACCCCAGAGCGCCTAATATATGAGGCAAACGTTGACAGAATTGAAGGGATAAAATAACAACAAAATAATAATGAGATACTTCAATACTCCACTTTTAATAATGGACAGAACAACAGACAGATGAGGGATGCCTAGGTGGTGGAGTTGGTTAAGTGTCCAACTCTAGGTTTCGGCTCAGGTTGTGATCTCAGGGTCATCAGATTGAGCTCTGCGTCAGGCTCCTCACTCAGTGTGGAGTCTGCTTAAGACTCTCTCTCCCTCTCCCTCTGCTCCTCCCCCCATGCTCTCTCTCGCTCTCTCATAAATAAAATAAAAGAACAACAGACAGATGATCAGTGAGGAAATCGAAGACTTGAACAATGCTGTAGACCAACTGGATCTGACAGACATGCACACATACTTTACCTAATAACAGCCAAATATACTTTCTTCTCAGCTGTACGTGATACATTCTATCAAGCCACGAAAGACATTGAAGAATCTTAAATGCATATTAGTAAGTGAAAGAAGCCAATCTGAAAAAGGCTACATACTGTATTATTTCAACTATATGACATTGGGGAATTAGTAGGGAAAGGGCTTTCATCTTTTAATTCATACATTTCAATAATTCTTGAAGTTTATACAATTACAGTTGCAGAATATTTCTCTATCACTTTTGCAATTATAAATGTATATCTGGAAAAAATTAAGTTACCTATGCTCAATGTAAACCACTGCAAAGTATAAGGAAGTATAAATAAAAATGAATGAGTTTTATCATTATTCCTCTCTTCCATCCTAAAATAACCACTTGAAATACTCAGGCATCTTTCTTCCCAGTGTTCTATGTACTACATCTGTTTATGTTTATTTGTGTGCATATTTATACATTGAGGATATAATGTATTTGCAACTTTGTATCTGTCTTTTTTTTCACTGACATAATGTTATATAACTATATCTCCAAACTTTAAGGATTCTGAAAAAAACTCTACCATTTTAAAAATAACACTACACTGTTGATATGTTTTTATTTATTTAATCATTCCCTTATACTTAGGCATTTAAGATGTTTGTTTTGTTATCAGAACTAATTTTTTTAGGAAAAATTTCTAGTAGAACACTGGGACAAAGAAATGAGCATTTTTAAAGCTTTTGTTTCATATTACCAAATTGCCTCCCAAAAAAGTTGTACCAATTTATGCTTTCATGAGCATTACATGAGAATGCCCATCTTAACATACCCCTTTGCAAACTCTTAAACATTTCTGAAGTCTTTCACATATGGAAGTCATGGCTTGCAAATGGACAGTAGAAGAGAAAACAGAGGGTGGCTTCATTTCATGTGAAAGATCTTGTGGCTTTAACCTGTTAGCATTAAAATAACAATTCCCATGTTCCTTTTATCACCAGCATTATCTCGATGATATATCTTAAATCAGAGGACATTCAAGAGCCAGGTATGACCAGTTGGAGTTTTGAGATTTTGTTTTAGGATTCCTGGGAACATTTTTCTTGCCTATAACCTGGTTTTATTTGGTCTTAAGTGTCAATGCTAATATTCCGGGTTGCATTTACTTTCCCACAAATAATAAAATAAACTTAAAAGGTTGTCAAATAGCAATAATCTCACTCCTACTTGAATACTTGTCAATGAAGAAAGTAGCATTAGTTACTACGACATAAAATCAGCAGGACAAGAGATGGTCCGTGTTGAAACACTGGACACAGCAAGCTAGCTTTTAGGTTGGTTTAGGGTTATATTTCTCACTTTATGAGCATATTGAAGGAAGCTTCACAATGTGGTAAAGACCAAGGAATCGTCTGCTATGGAGAAATGAAGGAGTCCTTTGAGGTCAGCCCAACAAAAAGTCAGGTTGCATTGTTTAGAGATGGTACAAGAGTTTCACGTTAGATAAAATTCTTAGTTTAGCCCCAAAGAGTTGGAATCAATGAACCACTGAAATTCTCACCCTCTAAATGTAGACATGAAAATACCACTGGGCATCTGCCTGCTCATCTCCATGGAGATTTTTTGATTCACATCTGGTTACAGCCAGGCTTTTGCATCAAGAGCTTGAACACTCTTTTTCTAATGTCAGTCACATTTCATGGCTAACTTCCAGGTGCTTAAAAATTTTGTTTCTGTGTTTTTCCCTTTATTTCCCTTTTAGATTATAAGCTTTTATATGCATAAAAAGGGACATGATAATTCAGATCTGCATCAGTTTTTTTTTAATCTCTTAATTTTGCACATGAATTTGTGGTGTGTGTGTGGCAGGGTTGCACTATTTGCAGGAAATTGGAAGCTATCTGTTGGTAACACCAAATGCTTAGATTATTTTGGTCTTCCCTTTCAAAGAGATTCTTCGTTATGCTTATTTTGCATGGGCAGAAGATTTGTTTGCTCTCTGCCTATTGGTGCAGGCAATATCCTTTAAAAACAAAAACAAAAACCAACAAAGGGCCCTATACTAAATTTGTTTCTTTTTGCTTATTGAAGACTATCATATAGGAATGTTCCCTTACTCTCTCATTAGAGAAATACTTTGGTTAACAATTTGGTAAGCACTGCCAGGTTGGGGAGTAAAAGGGGTGAAAAACAATTTAAAAGGAGGCTCTGTCTGTAGGTGGTTTCTTTGTGAATAGGTTTCTTTGTAAGTAGGCAGGTAGGTGCTATTCACAGTGACTGTGCAGACTCAGTGGGTGAAAGATAATGTTGTAGGGCCCTTGTGTCTCTGTTTCCCCATTGTTATGCACATACTCTGGGTGACCACCATTATTTGACACAGGCTGGCAGAAGGGCCAATGCACGCCTGGGTCCCTGGTCCCTTGGCTTCCTGCAGAAAAGAGATGCTTGGGCTGGAGCAGAGCTGGACAAACTGAGGATCTGGGTTTGTTCTGTTGTTGCTCTCTTTTATATGGTGAGCTTGAGAGCAGCCTTGCAGGGACTGTGGGCTCAAGCTGCTGGCAGACTGAGCTTAGGTACCAGCTGTTTAAAGAGGAGTTCTAAAGTGCCGGCTGCCTGCCATCCAGAGGTCTCAGGACCCTCCAGTCTATGAAAAGTTAAGTCTTGCATATCCTCCCTCTTGCTGACAGGGGAGCCCAGGCTAACTGTTCTCAATAAACTGAGAGATACCCCTGAGGTCATCCATGAGAGAGTCGTGCTTATCTCCATGCTCATCTGTGAATTGAAGTATTGTTGCTAGGACCTATCTCCTTGATGAACCTATGGATTGGCGTAATGACATACAACAGATACATGCAATAGGTTTTTAAAAATTAGACTTAGTTATGATTGAAGTAGAAGTCTGTGCCATGGCATGTCGGTAAATGTTTAACAACTGGCTGGTGGCGGGGGGTGGAGGGTGGAAAAATCATGATTTGTGGATTTTGCCATTTTCCTTGGTGTAAAGACTCTGAATATGGCCAATTTTACACTGCCAAGTCAGATCATTGAATGCAGACTTGGGAAGAGACCCACACAGTCAGTTCCTGCAGGCTTGTAGTCAGCATCCCACTGATGCTGTGTATTAGCTGGGTGACTTTTCAGTTGCCAGATAGCATCAACAAAAGCTAGTTTTATCTTTGTTTGCTATAATAACCCAGGGACATGTATTTCCATTTGATTTTGATGACTTTTGGTGTTCAACTCTGGGATAATATTTTATAGGTTAGCCTTTTGAAGATCTTACTGTTATAAACATTGAGAGAGGAATAAAATAATTTCGCTGAGAAGAAACAATTCTGTTTTGCCAATTATGGTAAATATCTTTAGATTTGTTAGAATGGAATCATTCTCTTCTGGCTGCACTAAGGTCTTCATTTGAAAAGGGTGGTTTAGGCTGAAACCTTTAGCTCTTGCTTAACTACAGCCTCTCAGTATTTTTCAGGCCATCTCTCTTCTTTTGTCACTTAAAGGCAGGTGAATTCTATCTAGGAGATAATTTATGAAATTATGAGAGAGGGAATACTAAACCAATGTCTAAGTTGAAGGTGGGCCTCCTGAGGTCTCTCTACACATCTCCCCTGATCATAAAATCCCCAGAGAGAAAGATTACATAACTTACCTTTTTCAGTTGGATTTAGCAGCTCTTGCTTCTTGAGTAGCAAGAGCACCCATGGGGACAGAAGCTGAGCCAGGGAGGCTCCAGCCATGGCCTAATAACCCCAATGCTAGGCCTCAGGCACCAGCTGACCTCTGGGAAAGAGAGTTTGGCATTTTCTTTTAGTCTGTACTCCAGTGTCAGCTCACATTGGCCAGTCTTTTTAGGGCCATCTCCCTACTTGAGTGGCCTTGTTCCAATTTTTTTCTTATTTAGGGAATTTCCCTTTTTCCCTCCATGTCCTAATAGGGCAACCTCCCTGTATCCTTGCTCAACCTTCACTGACTTTTTTTTTTTTAATTTTATTTATTTATTTGACAGAGAGAGAGAGACAGCAAGAGAGGGAACACAAGCAGGGGAAGTGGGAGAGGGGGAAGCAGGCTTCCCACTGAGCGGGGAGCCTGATGCGGGACTCGATCCCAGAACCCTGGGATCATGACCTGAGCTGAAGGCAGACGCTTAACGACTGAGCCACCCAGGCGCCCCCTTCACTGACTTTTAAGACCACTTAAGCAACCTCCCTTATCTTCTCTCACTGAAATATCCTCTGGATGGTTATGTGCACACAGAGATGTTAAATGGTTCTATTGTTTGATATTGTATTGTATTGATACATTGTAAGTATCCAGCCCTTTCCTAGATTTTTTGAGGTGTGTCAGTGGGTCTGATTCCTTGGACTATGACTCACTTCATCTAGATGAGGGTATCACTAGAGTTTGTGAGGAATCCGCTCATGCCCTAAGGAGAAGGTGGGTTAGGTTGAATGACATACTATATACTCTAGCAGGTACCCAAGATCCTATATGATTTGTGCATAGAGGAGGATCCCCTTGCAGTGTTGAATGCAGGGCAAGAGCTAATGGTCTAGAAAGGCATGGAAGACTAAAGGAACAAATTGCTGGGTTTTTGGTGTTTATACCAGCTGCCAATATTTTCATCTTAATTTTTGGTCTGAGTTTTTCATCTAATGACTTCCAGGCCTGACCTGTGCCCTCTCAGCTGTGCTGAGCTGAGATTACTCACTGCATTTGACTTTATTTGTAGTATGTCAAGATCTTGTGCTTCAGTCTCAAGGGCCCTGGAGTCCTCTGAGCTGGCTGCAGAACTATAGAAAGTAAATGAAAGACAAATTGTAAGGAAACAGGTCTTTAACCAAGTCCTCTTGCCCCACCCTGAGAAGGACTTATTTTACTTCTAGCCAGTGATCAAATGTGGGAAAGAGAAAAGAGGCAATAGTAAAAACTCACTAACTCCTAATAGTGCTGACAAGAGTCTTGCTAGTTCTGCTCTGAAAACTGTTTTCCTTGAAGGAGTGGGCTGATCACTTTCCGATTATATTGTCTCTACTTAAGAGTTTAGGAAGAATTCGTGGTGGCAAAATGACCTTGCAAAATCAAACATTATATTCAATTTAAGGGATGATTGAGTGAGCTGTAGAAATGAGATATCCACGTTCTAAACCCAAGAGAAAGTCAGTCAGTTGTGGTTTTGTTGAACACGTTGGCTTATGTCTCCCAAAGGAGCAAGCAAAACTCATCACAGTGATCTTTAACCCCCAGCACTATTCATTGCTTTCTATTTATTAAACAGTTGAAGTCACATGCCTGGGTTCGTGGCCTCACTGAATATGAATAGTCCAGTTACGGGACATGATTGTATCCAATGTGGAACAGTGGACATCTCAACAAATCTCTCCAAGCTATAGGAGCAGAGAAAACAACCAGAGTTCAGACAATCTTGATGATCCAGGACCCCAGACAACCCTAGACAAGAAGCTCTTCTGGAGCAGTTACCCTATCTCTCCTTCCTATTGGAGTCTCTCTTCCTTTTTTTGGTCTCACTTAGAAAGGGTTTGCACGTGAGAATTCTCAAAAACCTAGTGTAAATTGAGATACAGATCATTTTTCTGGGACAAGTTTACTTACACAAAGTTTCAGGAACATTTTCAAGTTAAATAGTCTTTGCTTTCTTAATATAAAAATGGGAGGGTGCCTTACTAATGTAAGGATTACCACTTCTTTTCACAAATACCAGCAACACAGACTCTCCTGGACTCCAAAGAAGGCATGGGTTTTATTTTTAAAGATGCTGCTCTGAATCCTTTTGGGAACAAAGGAGGATATAAGTACATAAAACATTTCCAAGGATCATGAGTGCATCTCAAGGAAAGAATGTGACATGTCTGTATGATTTCTTTCTTATGACTGGAGTTACTCGTAGAAATGCTGTCGCTTTGTCAATGTGAACATTTACTTTGTGTGTGAATATCGGGGCACATGACAGAATGAAGCAGTGGGACATAAAACAACCTCAAGAAAGAGCCAGAGAAGTGTAAAGTAAGGAGAGTGACTTGGATCAAGAAAGGAAGAGTGTGGATGGTGTATGTGGAAGTTGACCTTGTCAAGAAGAGAATAGTCCAAAAAATCAGGGAGAGGACATTTCTCCTGAAGGATGAGTGGTGATAAGAAAGTTGTAATGACCTGAGGTAAAACTAATGAGGAGCACCACTGTAAGCTTGACAATGCCGTGTGGTGTGGCTGCTTGTACAGGGCCTGTGGTCCCCTCTAGGAAAGGGGTTCTTGGATGAGAAACAGCTCACAGAGTGCCTGAAGCTCTGAAAACTCCTTATAGAGGAGACTTACTAAGCAGGATGAACAGAAATACTGGTCCCAAGGGCAATCCATAGGAGAAAATCTTGCTTACTCCTTGTTTGGTAGCAGTAGGGCTGATCAGAAGCTAAAAGACCAATTCCAACTCCTGCCTCCAGAGACTACATCTAGACTTTCTCTGCTAGAAACCATAGGTGAGAGCCACAAATTCTGTCTAACATGACTGTTCTTCCTAACAGGCTAGCTATGCTGAGCCGGCCTTACCCCCCTAAGTAATAAAAAGAAGAGTTTGCATTGTCATTGCTTGTCTTTTTTTTTTTTTCTAATTTTAGGGACTTAATAACTAAACATTTATTAATAAGCTTTTATATACTTCAATTTCCATTTAGGAAACATGCTTATAATGTCTTAATTTTGTAGGCATGGTGATTAGAAAGATTTAATAAGGTCACATTCCAATAAAAAATACGTTGCTAAGCTTCAAGTTGATTCCTTATAAAAAGGTTGCCATGCACAAAACAATTACAGAGTTTGTGTATCTCTGCCCATCCTGGTGCCAAGAGGAGCAAAGGGAGGAGGTAGTAGGCGTTGCCCAGTGGCAACCCAGTCTGTTTGCAAGGAAACTGCTAATCCCATGCTGTTCTCCACTTTCTGTGTACATGGCACAGGAGAATAGAGCTTTCTCTTTTATAGTATGTGTGGAGGCTATGAATAATAAAAAGGATAACAGAGAAGCACTCATTTTAAATTGTATATATTCTATCAAGTGGCCTTAGTCTTCCTCACATATATTTTTTTGACACATAAATTAGGAAGTTGTCGCTGATCTCTTTGAATTGCCTACATAGAGTGTAAGTGTGTCCTTTTTTTTTTTTTTTTGGTGGGAACTGAGTAAATATTATGGACTTACAAAACAAGAAAACATGTAATCATGGCTGCAGGTGTGGGTGAGAAATAAACATTGTTACATAGGCTAATGGAGGCTTCACAAAACAGAGCATTATCAGTTACTGTGGCCAGCATTGTGGAAATTCATGCATTGACTCTTCAAAGCTTTCACCTGGATGGGACACATGACAATTCCGCTCATTTTGTACCTCCGCCTGTCCCGGTGCCAGTAGGTTTCATTGGCCATAATAAGTTACTTAGCCACATCTAACTTCAAGCATTTGGGAACTCTGATCCTACCATGTGCCAGAAAGAGAGAGAACTGGAAATATCATTGAAAAATACTAGTAATTACTAGAACAACACTAATAATTACTAGTTTTACTGACAATGGGCCTGGACCTTGGCAAAGTTGTAAAGGCAGAAAATTCTCTTTAGGTGCTCCTGTCTCAGTGTCCTTTATCTTCACTGTTCCCTACTCCTTCCCTTGGCCACTTCAGTTACCCGGGGCCCTTTTCTTCCACCATCAGAACTGGTGACAATTTGATATTTTTGCTAGTTTGTGTAATTTTAAGGTCAGTATTATGTCTCCAAGATTATTTACCTTTTGTAGCTTTATCTCTGATGGTGGAGTTAAAGGCTATCCCCCAGTAATGGTTGGAGAGTTTCTTTTCCTGTGGAGTAGTAGGGTTAGGCATTGAGGGGACAGAGGCAAGAGAGTGATCACCTGAATTCACATCCTGTGGGTGGAAGCACACACATACAGCTGGTTCTGTCATGGAGATATAGCCAGCTGACATGACACAGGCTCTTTTCTCAAAGAGCTTACTTTATAGTAGTTAAGGAAACAAGAAACACAAAGCCACATCTGTAAGCCAAAGTGACCCTACTGCTCCTCCTGACAACATACGAAGCATGTTTTAGTGTGTGATAGAATAATGGTCCCCCAAAGATGTCCACATCCTAATCCCCCAAATCTGTAAATAGGTTATCTTGCATAACAAAAGGAACTTTGTGGATGAGATTAAGTTAGGAGTCTTGTGATGGGAAGATGATCCTGGATTTTTTAGACAGGCTCAAAGAAATCACACGGGTCACTATAAGAGGGGAGGCAGGAGGGCCAGAGACAGAGAAGGAGCTGTGACAACTAAAGCAGAAGGCTGAGTGATGTGGCCATGAGCCAAAGAATGTGAGTGACCTCCAGAAAATGGAAGAGGGAAGAAACAGATTCTCCCCTAGAGCCTCCAGAAGGAACAATATGTATGCCAATGCCTTGATTTTAGTTCTGTAAGAGTCATTTCCCACTTCTGACTTCCAGAACTATAAGATAATACATTTGTGCTGTTTTAAGCCACTAAGTTTTGGGTAATTTGTTGTAGCAGAAATAGGAAACTAATATATAGAGACTTAAAGAAAAGGTGGTTCAGAATGAGCTTCAGTGTCAGAGATAAGTCCTAGGTGAGTCAGTTCCTCAAAATGATTATAGGATCAATATACATGACTTCTCTACTCCTTAGAGTCCTCATTGGTAAAAGCTGGGCAAAGTTATGGCTGCCTGTGAAGATTGCCATGAGATTAAATCAAATGTTATTTGTTTGGCCCAAAGTATGGCCTCAATGTATGTTAAATACACACAGAGACTCCTAAGCATGACTACCAGGGATGTGTCAATACATACAATAATAATAATGCTTAATATTACCATAGAAATTTCTATCTTCCAGAATATTTTTAATTATGCAAATCTCACGTAATCCTTAGACTTCATGAGATAAGTTAGAGCTGACAAAGGGCCAAATGGAAAAAAGCCTAGAATTATTTGAGACACACGTGACTAATAGGGCTAGTGTAAATGGCTTCATGGAGGTCAGGTAACTCGAGTCAATATTTCATGGAAGATGTTCATTTCAGTTAAAAAATACCTACTGAATAAAAAATGTGTATTATACACCTACTAGGGCCTGACATAATCCCTGACATTATGTCAGGCCCTGAAATAAAGGTTACAGATGTTGTCAAAGAGACGCACAGTGTATTAGGCAAGAGAATGGCATTTGCTTGGCTGCCATAGTATCCTGCCTATCACTCATTAATGAGCATCACTTCTAGCGGCCAGGGCCCTGAAGGTTTAAAATGTTATCTCCTAGAAAGGGGAACCCTCCTACACTGTTGGTGGGAATGCAAGCTGGTGCAGCCACTCTGGAAAACAGTATGGAGGTTCCTCAAAAAGTTGAAAATAGAGCTACC
>NC_138377.1:72420178-72435215 GCF_054177405.1 Leptonychotes weddellii | reverse complement strand
CTTCTCCGCACGTCCTACCTTCCAGAAAGTGGTCGCTTTTCTGTTCAGAGAGTTGTTGCTATTCCTTTCTTCGATCTCCTGTTGAGTTTGTAGGTGTTCAGAATGGTTTGATCCCTATCCAGCTGAATTCCTGAGAGGAGACGAAATCCAGGTCTCCTACTCCTCCGCCATCTTGCTCTGCCCCCCTGTGTATCACATTTTTATCCACCCATCTGTCAATGGACACTTGAGGTTGTTTCCATATTCCATATCTTAGCTATTGTAAATAATGCTGTAGTGAACATGCAGGTGTATATATCTTTTCAAATTAGTGTTTTAGTATTCTTTAGATTTAGTGAGATACTAGTGAAATAGCTGGATCATATGTTAGTTCTATTCTTAAGTTTTTGAGGAACCTCCCTACTGTTTTCTATAGTGGCTGCACCAATTTACAGTTCCACCAACAGTATACGAGGGTTCACTTTTCTCTGTATCTTCTCTAACACTTGTTATTTCTTGTCTTTTTGATAATGGACATTCTAACAGGTACGAGGTGATACCTCATTGTGGTTTCAGTTTGCATTTTCTCTAATAATTGATGATGTTGAATATATTTTCATGTGCCCGATGACCATCTGTATGTCTTCTTTGGAGAAATATCTCTTCAGATCCTATGCCCATTTTGTCATCAGGTTGTTTTGGTTGTTGAGTTTTATGAGTTCTTTATATAATTTGGAAATTAACCACTTATTGGATGTGTGATTTGCAAATATCTTATTTCATTTAGTAGACTGCCTTTTCATTTTAATGATAGTTTCCTTTTCTGTGAAGAAATTTCTTAGTTAATGTGGTCCCATTTGTTTATTTTTGCTTTTGTTTCCCTGGCCTTTGGAGTCTGATCCACAAAAACATCAATCATTAAGACCACTGTCAAGGAGCTTACTGCTTATGTTTTTCTTCTAGGAATTTTATGGTTTTAGGTCTTTTTTTCAAGTCTTTAATTCATTTTCAGTTAATTTTTTTTTAAGATTTTATTTATTTATTTGAGACAGAGAGAATGAGAGACAGAGAGCATGAGAGGGAGGAGGGTCAGAGGGAGAAGCAGACTCCCTGCTGAGCAGGGAGCCCGATGCGGGACTCGATCCTGGGACTCCAGGATCATGACCTGAGCTGAAGGCAGTCACTTAACCAACTGAGCCACCCAGGCGCCCATTTTCAGTTAATTTTTGTGTATGGTATAAGATGGTTTCATTTCTTTGCTTGTGACTAGTTTTAAGTTGAAAGTTGAATAAGAACAGAAAATAGAAGTTGCAACAAAGGAAAGTATAGAATGTGGGGGTAGAGGTGATTCAATAAGAAGAACCCAGAGATCTGGGTTCAGATCCTGGCTCTGCCACCTTCTGTCAGTGTGAATATGGACAAGTTATTAAACCTTGGTTTGGTCTAATTAAACAAAGTCAATACTACATACAGGATTTATGTGAGGATGAAATTAGATAGCACAGAAGAGTCTATGCTTAGTACACATTCACTACAACAATGCCAAGGCCTACCATTTTGCTTTTTAATATGACCCAGGGATTTCTCAGCAGAAAGAGAATGTGCTTGTCATTCTGCTTCATCTGTGCTCCCCTCTAGTTCGTCCTCCCTTAATTACAATCCAGAATGACCTCTGGAAAAGATAACCTAGGAAACCACAAAACAAATATAGGAGTGTTTAAATTTTCTTAGTAAATATTAAAAATAGCCACAGTGACTGGTCTTTCTCAAGACTCCCTGATGCATGACTAAGAGAATTTTGAAATGTTTTTTAAGTTTTCCTACTAGGGATATTGGTATTTCCCCCAGCATCTCACTTCTATCATCTGAAGAATTGTGCCTTTTCTCAAAGGATTTTCAGACCTTCCTTATGCAGCTTATCTTTGGAAATGATGTAATCTCTTTAGAGTACTGAAACTTCATAAGTATGGATTTTACTACTGAGCCCCATGATGATAGTGAATAAGTAGAGGTATAGATACATGCATCCATAGGAAGTGGTCACTTGTTGAAAGCTAGAGCAAAGGTGAGAGTGAGAAAGTGAGAAAGCAGGAGAGCTAATGCAAGGGGAGGGAAAGAGGAGGAGGGGGTGGTGGAGGAGGAGGGAAGGAAGGAAGGAGAAGAGACTACAGATGGTGAAGTGTTTTTGTGTTGATGGAATAGGTGGTGTAACTTGGTGTTGGGAGTGATACTGCCTAGTGGTTAAGAACTTTGACACTGAGTTTATATCCCACCTTTGCTATTGCTTTTTATGATTTGTATGTCCTTGGCACACCTCTAAAACTTTGATTTTCTCATCTATAAATGGATTTGTGATTTTCTCATCTATGAAATGGAAATAATAGTACTAGCTTTATAGAGTTCCTGAGATGGGTAACTTTGATTTCTCATCTATAAAATGGAAATAATATTAATACTAGCTTTATAGAGTTCCTGAGATGGGTAGATGAGATGATGAATGTTAAGTGCTTTGTATGGTGCCAAGCACAAAGTAAGCACTTATTACATGAAAGTTATTGCGGTTGATAGAATTTTCTTCTCTCTTCCAAAATAAAGCCATCCCGGTACTGAACTAGATACTTGCAGAACAGGGGAACTTCCCCTTTTGGAGTTTCCACAATTGGCATATCTGCTGGATAATGTCTATTGCACAGCCAGTCCTATTCTTTCTTTTATCTACTTATATTTGGAAGGCTAAAAGTGATATTTTGCAGACTAATGCACAGCTAAGTTCTGGATATGATATAATTCTACCAGTGAAATGTGCTCACTCAGTACAGGGAGAGCCCAAGAGCTGTCAGCCTCCTGCTAGCAAGCAAAGTCAGGGGAGGAAGAGCATTTTTGGAAGCTGGACTCCACATTCCAGGATCAGCTGACTGATCTGTGAGAGTCAGGTAGATATGGCAGGAGCAACAGTGGAAGCAGCAGCAGCTTTTTCCAGAACTCAGCATTGTTATGAGGATGTTACCTGGGAGCAAAGTGACCTCTGTCTTCTAGTCCTTGCAAGGATTTTGTAGGTACCTGTTACTCTGTATGAAATCTCTTCTGTTTAAATATCTGGAACTGTTTCCAGTTATTTTACGTTGAACCCTGAGTAATACAATGCTTGTCTGAGCTCTCTCAATGCCTTTAACTTCATTAATGTGGAAGCTAGAGATTTTAGACAAAATGGCTCATGTCCTGTTTATTAACTAACAGGTATAGGCATATGTTGGGCATTGTAATAGAACAACAACAAAACAATAAAAAAACAAGCAACAATAAGCATCAAAATTCAATCCCTCCTTTCACAAAGCTCTGCAGAAATAAAGCACCAGACACATTAAAAGACTTTTGTGTTTTAACTGAATCATTTGGACTCTTCATGAGCTTCTGAAGACTATCGAAAGATCTGAGTCCACAATGCCCCACTCCTATGAATGGCCCAAGTTTGGACTGAGATTGCCTGCCACACAGGGTTATTGTCAACATTGTTTTAGATTGTCTTATTCTTTTGTTTGGAACACCTATGTGCTTGGATATGTGGACTCATAGTATACTATTTATTCATCCATTAGTTTATCCATTGATGCTGAGTGTTTCCTAACATAAGCAGATACTGTTCTAGGTAGTGGATAGAAAAGGAAAAATCCTTGTTTGCATGGGTGTTACAGTATAATGGGAAAGAAAGACAAAAAAAAAAAAATCAGCAACCAATCAATAATAGAATGGTGCTAATAGAATAGAGGTAAGGGCTATGGAGAAAAATAGAGCAGATAAGGATGGAGTACAGTTTTGTTAGGGTAGACATAGTCCCCTCTGATAAGGTGACATTGACCAAAGATCCACATGACAGAAGGTTGGATAGAATATGTATACTGGAGGAAGAGCACTCCAGGCAGAGGGAACACATTATCTGACTTATATTTGAGGATCATTTTGGCTTCTGAATTGAGGAAAGACTTTAGGAAGCAAGAGTAGAAGAAGGAAACCACATAGGAGGTTTTTGCAATAAGCTTCATATAAGACAGGAAATAGACTTTCAGAGATAGATTGAGTGCAGGTGATTTATAGGGAAGTGTGTTCAGAAACAGCATGTGTAAGGGGATAAGGAGGCAGGACTGGTCAGAGGAGAACTTGAACTGTGACTCCCTTGCAGCAAAGGCCTCAACCAATCCCACCAGCAACAGGGTTGGACCTTCAGAAATGTCTGGAATTGAGGCAAAGGGGGTTTGGGGTTTTGTATCCCTCATCAAACAATCATTAGATGTTGGCTGCCCCTGGGGAAGGGGAATAACCTTGAGTGAGACAGCTCCCTTTAATGAAAGTTGATTTCTGAAAAGGGACTAAGTCATGAGCCATCAGCAAGCCACACTTCCAGCAAGGAGGGGAATGCACGCTACCAATATAAAGGGGCCTCTGGGTATCAATACCAGTCTACCCCTTATGTCATCCATATCCACTTGCTTTCTATTTCTTTAGCCCATCCAACAAGGATTTCTCCAGGATTCTGATCTGTTTCTTTTTCTCGGGAAAAGACTGGTCTCATGGCTACAACTGAAATTCACCCTCCTTACTATACATTCTACATTCTGCACACTTGGCTGACACTAGTGGTTTATGTGGTGGGGTGACCCAGACCTCATTACTAGGGGTGTGAGCCCTAGTCATCATGCCCTTCTGCTGTCCTTGGCTGTTTACTGTCAAAATGGGGCAGAGTAGAACCAAGAGGTGCCCTGTGGATCATGTAGGTGTCAAGTGTATTCTCCCCTGACTCCACTGTGGTGAAACAGCCTACTTCTTTCTGACAGTCAGGTTCAGTTACCTCTACTAGGGTACTGATTTCTTTCCTTGCCTACTGGTCTGTTGACCAAGAAGCCAAAAATGACTGAATAGTGGCCATACCTTAAGGTTTAATAAAACCATTTCCCTGGTAGAAGTGTTCCTTCTATGGGAAACATGACCTCCAGACCTACAAAACCTATGGTTGAATTGATGGAAAACACAAATTTCTCATTGGGTCACTGGGAGTGAAGGGAAGCAGAACTACACTTAACTACTATCATGTAGTCCCCAAATCCACATATTCTCCTTTTTTGTTATATGATACCATATAATGACTGTTGATTTAAGGTACATACTTCTTCATCTGCAAGCTGGCACCAGAGTTGCACCTTTACAAGGACTGTCCATAGTCCTCTCAAGTTTCTGGGTTCTGTGACATGTGATAGGTCTGGTGGATCCCATGGTCACAAATGTAGTAATTAGCAATTCTGGGGTTTAATTAACTTCAGCCCAACAATAAAGCGCATTTTATGGTCATTGTGTCACTGCTAGAACTCTGATGCTGTATAGTGGATTCCCTGGTCTGATACTATGTGATACTGGATGCCAGCTTGATAGATCAGACTCTCTCTAAGCCTTTGACTGTGGTATTGGCTGAGGCCATGCAGGCAGGAAAGAAACATGTAACCAGATTATGAGTTAATTCTACTCAAGTGAATCATACCCCTTTCTAGATGGGAGGGAACCAATGCCGTTAACTTGCCAGCATGTGATTGATTTGTCTCATCGAGGGATGATGCCATCTTAGGGGCTCAGATTTGGTCTTTATTGCTGGCAGACTAGGAATTCAGTGGCAATAGTAGGCAAACCAGCCTTGATGAATGGAATTCTATACTGTTGGGCCCACACATAGCCTCCATTCTTGTGACCCTGGCTATTCCATTAATATACACATTGTGCCAGTGTTGGGATGGCCAATGATGGGATGACTGATGCTCCCTGCACAGCACTTCCCTGGAAGTAATGTGGAATGCGTACTTTGATTCTAAAGGGAGCTATCTGGGCAGTGCAGAACAGCATCAGCTATACCAGGTAAGAGATAATAATGGCTTGATGAATTATACACTGAGTATCAGAGAAAGAGAAGTTAAGGATGACTCAGGTTTTTCACTGATTTCCTAGGGTAAATAGTGGAACCACTCATGGGATGGAAAGACTGGGGGAAATGCAAGTTTGAAAAACAGCAAAAGAACAGGATATCAAGAATTTAGGATATACTAAGTTGAGTATAAGCTGTTGAGTTAGACAGATGGATAAATCAGCTTGGGCTTTAGGGAGAAGGTTTAGGTTGAAGAAATAAATGGGGAATTCATCTATATAAAATCAAAAAGTCAGCAATTAAAATGGTTCACGTGGCAATTTTCTTCAAAGTAGTCCATTGTTTTCATTTTCAAGAATAAAGAATAAACCCTCAAGGTGACAAGATAAATGCAAGACATAGTGAGCCTTTACTATGTGCTAGGACTATGCTAAGTAGTTTACACAAATATCTTTTAATTTTGACATAATTCTCTAAAATAGGTTTGATTATACTTACTTTACTAAAGAGTGAATTGAGACTTAGGAAGGTCATAAGTATAGTAATTAGCAGTGCTGGGATTAAATCCAGTTCAGCCCAACAATAAAGCACATATCATGATGGTTTTGTCATTTTTCTGGAAGAGATAACATCTTAATGACTAGCGTGTTCATGGACCTTTTTCTTCTCCCAACGTGGAAGAGTGAAACTGGTTTATTTTATTTATTTATTTATTTATTTATAGATTTTGTTTATTTATTTGACAGAGAGAGAGATAGCGAGAGCAGGAACACAAGCAGGCGGAATGGGAGAGGGAGAAGCAGGCTTCCCACGGAGGAGGGAGCCCGATGCGGGGCTCGATCCCAGGACTCTGGGATCATGACCTGAGCTGAAGGCAGATGCTTAATGACTGAGCCACCCAGGCACCCCGGAACTGGTTGATTTTATTTTGAGTCTTTGCACAACTCTTTGTCAGGATAACATAGTGCAGCAATGTTAAACAGATAGCATTACAAAATCGTTCAGCCTTTTCAAAATTCGCATCAGTCTAACTTGATCCAAACAAGTGAACCTCTCTTTACTGGAAACCCCATAATGCTCTCACTTGGCACAGAGAGACTCCTGGAGCTGACGACAGAGTTACTTCCACCACAGAAGGAGGGAAGGAAGGATTTTTTCCCCTTGAAGTTAGTGGGTCTGCTCTGTGATTTCAGGGGCTGAGATTCGACACAAAGGTTATTTACTGTATTTACTGAATGACTCATCAGGACAAGAATGTAGGTAAAGGGGTTCTCTGATGACATTCCACGGCTGTACAGTTTTCCCCACATGGAGCTGTGGTCTGCAGTTGAGGGAGAGGGCAGGTGGCACTTACTGGACTGAAGTGGGGACCCACATCATCTGTATTCTCTGTCTGCTCACCTAGGTGGGGCATGTGACTTTTTATGAGTGAACTGCACTCTTCACTGGTCTACTTGTTTTCTAGAATATCTAGAAATATTTCTGTGTGAAATAAACCTCTTGGCCTTAAATTTTTAATTTATTATTTTGCTCTTCCAGGAGTCACTCTTAGTTGTTGCCCAAACTAATTGTTTATCAGAATAACGGGGATATTTTAATAACAGAATTCCCTGGGCTCTAACCCAGAAGTTGCTGATTCACTAGGCCTGAAGAAAAGCCCCAGGGAAATGTACTTTTTTTTAGGTAAACTTCTTGTTAAAGAATAACACATTGAAAAGTTCATGAAATTAAATGCACATAGTTCAAATAATCATCACAAAGTATAAACACTCATGTAACCAATATTCCTGGAACAAGAAATAGAACATTACTAGCTCTGTCCCTTACTGCATCCGGGTACTATCTTCCCCCAAATAATCACAGTCCTGACTTCTAACCCCATAGATTATCTTGGTGTGTTTATGAATTTTATGCAAATAGGTTCATACAGTATGCATTGTTTCTGGCTTCTTCTGCTTAGAATCTTCTTTTGCAAGATTCATACATCTTATTTTCTGTGGTAATTGTTCATTCCTGTTTCCTTATTCTGTTGTAGGAGTATACCGTAATTTATTAATCCATTTCTCTGTAGTTGACTTTTTTTAGTTTTTTTCCTTATATAAATAGTACTGCTGTGAACATTCTTGTGCATATCTTTTGGTGAAAATATATGCGTTTCTGTTGAGCCTATACCTCGGTACACAACTGCTCAGTCAGATGGTATGCATGTGCTCAGCTTTAGCAGATTTGGTCAGTTTTCCAAAGTGGATCTACCAGTTTACTCCCAACAGTAAACAAGAGTCCAGTTGCTTTACATCCTTCCCCATTCTTGGTAATATAAGTCTTAATTTTAGCTATCCTAGTGGGTGTTAGTTACATCTCATCATGATTTTAATTTGAGTTTCTGTCATGAATGTTGAGAACCTTTTCATAGTTTTGATCATTTGGATATCCTTCCTTTGTAAAAACCCTGATCAAATCTTTTGCCTATTTTTGTACTGGTGGTCTCTCTTCTTATTTGTATTAATTCTTTGACTTTATATGCATTGAAAATGTCTTCTACTGTCACTTCTCTTTTTTATTCCCCAGTGGTGACTTTTGATTAACAGAAGTTCTTAATTTTTATGTTGTCCAACTTACCTATTTTAGCTCTATATTTAATATTCTCTGTTTATTATTTTAGAAACCTTTGCCAATCCCAAGGTTGTGTTTTTTTCAGAATCCATATTTTTTAAAAGCTTCATGATTCTGATGTATGATCAGGTTAAAGAAATTCCAATTTTGAGTATTTGAAATCTATTAAATAATGTTATATACCAGAAGTGTCTCAGGTCTGAGTTAATAATAGTGATGTTTGGTCCAAAGTCAAGAATGTCTTTCCTAAAACACTGAATAAAAGGAGGAGATTTAAAAACCAAGGCCTAATATCAAGGTCTGTTAAGGATGAATGGGATACATATAGGGTCAGTGAAAAATAAGGAAAATAAGCAAAGTCAGATTGTTGTGTCAATATCAAAATCTGGGGAAGCAGAATTGAGCAACTTCCAGTTTTAGGGGTCTCAGGCTAAAAGGGGTCAGGGCTAGAGGAGCAAAATCCCAGTCAGTGAAATCTCCTTACTGTTCTCATAAGGAGAAATCCTTGGCTAGATTTCAGTGGGCTAGACCAGTAAAAGAACTTCTAGCTTGGGAATTAAAAAACTACTCTTCCATCTCAGCTTGACCACTTACATTTTTCAGTAAATTCCTAACTTGATACTTTTTAAAGCAATTACTATGATCTTTGGAGCTACTAAGATCTCATGCTCTGGATTCTGACTTGTGGAGTTCAAATTCTTGCCTGTGATTTTAAGCAAATTACTTAATTCCTCTGTGTTTCAGTTCTCTATTATTTAACGATAATAATAATACCTACTTCTTAGGATTTCCATAAGGATTAAATTAGTTGACAATGTAAAGTGTTTATAGTTTCTGGCACATAGGAAGTACTCAACAAATCTTAGATACTATGATCCTATAGAGGCTAATTTAATAATATCTGCAATATATTTGAATTCCTTATGATGAAAACTTCTATCGATACATAATTAGATTATTACGTTTCAAGGCAATGTCTGCCATAAATTCAGAATTTCTCAAATATTACATACATCTTTGGAATAATTTAGTCTTCACCCCTTATTCACTATTGACCTCAGACTTCTATAAGTAATATCTATCTAGTGACTGTTGCCCAACATTTAGGTATCATAGGCCTGAAACTTGCCAGAACTTAAGAGAAGTCATTATCAGGGACCATTTTTAACTACTAGTGACAATGAGATACTCCACATCAGCATTAAAGAACAGTAGTTGCAGCCTTGTCCTTCGTCAGGTAACTAGTGCTCCAGCTCTAAATTTTGGCAAATTAGGACACTAGGAAACTGTGAGTTCTGATTTCACAGATGCTAGGAAGGGCCACCCATAGGAAACCACAGAAACCACAATTGCTCCCCCTGATGGCTAGTGCCTAGAATTCCATCCATACACCTTCGGAAATCCCATTAGGTTAAATCTACTTTTCTAAGATCACTAATGGAATATCAGTACTTAACATTTTCCTATATTTTCTGAAAGTACTTTTCCTAATAGAAAACCTTAGGATATAATCTCAAAAGGAAAGTTGAAGGGATATCAGAAAGCCATTGAAAAATAAAGAATGGGAGGCACACTAAAGGCCAGCTTTGCTTGATTTCATAACTCTGTGTGAAACTAACACTAGTTACCTGTATACATTGACAATAATCATATTCTTACTCTAATATAATATCTGGAATGGACAAATGATCATTTGGGGGGCTGGGAAAACCATTGTTTGTCAAACTGAAGAGTCATTTGATTCTCTTTCATGACCTTCATACCATCTGATAAGCAGTAATGAACTCACTCTACTTCACTGATTCCAACACTTGAAATTTAGAAAATGGTCAGAGAAGTCTTAGTTATTTCTAGCTAATTTAGATCTGACTATAAATCATATGAAAAATTCTGGTTTTCAAAGGGAAATTCTTTTAGGAGATTGCGAGGCAAAATGGCTGACCAAGTTAAAAAAAAAAATGGCCTGCCTCTGTAGTCAGTGAAGTGATTTTTTTGTGATGGAGGTCACAGCAAAATCATTCATAGTACTCAGAAGTCATCAGCAGAGCTCATTCTTGGCAAGCCTGATGTATTCTCTGCCTCAGAGAATTACTTTCTAATTACTAAAAACATGATATGGTAGAAACAAATGTTGTTGGCTTCAACCAAGTGTATAATTGAAAAGTTCAGTCTCAGTGTAACTGTAAAGAAGCAGAGTCTGTGGGATTTGCTGGGAATGTGCGAGTGGGTGGGGGCCGGACTGTCTCTTCACTGTGGGATTTGGGAGTTAGGTTACATGGCCTGTCTTCGGAAATTAAGAGCTGTGGATATTCAAGGGTAATAAAGGAAAGGCACTTCCAGGAACGGAAGAGTATGTAGGCTAATTGTATCAATATGGCCTACCGCCCTGAGGGCATTGGCCGTGGCAGCCATATGATATGACTAAGACATTAAAATAGCAGATGAACATTTACTAGATGGAGAAAGTTTATCCTGATGGCCAGTTCCACTCTGATGGTTGGAAAAAATGTTGGCTTCTCTCACTGGGGTATACACAAGATGGAAAGTAAGATGGGCTCTGTGAAGTGGGTGGGAGGGTGAGGAGGAAAAAACAGTCAAAATCAAAGCAGCCAAAGTGAGACAGGGTCATGTGAGGAAGTGGAAGAGTTGAATGCCCTTGAAAAGGCGGATGGAGGAATCTTCTTCAGCCATTTCATGATGTGGTGTGCGAACATTCTGAACTGTGAGAAGTGGTCAGGCAGAAGCGCCCAGAGCGCCGGCAGTCGGTGTTTCTCAGAGCGCCAAATCTCAGGGTGTTACCCGGTTATTCTCTTGGTTTGTCTAAACATGGCAAGCATTCCTGAGAAACACTGGAGGCCACGTTACTTAGCCATTTGAACTGCAAATCCAAAATACATTTTTAGCCATTACAGTAGCTTATTGTATTTGCAGAGCAAAGACGAGTCACGAAATCAGAGGATGCCTGTTGCTCATAGCATCATTGTGATACATGAATGCCGTCTTCTCTGGGGAGACTTGCAGAGCCCTGGTCTGTGCACCAGCTTGCTGCTGCTCTGCAGTCTTCTCTGCAGCGTCACAAAGCTGTGTCATGCCCTGGACTTCTTCCCTGAATGTGACCTAGGGCTCGCCCTGGGGACAGAGGCAGAGGCATGCCCATTTCTGCCTCTGCTGTTCCACCGACTGTGGTGACCTTGATGCTTCTTTTCCTCTCTTTTCCCAGTTCGTTCAGTTTAGCTCCTTTTGTTTCAACAAGTAACCATTGACTAATTAGTAGGTGCCTGACTCTGAGAACACAAGGACAACCTGTAGTAATTAATAGTCTAATAAATTTTAAGTTTCTTGTCTACTCACCACATGGATCTCTTTGTCAGACTTCCTGGGTTTGGTTTCTGTCTCTGTCACTCAGTAGCTATGTGACATTGGGCAAGCTACCTAACCTTTCTGTGCCTTACTTTCTTAATTTTACAATTATTATGAGGATTAATGAGTTGATACATGTAAGGACTTAGAATGGACCCTATTGTACAGTAAATGCCCCATAAATATTATCTATTATTATGATTATCCTCTTTGTTTCATTGCCCAGGAAGAAGGCCCTGTTTTATATTAGCTTTCTCTGTTACTGCCTATTTTTGCTCTGCTTACTACATGTATTTTATTATGAGTTGCTTTTCTCTTTTATTGTCTCAGGTATGATATCTTAACACAGCAGCTGGGTTTCATGCACTTTTGGGGGAAAGAATCACAACTTTTACTCTCTGTATATCCTACCCATTACTTAACAGTGTTGGGCATATGCAGGGTACAACAACAACAACAACAAAAAACACTTGTTAATTGAATGAAGTATTAGCAAAAAGAAAGACCTCTTTTTAGTTATGACTTTCATTGAAATTTCCTAACAGAATGGCCTCCATACCTTATAGCTGCCTCCTTGTATTTTTCTAATAATCTCAGTCTTTTCTCCTCTAGGTATACCTTTCTCCAGCCTCTGAGTATCTTTTCCCATTCAATGGAACCAGGATCAAGGAATATTCTGTACAATATTTGATTTGGTGCCTTCCTGAGCAGTGGCCTCTTTAAAACCATACACCTGCCTTCCTAAGCTCACAAGGTTTCCTTTCAGGGTCAATGTAATCAGACTATCCATGTAGCCGCCATTTATCTTTCCAAGCATATGTGCCCATATGCTACTGCCTCAGCTCCCACACTTTGGGAGACTCTGTAATAATAACGTACATGCCAATTTCATGCAGCACTTATTTGGAATTATAGAAGAATTAGAAGATGAAAACTGGCCTGAGAGTTTAAGAAATTTGATCGGGATCACCAGTGAATAAGGGATAGGCCCACTACTCACCCCTGTCCTTGAACTCCCAAGTTCCCTTTCTTCAATGTGAAGCTATTTCTTCTGCAGTTGAAAAATCAAGATTGTAATAAGTAGGAAGAGGACAGAATCATGTGTCTGCAAAATGAAATTAAGCTCCAGATACTCATCTCTTAAAATGAGCCTGGCCCAGAATATAGTTTCTCTACAAACTTAACCAGCCCCAGGAAAAATAGTTTAGGAGTCTTATGAAGTGCCTCCTCCAACAGGATGTCAGAAAGAATAATTTCTGAATCAGGATGAAGAGGAAGAGGCCTCTGCCCTCTCTGGGGTCTAGGAGAATTATTTCTGAGAAGGGGTTTTTTCCCTTGTCAGTTGGAGGTGTGAGAGGCATGGATGACCTGTCACCCACTCTCTAGTCTGGTATGTCTGGGTATCTCTGTCTTAGGGAAAAAAAAAAAAAGTCATTCTTCTAGCATGAATTCCCATAGCTGCAGCACATGGAGGGCAGAGTAGATTTGACCAAAGACCACATCCATGTTCACAGACAGTGCTATGAATCTGGAGTGGGGGCTATGTTGGACACAGTTTGGGTGCTCCCTGCCTCCCTGTCCTCCACTTACATAATTGCTCTGGCTCTAGCCCGAGTGTCTTCCATGCTGTTTGTGTAGCTGTGGAGCCAGCTCATCTGCCATCCTGACCCGCTACAGGACAAAGAAGAATGCTGTTCCTGCACACTCACCAGACTTTCCTGTGGGCTGTAGCTTCCGTAGCCCTTTTCTGGATAGCCCAGAGACACTGCCTGAAAGTGCAGGAGTTCCATGAAGCCAACCTTGAGTGATGGAATGCAGGGAATGGGACAGACTCTTCTCTCTTTTGCCTCATGGACAGTCTGATCTCAGATTGTCTCTATGATGGTATCCTGCCCGGTTAAGCCATCAGCTATGCTTGCTGCCAAGCAGGGGCCACATGGCGTAGGCACATCGTTACCTTTGCTCTTCTTTTTTCTGTGCCATATTCCCCACTTCCCCACACTCCTCAAAAAAGGGATAGCATGTGAGCTTTTGCCTTAGCCTCTGTTTCTAGGAATCTGTGCAGAGTTCCAGAGGCCTGAGACAAGTTCAGATGCTGAAATCAAATTGTTCCTCCCCATTCCCTCCAACCCAGTCTAGCTTCCGCCCCATCACATCAATGGTCTTCATGTCACAAAGTCTTCATCTTCTTTGATTTTTAAAGCATATGGCATGTGTACAAACTGTCTGAACATAAACAGTTGATCTCTTGTTTCTTTTTTAAAGCCATCTGCTTGACAACTGTATCTGCAGGAACATGAAATGCTCTATCTTCTAAAGCAGCTTATTACTGCCTCTTTAAACATCTCTAATTGTTATTATGTTTTTTTTTTTTTTAATTTTCATATGAAGCCAAAATTATCCTCAAACCCACCTGGAGCTTTTTTCCATTGGTTTAACCATGCCCTTCAGAGTCACAGCAAATAATTCTTTAGCTCTGTAAAGTCAGTTAGCTATCCTGACCCCATCAAAACTTCTGGTCTCCAAAAAAAATCATCCCCGATTCCTTCAACTGCTCCTCATATTTTTTGGAGGTCTCTCAGAATTCTATTTTTTGTTTTCTTGTCACAAAACAGTTTTCCAAGGTGTCAAGACTTGTGTGACTCAAAGCTGAACAAAATAATGGGGCCTCATGAGAGGGATAGAAGGAAAACCACAGCAAGACACTTCTGTTCTTTTTCAGGGTATGCTTCCTTTAATTGGTGGCATATGTGAACATATGCGTGGTGGCAGAGTGAGGGCAGGGAGTCCAGTGGGCAATAGCCCATTTTGGATCTTTGGTTTGGATTTGGGAGAGGAGGCTGAGTGTTCATAATCTAAAATGTAAGTTCTTTATATATATATATTTATTCACTTGACAGAGAGAGAGCACAAGTAGGCAGAGCGGCAGGCAGAGGGAGAGGGAGAAGCAGGCTCTTTACTGAGCAGGGACCCTGATGTGGGGCTCAATCCCAGGACCCTGGGATCATGACCTGAGCCGAAGGCAGCTGCCCAACTGACTGAGCCACCCAGGTGCCCCTAAAATGTAAGTTCTTCCCACAAGAAGAATATATGTGGATCTGGCCCTTAAGAAGTAATAAGTGCTCCAGGGGTGCCTGGGTGGCTCAGTTGTTAAGCGTCTGCCTTCAGCTCAGGTCATGATCC
>NC_138377.1:72403040-72419678 GCF_054177405.1 Leptonychotes weddellii | reverse complement strand
CATGACCTGAGCCGAAGGCAGCTGCCCAACTGACTGAGCCACCCAGGTGCCCCTAAAATGTAAGTTCTTCCCACAAGAAGAATATATGTGGATCTGGCCCTTAAGAAGTAATAAGTGCTCCAGGGGTGCCTGGGTGGCTCAGTTGTTAAGCGTCTGCCTTCAGCTCAGGTCATGATCCCAGGGTCCTGGGATCGAGCCCCGCATTGGGCTCCCTGCTCGGCCTGCTTCTCCCTCTCCCACTCCCCCTGCTTGTGTTCCCTCTCTCTCTCTGTCAAATAAATAAAATAAAATCTTAAAAAAAAAAAAAAGAAGTAATAAGTGTTCCAGTTCAACCTCAAGAGCTTATGGTTTTAGAAATCAGAGCAGGAAGCTGATATGAACTGGGAAGAGATTAGAGCCTATGCTTATTTAAATAATCTACTGTGAATTTATCTTAATGGTGGGAAAAGCTTCCTTTCTTCTATGGGAAGAGGATAAGAAATAATGTGCTTTTTGTACCGAAGGAAGGAAAGATGTTGAGTAATTCCTCCCTATTCTTTCGGATGGTGATGGGGGATACAGGGGACAGCAGACAAGAATGCCATGAACTTGAAATCAGTGCTCAACACTCAGTGCTTAGTTACCGGCCAGTCAGGAAAATTCTGCTCCATGTTACCACATTTAGAGGCAGATCTCAGAGCCCTGAGCCCAGGAGGAGACATGTATAAACATAGTGGAGGTAAAGGAACCCTCACTCTCAGCATGAGTCGTTTCCTTGATGAGCAGTCAGCAGGTCTGGTTTTTATTTAACTGCCTCCTGTCATCATAGCATGTTAGAAGTAAAATTACATCGACAACCAATGTAGAGGCAATACACCTCCCAATTGATGAGACTTGTCAGTCTGGTGTTTTGCATTTTGAATGAAGGTCTTTAAAAGTTACAACATAGGTTGCAACTGGTAAAAAATGTAAGGGCCCACTGACTAAATTTGATGGTGGAAAAGATATTATATGACCACGTATATGGGGGAGAAGAGATATATTAAAAGTCTCCAGATTATAGTTTATTTTCTGACAGTTTTATAAGAAATGTCTCCTGATTTTCCTGTAATAAGTGTTAGGTCCTTCTTCATGATTTTCCTGCAGCTATTCTTAGGACCATTGCCAACAGTTTAGAAGCATGGCCTGGTTTGATGAAGTAATTATATTTTTCCCCCCAACATTCCCAGCCCTGAGAAGGAAACCTTACTCTGGCCATCACTTATCTCTTCCATCTTCATAGTGCTCTGTTAGGAAAAATTTCACATGCAAACGAAAGCTGTTTATCTAGACCTCACAGGATTTGTCCAAAAAAGGTCACCAGAGATCATATCAAGGCTGACCCTGGTTTCCTAAGTCAGTATGGGAATGCACAGAAACGAGGGGAAGAGCTGTGGGCAATTGCTATTTTGTTCAAATTTAATAAGATCTCTGAAGTATGAGGATGCCCCAGCTGACATTTGAGTTACATAGAGCTCTACCCTCCTGCCTCTGACTTGTACCCTAATCCAGTACACTTTGTCCTAGCTCTGCCTTCTTCTCTCATATCACCATAGGAACTATGACACATTTATCTACTGGTAACTGAGCAAGTCTACTCTTCTTCCTTGTTTTAGGCCAATACCTCCTTTTCAGGCTCTCCTCTTCTTTTTCTCTATTTCCCTTATATACCTCTTGGCTTTACCGCTTTGTTCCAAAGGAAATCATACCTGAGGGATCTGCAGGGAAATGCTGCTTCATGAAAAATGAATCCAAAGCTTATATAGCAGGTTTATGGAAACTTGAGTTGAAACAGAAAAGATATCCAGAGATCACTTCACTGAAGTTTTGCCCTGGGCAGTTCAGTGTCTCCTTGTTCAAAAATTCTCAGTAACTAGGGGGAGATGAACCATGAGAGATGATGGACTCTGAAAAACAAACTGAGGGTTCTAGAGGGGAGGGTGGTGGGAGGATAGGTTAGCCTGGTGATGGGTATTAAAGAGGGCACGTTCTGCTTGGAGCACTGGGTGTTATGCACAAACAATGAATCATGGAACACTACATCAAAAACCAATGATGTAATGTATGGTGATTAACATAACAGTAAAAAAGTGTCAAAAAAAATTTTCAGTAACTAGGAGCTTACAACTTTGTCTGTTTCTACCATTCCATCACTGAGCAACTCCGATAGTTAAAAAATATTTCTGATTATCAGCAGCATCAGCTTCTGTATATTTCTTACTGTTGAGATTAGTTCTTCTATTTGAGCTACACAGAAAATGGTCTGTTTTTAGTTCCACAAGACAGAGAAAATATGTGAAGATAGTCCTAAAGCAGCAACTCCCTTCTTTCTTCCTCACCCTGCAGTGCACAAAGACACACCACACATACTACATACTCAAACACTTTTCTATTGTTTGCTCCAGGTAGAATGAGCCCAATTATTATATGGGTTTTTTATGTGATGAGCCATGGGAAGCTCACCATTCTGGTTGTCCACTCTAAAAATACTTGAGTAAGCCTCGTTCCTACATTCAATTTAGCAAGGAGGGGTGAGAGTGAGTGAGAGGTTGGGGGAACTCCCATTTATAGAATACCAGATTCTTCAATTATTCAGCTCAGCTCAAGTTTCGGTGGGCCCCTCCACCCTTGGCCTCAGCCACACACAAATCACAGTCACACCTAGGTATATACAGGCTTCCCTGCTTTATCCTGACCTGCTGTTAGGTTGGAAATTCTTGGCTTCCCCTGCCATGATTTTGCTCCCCACCTTGGATTTTCAATACTTGGCGCCACTCTTCCTTTGTAAGACAGTTGAGTTCAGTTCCATTCTTGATCTGAGGTAGGAAATTTCTTCATCCCTAGGACTGCGGAATAGAATTCACGTTCTAGGCACTAAGCCAGGAAGGAGCTGCTGGTCCCACCATGAGGAAATATTGGCGGGGGCAGCGGGGGAAGGACATAGATTAGGAAGGAAAAATGGCTCTGTACTGGCCATGTACAGGTTTTACAGAGATTTATTTCAGGAAACGTTGAGTCTCTGATCCTCCTGTAATTAATTCTTCATGAGATGAGCAGTGTGGTGTCATGAAAAGCACTGGCTTGGAAAGTAGAAAACTGTTACTGAAACTTCCAATAAATTATCCTGCCTCTCTGGGTCTCCTTTTCTTCCTCTGTGGGTAAGGACAAAGGCACGGGCTGAAAGCTCTGTAAGGACATTGTCGTGCTAAGGCAGTGCGATCCTAAGGTTTTAACACGTAGGGACTGTGGAATAATAAGGCAAGTTGGAAGAAAATCTCTAGGCCTGAAGCAGTTAAGAAGTAATTCCGTATTAAAAAGCATTTGTTGAATATTTAACATTAAGTAGGTATTAGCTGTTAATCTTTAGCCAGACTGGTTTCAATATTTGACATTTCAATTAAATAATCATACCACATTTAATAATAAAGTCACTGTATGTTAAACAAATACTACTTGGTTATTGAAACCATATGTTACTCTAACCACATTGTGAGGGATTCACGTGTTTTCAATAACCATCTGATCTTTATTTCATGTAGAGCACAATGCATGGACTGTACCATGAAAAGTGGAGAGACTATTTATGTCCGCCCCAAATGATTATTTTAAAATAAATGTATTGGGTTTGACTCTCCTCCTGATCCCCCTACCTCATGATCTATTTGCCCATTGTGTAGGTGCTGTCAGAGAAGCAGTCGTGCTTGTAACGACCCGTCTTCCTGAGTTCTTATCATGTTATACCTGAATTGCCCAAGTTGCATACTGATTACTACTACTGCCAATCAACCCTTCACTTTGCCCACATGATGATTTTATTCAATTGATTGGCAGGAATGCAAACATTTCTATTTTTAATGCTTCTCAGGGATCATAGAAGAAATGGCCTTAAATGGAATGTTCCTCATTCCCATTCTTCTCTCATTCTAACAAAATTGGCAGTCACCAAATAGGGTAATGTGAATGAGTCCTTATGGCTACATTGTACCCCATTTTCTCAAGTGCCAGTCATTTGTGTTTTCGGTATGAAAGTATTGACAGTGTCTTTGCAGTCCTTGTTTATACCAATGATATGCCAGGTATGCCCACAACCTCTGGAGTAAAGAAAGAGAGAGAAGTGGGCAGGAATGGGTGACAAGAACAACACACCTGTGTTAAGATATTTTAGTGTGTTTCAGCCTCCCTTGGGGGTAGGGCCTGTGAGGGAAATCTGCATGCTTGTAAGAATCAGTTGAAGTGTTATGCAAAGGCATATTTTTAAATCTGCTCACCGTTAAAATTCTATGAAGTGCATGAGATCAATGAATGAATGTACATTTTATGTTTAACATTAGCAATGACATGCACTGGAAAAAAATATCTGGAAGGGGCTTTAGGGTAGTCTACACCTGCATTTTAAAGATGACCAATAATCCAGAACATTTAAAAGTCTGCCCCCAAATCACATAGCTAGTTAGTGGTAGAGTTTGCTGCCAAACTCAGGAGAAATAATTCAGTCCTTATCCCACATTATATGGCTGTAAAAGTCTGCTTGTCTTTTCAAATCAGGTGCCTTTCCTTTTTTTCTTTGCTTCCTTTTTTTAAATCAGCAATGCGGAAGTAGTTATAAGTCCTAGTTTTCCTGTCCTGATAAGCTGTGAGTACTTTTTTCTGTCTTGTAGTTACCTCCTCTTTTATCTAATTCTTGAGGTCAGCTATCTGATTATGAGGATTTGGACAGAAAGACAGAGAGTCAACATTGACCAAGTATTGGTTCTTGCTAGTACCTTAATTTCTGAATCTCTTTTCTCTTTCAAGAGGCCACATCCTCTGCTTCCTAGTATTCCCTTGTGGCCTGAATTTGTCATGAATGTGGTCTCACCTATTGATTCTCTGAAGATGTAACACATGAGTTATCCTGGGACCTAAGGTCATTCCTCAAACTTAGGCTGAGTCTATACAATTAATAGATGAATTTCTTCTAGAACTGTTCTGGGTGAAAATCTGAATCACTCTAGTCAGTAACAGTGTCAACTCGGCGATGTGGTTGGAATGACTGAAACCTCCAGGATTTTATTGATGGGGCTGGGTAGACCAAAAATAAAGTCAAAATCTCTGTTGAAGCTCTGTACTAGAGCGTTTAAGCTAATTCATATTAAAGCGTAATGACTGCCAGGATATAACAGAATCTTCTTGGAGAGAAAGGTTTTGGTCAGAGAAAGAGGGATGTAAAGAATAATGCTTAAATGGAATGAGAGGCATCATGAAATCTTTTTGTCAAAAATACAACCTGGATCTGGTCATGCTTACTGATCTATTAGTTTATGGGGAGAAGTAGGCAAAGGAATGAATGTGTTAAATGACTCCATAGGCAAAATCCTGAATGTGGGATACTCAACAGCTAAAGCAATCCAGTTCCTTAACGAAATAAATTGCAAGGTGGTAGGGAGTAAGGGTAAGAAAAACTCTGTGGATTAAAAGAGACAATCAATTATAGCATATGGACTTTGATTGTGTACTGACTTAGTCAAACCACCTGAAAATAAATTCAAACAAAAAAAACTGTGAGATGACCAAGGGGATTTGAATTCTGACCAGATTTTTGATGATACTAAGGAACTATTGTTGATTTTTAAGTGTGTCTGGTGGGCTGAATAATGACCTTTCTTTACCCCAAGATATCCATGTCCTAGATTTTGGTAACTGTGAATGCATTACCTCATATTGTAAAAGGAACTTTGCAGTTGTAATCAAGCTAAATAGTATCCTGGATTATCAGGGTATATCCTAAATGTAATCATAAGGATCCTCAGAAGAGGGAGGCAAGAATGTCAAAGAAGAAAAGGCAATATGACCAAAGCTGAGGTTGGAGTGATGTAGCCAGACACCAAGGAATGCCATTAGACTTGAGAAGCTGGAAGAGGCAAGAGATGCATTCTCCCATTGGAGCCTCAAAAAGGAACCAACCCTAATGACACCTTGATTTTAGCCCCCTTAAGACCCATCTCCAATTTACAACCTTGAGAACTATAAGAGAATAAATCTGTGTTGTTTTAACCCACTAAGATTGTGGTAATATGTTACAGCAGCAATAGGAAACATACAATACAGTTTAAGTGTTTTGTGGTTCTGTTTTAAAAGTTTTCATCTTTTACAAGTTCATAGTACAATAGAACAATAAAACAATGTCTAAGATTTGCTACAAAATAATGCAGTGTGTATAGTGAAAAGAATATGTATGTGGGGTGATGAAACAAGATTGAAGTTGGTAATTTTGAGTTGAATAATGCATACAGGAGCATTTATTATCTCTTTTCTTTACTGTTATATGTTTATTTCTAGAATTAGAAGTAAAACAAGAGGTGGCATAAAGATCAGTTTTTTCCGCTTAATTCTTCCCAGTGCTGAATTGCTTGGAATTGTCATTTTGTCTTTCCTCATTCTAGCTCTTTCCCCATCCTCAATTGTTCTTAGCAAACAATGAAGGAGGAGTTATAGTAGAACTTCTGATGAAGAGCGAGCGGCAGGGTATGTAATTGCTATGAGAGTCAGTTTTTATTTGGATAAATGTCAGCCTGGAACTCGGTGGTTCTGCTGGATCTTTCATGTCAATGGTTCCTCTTTTTAGATAAAACTATATTAAAGAGGAAAGATGGAGAGAGCTACTGCATCTGTTATCACCAGGGGATTCACTTAGTTTGACATTTTTTAAATTATATGACATATACTAGGAAAAAAACAGTCCATTTCCTTTGTTTCTCTTAGATAAGAATTTTGAGGATCTTATCAGAGCAATGTCACACTTATTCTGCTTCCTTTTACATAGATACATAATTCAGAGTTTCTCAGTAATAGCTGTACATGAGATTAATTGTGGATTTTTGTTTTTTAGTATAATTTCCAAGGCTACATCCTGTACTAAAATCAGAAACTCTGACACAATAGGGGATGCTTTTTTTTTTTTTTTTTAAGATTTTATTTATTTGACAGAGAGAGATACATTCATTCCTTTTAATTCCCTCACTGTGGTGATGCCAAATACCATTGTCCTCATGTTCATTCCTACCAGCTCCTTATCAATGGCTCCTTTCTAGCCACCGAGTCTCTGGCTGACTTGGTGGCTTACCAGCAGCTCTGTACTTTCTGGACATGGATATAGCTTTGCCATGGTTCCTGCCCCTGGGAACCATACTCTTCCTCAAGAGGAAAGCCAAATGTCTCCATCTTAGTCTTTTCTATTTCCTAAAGAAATCACTGTTTTGTCACATTTAGAATGAAAACATATACATTTCACTCCTATATAGGTCATAGATAAAGAATGTCCCCAGACAGGCAGTAACTTTTCACAGCCTAATTAACTAGAGTTCTGGATATTCTTTTACTGTCAGATATCCTGCCTGAGTTCCCCTTAGTTTATTACAGCCAAGACATCCTGTCAGGAAGTGATGCTACACTTTAAATGTATAAGTACATGTGGACTGGATGAGTAGTCCAGCAGAAGCCTATCCTTTGTCAGCATTTTCATAAAAAAGGAAAGCTCTCATGAAAGTATATGATGGTATTTAAGCTAACGATTGCTTATCCTTCCCACTGGTGATAGGTCTCCAATAATGATTTTGGCGAAGTGAGTGTTAACGTAGGTTTCTTCATTTGGAGAAAAAATACTAAAGCTGTCACTGTTCACACCAAAGGCTGATGGGAATGCCTGAGATGTGGTGCTGACTCACTGTAGTTGGATGGATACCTTGGGAGTGAATGCAACACAGAGGCAGAACACACGGTCATATTTGGGACCATTCCTTTGGATATTAGAGAGTAACACAGTGTAACATTTTGTTATCATTAGCTGTCAAGCTATTCCACAGTTACTAGTCAGAATGTGTGTTGACCAGCTTTGCTAAATATTAGTGTCATGTTCTTTCCACATGTATTAGGAGAAGAAAAGTAGAATAGGTGAAAGTATTTGTCAGACTACTTATCTTCTCCGCTGTGAGTAAAAATTGTCTAAAACCTTCCTGGCATGCCCTTTCCTCAGTTTGGAGGACAAGTATTAACACAAAGAAGTTTCTTGAGACCCTTTGAACAGCAGAGAGTCTTTAGTGAACATTATGATACCAACTTGTGTTTAAAGCCCCAGCAGCTTATTCAGCGATGCCCTCAGGTTCTTCACAAAGAATCCTAGAAATTTCTTCATAGGAATGGCGTTTGCTGTGAAGGCAGACCTGGCTTACTGTGTTTGTCACTCAAGGCTTTGTGCACAGTGCTTCTTCATGGCCACAGAGGAAATTACAGTGAAGCCCCCTCAGCATTCATGTTAGTAACCACAAAAACAAACTATTCTTTGCCTTTACCATCCTGACTCATCACTAGAGAGTTTCTTCTAGTATCAGCAATGGCCTTGCCATTTTTAAAAAATGACCCATTTTCCCCATTTTAGCCTTCAAAATGCTAGGAGTGTAGTAAAGGTGATTAGTATAGGGTAGTCATAGGTGATTGCTGCTGTCCATTCTTCTCCTCAACAGTTAATACTGTTTTGACTTCTATTGATGTCATCAAATAACAGAATTTATCAGGTACCCAAGGGTAAAAATGATACAGCCTCTGCCTGTGGATGATTATAGTGCAGTTGTTTTGTGTTTTTACTTCTTTCCTATAACTAAATCCTTTGTGTTATTCATTGGGAGAAGCCTCATATCCACTATATTGCATCAAAATATGAATGAGGGGCGCCTGGGTGGCTCAGTTGGTTAAGCGACCGCCTTCGGCTCAGGTCATGATCCTGGAGTCCCTGGATCGAGTCCCGCATCGGGCTCCCTGCTCGGCAGGGAGTCTGCTTCTCCCTCTGACCCTCCTCCCTCTCATGCTCTCTGTCTCTCATTCCCTCTGTCTCAAATAAATAAAATCTTTAAAAAAAAAAAAAAACAAAATATGAATGAGTTCCCAATTAAGTTAAAGCAAAATTCAAGAATATAGAAATATCTGGAGTCTGGTCTCTCATTTTAGGCTTACTTTGAAAGTTTGATAGTTGAAGAAAATCACAGCTCTTACTGTATAATAATGCAGAATTTTAGGTAATGTGTAATCAGCTTTTGTTGTTCTGTTTCAGATATCATTAAAGCCAATTTTAGAAAAAATTTAGTGCATCACATTTTTGCTATATGTACCCATACCTAATAGTGATCCCAATCACACAACCCTTGACCTCTGTAATGTTAATAGTAGTCAGAATTCTTCCACTAATTACTATGTGCCAGGCAGGTGCCAAGCAACTGAAATTTATTAATCTCCATAATCCTTACCATACCCCTATTGGGTAGGTGCTATTATTATATATTATAAATAATAATATTACTATTATTTCCATTTTACAGATGAAAAAGTCTTAGAAAAATTAAAAATTTAACCAAGTTTACATTTCTAGACTCAGCTTTAAAACCTATGCTTGTCACCACCATGTTTTACTGCCTAAGCATGTAGCTAGAAAGTCATTGTCATACTAGGATGAACCATATGAGTTCTGCATGATTAGGAGTGCCAAAGCAGCCCACCGCTAACTATTCTTGAGGAGAGGGATTCCATGAGTGTAAATGTGAGATTTTTTTGGCACATGCAGCAGAAGGCATGTTGCAGTAAAGGGCCCTGGTTTCAGAATCAACCTCACCACACCTTCTCCCTCCCATTGTTAAGTGTGAACTCACTATCGAACCCTCGGCCCCTCCCTTCCCCTAAAGGAGCTGGAGTTGGAGAAAGCAGCATATAGTTTTAGAAGGACAGGCCAGGTTTATGCCATGGCCTCATGGTGTTATTTGAAGTAAGCACCAAGTGGCCCACTGGGTTACCTCTAACCCAGCATTGTCTACTTTGGTTTCATCTGAGAAACTGGGTGCCAAAAAATTTGATGGGCATTGTGACCTACATTTTCCCATTTAATGCTCTTTTAACAACTCTGTCCTTACTCTAAAAAAAAAAAAAAAAAAAAAAGGAATTGAGACTCTGAATAGTGAAATGACTTGCCCGTGACAAGAACTAGCTAGCCAGTAACTGAGATGAGATATTAATTCCAAAGTCTAGCGCTCTTCTCAGTTCCCCACACTGCTTTCCAGATGCAAGTGCAACTTATACATCCCTCTGAAATCAAATCTGAACACTGCACACACAGACTGTTTTGAAGCTTATTGACCTTTCTGGTTATTCAACATTTTGCTGATTTTCTTGATTATGTTTTAAAGGAAGTCAATGTTTGCTCTCTCTCTTTGAGAATAAAATGCCTCCACAGAGCAGCATTTTTAGAATTTCCAGTGTCCTGAGGCCTTAAAAGTTAAAGAAATACTTTGCAGTTTTATAGTGGTCACAGTGTTGAGAAAAGGAACCCTGTCTGCCATTTCCCCTCACCATGCTGACCTGCTCCTTGATCCCACGCTCAGAGAATAACAGTCTTTGATACTGCTTTCTATACCATGACCTGCAGAACTGACTTGAGCTCTGGTCTGCTTTGTGCTTTGGATATTTGTGAGTCAGTGGGATTTGCTTTCTGTTAAACTGCTTAACCACAAGGGAGGGGTGGGAGACAAAGTAAACCCCCTTACTTTCCCTTCACTGGTCTGACCAGTTTAAAGTGAATAGGAGCCCAGAGAGATTTCTCACTTTCCACTTCCCACTATCAAAGTAAGCAGTGGATCCAAGGGTGTGTTTGGAAATGACAGCTGCCTGGTACCTCCAGGGCAGCTGAGTGGGGAGCAGTGAAAGGAACCCTAGTCTGGGCAGACCCACAAGTGTCCTGTTTCATCCTGAATTCAGACTCTTCAAGGTCATGCAAAGAAGCTGAACCAGTGACCCACAATTTGATTCCTTCAGTTTGGAGATTCAGACTTTTGAAAGACTTTGCATTCTCTGCTCTCTGCTTCTGTCTGACCTTCCCCAGTACCCTACCCCCACACACTCTAATTTCACACAACACCCAATTCTTTGAGCAGTAAGATTGGCTTTAGTTTCAGGAGCCTCAGGGTGCCGAGGTGAACATGTCTTCCTTGGGGATTATTGTTTGCCTTTCTGATTAACATCTCCAGACAGTGAAACCATTTCTTATCACTAGAAATATCTTTAATCATTCCCAGCTTTGTATTTAAATGGCAGCTGGAGAGTATGCTCTTTTTGTTTGTTTGTTTGTTTTAGTGATAATATTAATGAGATGAGTAAGCTAGGTAAGGGAGAATTTCTAGAAAGAATCACTAACAATAAAAATATTTTCTCCTTTATTGAAGTGTTGCTGGCTCAAAGAACGCAGGCAAGGGAAAAGAAAAGCAATAACAAATTGTAAGCAGGGAGAAATGGACTCTGATCTCACCTTACTCTGAATTACTGCACAAGGCAATGCTAAACCCTCAAAGTAAACGTGGAAGCTAGCATTGACCCATGGGTTTCTCTGTTCTATGTCATATCTCATTCCTCCAAGCCAGCCAATCTTTCAGCCTTAGTCCTAACTGATACCTTTTACCCACCCATGTATTTCTTTTGCTTTTTAAATCTAATTTTTTTAAAAAGATTTTATTTATTTATTTATTTGACAGAGAGAGACACAGCGAGAGAGGGAACACAAGCAGGGGGAGTGGGAGAGGGAGAAGCAGGCTTCCCGCGGAGTGGGGAGCCCGATGCGGGGCTCGATCCCAGGACCCTGGCATCATGACCTGAGCCAAAGGCAGACGCTTAACGACTGAGCCACCCAGGCACCCCCAATTTTTGTTTTTAACCTGATATTGCATGTAATGTTCTATTAACTCTTTTAAATTCTTTTGGAATAAGATGGGAATATAAATAAAGGCATATGCTATAGTGTATGTGCACATGCACAAATGATATAGATAAATTACAAATATTTATATAAACATAAAACAGATGAACAAATTAACAACATGATATTTTATACACCAGTAGTGAGCCTTTTCTGGTTCTGAGTAATGCACTTCTCTACCCACTTAAATTTAAAACACGTAGGAAATTTTCAAATGTGTAATTTTACAGCTAATCTATATCCTAAAGCAGGATATAGATTTATGTGGTTTTAATGTTCACAGGAGTAGAAATGCTAGCTAACTCCTTATTAGCAGCGATTAGAGATGAATCATTGCATTCTTTTTATTTATTCACCCTTATCCTTTATTTATCCATTAAATCACACATGAATTCATAAATTCAAGGAATATAGAAACAAAGTGAACACATTTCTTTTTCTTCTTTTTCTTCCTTTCTTTAAGAGAGGGAAGGAGAGAGAGAGAGGGGAGGGGAAGGGTAGAGGGAGAAGGAGAGGGAAACTCAAGCAGGCTCCACACCCAGCACGGAGCCTTACATGGGGCTCAATCCGACTGAGCCACCCAGGCACCCCAACACATTTCTTTTTCTTAAAGAGCTCACTACTTTATGACTCTGTCGAGTCTTCAGAGAATGTAGCTGAATTAATACCAGTTGACCTTGTAAATAAAATTCCCAAGCTCATACCCTGAAAGAGTTCCTCCATAGTTCATGAACACAGTAGGGAATGTCCCTGTGGTTAATCTGCACTCTGGATTTTGCATGCCCCAAGTCCTATGACACCATGTATAATGAGAGAAATATACTTGAATTAGCTTCATATTTCTCATTAAATGAGAAAAAATTAATTCCCATTAAATGTACAAGTGGGAGGTATGAAAAAAATCCGGACTATAATCTTACCTCCTAAATCTTCATCTATGTCTGGAAGGAGTCATTTTATTTAAGTGTTGGCCCATTGGTGCATACTATTTCATGAGAAAATCAAGGTTCTCCTTCCAAAAAATGTTTAATACCATCGATCTTCACCATGTTTGTAGCTTTCCATTTTGTCTGAGTGTCATAATTGCAAGTGGCAGGTAACTCATTTAAATATATGAAGTAAATACAAACTCATTCTTAGAAATGAAGGTGAGTGATACATTACAGTAAATGGAATGATGAGATCATTAAAACTTTTTAAAGTGACTTTACTAGTTCTTCTTCAGGAATGTTTCTTCAGAATTGGTGCAAATTCTTACCCCGCCTACTTGGGGAAGAGATTCATATAAAGGAAGAGAATTCAGAGGAATTATTTTTAATAGCCGTGTATATACTGTGCTTTTTGTGATATTTTTCATTTTAAAATCTATTTTTATTGTTTATTATTTATTTATTTTTATTATGTTCAATTAGCCAGCATATAGTACATCATTAGTTTAATGTTTTTTTAATTTTATTTTAATTCCAGTATAATTAACATAGTGCTAAATTAATTTCAATTGTACAATATAGTGATTCAGTAATTCTATACATTACTCAGTGCTCATCATGATGAGTGTACTCTTAATCCCTTTTACTTGTTTCACCCATCCTCCCACCCACCTCCTGTCTGGCAACCATTTGTTTGTTCTCTATATTTAAGAGTCTTTTTTTGGTTTGTTTCTTTTTTCCTTTGTTTTGTTTCTTGAAGTCCACATATGAATGAAATCATATGGTATTTATTTTTCTCTGACTGCTTATTTTACTTAACATTATACTTTCTGGATCCATCCATGTTGCTGCAGATGACAAGACTTCATTCTTGTTTACTTATTTATTTATTTTTTTAAAGATTTTATTTATTTATTTGACAGATTGATAGCAAGAGCAGGAACACAAGCAGGGGGAGTGGGAGAGGGAGAAGCGGGCTTCCTGCCGAGCAGGGAGCCCGATGTGGGACTCGATCCCAGGACCCTGGGATCATGACCTGAGCCGAAGGCAGACGCTTAATGACTGAGCCACCCAGGCGCCCTTCATTCTTGTTTATGATGAATGATATTCTATTATATATATACACCACATCTCCTTTATTCAATCATCTACTGATGGACATTTGGGCTGCTTCCATAATTTGGCTATTGTAACTAATGTTGCAGTAAACATAGGGGTACATATGTCCTTTTGAATTCGTGTTTTCATATTCTTTGGATAAATAGTAATGGAATTACTGGATAATATGGTAGTTCTTTTTTTAGTTTTTTGAGGAACCTCCATATTGTTTTCCACAGTGGCTGCACCAGTTTGCATAGGTCATCTCGTTCATAGTCACCAATAGTTCATAAGGATTCCTTTTTCTCCACTTGCTCACCAACACTTACCGTTCCTTGTGTTTTTGATTTTAGCCATTCTGACAGGTGTGAGATGTTATCTCATTGTGGATTTGGTTTGCATTTTCCTGATGATGAGTGATGTTGAGCCTCTTTTCATGTGTCTGTTGGCCATCTGGATGTCTTCTTTGGAGAAAGTCTGTTCATTTCTTCTGCCCATTTTTAATTGGATTATTTGATTTTTTAATATAAATTCTTTATATATTTTGGGTACTAACCCTTTAGCAGATATGTCATTTGTAAATACCTTCTCCCATTCAGTAGGTTGTCTTTTAGTTTTGTTGGTTGTTTTCTTTGCTATGCAGAAGCTTTTTATTTTGATGTAGTCCCAATAGTTTGTTTTTGTATCTCTTGCCTTGGGAGACATATCTAGAAAAATGTTGCTATGCAATGTCAGAGAAGTTACTACCTGTGCACTCTTCTAGGATTTTTATTGCTTAGGATCTCATATTTGGGTCCTTAATCCATTTTGAGTTTATTTTTGTATATGGTGTAAGAAAGTGGTCCAGTTTCATTCTTTTGTATGTTGCTGACCAGTTTTCCTGGCACCATCTGTTGAGGAGACTGTCTTTTTCCCATTGGATATTCTTTTCTGCTTTGTCAGAGATTAATTGACCATATAATTGTGGGTTTATTCCTGGGTTTTTATTCTTTTCTATGGTCTGTATGTCTATTTTTGGGTCAGTACCATGCTATAACACTGTAGGACCATCACTATAGCTTTGTAGTATAACTTGAAATCTGGAATTGGGATGCCTCTAGCTTTGCTTTTTTTTTTCAAAATTGCTTTGGCTATTCGGGCCTTTTGTGGTTCCATACAAATTTTAAGATTGCTTGTTTTAGTTCTATGAAAAAATATTATTGGTATTTTGATAGGGATTGTATTAAATCTGTACATTGCTTTGTTTGTATGGACGTTTTAACATTATTGATTCTTCCAATCCATGAGCATGGAATACCTTTTCATTTGTTTTGTTGTCTTCAATTTCTTTCATCAATGTTTTATAGTTTTTAAATACCCCGGCAAATTGTCTGGTACATGCTATTATATAAATGCAGTGGAATCTGGTAGCTAATACCCTGGTCTTAGAGTCCTGCAGTCCTGGGTTCTACTGGCTGCATCCCTTATTATTGAAAGGCCACATTACTTAGTACTCTCCAAAGCCTCAATTTCCCCATATGTAAAATCGCCATAATGATAATATCTGCCTTTAAGGTTGCTATAAGAATTAAATGACAATGCATGTAAAGCAGGTGGTATCCTGCCTGATAAATAATGCTCAATACATTTTATCTATTATGTTGTTGTTATTGTTGTTGTTGTTATTGTTTTTATTATTATTACATGTGGCTTGGCCAAGAGAGTATGGTGGCAACCTGATAGTTTGTGTATATCTGGGATTCCCCAGGAAGTTTCTCTGTATCTATCTCTTCCATATCTAGCGTATATTGAGAACAGTCCCTATTGTATGCTGTTTGGTCTGTTTAAAAAGGTTCTTCAAGGAGGTCCTTGAAGTTGCCCACAGATAAATATTAAATACTTAGCAGTGTACATACCACAGAAACCTTGGCATCTGCCACTCAAAATACCTAAGATGTGGGTGCTCATTTTTTGAAACCAGGGAAATAGCATTTTGTTGCCATCCAAAGGGATACTGGAAAAATGTCTTAAAGTGTCAGTATATTTTATTTCCTCTCTCTTCCTTGATAATCTAATTTCTTGCCCCCATGACTTCTTGTGAAACCTGCTGATGTTGCAAATGACACAAGCTAATTTCTCAATTTCCTCCTGCACACCCAGCTTATAATTTTTCCCACCACTGCCTTATTGCTTGAGACAGCTGGAAGTGTAATTAATGTGCTGTTTTCTGTAACAGCATTCCACTTGTGTAGAAATACCTCACCTACTCCCCCCTTAAAGATTTACATGCCACTTTTCCATCAAAGCACTGACTACCAACTCCTTGTCTTAGGTGTATGGAAGGGATTAGGGGATACAGATTCATTAATCACTAAATTTCAAAGGTAAAAATATGGTGAATTAATGCAAGACACTAAACCAAATATGTTGCAAACTATAACCAATCTCTGCTGACACATATAGTGATTCTGTTGAGGTAATTATCATATTAGTTAAGAACAATAAATAACCCCTAGTTTGAGTGATGGTGGTTAACAGTAAATAAATGAATGAATGAATGAGTGAATGAATAAATGAATAAACAGGAACTCACATAATTTTGAGGGGAGAGAGTTGACCAAATTCTAAAATATGGATGAAAACCCACAGCTGAACTACTAACAAAGTCCCTAAAACATCAACCCATTCACATGAGATGTCACCACATAATTTAGGATTTGAAGGCTTACTGGTTCAGGATCTCAGCTTTCAATTTAGTCTTTCCAGAATTCCAGATAAGCATGCTGTCTTATTAACAGGACAGAAGACTTAAGGAGTGTATCTCTGGCATGCATATTGTCATGGAGGAGT
>NC_138377.1:72396248-72402940 GCF_054177405.1 Leptonychotes weddellii | reverse complement strand
GTTAATCCCCATACATTACATCATTAGTTCTAGATGAAGTGTTCCATGATTCATTGTTCGTGCACAACACCCAGTGCTCCATGCAGAACGTGCCCTCCTCAATACCCACCACCAGGCCAACCCATCCTCCCACCCCCCTCCCCTCTAGAACCCTCAGTTTGTTTTTCAGAGTCCATCGTCTCTCATGGTTCGTCCACCCATGGAGGAGTATTTTTAAGAAGCCTCTGTATTTTATAGATCCCACATTTTAAAGGCATGGCTATGAAAGAGGCAAGGATTTTCTGATTCCCAGCAAACATCTGTGTTTCTGCCAGTTTTGTAAAGTATTGCTCTATAGATCACACCTTTCCCTTTAATTTTTGAATTTTGTATTTTTAAGTCACTTTAATGAGGTATAACTGACACCCAAAAAGCTGTTCATTTTGATATATGCATCTTAATGAGTTTGGAAATAAGTAGACATCCATGAAACCATCACCACAATCTATGCCATAAACATATCCATTCCCTCTAACTCTGTTTGTTATTAATTTTTTTGTGAAAGGAACATTTAACATAAGGCCTACCCTCTTTGCAAATTTTGAAGAATATGTAATAGTATTATTAACTATACACCTAAGCTGTACAATAGATCTCTAGGATTTACTCATATAGATGGCATCTTTTTTTTTTGTTTTTTTTTTTTTGTTTGTTTGTTTGTTTTTTTTTATTCTTATGTTAATCCCCATACATTACATCATTAGTTTTAGATGAAGTGTTCCATGATTCATTGTTTGTGCATAACACCCAGTGCTCCATGCAGAATGTGCCCTCCTCAATACCCACCACCAGGCTAACCCATCCTCCCACCCCCCTCCCCTCTAGAACCCTCAGTTTGTTTTTCAGAGTCTAGATGGCATCTTTTAAACATGAGTGCACTAATATATTTAACTTGTTTTGAGTTATCGTACTGTGTTAAAATGTAATAATGTAGAGAATACAGAAGTAAGTCCTTTTTTTGAATTCCAAATCCACCATAAATCCCATTCTTAATTATTCCCTTCCTCAATCTTATTCCTAATTCAGTCATACTTTATATATGGCACAGGGGTCCTACTGAGTGCTGGCTTGCCTCTCAGGGTGGAGCTTCTAATTTTCTTCAGTTCCCCCCTGCCAAGTCATTTGTCACCTCCTCTGTCTTTGTCCCATCATTGTCAAAGTATCTCTGGTTCGTTGCTTCTTTTCTAATCTTTACCACTTCTGTTTTCTAATGATTGCCCTTTCTATCGCTCTTCTTTTTTTTTTTTTTTTTAAGATTTATATATTTATTTTAGAGAAAGAGAGTGAGGGGGGAGGGGCAGAGTGGGGTGGTGTGGCAGAAGGAGAGGGAGAGCGGTGCCCGACATGGGGCCTCATGTGGGGCTCGATCTCATGACCCTGAAATCATGATCTGAGCTGAAATCAAGAGTCGGATGCTTAACCAACTGAGCCACCCAGGTGCCCTCTATCTCTCTTTTTAATTTTTCTTCCTCTAGTATTCACCTCCCTTTCCCCCTTCACAAAACTCCTCCTGGTTTGCGTAGTGCTGTGTGGCTTCAGTAGCCAATGCCTGTTGTTAGCAGTCTCACGATCTTTTCTTTTTTTCCTTTGTAGTTAGCATAATGAACAATAACATCATCTTATTTTGTTTCTAATATTTGGCTCATGCACTGTTTTTGTCATAAGAGCTGATCAATAATTCTGAAAAAAACAGACTCAGGATTTGGGTTTGTTGAGGTTACCATAAATCAGAGTGAGGCATTATATGTAACCAAGAGAAATAATATCAAATGATGTATTAAAATTCCTATATTCACTTTAATACTGTGGAAAATGTTACTTGGCTTCTATAAAACAAAGATTATTTTTCTCTTTTGGGTTTTCTAATACCCAATCTAAGGCATTCTAGAGGAATCACTGTTTTCTTTTTTCTTACTTCATCACACACACACACACACACACACACACACACACGCACACACACACACTCCAATGCAGAGACATAGGGAAGGATAGAGTGGATAGAAACAAATAATGACTGGGAAAATATCTCTTATGAAGCAAGGAGAAATTAAGCAGACGCATTACTCAATTATAAATTATTCTGCAAAAAAAAAAATCTCTTAGTAAGAACACAATTCCTTTCTAAAATCTTACCCACTCATGCGTAACCACAGGCTGCTACATTTCCCTGGACCCACTATTTGCTTCCATCTGCTTTCCCATGCATTTATTTTCATATGTCCAGTTGGATTTTATGGAACCTTACTGTTTAGATCCCCATTTCCTTTGTTTTCATGATTCTCTGGAGACTTCCATTTTAATGTTTGGTTCTGTAATTATCCTCCAACAAACCAGTAAGCTATGAGATATTGTATACATATATGTCTGTGGACTGGGTGTGATGGATTCATTTTGATATTTTGTATCTGCCTTACCTTGAAAACAGTTATATTGTAATTCTGCAGAAAGCACTTTTTAATGCCAAAAGACATCTAATGTACTTTGAAAGGTAATTAGGAGCAAAGACAAATAGAAGTTTATATTATAAAACCACTTGTAGATACTTAATAAAAACAAAACAAAATAAAATAACAGTTGGTGGAGTGAAAGCCAGGTGGTCTCTGTCTATTCAGCATCGTCTCTGCTTAAGTAAAACCATTATTATCTACAGAGTATAGTCATTCCAAACTCTTATAACAGCTCAAAATAAATATCTAGGCCACTTTAGAAACATAGTTACCTGGAGTAGATCATCATCAAAAGAAAAAGTCTAAAAGAAGAGACTTGTGAGCCTCTAAATTTTAAAATCTGACTCTATTTGTTTCGTAATACCATTCTTTTGACTAGATGTAGCTATCTGGAAAGTGTGTCTCTATTTAAATAAGTTTGGTAAAATAAATTAGACTTGAGCAATCTCTGGTCTGGGGAAATAGAAAATAAATATTTCCAATGAACTTCTCTATGTGTATTTTTTCACTTTTCAGACCCTTGCTTTTCCAACAAGGCATCAGGATCACCTGGGGAGATCTTCAAGATACAGATTCCCAGGGTATAACCTAACCCTGCTAACTCTGAACCTTCAGGTAGAACCTGAAAATGTCTATTTCAACTGTCTATTTCAACTTGTTGCCAGAGAGAATTCTTGTGGAGCCATACAAATGCTAGTCCTAAGGGTTTAGGAATTAATGAGTGGACCCTGAAGGAGATGTACTGAAAGGCTAGAAAGGAAAATCAGAATGGCTTCTCTGTCCATATATGACTATGCCACACACCCTCAGCACACACATCATGCAGAACACATAAATATGTGTGATGGTATGTGTGCTTGAGGGGACAGGAACTCAAGTAAACTGGAATACTCATGTCTGCTCTCAATTCCAATTACAGAAATAGCTGTGTATAAATATCCTGTCCCAAATGTGTTTGACCTGCCCAAGCTCAGTTCACTTTTCTGTTTAAAGTCCTCATAGGACACTGCACTTGGTGAGTTTGCTTTGCTTTCAGAGTCCCTGGACTTTGGGCTATATTAGGGTCCTTCTGTCCCCAGGATATTTCCAGGGCCAGGCTCCTCCAACAGCATTTCAGTCACCTTCTGTTGCTTACCTACCATCTCCTTCTTTAGGACCTTCCCAGAATCCTGGACTGAAAAGCACCCACTGCACTCAGGCACATGACACCTGCTTGTTTGCAGCCGTCCCTGGGAAGCAGTCTCTATGAATGCATTGGTGTGGGTGTTAGGAACAGTGGGAATGAGCATGCTCAGTCTTTTTAAATCAGCTGAGTTATCTGGTTCTTTTTCCCAAAAAGACAAATCGACTGCTGTTTAGACATTTGATTTGGTGTAAACAAAAGAGAAAGAGGAACAGGAAAGCAATAAGCTGCAGTTAGCTTGGAGATTCTCCCTTCTTTAGTTTTCATTGGTTAAACGTATTTTCCAGTAAGATTTTATAGGCCAGCCTGCCCAGCAGCCAGAGCTATTACTCCCTGTGTTGCTTCACCCCCCCCCTCCCCCGCTTCAGGTAATCTTCCAAACCTCACTGAGTTTTTGTCTTGAGAGTCTTCGTTCATTCTACTGAGGAGGAGGGTTAGACACAAACATCGCCAATAAAAACAGTTCGCAATCACTTCTGCATTTGCTTAGATGCAAGCATTTTAGCAGCAGCTCAGTGTAACCCATGTGACTGAGAAAGGGACACTATGAAGGGTAGGTAGTGGGGCATGTTGCCTGGGCAGACTGTCTACAGGCCAGTGATCAAGCAGGAGGCAGGCAGGCTCCAGCCACAGGATCAGCTATGTGAATACAAGCCCACCAGGCCTGGCTCACAGCTGCCCTGCTGGCCACTGAAAGGTGAAAGGACCTGTTCTCATTTGGCTTAGTTGGAGGTAAACTATTATCTGGGGCTTGCAAGCCTGGCCCTATCACTTTGGACAGATGTGAGAACCAATCTTACCTATGATTTCTCCTTTTAGACATATTAGAACATTTTAAATTACACATACAGTCAGTTTTAGGCCTCTAGCTACAAAAGTAACTTTTGCATTCAATATTTCTATTTTCTGTACACAAACTTGTACTGTAATTTATAAATGTGGGGGAAGTAACAGCTTTATGTTATAATTTGTCAAGGAGCTAGAGCTAGGACACAAGCTCTGGATTCTACTTGTGTCCTCTACTTACTATAATCTGAGGGAATCTCTGTTCTTTGTAGTAGCTCAGCCAACACCAACCAAAAGATAGGTCTGTGGCACCTGAGGATTTCTCTATCAGAGTTTTAAAGCTGTTTCTAAATGTTTTTAAACCTTCAGCTAAAAAAGGAAATGCTTAGTTGTCCATATGAGCTATTTGGTTGCATGTAAATGGAAAGAAACCCATGTCCCTGACATTCTAAATTTACTTTAAAAAAATTAGTTGTGTCAAAACAGTATGTTGATATAGACACCAGTGTTACTCCATTTCAAAGTACGTGTTCTGTGTATGAGCCTGAAACACACCTTGAGTGTCTATCTCTCCTGCTTACCCACGTAAAGAAGTCCCCCATTTCTCGATCCACTAGTGTTCGAATGATTCAGCACTCCTTTCCACTGGGTTTTGTCAACAATCAGTAGGTCAGATACTGTTCATCTCTCTAGTGATCTCATGTGAAAGCCCACATAACACTTTTCCCTCCTGGGCCTTCATCCTGGAAGTGGTCCACACTCATTAACTACTGGCAAAACCTCTTGCACCATTCACAATGCACAGGGCCCAGGCATGGACAAGCACTTAATTACAGACCAGCCATCTGTTTACTATAAACCACATCTGACAGCAGCCTCTTGGCAGTCTCAGGGCTGATTTTTCTAAAGGAAAATGAGAATTGTTCATTGAATGGCAGCAGGGAAAGGACCTTCTTGAATCTTTCCCACTTTGACACCCTCAGGTCTTCTGCGGCCGTGACCATGCTTGAAATATGACGTCAGTGTTATATGACTTCACAATTTAGAGAGAGTTAAATATTCCTCAGAAATTTAAAACAATCTCGTATGGATTATTCAGGCTTTTCTTTTTTATGGTAGCTTAGGCTTCAAAGACAGTAGGCTAAACAAATGACGTAAGGGACAAGAACTGACCAAATGTGGGCATGATTTCCCATGTAGTAATCTGGCTATCATTTCATAGTTTGGAAACAGCATCGTATTGGTAAGATAGAAAAGATACTAGAGTGCAGGACAATGGAGGTTGACCATTCTTCTTTTTTAATGACACTTGGCAAGTCAGTTCTTACCTACTCCCAGCATCTTGTAGGAGAGTTGCCATGTCACAGTCCTCACAGAGACAGCAGCTCAAGCCACTGTGTTAGGAACCATTCAGCCTCTGGATAGAGCCACAGCTGATTGGACCAAGGATGAGCACCAAAGCTAGTAGCAGGTCCCAGCCTGACCAGCACTTTGTCATAATTCAGTTGGTATAGAAGATGAGCAGCCCTAATCAGCTGCTGCCCGAATTAGCAGTCACTCTACTTTTTTTATTCTTGGAGGGTGCTCATCTCCCTCCTTGCATTTTACATATCTGAAATAGGATGTCACACAATCTATATATATATCTAATGTGTTGTATTTCCTTCTCTCCCTACTAGGTCTTATTAAAATTATATAATATATAATTATATAATATCATATTATATATATGTCATTGTATAATTTTAAAAACATATATACAGTAACAAAATCAATGACATCTTTGAACTGCAGTGATACAGTAACTAGGAGTGGGAACTGAAGCCTTAAGCACATGCAGAGTTGAGATAGGACCACAATAGAGAATAACCTAGAAACAAATCACCAAGCAGAAGGTATGAGTGGACAGAGGCAGTTGCCAGTGTAGAAAAAAAAAATGAAATGAATATTCAGAGGGACACTGATCCTATAAGCCTTAGAAGGAACAGAGGGAATAATGTCAAGTCTCCAAGTCCTCACAATGAGCTTCTGGTCTTAAGGATCCTCCAGTGGATTTTTTTATTGTTATGTTAATCACCATATATTACACCATACATTACATCATTAGTTTTAGATGTAGTGTTCCATGATTCATTGTTTGTGCATAACACCCAGTGCTCCGTGCAGAACGTGCCCTCCTCAATACCCATCACCAGGCTAACCCATCCGCCCACCCCCCTCCCCTCTAGAACCCT
>NC_138377.1:72323324-72395748 GCF_054177405.1 Leptonychotes weddellii | reverse complement strand
ACCCAATGAATCAAAATTCTTAAGCCACTGAGGTAAAAGCGCAGTTTCTGAGCTAATACTATGTCTAGGCAAGCTTTTGGGTGTTCTCTTGGACGGGTTCCACCCTCATCAGCCTGTTTTAGGTGGCAGACTACACAGCTGTCGGCTAAGAGTGGCACAGGGAGGGACAGCCCGGAATGGGCTATCTGCTAAGGGAAGAGTTTCCTTCTTTCAGTTTGATTGGTATGAGTGGCAAATGCGGAGCAACAGAGACATCTCATTGCCCCCTTTCTTCTGACAGCCTGCTTCCTGACAGGGCTTGAAGCCAGCAGATGCCATAGGTCTGGGCTCATCATCAGTCCTGACCAGAGTCCTGCCCCAACGGGTCTGTTAAACTCTTCTGCTGCCAGGTTTTCCAGATTCTTTTTTTTTTTTTTTAATATATGACAATTTTAAGGGATAGAGTTTACATGCCATACAATTCATGCATTTACAATTCAGTGTTTTTTAGTATATTCATAGAGTTGTGAAACCATTACCACAATCAATTTAGAGCATTTTCATCACCCCAAAGAGAAATTCCCTACCCATTAGCTGTCAATTTCCATGTCTCCTGAACGTCTATAGTCCCTGGCAATACCAGTCTACTTTCTGTCCTTATGAATTTGCCTATTTGACATTTCATTAAAATGGAATCACACAATGAGTACTATCACCAAAATGTGGTGCAGTTTGTGGCTGGCTTCTTCCACTAGCAGGACGTCTTCAAGGTTCATCCACATAGGTATCAGTACTTCATTCTTTTATACGTTTAAATAATAGGCCATTGTATTGATAATACCACATTTTGTTCATCAATTGATAGACATTTAGGTTGTTTCCAATTTTTTGGATATTAAGAATAATGCTGCTGTGAGCATTTGCTTACAAATTTTTATATAGACATTTGTTTTCATTTCTCTTGGCTACATTCCTTAGAGTGGAATTGCTAGGTCATATGGTAATTTATGTTTAAGCTTTTGAAGAACTGCCGGACTGTTTTCCAAAGCAACTGCACTGTTTTAAATTTCTACCAGAAGTATATGAGAGAGGTGATTTCTTCACATCGTCACAAACACTTTTCATTATCTTTTTGATTATAGTTACCATTGTGGGTGCGATCTTACGTGGTTATTTGTATTCCTCTGATGGCTAATGATGTCAAACATCTTCCCATGTCTTGATTAGCCATTTGTATTTGTTTGGAAAATGCCTTCCTGAGGAGTGAAATCCATTAAAAGTGGTCTGTTGTACCCTCATTTATTTATGATAGAATCTTAGCATCGGAAGGAACTGCAGAGGTTGTCAAATACAAGTGCCAGTGTATTTGAATGTCATATCAGTTAATATCATATCATAAGGCCTCTGTTATTTCTTTCAGGCATTTCTCAGCCTCAGTTCCAGGGCAAGAGTACTCACCAGCTTCTGAAATAACTTGCCTTTGATCTCCCTAAACACAACTCTGTTTCATAGAAACTCTTCCTAATATTGAGATTAAATCTTCTTCAGTTATGTTAAACCCACAGCTCCTAACTTAGAGTCATAAGTTCTGAATGTGTGCTTGTGTACAGACTATTATGGGTAGATTCAAAAGGATTATGTGACTCCACAAATTTTAAGATTGAAAAATGTGTTCCTAATCACTTTCTTGTTAGGTGTTTTAGAACAGCTCTTTTTAAAACTGAAGCTTACTGAAGAAAGTGGGGCGTGGTGGTGGATGGGGTCGAACCTCTACAATCTGGCTGGGTTACAGTAGAGGATGACACAAAGGCTGGGTGACTTTGGCCAGTTCCTAATTAGGTACTTGTTAATCCTTTAATATCTTCAAAGTCTTGCTCCAGATATCTTGGCTTTGGCAAAGTATGATGCATCCTTAACTTTTCAGCCCACATGGCTTTGAAAGGAAACTCTTTTGGGGGTGGGGGGATGTTTCTGATCCCCTTACACTTACCTCATCAAAGTGTGTTTTCACTCTGCTATTTGATGTCTGAGAGGCCTCATTAGGAGCTCATTTTATTAGCCCCGTTAAAAGAGTTTCTTTCCTGTAGAGACAGGAAGTTATATTTTGCTGCATGTATACCTCTAAGTCTCTCCAGAACATAGACAGATTGGGAGTTCTGGTCTCTGAGTCTCCACATACAGATGAAACTCCCCAAGTTGCTCCACAATGCTCTTGGGAAATCAATTCACACTTGGGTTTTGGCCTCTTGGCATGCCCACTTTATAGGCTCTGCTTTTCATGAGGTCAGGAGAGTGATTCCACGTGTGCACATAATCTGTGCTTTTGGTAACTTTGAATTCTCTGTCACTTTTTAAAGTGCTCTAAAAAAAGACTGTAGTCTAATAGGTCATTGGACCAACCCAATAACTTCCTGGCAGGCTTGACTCCTTCTTCAGAAAGGAGAAATGTTGGGAAACCAAAGCCAGTGAAGTATTCATGTTTTTTCACTTATAAAATGGGGAAAATGAGCACTAGCTAACTTCTCAGGATCTAGGATCAAAGTGGCTAGCAATGCCATGGATTTTTCTTTCTTCTGCCTTTTTTTTTTTTTTTTTTTTTTTGAGATCTGGTTGCTAGATCCTTCATGTCCCGCTAGGAACCAAAAAGGGGCTGGGTCATCTTAACCACCCCATGCATCTCTGTTCACTTCTTGGGTCCTTCCCTAGGATCTTTCTTGTAGAGTTTCCTCATCTTATGCACAGCTCCACTCCCTGGCATTTCCTTTCAGAAAATGTGGAATGGATAAAATACCCCCCAATACTTGATAGAAATAAAAAACAATTCCAGGTTTTATAGTAGAGTATTCAGAGTGTTAGCAAATGAGAAACGTCTTACAACTGCAGAAACATGATTATCATGGACAGTAGTGAAGCCTGGGAACCAAAGTGTTTATCTCTAGTGAACCTTTCTTTTCAAAGTCTTCAATTCAGGGGCACCTGGGTGGCTCAGTCGTTAAGTGTCTGCCTTCGGCTCAGGTCATGATCCCAGGGTCCTGGGATTGAGCCCCACATCGGGCTCCTTGCTCAGCGGGAAGCTTGCTTCTCCCTCTCCCACTCCCCCTGCTTGTGTTCCCTCTCTCACTGTCTCTGTCTCTCTCTCTCTCTGTCAAATAAATAAATAAAATCTTAAAAAAAGAAAAGTCTTCAATTCAGCTTCCTAAGGCTATCACTTGTTTCTTAGACTCCTCCTGTGATTGTATATCTTTGATTATTGTCATAGGAAAGTGTATTACAGGATATAGGGGGTAAAAATGTTGGTATCAGTTAGATTATTGTTTCTTAATCTTAGTCAAACCTTGGTATTATGACTCGAGAAGAGGAAAATAAACTCCCAACAGAAGAGCACTTCAACATTTGCAAGGAAAAGAAACTAAAGTTTATCCTTCCGTCTTGACTCATCCTGTGTCCCACATATTTTGCTTCATTTCCTGGCAGATCATAAAATTGTCCTCAACTGGAATTTTTCATTGTGAGTGGGTCAGAATTCTCTGCACAAATAAATTTCTCAAATCTTACTCTGTGCCTTCACAGGATATGATCATCAATGAGCAAATCAAGTAACACTTCTGTTATCTTCAACAAAAATGGTTTTCATCTACATAAGATGATAAATAAAATCAACTCCAATATTTCAAGTCTTCCTCCAGTTTTTCTTTCTCAAACTTATTTGTTTCCCACTACAAAAAGTATCCAAAACTAAAACTGTAATTTAAAAAATTTCCTTTCTGAGCTTACAAATTTATAGAAACTTAATGTGTTCCTTTGTGTCTGGGGTTCTCCTTCATTCTTTATTCCGCTGCCATTTGGGCAGTCTTTACATATGCCTACAAAAGGTCTAAAATGTGATGGGTATCCAAAATGTATTTGTTGAATGGATAAACATCCTCTTATGACATTAAAAAGCAACAGGGAGGGGCGCCTGTGTGGCTCAGTCGTTAAGCGTCTGCCTTGGGCTCAGGTCATGATCTCAGGGTCCTGGGATCGAGCCCCACATCGGGCTCCCTGCTCAGTGGGAAGCCTGCTTCTCCCTCTCCCACTCCCCCTGCTTGTGTTCCCTCTCTCGCTGTGCCTCTCTCTGTCAAATAAATAAATAAAATCTTTAAAAAAAAAAAAAAGCAATAGGGAGCTGGCATTATAGGAGATACTTATTAATCTCAGGGTAATTGCTTATATGAGTCAGTTAGAAAACATTTATTAAATGTCCTTTATGTTTTCAGAGAAGAAAAATAAACTAAAGCTTTATATATTGATAGTGTTATTATTTTTAGAGCTAACTTTCTATGCTCCCTCTTCCCAGAAGTCTGTCTACTTCTTTGCACCATGCTGTGTGTTCAGACTTTCTTTTGATGAAAACAGTAAGAACAGCCAAGTATTTGTAGTCTGATCTGTCATAATTGATGCCTACACTGAGTCTCCCCCACCCACTCCCAGTGGTTAAAAATAATTGGAACTCAAGGTATTGGCAACAGTCTGGGTTTTGCTAGCCAGTGACCTTTCCCCCACATGATCCCATGGAAAAAGAATTTTCTGCATGAGAACAAAAGACTCAAGTATAGTAAAAATGGCAACCTGATATGAGTTCTGCTTTGATTTTTCTGACATTATGAGGATTTAAACAATTTGATAATTTTATAAAACTGAGGGAAAATGTCAAAAATCTCCTTCTCATGATTTAACAGTGTAACCACTGGAAGTCTAGTGTTTCTTCAGTCTTTTCTGCCTTAAAGTAGAGAGATGTTCAAGATCAGTTTCTTTTTTTGAAAAGTGGGAATAATGATAGATGAAGTAGAACTACAGAGATGGTTAGAGAACTATGAATCCTAGATTCCACTGGGAAGTGTGGTATAGGTAAGTGGTAGGGAGGTTGGATGGAAGAATGGGAAGAGAGCTGACATGATATTAGATGAAAAGCTTCAAGGGAAGTGGTACATGAGAGTCCATGAGGAGTGCTGAGATGTGATACTAACAGCTTAGGGACAAGCATCCTGCAACCATACATAATAATTACCCATAAAAGTAGAAGTATTGAACTTAAGTTGCAGAACAGTCTTTCACCAGCAGCAAAATTATTGGTAAGAAACACATCATATCTGAGTAGCTGAAAATAACTATCTTCCTCCTAGTTCCCTTGGAACATATCAAATATTTCCCCCCAGAATTCCATCAGACCAAAGTCTATTGGTTGTTTCCTTTGAGACCAACTGGATTGAATTGTAGCTGGTACTTATTAGAAAACCAAGGATGAAAATGACTTTAAGTTGGTTAATTGACCAGACTAAATTCTTTTTTTAAATTTTTTTAATTTTTATTTTGTTATGTTAATCACCATACATTACATCATTAGTTTTTGATATAGTGTTCCATGATTCACTGTTTGCATATAACACCCAGTGCTCCATTCAGTATGTGCCCTCTTTAATACCCATCACCAGGCTAACCCATTCCCCCACCCCCCTCCCCTCTAGAACCCTTAGTTTGTTTCCTATAGGTCCTAATATTTACAGTAAGAATGAGAACTATTGGCTTAATCCTTATATAGATAATCAGCATGTGGTCTTTAAAAAATAGAAGACTCAGCATTTCTAGGCAGAAAAACATTAAAAGGAAAATGAAGCAAAATTCCTTTTTGCAGGGTACCTGGGTGGCTCAGTCATTAAGCATCTGCCTTTGGCTCAGGTCATGATCCCAGGGTCCTGGGATCCAGCCCCACATCGGGCTCCCTGCTCCTTGGGAAGCCTGCTTCTCCCTCTCCCACTCCCCCTGCTTGTGTTCCTGCTTTCACTCTCTCTCTCTCTGTTGAATAAATAAATAAAATCTTAAAAAAAAATTCCTTTTTGCTTCATTCCTTGGCCTGTGTTCTCCTTGTTGAAAGTTATGCCCATCTAATATCTCTTAGCCCATTCATGGAAATCCTTACAGAATGTATTCATTGGGGAATTAACCTACTTCAACCTTACCAACTTCTCTTAGTAATTTAACATGTGTTCCTTTGAGTCTATCTTACATAAATGCAAATTTTGTGATAATTACCTTGTTCATATCCTAAATCCTCCGAATCTTGCTATAACCTTACTCAAACAAAAGGGCTATGTATAAGGTACAAATAAGTATAATTGAATCAGATGGTTCCTTGAGAGGAGTCCAAGACAATATCATATTTTTAACAATACCCATCTTTAAATGGCATCCAATAGACCATCTAACAGAATCCTTTTGACAAGTTTGCTTCCAAATACAGCTTTTTTTTTTTTTATAAGAGAAGCAACAGCAAACAACTGGATGTTTTGGTCAGTTTTGTCCAAAGAAATTCAAATTTTGCTCTATTTGAGGCTTAACGTAGGAAGTAAAGTATGAAATTGGATGCAAAAACCTGAAGTACTGCTATTTGGGAACCCGAGTTAAACCACCAGAGAAAATTCCCAAGTCCCTTTTTCAGCTGATACTAATTGACTTTGATTTCCCATGGCTCATGGATGAAGCAATTTAACATGCTAAGGAATAGCTTGAATGTCCCATACATCTACCTGTTTCATTTGAAATTATGACTTAGGATCCTGACTCATCTGAACATTATCCAGGACGCTGGGAAGATGGTTTCCTTTTCTTTATTTTTTTAGACTTCTTCTGTAACCAAAAGTACTCCAGGGACAACACCTCCATTCATGGACTCAGCAACTGCATTAGGCCATACCAGTCTGGCACTTCGGTGGAGCCAGTCAACATCACTGGTGTCAAGGTAACAAAACTATCTGCCAAATTGCTGTTAAACCCATCAGTTTATTGAATCCCAATGCCAAAAATGTTCTTGCTTTTTAAATTTTGTCTGGAATATCACAGGCTAATTATGTAAGTCCCACTGTTTCTTTAAGACTTTCTTCAGGTCTTATCTCTTCTCAGTATTCATCCCAGTCACACAACTTTGATCTTAACTGCTTCCTTTAAAATCATTACATTTAAATAAAAATCCACTGACACAGACACACATACTGTATATTTGTTAAATTTTTTGATATATAAGCTTTATTTTTCATAGTTTCTAAAATAGTTATTGGCTATAAATTGACTATAAATTAGCAGAGTTCTGGAAGCTGGAATTGGCTACAAATAGTTATTGGCTATAAATTGAGCACTGTCCCTGTCTCATGGACTTACTGTTGCGTGAGACTTCTCAGTGAAAACTGCCAATAGTAAGTGATGAAAGTGCTTCTGGAGGGAGTGATGATGACCCAGCAGAGGGGCATTTAAAACAGATTGGAGACTCAGAAGTCTTGTGGGAGATATCAAGAGTCTCCCAGTGAGCCACATAAATGTGGTAAAGAGAAAGGGTATTATATTTTTGAATTTTTTTATTTAAATTCAATTAGTCAACATATAGTACCTCATTAGTTTCAGATGTAGAGTTCAATAATTCATCAGTTGTGTATAACACCCAATGCTTATCACATCACATGCCCTCCTTAATGCCTATCACTCAATTACCCCATCCCCCCACCCACCTCCCTTCCAGCAATCCTCAGTTTGTTTCCTATAGTTAAGAGTCTCTCATGGAAGGGTATTTTAAAGAGAACAGAATGGACAGAGCCACGGGAATGTTGGAAAGTGTGGCATATAGTTAGAGAATGGCAGGTTGTTCATGTGACTAAAATCCATATTGGGAGTTGGGGAAATAATGGGACATGAAGATAGTCAAGATAGTCAAGCCATTCTAAGGAGACTCTACCTTTTGGCATTTCAGAATCCTTGAAGGATTCTAAGCAGGGGAGTGATGCTATCATAGTTGGATGTTAGAGATATTATGGTGACTTCAATACTGTAGAATGGTTTGGAAAGCAGTGAGATCAACAGAAACCTACTCCAAGTAGATAAGATTAAAAGTTGATGAGGACCTGCTTTAGGAAAATAGTTAATTCAGGGGAACTTAACGTGACAAACAAATGGCTTGCTAAAATACTGGCTGTTGGGAGTGGAACATGGGACTTCTTAGATGACTCAAGATTTCTGGCTTTTGTCATTAGACCAATATGGTGCATGAAAATAAATAGGGAATAAAGGATGAGGAGGGAGTAGGAGAGATGAAAGAGGAGAAGAATGTATGGAAAAGGGGTTTAAAAAGTGAATTAATTTTTGAACCTGTGCCTTTTGACATTGGTTTTTGTTATCAAGTAGGATATTAAAAGTAAATCTCAAGAGAGAATTCTGATTGGAGTTTTGTGTTTGTAAGTTATTGGCAGAGTGATAATTAAAACCATGAAATTGAACAAGATTGCCCAGGCACTTTGAAATGAGAAAATGGCCAAGGACAGAATTCTGGGGAATGCCATAATTTAAGCAGTGGGCAGAGGAAAAGGATGACAGAAGAGAATGAAGGGTAATTGCAGAGGCAGGTGGAATGTTAGAGGAGAGCAGTGTCCAAAACTCCAGAGGAGGGGTTAGGTGATTGTGTCAATTTCCTAGAGTTGCTGTGACAAATTAACACAAAGGTAAGATAACAGATATGCATTATTTAAGAGTTCTGGAAGCTAGGAGTATGAAATCAAAGGATGGTCAGAGCCATGTTTCCTCTACAGGCTCTAGGGAAGAATCCCTTTTTGCCTCTTTCTAGCTTCTAGTGGCTCTTGGCAATCCTTGGTGTTTCTTGTAGCTGTATCTGCCTCTGTCTCCACATGGCCTTCTTCTCTTTGTGTGTTTCTATGTCTTCTCCTTTTCTTACATGGACACCAGTCACTACATTTAGAGCCCACACTATTCCAGTGTGATCCAATGTAATCTCATCTCCATCCTTGATTAATTATATCTGTAAAGACCCTGTCTCCAAATAAGGTCACATTTTAAGGTTTCAGATGGACTTGAATTGGAGGGGGGATACTATTCAACCCATTACAATGGTCAAGGATTATATTTCATCACCTCCACATATCTACAAGATCCTTTGTCCTCAACAGAAATCATATCTTTTCTCTGGGAATTTCTCAGACCTATCAAGTTGAGGATGAATTTATGAGGGGGGGAGGGTCGTTGGGAAGGAGAGAGAGGCAGAGAAGTTTCCTAGAAGGAGAGAGCAAGCAGAGACAGTGCTTATCCTTTACTAGTTTTCTTACCTAGCACACACTGAGAGCAGGAGCTCTCTCTTTCTGTGGAGCAGGAGCTGTCTCTCTTGCCTGTTTTAAGAGTGAAATTGTTACCACGCATGTAGTGCTTTAGGAGCAGCACAATCAGATGTTATTATGCATTATCACCCTAGCAAGATTTGGCTTGCCACAGCACCTCTGGTTGAGAACACACAGGATCAAAGAGGTCAGTTACTCAGGGTAAATAAGTTTAGATAAATCTGAGCAGAATAGAAATGGTCTGGTACTTTGCAGTGTGGTTCTGTGTTTAGAATGAAGGCTAGAGAAAACAGGAATCGAAGAGAGGAAGGTGGAATACTCTGCCTGCTGCTCAAATAAATGTTCAGTCAAACCTACTGGTGTGATTTCTCTTAATGACAGGTAAGGCTATATGAAAATAGGGTGGTTACCTAAACATGTGGGTGACATGCTAGCATAACTTAGAGGTTCAGTCTCTGAACCTCTAAGGTGTTTACATATGGCAAGACAGCAGTACCAGCTGCCATTTTGCAGTTAAACTCCAGGATTCATGCATGCAAAGAAATAGAGATAAGGAGGGAATTATTGTGACTCTGGATCAAAATGGTGCCAGTCCTTGAAGGTATATGATTTAGTTACTAATGCTAACTGGGCTCATGTTTAGTAAGGTCCATCTTATGATACAGAATTGTGTCCTCTCTAGTGTCATTTATATTTAATGAATAAAGGAGTCAGCTTTTTAAATTAATGATAGATCATGATCATAGTAGCTCCCACTTATGATTCAGAAATCCCCAGAGTTTGGAAAGATATTCCCAGAGACTAACATTTTCAACAATGGCATCTTTTTTTCAGTTTTTAAATCAATAAGTAAAATAATTATTTTAGCATTTTTTCCTTTTACTATTATAGCTTCAGAGGTCTTGATTATTGAGTATGGGCCGTGGTCAAAGGTGATCAGGAAGGAGGGTTCCTGACTTGTTTGTTACTTTCTTCAGCATGCTAGCTCTGATGGTTTTGAACATTATGACTCTTAATCATAAAGCATTGGTTAAAGATAGGAAAGCAGATAGAATTCTGATATTCAAAATAGTTAATTAATAATATAAATTGAAAGAATAGTAATTATGAAATTCTGCCCCCATACACTGTTTACCAGGTTTGTAGTTTCATTTTTCAAATCAAGAATCCCTATGTAGGACATCTGGAATTTCAAAATCAAGTGCTAAATAGAAAAAAATTATGTGGCAGTTATTTTAAAAAATTGCTTCTCATTTATTGGCAGTGAACATTACCCATTCCTAAAATCCATTAGCTACAAAAGATTACCTATAAATTCCATCCTGAAACTTCTCTTAACATTTGAAAGACTTACATGTATGTTGTATGTACACACACACACACCAATTGATGTTCAAAATGTAAAATGCAAATAATTAAAATAGAAAACATGAAAGCATTTTCCCCATGAAGTTTTTGAAAGTTTAATATATTGTTAAATTTCAACTTACATTTAAATATGCCTTCAGCCCAAATTCAAATACACCATTATATGTTATTTTTTAAAACATACACTATAAAGAAATGCCTGGGTGGTTCAGTCAGTTAAGTGTCTGGCTCTTGATTGCAACTCAGGTCATGATCTCAGGGTCCTAGGATCAAGCCACTCACTGGGCTCGGCACTCAGCAGTGAGTCTGCTTGAAGATTCTCTCTCTCCCTCTCCCTCTGCCCTTCACTCCATGTGTGCACACACACACTGTCTCTAAAATAAATCTTTTTAAAAATTAAAAAAATAAAACATACTATCAAATGACATTTTACTTTACAAAACTGGCTTAAAGAATATGCATCACTTAAGTGAAAATTAATCTTTAAATGTTATACATATAAGGAATCATCATTATCCTCACCATCTCACCCATTCCTGAAAAAAAAATTTTGCACTGATGGTGTTATATATACACAATCCTTAAATATTATGTCTGTCATAAGCAGTTATTAAAATGAGTTTTATAGTATAATTAATGGCCTACTGATAAAAATGAAGTACACTTACTTAAAATCACATCATCATGCACCATACAAAAATAACAAAATGATTTTTCAATCATTTTCATTTAATCTCTTAGATTATATATTACTAGCAGAGGAATTCTCACATCAAAAAAGGTTTGCAAACACTATTATAGATTAAGTATGAAGAAGAAAAAAATAAAACATTTTATGAAGTAATAATAGTTGCCTGAAATGATAAGGAAAATATTGTTTATCAACACTTATTCCTTCGAGGAGCATTACCGAGCTTACAACAAATGAAACATGATCATCCATTCAACATTTATGAGGCATCTATTAGGCTCTCTATTAATCACTGTTTTAGGCTCTCGGATTATAATACTGAGCAAGGTGGGCAAGATTCTACCCTTCATCAGACTTAAAAGAGACAAACAATAAATTAATCAACAAAAAAAGTTAAAATCATGAAGAGATCTATGAAGGGAGCTGAATCACAGATATAAATATAGTTTTCAGATTTTCAGCATTAGGATTAACCTTAGACGCATCATAGAAGGTTTAACTATACTTACAAATAACATGCCAATATTACAAATCTGGGCAATATAAATATAAAACCACAGATAACTGAAGTTGTGAGAGGGAAGGATGAGAAGAGGTGAAAAGAAATGAAGGGAGCTAATATCCTTGCCCAGAAAACCTGTAGCTAATTGAAAGATATTATCTACCTGTAGTTGCTCTATCCAGTACAGTTACCACTAGCCACATGTGGCTGTTTAATTTTTATTTTTTAAAAATTTTATTATGTTTTGTTAATCACCATACATCATTAATTTTTTTATTATGTTATGTTAATCATCATACATTACATCATTAGTTTTTGATGTAGAATTCCATGATTCATTGTTTGCGTATAACACCCAATGCTCCATGCAGAACGTGCACTCTTTAATACCCATCACCAGGCTAACCCATCCCCCCACCCCCTCCCCTCTAGAACCCTCAGTTTGTTTCTCAGAGTCCATAGTCTCTCATGGTTCATCTCCCCCTCCGATTTCCCCCCTTCATTTTACCCTTCCTACTCTCTTCTTCTTCTTTTTTTTTTTTTTTAACATATAATATATTATTTGTTTCAGAGGTACAGGTCTGTGATTCAACAGTCTTACACAATTCACAGCGCTCACCATAGCACATTTGGCTGTTTTTAATTAAAATCAAATATAATTTAAAATTCTGTTTTTCCTCAGTTGCACTTGCCGAATTTCAAGTACTCACTGTGAGTAGTTGACTACCATATTGAGTAGAATATATATGAACATTTCTATTATCAGGACATTCTACTGGGTAGTCTTGGCCTATGGTGACTGGATACAGAAGTAAGGATTTAAGAATACTGTTTGAGGAGTACCTGGGTGGCTCAGTCATTTGGGCATCTGTTGATTTCAGCTCAGGTCATGATTTTGGGGTCATGGGATTGAGCCCAGCATCCAGCTCTGTGCTTAGCCAGGAGTCTTCTCTCCTTCTTCCTCTCCCTCTGCTCCTCCCCTCTTCCCCCCTGCTCACTCTCTCTCTCAAATAAATAAATCTTTTTTAAAAGGTCAATGGCAGAATGATAATGCTTAATTGATGATTTTATATTCTTATAAAGCACTATATTTAAAATCACTGAGATAACCAATATAAGCTCTAAAAATAGAAATTATTCTTATAGAGTGGTACTGAGGGAGACGAGAAGTGAAGGTGGAAAATATTGACTTTAATTGTGTATCTTTTGGTACTGTTTTATTTTTAAATTTTTTTATCTATCACTTTGCTTTTAAAACTATTTTTAAGAAAATCATTTTAGTTTCTCTTGAGGAAATGAATTGTTTAAAAGTTTAAGTGGACAGACTACTTATAGGGATTTTGCAATAGTTCAGGGGAGACGTAATGGTTTTTCTCTGCAATTAGTAGACAGTCAAGTGATCCAAGTCTAAAAAAGAAGGAGGGAGGACAGAAGTGGAAAGGGAAGGAAGAATTAGAACAGAACATTTATGGGGTGGAGATCCTTAATGTAGACAAAAGTTGATGCATACATTAAATTCAGGTGATTGGTCTACTTTTGTACAATGTTTTTTTTTCCTCCTTATCTAACAATGATTTGAGGAAAAGATATCTAGTTCATCTCAGGGCCTAAAAATTAGCCCAGGGAACAGCAAGATGTTCAGAGAGAGTCCTTGTCTAGCCTAGACTCGGCCCCTGACATACACAGTTTCCTTGCAAATGAGAATAGAACATTGGAAACAGAGTGGAAGGGTGTGCGACCTCATTAAAGAATTCTTAGAAAGGACGTGGAACGAAGTTAAGCCATTCTACCTATATGCTTGAGGAATAAACAGTGATCTTCCCATGCAGTGTCCCAGTTCTTTCAAAGACATACAATTAAGGAAAAGCAGTAAATATTATATTGTCATATTTATCATGCTAATGCTCCAGTTGGCAGGCTCCAGAGATAATAGGGCCTCCTGGAATACACCTGTGAGTAGAACTCAATGTCCTTGAGATAAATATTAAATTCACAAGTTACTGGATCGCTTGTACTCACCTATGAACTTATTGCTCTACTTATTTGCTATGTGTTTTTGTTTACCTTTTCCCTTTTAAAAAATTCCCCCAAACAATATTCAGACAAGTTAGGTAGCTTGTAGCCATTAAGGAAGGCATTTGAATAAAAAATATAAATGCTAGAATTTTTCTATGAAAACCAAATGTTATGAACCTCTGGTCAAATTTTCTTCAGTGGATTCGAAACATAACCCTCCAGTCCAAGCACACAGCAATGGTGTGTAAAGTAGCAAACCAAAACAATACAGGTGGCCTTAGAAACAAGAAAGGCATCTCTGTGACCAGGAACAGAGCTGATACATAAAGCTGTGAGTAAGGCTGGAAGCCACAGATGTGCTAGGCTCTGAGTCTAGAAGCAAATAGTGATAGTAGGAATTAGTCTCCTGCAGGTACAGAGGACTAAAATTACCATGTAGGACAGGGGAGCACTGAGCTATAAGCTGCTTAAAACCACACTGTACTTATAAAAGAAGGTAGAAAAAAATATTTGACCAACTTGGGTCTACAGGTGTTAGCAGGATATAGTCATTGCTGGAAGATATGGACAGAGTCTAACAGTGCACACACTAAAACACAGTGCCCATTGCTTAGTGTGATTAGTCACTGGATGAGACATCTTTACATTCTACACAATGGAGATTCCCTCATAATGCCACCAAATGTCATTATGGCAAGCCCTATGGATAAGTGGGGGCAGTTGCAAAATTTCTAAAGAAGGGTAGTGATATCCTCAGTAATAACTTATTCTTTGTATTCACTCTGGAGTTTAGCCAGAAGATAGAAAGTAAAAAGACATATACAAAAATCTCTATTTAAAATTACACTAACAACTAGGACTAGAAGTTCTGGCCTCAACAATCAGACAACAAAAAGAAATAACCATTCAGATTGGCAAAGAAGAAGTCAAACTCTCTGTCTCTTTGCAGATTACATGATATTTTATGTGGAAAACCCAAAAGACCCCACCCCAAAATTTCTAAAACTCATACAGCAATTCAGCAACATGGCAGGATACAAAATCAATGCACAGAAATCAGTTGCATTTTTATACACTAGCAATATGTCTGAAGAAAGCGAAATTAAGAAATCGATCCCATTTACAATTGCACCAAAAACCATAAGATACCTAAGAATAAACCTAAGCAAAGAGGTAAAGGATCTGTACTCCAGAAACTACAGAACACTTATGAAAGAAATTGAGGAAGACACAAAGAGATGGAAAAGCATTCCATGCTCATGGATTGGAAGAATAAACATTGTTAAAATGTCTATGCTATCCAAAGCAATCTACACATTCAGTGCAATCCTTATCAAAATATCATTGACATTTTTCACAGAGCTGGAACAAACAATCCTAAAATTTGTATGGAACCAGAAAAGACCCCAAATTGCCAGGGGAATGTTGAAAAAGAAAACCAAATCTGGGGACATCAAAATGCCTGACTTAAAGCTCCATTACAAAGCTGTGATCATCAAGACAGCATGGTACTGGCACAAAAACAGACGCATATATCAGTGGAACAGAACAGAGAGCCCAGAACTATATGGTCAACTATATGGTCAACTAACTTCGACAAAACAGGAAAGAACATCCAATGGAAAAAAGACAGTCTCTTCAATAAATGGTGCTGGGAAAACTAGACAACCACATGCAGAAGAATGGAACTAGACCATTCTCTTATACCATACTCAAAGATAAACTCAAAATGGATGAAAGACCTAAATGTGAGACAGGAATCCATCAAAATCCTAGAGAAGAACACAGGCAGTAACCTCTTCGACCTTGGCCACAGTAACTTATTCCAAGACACATCTCTAAAGTTAAGGGAAACAAAAGCAAAAATGAGTTATTGGGACTTCATCAAGATAAAAAGCTTCTGCACGGCAAAGGAAACAGTCAACAAAATTAAAAGGCAACCTATGGAATGGGAGAAGATATATGCAAATGACATAACAGATAAAGGGCTGATATCCAAGATCTGCAAAGAACTTCTCAAAAAATACGCCAAAAAACAAACAATCCAGTCAAGAAATGGGCAGAAGACATGGACACTTCTCCAAAGAAGACATACAAATGGCTAACAGACACATGAAAAAATGCTCCATATCCCTTGCCATCAGGGAAGTGCAAATCAAAACCACAATGAGATACCACCTTACACCAATTAGAATGGCAAAAATTAACAAGACAGGGAACAACAAATGTTGGCGAGGATGTGGAGAAAGGGAAACACTCTGATCAGAACATTAATTCACTTTGGTCGAAATTAATTTTATATAACAGTTTGACAATGACTTTAAGATAATTATACAGCGTACTCTGGTAGTAAGTGAAAGAAGTATTCCCTTTTAAAATCAGCAGAAGTTTATGATTCAAAAAGAGAAATTAAATAAGAAGAAATGAATGTGGGAAGAATTTCTAATTATAGAAATCTTGGGATGAAAAAGTATAGTCATTGATTTTCAAACACTCAATAAACTGGTTAAACTGCAAACCATAGACATAGAATAAGCTAGTACGGAGGACATCATTTAACATGAAGATGAGGGAAGAACAAGATGAAAATGTGAATGAACAGTAAAGAACTGAGGCAGATAGATGAAGAGACTCCAGCATGCATCTAGTAGACCTTTCAAAAGAGAAAAATAAAATAAACGGAAGAAGGGAAGTAATGTCTGAAGAGGTAATAGCTGTATTTTTCCAGAATTAAAAAGAAATACGAATCTTTAGATTGAAAATACATCCTGAGTATCAAGATGGATAAAATTAATCCACATCAAGTTACATTCTTGTGAAACTGCAGAATATGAAAGGTATAGAGAAACCCTTAAAAGTACCATGAGAGACTATGGACTCCAAGAAACCAACTGAGGGTTTTAGAGGGGAGAGGAGTGGGGGGATGGGTTAGCCTGGTGATGGGTATTAAGGAGGGCACGTATTGCATGGAGCACTGGATGTTATACGAAAACAATGAATCATGGAACACTACATCAAAAACTAATGATGTACTGTATGGTGACTAACATAACATAATAAAATTAAATTAAATTTAAAAAAAAAGTTACCGGAGAGGAAAAGGCAGATCACTTATAAAGTAAAACTTTCACACTTAAACAGATTTCTTATTGGCAACAATAGAGGCCAAAATACAATAGGATGATAGCTTCAAAATACGGAAGGAAAAAAACTTGGAATCTATAATTGTATATCCAAACGAACTGTCACTTAAGAGCAAAGGCAAAATAATGACATCAAACCAAAAACGTTTTCATTTGTACAAAGTCAAGAGTTTACTGCCCTTAGCCCTCACTAAAAGTACTACTAAACCAGAGAAACCACATGATATAAAAATAGGGCAAAACTGATAAAATATATGAGTAATTTTAATTAACAATAGACTATGTTTTTTAAAGAATGAAAGACATAGTCTCAGGGTAAAGGCCATATTAAAATTTTGGCTGTTAGATTTTTTGACAAAATTCTTCTCTACCAGACAAAAGTCTTTCCAGACAGATGAAGTATACAGTCCCAAAGAAGACTGATATGCCCAAACTCTCTGTAATTTTAAGTCTAAAGAAAATAGGGAAAGTCTCAAAAAGAATTATGAATATAGCTTTTAGTATATGAGAGTAACTAAAATAAAACACATAGAAAACCACAAAATTTTATGAGAGCGTTGCTTTGGCAAAAATGTCATCAGCCTGAGATTAAAAGAGACTGAGATTGGGGTACCTTGGTGGCTCAGTTGGTTAAGCATCCAACTCTTGATTTTGGCTCAAGTCATGATCTCAGGGTCATGAGATTGAGCCCTGTGTCAGGCTCCATGCTCAGTGCATGGAGCCTGCTTGGGATTCTCTCTCTCCTTCTTCCTCTGGACCTCCTCCCCTTGCGTGTGAGCTCTCTCTTTAAAAAAAGAGAGAGAGAGACTGAGATTAATTTAGATGAAAAAAAAAAAAGCATGGACTCAAATTTTCTACAGCCAGGAAGCAGGCCAATAAATCTGATTAGTAACCAAGGCAGAAATATTCTCCAGTGTCCTCTGCAGAAGTGATTGAGGAAGATAGTGGAAAGAGGACACAGGAGAGGGTTGAACCAGTCACCATAGGGGAAAAATGGACTAGGGAGCCATCCCTAGTATTTGAAACTGGATATATTGATCAAGATATATTTCCTAGCCACAAGGAAAATGGACCTGGCAACATTTGCTTAATGGGATGCAAACTTGCTAGGGGCCATTGACTGATGTGTGTCTCTTCTCATTTCTTCTTTTGAATGGAAGAGTTTGGTGCAGTTATCTGGTACATGTTTCATCATTGTATGTTGAGTGAGTGGGAGGCAGATAACTTGTCTGTTTAGTACTGGAGTTGCATCTAAATGTGACACAGATAATAAGGTCCTGGATTTATAACTCAGTGCCTTTATTGGATGAGTTTTTCTGGGTGTGATAGGGAAGGGTTGAGTGAACTTTGTGCATGGTGGAAATGTAATAATTATAACCAAGAGGGTGGCCTGTGGTAGATTTCATTACTGTTCCTAATGTTTGACCCCTCCACGCATCCACACCCACTGTCATGAGACTTTGCATTTCCTCCATCTAGAGGCAGAGTACATTTTCCCATCTCAAGGATTCTGAGCTTGGCATGTGCCTTGCTATGGCCATTAGAATATTAATAGATGTCACATGATTAGGGACTTGAAACGTTCTAGCAAGGTTGCGCTTGATCCCTTTCACTTTTGCCATTGCCCCAGGCAGCCTACTGGTTCCAGAATTATGTAACATGTGTGTGAAGCAAACTTGACCTGAATTCACAGCTTGGAACCAAACCCAGCTGAACCCAGCTGAGATCAGCCAAACTATAATGAACTCAAAGATGCATGATATGTAAATAATTGCTTTCTATTACAGTCCACTGATTTGGGGATTTTTTTAAATAGAAGTATCATTATGATGATATTTGAATAAAATATTCTCTTACAATACAGAAAAATTAATTCAAGACAGTTTACAGATACAAATATGAAATGAAGATATGAATATTTTTAACTAAGCAAAAATAAAGTAAAATATTTTAAGAATTTTTGAAGAATAAACCAGAAGGCACAAAACATAAAAATTATTAATTTTCCGGGATGCCTGGGTAGCTCATTCGGTTAAGTGTCTGCCTTCCGCTCAGGTCATGATCCCAGGGTCCTGGAATCGAGCCCTGCGTCGGGCTCCCTGCTCAGTGGAGAGCCTGTTTCTCCCTCTCCCTCTGCCTGCTTGCTCTCTCTCTCTCTGGCAAATAAAGAAATAAAATCTTTTTTAAAAATTATTAATTTTCCTACATTTAATTTTAAAACTGCTTAAAAAAAGACATCAAATATTAGGATAAATACAAAGCACAAACTTGGAGAAGATATTTGAAATGCTTGTTGATTATGCTCATCAAAATATTATTATTCAGAATATATATAAGAACAACACAATACGAAAAAGTTACACAAACAATAGAAAAATTGACAAAGGATATGAATAGGCTGTTCACAAAGAAGAAATCCAAATGGCTACTAGTCACATAGAAAGATGTTATATCTTGCTAATGATCAAGGAAATTTAGAATAAAATGACAATGAGATATTTCATATTTATCACATTGGCAAAATTAAGCAAAAATCAGATAATACTAAATCTTGGTGAGGATGTGGAATGATGGGCTCTCATATAATTATGGTAGGAATGTAAATTGACACAACCACCTTGAAGAATATTTGGTATTGTGTAGCGAGAACCAAATCCAACATAATTCTCTGTTCTGGTGTTAAACAACAAAGGCACCAAACATACTTTTCTGTCCCTATGTTAGGTAAGTCTGAGATCAGGCCTACTTTGCTGTTTGCTAAGTAATACTTAGCTGCTTGCTTCAGAGAAATATTTTCTTCTGGAAAATAAGACTATGAGGCTAAAAGCTCAGACTAACAGCTTGCCCATCAAGACTTGCTTCAGGAGTCTTGCTTCTTGGTATTTATCAGTTCAAAGCTCTTATGTCATAAACTGCCCAATCCAAACTAGTTCCATGCCATGCAAGATATACCCTAAAATCACCCAGCTCAGGTCCTAAAACTGTATAAATACCATCTTCTAATTTCCCTATCTTGAGGTATTATTAAGACTGTGCTATGGTAGTGTTTTTCCTTACTACAGTAGGCCTAAGAAACAGCTTTGCTTGATCAATAGTGGTTTTTTTGGGGGGAGGGGCAATACTAGTAACTAGTAAATATGTACTAGATGACTGAGGAATTCCATCTTCAAGTATACAACCTAAAGTGGTATCATTCAAACTATGAGTTTAGACTCATTAGTAAAATACGAAATCAACATAGTGAATCACAGCCCACATTTGCTTTTTTTTTAGAATAGGATAGATTAGACAGGAATGGACAAGAATGGAATGGAATAGAATAAAATGCAATAAATGATAAATAATAAAAATAGTAAAACAACAGAAGGTTGTTTTGTAAAGTTTTAATTTCAGTATACATATAACTGTGTGTATGTGCATGGGTACATGTGTGTATTAAGCCACTGCCTTAAATAAATCCTTGCATATGTATGTAAGGAGCTATTGCAAAATATTTATAATAAAAAAACTAGGAACAATCTCAATGATCACCAAAAATTGGATAATAAATACTTATGCAGTGAATGCTATACAGCAGTTAAAACAAATGAACCAGAGTTGTACATCAATACAAATAAATCTCAAAAATATATTGAGTGAAAAAGTAAATTATATAATATACACACATAATAAAAACTACATTAAATAGTGCTTGGGAATACAATAATCCAGATGATATGATACAAAAGTATAAAAATTGGGATAATCAACACAAAATTCAGGGCAGTGCTTTTCTGTGCAAGGGTTGAGAGTGAGGGAATGAGGAAGCAAGGAAGTGAGGGAGGGTCATGAGAGGGAGTGAGAGAGAGAAGGGGATGGTATTGAAGAGAGATAAACAGGGGGCCTCAAATGTCTTGGTATTTTGATTTCTTAAAAAAATCTGAGACAATTATGGCAAAATGTTAAAATGTTAAAGTTTGGTGTGGGGAATAGCACTTAGTGTTTTTCTATGGTCCAGGCTTTTGTTCCAAATCCTTTACATACTTTATTTGCAAATCTGTTTGTTAATATTTATCCTATATTTGTTGGTATGTTTGAACTACTTCAAAATTTGAAAAATAGAAGCAGAGGGAAAACATTATATTAAATCTAAGTGGTGGGTATATGGATATCCATTACACTATCCTCTATAATTTTCTGTATGGTTGAAATTTTTCATTTAAAAAAACATGTTTTTAAAAAATCATTTGTTATGATAGGACTGATAATTAATCCTTTATCTGAACCCTAGAATATAGGGAATGCATTGAAATGTTTATAATGACCAATGCACAGGTTGGTTTTTTCTCACCAGAGTTTCATTAGTCATTTTGTAAAGAATCTGATTGGTTATCTGTAGATCGCAAAGAGGGTAGCTTTCCTCAGGGGAAACCCATGAAGTTGCATCAGAGCCATACTCTCCTGACCCTGTGCCATTCATTCTCCATTTCTTTTCTCTTCTCCTCCAAATAACCAAAAGCCACATCCAGAAATAGTGACAGAGAAAGTTCCCATGTCTTCTTTGAGAAAAGGGCTGGATCTAATGAAAACAAAAATCAATAATATCACAATGGGTGGGCTGTGGGAAATAAAAGATTGCTTCAGGGTGAAGCATCATTGGAACAGCCCTTCCTTTTGGCCTTTACATCCGGAATGTCTTCACTAATCTGAGGGTGAGATCTCAATTGGTTTTATTATGAGATAAAATGGTCAGCATCAAAATCATTCATAAACTTCAGATGAATTATGACTGGACAACCAGCTCTCTCAGTGGGGTGTGTAGTTTCTTTCTGAGTGGAGCAGTTGTTTGATGAAACAGGTGAACTAGCCTCTTATTTTAGTATCATGTAAATAGAGCCAAGTTCTTTTCCCTGCTCTGTATCTTCCCTCTTGGAAAAACTTGGCTAAGAGCCTGGCTTTAGATACAAAACTGAAGACATGGTTCCAATGCTTGAATAACCTAAGCAACATCATGTCCTTCTTGGTCTTTTCCCTAAATGAGTAAGGATTTTATTTTTTTTAAAGAATAAAAATAATAAACAGGTTTAAAAAATGGTTTTGAAGCCCATACTTAAAAGTACAATGTGGGGCTCAAGTCAACAAAAATATAAAGTATTTAGTAATAAGAAAAATAACAATGCTAATAGTAATACAAAACAATCTTTATTGACTGGTTACTCTGTCCCAAGTATTCTTCCAAACATTTTATAAACTCATAACAACCCTATGAAATAAGTAATTATTACTCCCATTTTGTAATTGGGAACTGAGTCTTGGAGAAATTAATTTGCCCAGAATAGCAAAATCAATGGTGGAGCATGGTGGAGTTTAGAGATGATATGTTGTTCAACCCCTTCTTCTTACATGTGAGAACTGGAGATCTTAGCAAGGTTGTATTGTTAACATGAGGAAGTTCATTTCGGTCCAGGAGATTACATTATTCTCTCTCCATGGATATAAGGGGACACTGGCCTAGGCCTCTAGCTCAGCTAAATTAACACTCAGCTAGGGGCGCCAGGGTGGCTCAGTCGTTAAGCGTCTGCCTTTGGCTCAGGTCATGATCCCGGGGTCCTGGGATTGAGCCCCGCATCAGGCTCCCTGCTCAGCGGGAAGCCTGCTTCTCCCTCTCCCACTCCCCCTGCTTGTGTTCCCTCTCTCGCTGTGTCTCTCTCTGTCAAATAAATAAATAAATAAAATCTTTAAAAAAAAATTAACACTCAGCTAAATTAACACTAAATTAACACCTTTGCCTGTAGATGAGAAAACTTAGGACCAGAGAGGCTAAATAACTTGTTCACAATCAGGCATTTAGTAAATACCAGGGCTAAGGTATCAAAGCTCAAATCTCTCTCTAGACTCAGCCTGATTTCTTGACTATGAATTTGGCTTTTTCTATCAAATTTTTTCTTTGATTGATTTTAATTTGCTTTAATCTTCATGTTTTGCAATTTTCATTAAATATGGCTTTGCTCTCCCATTCAGACTCTAGGGTAAGTTCTTTTCAGAAAAATCCCAATTTTAATTAGATTTCCTTGATCATTTTACCATAAGGAATTCACCAAAGTAAACCTCTAATGTGATTGGGTGTTGGGGATTTCTCACTCATTTGGGTCGTGTAATGAATGACATACAGAAACCTGGATGATAAAAACACTTTGACTTTTCCTATGGGTTTATGACAGCATATCCAATGATGACTTTTTTTTTTTGCTTTTTTTTTTCAGCTTTATTGAGATACAATTGACATTTTGCAAGTTTAAAGTGTACAATATGTCAATTTGATACATTAAAGATTGCAAAATGATTATTGCCATAGCATTAGGTAAAAATTCCATCCTGTCACATAATTACCATTTCTTTTTTGTGGTGAGAAAATTTTTTAAAATTTTATTTATGTATTTTCCAGTGACTTTTTAAATTCATTTTTTCCTGTAGAACAGAATTTAGCTTGAAAAAGCAAGCTGAAGTGGCCCCTGGGTGGCTCAGTCATTAGGTGTCTGCCTTCGCCTCGGGTCATGATCCCAGAGTGCTGGGGTCAAGCCCCATATCGGGGCTCCCTGCTCGGTGGGAGGCCTGCTTCTCCCTCTCCCACCCCCCCTGCTTGTGTTCCCTCTCTCGCTGTCAATAAATAAATAAAATCTTTAAAAAAAAAAAAAACAAGCTGAAGAAAGTCCAGAGACTGTACCCTTCAGGAAGGCACAGTGTGTCTTCATATATGTTTTTAGTTTTCTTTGCTATGCTGTATATCTATATCATCATTAATATTGCCATTAATGTGACCACATATACTTATATCTATTGAGTAAAATGTTTATTTTATTATTTTATATACAGTACATTTACATTTTTATGTAGTCAATTTTCTGTAGTTAATCGACTACATAATTTTTTCTTATATTGTCTTGAGTGTCAAGTTTACAAAGGTCTTTCTGACTTTTAAATGATTCTTGATGTCTATAGTTAATTTAAATGTAAAACTCTACCATAATTTATTTGACCATCACCTCTTCTTACTGGAAATTCAGTTCATTTTTAGTTTCAATATTACAAATAAAACTACAGCAAATATCCTATCAGCTAGGTTTTGATATATATTTTGTGAGGATAAATTCCTGCAAATGGAATTATTTTGTCAAAAATATATACAATACTTTGATACACATTGATAAACTTCATAAAGTGTATAACAATTGCTGTATATTAGTAAGTTCAGTTTCTCATACCAAAATACACACAATGTTATTTGCCAATTTAATAGATCAAAATAGCACCTTATTTTAATGTGCCTGTTTATGAGTATGAGTGAGGTTAAACTCTTTATGTATACTTCCTAGCTTCCTGGTATACTCTACACATTTTCCCTTTTTATAAGTTTTGCTGATTTCTTATTGGCATGGCAGATTTATTTAATATAGTGGTTATTATCTCTTTGATAAAATGATGAATGTTAGACTGGGCTTCTCACTGGTGAGATGAAAGCTATGTGGATTGGCTAAAACATTGGAGAAAGCCTCCCAAGCCTGGCCTAAAAAAAGCCTAATAATCTAGGGCAGCCTGTAGACCCCCTCCAAGGGTACCAAGACCTTCCCTTCCATAGCACTGATTGTAGCTTCTAGATTAGGATTCCTGGTTGCCTAATAATGACTCTGAGTCATTTGGTGTGTCTACTTCAAGTGAAGCTTTTATACATAAGAGTCAGAGCTCCTTCTTGTTTTAGAATAAGAAGGCCTCCAGAGTGGTCTTATGACCATTTCTCCTTATTTGTTAATAAACATCTACATAACGAATATCCATATGCATGGCAGACTCTGGTCTGAGACTCACTTTCCTTCCAAGAGGATAATCCTCACTGATCCTGTATTTCTTTGACAGTCACTATAAAGAACATAAAGTTGTGTATGACCAGATTGGTGAGATCAGTCCACAAGACAGACCTGTATCAGACCCACCAGTGAACATTTTGAAAATGTTTTTGTACTTTCATTGGATTGTTCTTCTAGATTGGGGCTACCTGTAAGGAATGAGATCCAATTTACCTACAGTTGGGAGAGGAAACACTATTTCTCCTTGTCATCTTTTTCTTATGGGAAGGAGAAATTATTTAAGTTCAAGGTCACTTGTGTCTCCAATGTTTTCTCTCTCACCCTCTCACCTATGTCACCTGAAAGAACATTTGTAAATAGACAACTGAGTTAGGATGTCTGTTTTGAGAAATTATAGCTAACAAGTAAGTCCCAAGTCCAGCTAACTCACTACTGCAGTTTATTGAGGTTGCTTCTGTTCTCTTTTTTGGTTGATTCTGAACGTTGACTTGAATTTATTTTCAGTTTGCCCCTTCCCCACCCCCTATAGTTTCCTTATGGTTTGTAAGATTCAAAGTATAAGAAACTATCTCTGGTGGTGACACCTGCTTCCCTCTCCATGTTATTTACCAAAGCATCACCTCCTTAGGATTAGTGGAATTACTAATCCTGTTCTGGGTTTATTTTAGAAAACCAAGCATATTGTATCTGGATCCTCATCATCAAGGAAGTGCCCCAGACTTAAAGTGGAACCTTTAAAAGTGTGGTAACAGAGCAGTTATTGTAATGGAACAGATGAAAAGAGTAAAACTCCCTTTTCCCCCACTTCATAAAAATCAAAAGCAGAAACAAGTTAAATGCCCTGTGACTCACTGTGGGTTCTGATTGCCTCCTTCTGTTTCTACTCATAATCTTTGCCTGGGAGAGAGGCCTTCACATTTTTTATGTGGTCATCCAGAGAACACATGTACCAAGACGTATGTCTAAAGATGATCTTCTTTTGGTTGTCTGAGGCTTTGGGGTCTTATGTGATCCTTCTGTTGCTAAGGAGACCTGAGGAGAAAGGTTGGCCTGGTTTTCTTCTTGCCATCAGAGAGCCTCAGGTGAGCATAAACCAACCCGCTCATGAGGAGTAAGGCACAGGCCACTTGGTTCAGCACTAACAGTCACACCCTGACTGGTCTCACCTGTGAAGGAAACAAACATCTATGTGGTGTGACTGTGAGAACTCCCACATCTTCCTTGACTAGTAAGTGGCTGCTGAAACTCAACCATCTGAGCTTTCCTTCTGCTGCTTAAGATTATAATTACTATGCAGATGTTTCTGGGACAGGGGAAAATGAGGAATGGGGTGGATGGAACCAACATTTGAAACCCTGCTTTGTGCCAGGACCTAAGCTCATTAGAATTTATATTTGCTAAGCATTTAATTCTCACCCATCTGTCAGGTGGGCACTGTCTCTCGTCTAGAAAGGAGGGAATTGGGTCTCGAAGACAATCAGTTAGTAAATAGTGGATCAAGGATTTGAACCCAAACCTCCCTGACTCTGGAGTCCTTGACCTTTAGGAGTACACATAAAACTGCCACCAGTCATTCATAGTTGTGTATTGATTTGGAGAGGAATTCGCAGCACATCTAACTTGGAGAGTGTGAGAAGTGGAATGGTAACTGATAAAAGAAACATCTAGAGTAGCGGAAAAAATTCTTAGCTTCCTTGCAATTTTGCTACAGAGATGGGTAGGGCTTTCTCTCCTCCAGGGCTCACACCTCTACTACCTGCTGCTTGATTCAAGTAAGGATGTTCTGAGGGAAAACAAAACAAAACAAAACAAAACCACCTCATTATGTGCACAGAGAAACATCAAGCAAAAGCCTGTCTTTCTAGTATTCCCCAAATAACGTCAATGATATATAGGAGTTTTCAGTAAATGAGGCATGAATTTGTGATAGAACAAACAGCTTATAACATGCCACTGTGTAACTGGGATTTGGCAGCTTAACCAAACAAACATTTTTAGATTAGGAGACCAGAAGGGTGTCAGGAGAGACTTGAAAAGTGCCTCACACATTTGTATTTGTGTCACTCTTTAGGTATGTTTTGAAGTTTGAAAGAACAGATGTGTTTGGCTTCTTTGGTGGAGAGAACCCTGGACTTGAAGGGAGAAGACCAGTGTGGGAGTCCCAGCCCTGCCACTTATTAGCACTGCAGGGGAGCAGCCAAGCAAGGCTGGGAGCTCAGGCAGAGTCCCAGCGTCCACCAGATCCCAGAGGGTGCTCAGAGGGTGTTACACCACAGAGTTTGTCTTAACTTGAGGCAATGCAGCTGGGCTTTCATAGTCCAGTCAGTCATTCTTGGGCTAAGGGCTTTCAAGGAGCTGCTAAAAAAGAAAACAGACCCAAATCTGTGCTCTATCACTTACTAAAGCTGTTACCACAGGGAAATTTTACTTAATCTCTTAGTTTCCCCATTTCTGATCATCTTAGGCTAATTAGGCTCAAAGGAGAGAATGAATGTAAATGTTTGTCCATTTCCACGAACAGAGTAGGTACTCAGATTTGGTATTCTGAGCCTCAGTTTTCCATCTCTGAAATATTAGTCATAATAATTGAAGTATACAGATGAATAATATCATACATAGTAAGGTAAATTTTATTATTTCTTTCAGCTCTGATATCTGATGAAATCACAGCCTTGCCTACCATTCCTAATGTTTAAACAGTGCTCTTGGGAGATGCTGAGAGACATTTTGTGGGACTGGAGGTGAAAGCAAATTGGTCCTAGGGGTGCGGGCTATTGGTTCTCTTACCTTAAATGTAGCAGAGCTTCAGACAAAGGCCTTTATAATTCCAGCCCAGCCTGGGATGTTTATTTTCTATGAATAAAAATAATAGTGCATGATTTTTCTCTAAACACCTATCAATTCTTGGTCTTGGAATTCATCATGAGCCACAGAACGGAGAAGCTTAACGTAAAAAAGTTTACAGAATGTGTTCTCATTTTGTCCCTGTATCTACTTTGCAATTTAAGGAGAATAACTGCTTCTGGAAACATATTTGGATGGAAGGCCATTTAGGGAAAACAATAGCAGTGATGAGGCCTGTGTTGAACAGCCAGGATTTGGAATGAGGCTGACTCTGTGTCTATGTGCCTAGCAGCTCTGGAAGCAGGCACAGAGAATAGAAATAGCCCATGGCTAGAAGCATATCCAGTGCCACTGGGTCTACATCAAAAGGACATATAAACTGTCTAAAAACACAAGTGTAAATGAGAACTTTTAACACCCGAATAAAGGTCACCAACTGTTTAACCATCTCTGAGTCCTGGTGGCAGAATGTCAAGTCTGAAGAAAATGATTGTTTCCTTACTTGTGATGTGTACAGCTTTGGGAATTTGATGCTATAGATTATGTAAGTTTGACCTTAGGACAGACCAGTTACAACAACAAAGAGGAAGTGTGCAGAGCAATTTAAATAGCTTTCATCTCTTCCTAGAGCAGAGTCAGGAGGCCCAACATGATTGTGCAAAGATGGTTATCCTAAAGGTTTGTGGAATAACTGAGTTTCAGCTTCATTCCATGGGGTGTGAAGTCCAAGGGCATCACCGACTTAACAGAATTCAGTATGGCAGGACAAAATAGATGTTTTCATAAATAGCACCTGAAGTAGATATGCATATCTAGGAGCAATGAGTTCACTGGTGTGGCTGAAATAAAGGTGAGATAATAAGGATTTTTAAATGTAAAGAGATAGGGTTAGAGCCAGCCTAAGAATTTGTGCTTTATCTTACTGGGGAGCCTCCAAAGACTTTGGGGATGTGAACTGGAATGAAGGAAGGAGATTAATCTGTCTCTGGCACATGAAATGATTTAGAACAGAGAGGAGGCTGAGGATAAGAAGACTGGTCAGGAAACAGTTTTGATAAACAAGGCTGAGAGTTCCTTGTTGGATGGAAGGGAAAATGGAGAAACACAGCATATTGAATGGAGCTGGGGAGGGGTTTGCCTGGGTACTTGTGTCTAGGTGAGAGATAGCAGGAACTAGCAGTTGAGACCAGCTCCCTGCCTCTGTGGAGGAGCCTGCAACAGACACAACAGACACAACTGGCCACCTGCAGGAAGTAGACAGCTCGCCAGAGTGAGTAAGTCCCCTAAGTAATAGGAGAGAATTTTATGTCATGATTAGTAGACACCTGGAGAGGCTTCAGGCTCTGCTAACACCTTCAAGGAGATAAGCACTCCCAGCCAGGACCATGCCATCCTAATGATTTTTGGAGAACCCAGAAATGTAAAAATCTTCTCATTTTGCCTTAGTACCATAGCCCCTACCTCTAGAAAGATCCAGTTTCCCACATGCCGCTTCCTGTGCTTCCATATTTCTGGGGGAGAAACTTCTTTACATTTGACATCTTTCAAAACCCACCCTCTCTGAGAGACATCAACAGCTGGAATGTCACCAGGGCTCAGAGAATACATACTACTGATGAGAGGCAAATGAGTTAATATTCATTTTGGGTTTCTATGACCAATGAAAGTGTATAAAGAATTTTTAATGTCAAAAGTAATGTGTGGGAAAAGTAAATCAATTTGAAGGAAACGTTCATATTTTTTCTGTGTAACCTTCAAAAGTAAGTATGAATTTGTAGCCAAAACATCCATTAATAAAATAAAAGCAGTAATGAGAGGAGAAATAAAGTGCTTAGCATAATTCTTGGTTCATGACAAAAGAAATGGCACCCACTGTTAATCATGATTTAGAGTGGTGGCATAAAATCCAAGAGAAAAGGTCTAACTTCTGTTAGACATTTAGGACTAAAGTTCATGAGAGAATCTGTGGTTGGAATGATGATTTGAAAGTCATCTGCATAGCAGGAATAGTAGAAATTATGAATGAAAGTTTCCATACTTGCCTGGAACTTGTATGTATGTTAACAAAATAGAGTCCTCAAACCCAACTCTTAGGGATATGGAAGTAGTGGAGCAAGTAGATACAGGCTGGAAGCTGTTAGAAAGGAGGAAGACCCAGGACGATGTGGGGTCTTAGAAGTCAAGGGAGAAAATGAAGCCAAAGGTCTCACTGATTGAGAAACATAAAAAACTGGAAAGGCCACAAGAAAGCAGTTCAAAGATGCCTCTGGATACTGTCAATCACATCTTTTAGTGGTGGACACTAGGAACTAAGGACCGACATGCTCTAGCTAGAGCTCCCAGCAGGCAAGACTTCTGCCATTGCTTAATCTTGTGTTTCCTGGGCCCTAAATCTGAAACTGTAAAATGTGTAGTATTTATTTAGTATTAGAACCATGTTCTGCGGATGCTTCTTCTGGAGCTGTTTTGAGACCACAGAACTGAAAAAGGTTTTGAGATGAAATGCTAGCCTGTACCCAGGTTGGCCTGTCATTCTTTCCATTTAAAGCCACTGGTAATATGGTTGAAAGATGTATTTTGCCCATTTTTTAAAAGCCATTTTCTACTTTCCAACCACCAAAATATGTTGGGAGTGTCATAATTGTTTTTCTCTTTGGAACTTTAGAAAATATTGTTTTTATAATAGAAATAGCATTTCTTTAATTTTTTTCTTTTTTTAATCGCCAACGGCTGCCTTACCAAACCACGGACTTGGCTCATTTATATTTCCAGTTCTAGCTTGTGCTAAAATTTCTGGCAGATGAGTGTTGTGGGACTGCCCGAAATATTTCTGAGGAGGTTTATCTCAGAGGCTAGTCAAATGAAAGACTGAAAAATTAAATTGGACTTCAATGCATTAGTTCAGACAAAGCATTTAGAATAGGGTCATGCATGTGGTAAGCATATATGAGTGCTGGTTATTATTACTAGGGCCTTCTAAGATGATGTAGCATCAGAGGTCAAAGTGGACCAAGAAAGGCCACCTATTCTTATGAGAAGTGCTCCCTAAGGATCCCAAACAAATGATTGTTGGAGTTTAAAAGACTTCCAGGAAGCTGTTGAAAGATGATAGCACCAGGGGTGATAGGATAAGTTTGTAAAGGGATTGGCCAGTTGGCAATTGGGTAAGCTTACCTACAAAATGTATCATGGAGTGGGAGGTGAAGGAGGTTAGGGTTATTAAAACCTAGTTATAATACTTACCTGGCAGGGGAGACACCATAATCAAGCAGATGGTTTTCCCATGGTGAGGCTTGTCCATTGCACTGCGGATGTGCTGACCCCTGCGATTTGCCCAAATGTGGGAAACTCGACTGCATAATTTGTGGTAGTGGGGGACTGTGTTTGTGCTCTCTCCTGGTAAAAAAGAATAAAATAAAAATAAAATAATAAAAAAAGTAAAACCTAGTTATAGAATCCACGTCCTTTGAAAGTGGTTTGATCATAATTGAAATATAAAGGTGCTTGGAATTAGCATAGAAAGAAAGTGTTGAGACCCTGAGCATGATGTTCAAGCATTTAGAAGTTGTCAAAAATGTGAAGAGAGACGAGTAAGTGAGCCTTCATTTAGGGTTTTTTCTGTGTCCCTTTATTTAATTGCTTTCACGGTCTCCACATTTTCTTGAAGTAGGGCAATGTGATTGGAACATTTATGTATAAATGATATGGTTTCTGCAGATCATCAGTAAGTATTTGGACACCTGTTTGTACAAGAATTTGCTCTGAGATGTATGAAAATCACTGTCATAGTAGTTTTTGTGTCAATCATAAACTTCTCTCATTTAGATCATTATGAAAGGTAGAAAAAATGTATCACAGGATGTCAGATAGGGGGAAGACAGAGGGTGCCCTCCCCAAATTTACAAGCTAACTGTGTCCAATCTAACCAATGAAATAATATGTCTAACAGTCTCGGAAGAGAGTTGGGAGTACCAGACAAATGTTGAGTGAAGATGAAGGCAATAGGGGAAGAGTAGATAGGGTGTTTTGGAGTTAGTGAAACCTCCCTGCAGACTCACTATAGAACAAGACATGACTTAGATTCTTAAAAAATTGGTGATGAGAAAATAAAAACAACTTTCAGCAAACCTAGCCCACTCCTTACCTGGAACTCCAGTAGACTTAAAGAGCCCAATCCCAGGGTAGAATCCCACAAAAGAAATAGCTAGTTCTCACAGGGAATGGTCATAACCCATCCTTTTGAAACAACCCCTAACCCTGTCATCCCTATCAGTCATCCTAATGGATAGTAAAGATTTAAAACAAAACAAAGAAAGAGGATTATGGGCATGTTTTCGGACCTGCCAAGCATAGAGGTAAAGATATCCAAAGAGCCCTTGGGACAGGACAAGGAAAACAGTGTTTAATGAAGACTATTCATGTCAGCAATTGGAAGATAAGGTTGTGAAAATAGGTCAAGTCCTAATTATAAAGGACCTTGAGACCTTAGAAATGAAAGCTCAGAGTTTTCTCTTGGCATGGGAAGTGAGTAAAAGATTTGTGAGCTAGAGCATGGATAAAATGTTAAAAGATATATTTCAGAAAGACAACTCCTCTGACTGGTAGTGAGTAGGGTGGACTACAGTGGATAGGAAGACTCAAGACAGAGAAGAGAAAGCAGGCTGATGTTACTGCCATGGGTCATGCACAAGGACCTGAATTTCATGATGCCCTGAGGCTACAAATAGGAGGTGTATTCTTAAACTAAAATCACATAGGTGTTCTTTTATTTTTTTTCCCCACTTTTTGTTATAGAAAGGATTCAGTCACATATACCACTAGAGAAAATAGTACAATGACTTCCCAGGAACTAATATTAAACTTCAATAATTTTCAGTATTTTGCTGATCTTCTTTTATTTATCTCTCCCTACAACTGTTTTTGCATGTATTTACTTTTAACTTTTTCTTTTGAAATAATTATAGGCTTATAGAAGAATTTCAAAAATAATACCAATAATTCACATATACCCTTCAGGCAAATTTCCCAAATGTTAAAATTTTGCCACATTTGCTTTAATTTTTTTCTCTCTCCCTTCTCTGCTCTTGGTCTCTCACTCTCTTATTATTATATGACAACTCTCCAGTTGTCTCATGTTTGGCCAGTGGGAGCCCCTGCAACCTGGATCCTAGGTCCTCCTGACATTTCTCCAGCATTCTTTGAAGACTTGTTCTTTTTTTAAACACAATACAATGTTCCAGGCCCATGTTGCACTTTCCATGCCACAAGCCTGGAATCAAACATTTCTTCAAGGACTCTGTTTCTTTCAGTGAAGAATGATATTTAGAAACCAAAATATGAGCATTAGAGGTGTGTGTGTATGTGTGTGTGTATTTTTAATTTCTTTTGCTGCTAGGATCTCTCATCAGAAATAGCTAGAAAAAATTATATATACATTTATACCTGTATATATATATGTGTATCTATTTCTATATGTAAAATTATGAGTTCATATTGATACCCCCAGTTTCAATCCAATACCACAGGGCTCATTCCATCCTCACCCCCTTTTGTAATTGTAATTTCCTTTTCCAACAATGAGAAACCTGACTCTTATCCACAGTATAAATAAAATCAATCTTTTTATGAATTACCCCCATGACTTTATAGAATAACCCTGAATTTACACATAGCTTGCTCTTTTTGACCTAGACTTTGTGAGGTGTTGGGGGGGAATGCCTACAACAAGCAAAATTTGACATATACATTCTTCCACATTTCTAAACACAAGGCAAACGCAGGGTGAAATGTTTCCAGGGCAGTTAAGGACTAGAAACCTCACATCTGTCCTTGGATGGGAGTTTATTTTCTCAGACTAAATCTGGGTTTGACATTCCAGCTGCTCGCCCTTCCATGGCAAATGGATATGGAGAAGTCTGCCACCAGCTGCTGATGGAGAAAACAGCTGCCTTTAGAGGGGATAAGCCACAGAGGTGGTTGGATGTCCTCTCCACTGCCCCCATCTTCTCCCCCTCCTGCAAATAAAATATGTGTACATTTTCACATAAATGAAGGGAAAAGGACTTTCGTTTGTTACTAGGAAATCCTATTGAGAATGAGAAAATCTTCCTTAAGTAAATTATTTAGCCAAAGTTTTCCCTTAGATGGTAACTTGCATAAACATCAGTTCAAGCATGATTATTTTGATTATTTGTGAGTTGTTGCCCATGTGGATTTGTTCAACTTCCTAAGAAGTTGGATGAGTGAGCACGTGATCTTGATGAGTTGACCACCACTTTATTCTAGTATGCTTGCCTGTAGAGGCCTATTTCCGCTCATTAAACCATGCTTATTGAGTATTTTCTATGTGTCAGACACTCTGTTAAAGAGACTTAAAGAGTCCATAGTCTAGTCACCAGGAACAGAAGTAGTAGGACCTCTTTCCCCTAGGGGGTAAACCATTTCTGGTGGCCTTAAAACCAGCACCTGAAATGGCATGTTTTGGATGCCACTTATCAGTTTTTCCTAATCCTTAACCAGCTACCTGACATCTCTTATGATGCCTCAAGTTCTACCATTAGTGCTTCTTTTGATTCCTTCCTAAAGGCTTTACATTCTTATAGAATTTCATATTACAATTAAGTACTTTCTCTAGCAGGATCTTTGTCTTAAATCATTATACAGATGATATATTAATGGTATTAGTTAGCAATTAACCTGGAGCAAGGTCTTATGAGTAGTAACTCATAAAAAAGAAGTAAGGTCAATTAGAAGGTGAGGGCAGAGGATCCTAGCTGAAACCATTACAGTTTAATAATTTTCTGTCTACAAAGATCCTCAGTTAACTGAGAACAGTTGATACCTTTTAAAATATTTTGTATAACCTAAAATATGTGCTTTGTTTTGTCACTTAATGAAAAAAAAGAAAAGGAGTCTAGTCAGCTGCTACAAAATGAAGACAGATCCCAAATTTAGATCCAGCTAATCTCCCACACATAATTTAAAAGGGATTGATTTTCTTATACTTTTATACTTACAAAATCTTCCACAATAAAATTACATTATTCGGATTTCATAATAGAATGAGGGGGACCACCCCAAATAGGGACCCCCTATTGCCAAACTGTATGTTAGTTAGGATTCTTGATTGAAGTGACATAAACAGACTGTAGCTAGCTTAAGGGAAATGTATTAACTCATGGAACTGAAAAAGGTACACAGGTAGCTCTGGTTGGAGATAATTCTCATAGTTCTCTCAGGTGTCTGCATGTCTTGTAAGCAGAAATAATGGTTGCCTTTATGGGGGACCTCTTCAAGAATGTTTGTATATAGTGAACAGCTGGTGTCTCATGCTGGAATAAAGGGAAAGCAGTATTACTGCCCATTATAAAGGATCTGAGTTCCCTAAGCTCAGGGTTTCTTTTGTAATGCAACTCACAGTGTGTATAGGTGTCAGTGGGTCCTCTTTACATTACTCTGTGAGGACTGGGACTTGAGGGATAGGCACAAGGAAATGCTGATACTCCGGCTACTATTAAGGCTGTGAGTAGTAAAAATCCTTTGTCTCTGAACCAAAAGTTTCATGTCTTCTACTTGGCATCCATTAAACTAGCAGGCCAAATTTTTAGCTTGCAAGAATATAAAACCTCAGACTCTTCACAGTTCTTGTCAACTCAAGGGATCGAAGAAAAGGCTACCTACTTGGACTAGGGTTTCATATCTATCCCCTCAGGACCATCTTTCTCTCCATATCTTCTATGGGCTGAATGTTTATATCCCCCCAAAATCCATATGTTGAGACCTAATCCCCAATGTGAGGGCATTTGAAGGAGGGGCCTTTGGGAGGTGATTAGATCACAAGGGCAGAGCCCTCATGAATGGGATTAGTGCCCAATAACAGAGGCCCAAGATAATTTTGTCATCCCTTTGACCATGTGAGAACTGTGAAAAGATGGCTGTCGATGAACCAGGAAGCAGGTGGGCTCTCATCAGACACTGAATCTGCTGGCACCTTGATCGTGCACTTCCCAGCCCCCAAAGCTGTGAGAAATAAGTTTTGTGAGAAATAATTTTCTTATAAACAATCCACCTAGTCTCTGGTATTCTGTTATAGCAGCCTGAATGGACTAAGGCAATACCTCCTCCATTTCTGCCTATTCCTATCCAGCTTTAAGTCTGTAGACAGAGAACAAAGGTCGCTTTTGTCAGTCCCAAATATCTGTTTTCTGAACTCCATAGCCCAGGGCTGCTGACTTTCAATATCTGTATATTGTTCCCAGGGAAGAATTCTGATTGGCCTAGTTTGTGTCATGTTTCCCCTGAACCAGTATTTATTTCACAAGTATACCCATGATATACTCCATAAGAATATATTTCTGGAAACTGTGTTCTTAAATACGAAAACTTTGATGAATACATTCTTCTTTTAATATGTACAAATAATGAAAATTTTAGTACAAATTATTCATATTCAAAACTTGATACTTTTTGAATATGTCTTTATATACCCCTCAATTTCCACCTCTCTTCACCCTCAATATTTCGTTATAGTAGGTATCTGGCAGCAGAAACCAGAGCAGCATTCTTCAAATGTAAGGAAGGTAAAAAAAAACTGACTAGCTACAATTAAATAGTTAAAAGGAAATTGGGTGAAATAGTCATTTGGAAAGGTGATCATTCAGCAAGTTGGTTTTAGGCAAAACCACCTAGAGCCTTTCTTCTCACCTCTGCTTTGACCCCCACTCATATTCACACTTCTTTTTTCACTCCTTTATTTCAGTATATGTCTCTCTCTCTCATAATCTCCTGAGAGAATAGGGACTACTTATGCTTCACATATAGTAAGCTAGATACAAAACTTGTTCATGTCCACAAATGAAAAGCTGGCCAGGCTCCTCTGGGGATAAGCAGGATGCTTGAAAAGGGAACATGGCAAGACAAAAAGATTCCCCAAATTCTGATACATATTATTCCCAATAATTGTTTTCTTACAGCTAGATAAAGAATTGCATAAGTTCCAAAGATTTGAGCAGATTTTATTTTTCTGTTTATTAATTCCCAGTTTTAAGAAACTTCTCAAAACATAGCTAATTTAAACCAGCTAGAATGAAGTTTCCCATTAAATTTCCTGAAGATCATTGAGGTCTCATTAAAATAAGCTCTACATCCTCTGGAAATATTCTGCTTTGCTCATGTGCCTTTTCCTGCCAATTTTTTTTTTTTTCAAATCCTTAGTTCAAATACTGAAACTCTTAATGAGTTTTTGTTCAATTTTGATGGTAATATTAAAAGGGTGGTTATAGCTTGGTGTTTTTATCTGGTTCCTCAGATTTATTGCTGCCCTTTTCTCTTTGCTAAGAGAGAAGAGAGGCCAAGGTCCTGAGATGAAGCCTCAGGACAAAGAAGGAGCCAGTTTGGCTTCTGCATGATCAATGAATCATGGTAATCATAGATCTCCTGAGGCTCAAGCCCACTGGCAAGCCAGCTGAGGAAAAGAGCCTCAGCTTCTGTAGGAGGTTGAGCCAGCCAGCAGGATGATGATGGATTAATTTCATTGGCCTCGGTCTGTTTTTCTTTAGTGGATACCTGCATGATAGATAGATAGATAGATAGATAGATAGATAGATAGATAGATATGTACGCACACACACACATATACCTATATATACACACATATATACACATACACATATTTACATATATATACATACATATACATATATATACATATTTATGTCCCTAAACCTGTTTTTAAATGATGATGAAGCTGTGATGATTTTATACATCATGAGGAAACTAGAGTGGCCTCAGGCAATAATGTCTCTCACCTCGAGTATCTCCTAACTGCTGGGAACCCCAGACTTGCCTGTAAATTAAATAACTCTAATAATGTGTTTTTCTAGGAGTGTTATTATATCTGCCACATTGGGATGATTATAGATTCTATTAAATCAGACTTATAGACCCCAGTTTCTGGAGCACTTAGATTTGATTCCAAGGGTAACTCCTACGCTTGACCCAAACCACATTTCCTCACAATATGAAGTCCAGTTCCAGTATGTGGGGTAATGCAGGGTAATCCAGAGGGAATCTCCTGACTCTCTCATACAGACATCTGAAATGCTTCCATTAATGACACACCCTTCTATGGAAGGATTTTGACTGTTTGTTCTTACTAACAGAGAAAATAAGATTCTGTTTGGGTTGTAGGGCTTTTATATCACCCCAATTAACATTAGCCCAGAAGTCAATGTGTCCTATCGTCACAGATTTACATTTAAGAGCCTGACTGATGGTGTGAGATGTTAAAATTCTGAAGGCCTGTGCAAAAGGGCTATGTTATTTTTTCACAGGTGTAACTAATCACAGAATATTTTGCTGATAGTGTAAACCAAATGTTTAATTGTGGAGTAAACAAATTCCTTTCTGATAGCTCAAATCTGGGGATAGTTTTTGATCAAAGCAAGTACAATATTTTCATTGAACAGTGAAACAAAAATTTATTAGCAGATATCATGTATCTCAAGAACTGTAGTTTACCAATATGAGAGGTAGACTTTAGAAAGCATTAGAAAATAAGCCTCACAGAATATTAAAAAAAAAATTAAGAATAAAAAAAAATCCACCTGGTAAGAGGTAAAGCATTCAGTAAGGAGAAGAAACTCAAAGAAAAAAAATAGAAGGAAAATTCAGTACTTATGATCAATTATGAGAGTTTTAAAACGCTCATCCAGTTAGTTAAAACTAATATTTTTTACATTTACATACTAAGAGATCTTACCAATGAGAGGTAATTAATAAAGGATGGACCTAATATAATAAGAAATCAGAAGGTTCAAGGAGTAGATACATAAAGAGAAAACTAACATATGATATTGTTGCTACTTTTAAAGATTGTCTATAGAGTCCATGCATTAACTTGCTTACAGTCCAAATTAATCTGAACATCTGAAGAATATTCTCAGTACACATTTACTAATGATAACAGAGGCAAGAAGAGAATGTTTGGCCAGGCAATTTAAGACTCACTAAGTTTAGCTACCATTAAGTATACCATGGATCTTTATTCCCTTGCTGAACTTGAGCTGAACTTTGATAAGACCTTAATATTTTCAGGGGCTGAGTATCTGTGACCTAGGAAGTAGAGGTTATTTCTTCCCTAATATGGATTATTACATATGGGTAAATAAAAAGGAGATTAGTGAAGAATTCCTATCTGATTATATAGAATTCCTTAAAATACGTGATCGCAACTCAGCAAAATTGATATACATCAGTCAAATTTTATTTTTGCACCCTCTTAAACCTCTCATTTTCATTCTCTTCTCCTCTCTTCTGAAATCCACCTTCCTAGGTGTATATCCTAATTCCTATTCCCAAAAGGCATTTACCTAGCCAGGTATCATACCTTTAAATTGTTAATGTTATCAAGGTGAGAGGGGAGGTAAAATTGTAGGCAAGTCCTCTGGAAGACTGAAAACTCCACACTATTTTCCTCTGAAGATAAAAACTCTTTACTCCCTGACTGCATTTAGAATTCTATGGCAGTAAGCATGTTTAAGAGACAGTGGCTGAAGCACAATGTGTGAAATGACCCATCTGTTTTGAAACAAAGGTGCTTAGCCCATACGGTGGAAGAGAGATGACAGTGTTAAATCCAGCAGACACCTGGGGAACTATTTCCTTAGTGGCCTATGAAGGAAGGCAGACTTTCCTGCTGGCTTCTGTCTACACACATGACCTTCTGACATCTTCCTGGGTCTGCTGTACAGAGATAGAATGGCCCATCAGATGGCATTGCCCTGCTAGGCCAACTCAGGCTTCCCCAGTAGAATTTTTGTAATGAGTGACCTTTTTCTTATGAGAAGTGGAAAACTAAAACTCTGAGTTGCATCCAGGCCCTGGTGTGTTTTTCTGGGGCAGCCTTCTCTAGGTACACGTGTGTGTACCTCTCACACCTGCACATCATTGCATTGCCCAGTTCTAAGAATTGGAAGCCAAGTGCCACATGAACACTGGGCAGAGAAGTAAGGCAGGGAGAACAGACAAGCCCTGGCGAGGTGTCTCTAATGCCAGGGCACACATGGTGCTCTAGGCTGTCCAGAGGAGGTGTGACACTGTTTACCAGGGAGAGTGGCTGCTGCAGCCTGGCTCCCTACGCCCTGTCTGGCTTATGAAATTTGATCTAAATCACAGGAGTCAAAAACATATTACTCCGACCACAATTCACATTCCGTAGGAGAAGACAGGATTAGAACATTTCTATTCTTGCCCAATGCTGCTAAATTTAAAGTCAATATAACTGTTAACTGCAGTCTTCCTTCAAAAGACCAAAAGCAAGCATCATTTGCTGGTAGCACAATGCTCTGAAATGTCACCATGAGCTATATGATTGGACAAAGGAAGATGAGAGGTCACCAACAAAAGTCCTAAACTCAGAGCCAAGGCTGCTAGCAATGCCACTTATAGTGAGCACCTCCACTCATGACTTCATTCATACCCTCGTCCATTCATTTATTCATGTATTTCTTTATTAAACAGCCATTTATTAAGTTTCTGTTATGTGTAGAGCATAAAGGTGGACAGTCCCCAGTTCTTGAGAGGCTTTTAAAGGAGATGGGCACACACATGAAGAGTGACAATTCTCCATCAAATTAAATCTAGTATGCTAATAGCTTCCCTCTCTTTCACTTGTGCACCCTTGCTCAGTTACTCTTGGGTTTAGAGTCTTTCATTTCTTGTTCACTTAAGACTCTTTCTTATAATTTGAAATGTAGCTCAGAAGTACTTGTCTAGTCTTCCTCCTTAGGAAGCCCATCTGGATTTATCAGACAGATCCAAGAAGCATTTCATAGCAAACTTTACAATTACTTTCCTTTTCAGCCTTCTTCTCCAATCCCCACCCTACTCCTTTTTATCATTTTTTAGCCAGCCTTTTTCTATGTCAAGTCATTTTTTAGATTAAGTTTAATTTCATGAGGACATCAGCACCTTGACTAGTTTTCCCAATTCTCTCATACTATTTGGGACTTTCAGTGACTTAGATTTGCTATCAAGCAGTTGGGGGACTTATTTCCATTTACTTGGCCAGACCTTTGTGATGGACATCTAAGAGGAAATCACCTCTTCTGCTCAGCAACCTGAGACCACTAAAGACTCCTACAGGGAAACATGAGCAGGGGCTTTGGCTATTAAGGACCATCTTTGGATTTAATTTTTACTTCTGCTGGTCCACCAGCCTGAAGGAACTAAATTCAGGGGATTATTTTCCTACTTCTACTTCAAATAATATTATATATTATTATTTTACACAGGCTGAGACACCAGACCCTGGGTCCAAGGAATGGCCCTGAACTTACCACTCTACCTGTTCCTGAATAATCAATGCATGAAAGAAGTATGGCAGGAGTCTTATTCCCCACCTCTTTCCTCTACTCTTTTTTTGGGGGGGAGGGGCAGAGAAAGAGAGAGAATCTTAAGCAGACTCCACGCTCAGCGCTGAGCCCAGCACGGGGCTCAATCCCACAACCCTGAGTTCATGACCTGAGCCAAAATCAAGAGTAGGATATTTAACTGACTGAGCCACTCAGGCACCCCTCTCTCCTCTACTCTTAACATAGCTGACTGAAGACTAGCAAAAGTTCTTGCCTGTAGGAACATGTGCCTTCCTCCCTTCTCCTGTACCCACAATGGCTGGTGCAGTGGGTTAAGATTTGGGGTAAAGCACCTCTTGGGCATGTAGTATTGAAAGCTCTTTGCTCATTTCTACGTGTCCCTCTTCCCCAGAGGAAATAAGGGCAAATCATCAGGGAATAGGGAGGAAAGACTGAAGAATTAGACTCAAGATTAAAGTTTGGAGAGGGTTACAGCTTGAGGAAATGCTGAGAAGTTACCTCTTAGAATAGAATCCTAGGATGGACTAAATATTATTTACACAGAAAAAAAAAAAACTAAAGGAAAGAATGTGAGTTACTTGGAGTTGAGTTGTCAGTGAAGAATTTAGCAATTCTACACGGTAGTGACCTGCACCAGGAAGGAACAAGTCTCTGGCCTGGCTTCCTGTACCCCCAGGCACAGGTTCTGAACTGGCCCTGAAACAGGAGACTCAGCAACCAGCATACTGAAATTACATCAACTGAAATGTTATTTTCTTTCCATGGAAAAATTATAGCAAAGAGATTAAGATATGATTTAGTACATTTCAAAGAAAAATAAACATTTATTGTAATAAATAACCATAAAACAGGTCTAATAATATTCTACTTCAAAAATACTCTCATGGATTGGGAAAATAGTGAAACTTCCTTTCACAGTACTTAAATTTTCACAGAGCATTAAATTAATGGTTTAAAATTTTGACTGCTAATTCGAGGTTTGGGATTCCTCACTGCATGATCCATGGCTCAGCCCCTCACTTCTCTGTGTTCCCCATGTCTTTCTCTGTACGGTGGGGCACTTCTCCTCTCCTTTCTCAGTGAGCATTTTCTGAAATAAGTAAAATAAGACAAAAGTTTCATCCCTTAGAAGACATGATGTTAACAGTTACAAGTTTTATTTTCATACACAATTCCTTCTGAATAATCCTGTCCCCATTGTAACTCCACAAAACATAGACACACAATAAGCAAGAAGGTGCAACAGATCTAAATAAAGTTACAGAGAGACAAGTACTGGAGTTGGAGACTAGACTCAGTTATCTGTTCAACAAAACAAATCACTTTTTTAACAATACCACACTCCATTAAATTGAGATAAACACATAAGAGTTTCATAAAATAGAAAAGGTAGCCACAAATATCTTTCTTTTCCACTCCTTGGCAACACTGCACACTCCCCAACTCAGATCTTCCCTTTGTGGTGCCTTCCCCATAGCACCCATATACTTCATCAGGATCAACTTGTGCTTGTTCACATGTTGCCAATCATCACTTCTGGCTGCACTGCCAAAAGTCTGTCTGGAGAGCTTTTAAGAAACGCTGTTTCCCAGGCCCTACCCCTGAAATCCTAGCTGCATTGGTCCTGGATGGAACTGAGGCAGCCCTGATTTTAAAAGGCTCACCAGGGGGGTGCCTGGGTGGTGCAGTCAGTTAAGCGTCTGGCTCTTGGTTTTGGCTCAGTCCTGATCTCAGAGTCGCAAGATTGAGCCCTGCGTTGGGCTCTGCGCTCAGTGTGGAGTCTACTTAGGACTCTCTCCCTCTGCCCCTCCCCCCCGTCTCTTTCTCTCTCAAATAAACAAATAAATCTTTAAAAAATATAAAAGGCTCACCAGGTGATTCTAATGTGCAGCTTGGCTGGGAAACAAACATTGCATGATTGACCCAAAGAGGGGCTTTCAGTTATATAGGTAGAGAGAGCTAAAAAAATAATTACTGATGCCCCGAATATATGCCTTGCTTAGGGAATTACCTTTGTGCAGCACAGGCACAGTTGTGTCCCTGATGGCCCAAGGTATATTTCAACGTGTTATCAAGATCTATTAGTTGCAAGTGAAATTCTGCATTTAATTCCATGCTTTTGGGTAGGTTGACTATATAATTTATTCTTCAAACTAGTGAATTATGAGAATGAATTTGAGAGTTAATTATGCTAGAACAACCAGGCAAACTGGGACATATAAGCTACCCAAATTATGGGAGATTTTTCTAATTGGGAAATACTCAAACAGACTTGGGATACAACTTATTCCTTCTTGAACAGATTAATTTTCTCATTTGTAAAACTGACATAGTAGTTGACAAGTTGTATGGAAGTTTAAATGTGGACATTTTTAAGTCCTATATATAAAGGTTATGTATTACTATGTGATCCAAAATACTTGCGATCAGAGAGACTGAGACACAAAGTGTTAACAGAGGAGAATTAACAATCGTTATTCAGCATTTCCTTTTTTTTATTTACCTCCCACGGTGAATTTGGAAGTGAGCTAAAGGAAGGAATTCATAGATCCTGTCAAAAGCCTATCCTGTGAAGTGCTACCCTTATAACCTGTCAGGTGTCTTTTTCTAAACATCCTGGCTCACATATTTCCTAGGACACCAAGAAGAATTTACAGTTGCAGTGTTATGGTTGCAAAGTGCTCTGAGAACTGTAACCAATACCAAACGTCTACACTGTGTTTTACAGATTCAATGACACACAGTAGCTCAGTGAGGGCATGGCCTTCAGAGATGCCCACCACTGCTAGCTTTATTTCTTTGGTAGTTCCTTCACTGTGCTCACATTCACTCTCCTCCTGGGTAAATTTGGATAGCACTGCTCCTGTCCTTAGGTTATTTGAGGATGGAGGTGGACATGTTAGAGTCTAATACATGGAACATACACCACAAATGGCAGCCAGTGCTGTGATCATTGTCATCAGCATTGGCTCCTGATCCTCCCAGCAACCCGTGGCGTGAACAGAGTAGGTCATGGGAGGAACAGCTCTAGGGAGGAGCAGGGGAAGAGGAGAAGAGGAAGGAGAGTCATTCCTGTTTTACCATGGTGGATGGATCTGAAGCTCAGGTTTATTAGTGCAGTTTAGATTATAAGTCTGATGACTTCATCATTAGGACTCAGGGTCAGGCAGGCTCTTACTTCTTCTCATCAATCTTGAAGCCAGGGGTTTGCACAAGGCTGGCCGAAGTATCTCCTGTATCCGAAAGTCCACATTGAAGGCATAGCATAGCAGGTATTGCACAGAGCCACAGCCTTGTGCATGGTAAGCACCACTACCCTCCCTCTGTCACCCTGTCCTCTGGCATTATTTTCCTAACTTCCCTGGCCGTGCACATTTCATTTCCATATGGTACAATTGTTAGCATTTAGCAAGAAAGCGGAATATCTCCCAACACATTTAGATAATTTATTTGCAGTGCTAAAATGTGTTTATTGCCTAAGCCCAGATTAGGTTGAGCTTTTTCTTTTTCTCCAATACAAGAGAAGTAATTGAGAAAAGTGGCTAAGTGTTCTTGCAGGAACAATGGAGTCATTAAACTGGCATGCAAAAATGCAGTGATAGACACAGATGGAAGAGCAGGAATAAATGCCAGGAAAAGACATCAGAGGCGTCCGCAGCTGAGATCAGAAAGGACCAAAGAAGTCCCCCTTCTCTACTTTATCCTAGGGACATGGGGCCGACAGGAGGAAGACCATTGAGTTTATGCAATCTAGAGTTCTTTGCTTATGGACCTTGATGTACTCCTTGCAAAAAGAAGATACCCTCATGTCAGGAGTTGCTGGGTGAGCAAGTATTACCCATCCACCTGGGTCATAGGTTTCTGTATCTAAGTCAAAAGGGTTAGTGGGTTTGCCAGCCCTGCGAAGTTTATCACCAAGAGTGTAAGAGGAACAAGTGACTATGATCTTGTAAAGAATCTTTTATTCTTAACTAAATTTGAAATTGCAAATCTCAAAATAAACATGAAATTAGTCTCCTGTGTAGCACAATGCCCTATAATTTTCAGCTCCCTGGGCTCTATAAATTTCAGCTTTTGAATCCCCAGACAACATTCATATGGGTAAATGAGTTCAGTTGCCCCAAGACCTGGCTACAAGGTTAGGTACCTAATCTAAACCTAGAGCTGATGTTTGTGTTGGGAGAAAGCTGGGTGTCTTGTTTTCTCACACTGTCAATGCATGCCTTCTTCAAGGAACAATTCAGTGTAGCTCTGTTGGTTGATCTCTTGTTCTAGATAGCCACACACACCCTGGAATGCTGTCACATGCTAAGATTCTGGTTTCAAACCAGAAACATGTGGGGCACATGTGTGAATCAAATTCACAATGAAGGAAAGGTCTACTACTTCTTTCATACATCACTCTCCTCCTGAACCCAACCTCCATTTCTCCTTTGCTCATTATTTTCAGGTCTTTCTTCATTTGAAAGCTGTATGCGTTGTGGAATTTGAATCCCACCCTTTCTGCTAGAATAATCCTTTGATAAAGAAGTAGAGTGGGCAAAGCCAATTAATCAACCAGGTTGGTGGGCTTCAGCCAATAAAATACTGAGATCCATAGAAAGAGAAAGACTACAGAGGTAGAGCCATGATCCCTCTAGGTCATTTATAATTAAAACATGAAGTTAGCAGAGCCTAGGATTGATTTATCATGCTTCTTTCCTCTCCTCTTCTCTTTCCTTCTTTCCCCTTTCCTGCCCCTACACAACACAACACAACACAACACACACACACACACCTCAGAATTGGATGAAAGCCTAATGGTAATTCCATACCAACTTTTAATCTATCCAAATTACCAGGTTCCCACTGCCATATGCCAAGGTACCAGTGAGCTTTCTGGTGCCACCCAGCAATTCAGAGTTGTTATGATGGTCAGATGATAGCTACGCCCTTGTTGCAGTTTGCTTTATGAACTCCCCTTGCTTATGGGTTTTTAACTTTGCAATAATGAGCCCCTTCATGCTGAAATGGAGTCCAAGGAATGGAGAAGGGATTCCAGTCTAAATGAGAAAAGGAGAATCAAACTAAACACCCATTTTCAAACCATAAGGCAGAAGAAAACAGGGGCAGGAACTAGTTGTTAAAAATGTTGTTTTTATAGGACTCGTTGCAAAAAAAATCCCTTTTATGTAAAAGACTACCTACATTCATTGATTGAAAATAAAAATTAGAGCATGCATTTATGAGGTTTTTTTGTTTAATTTTTAGTTACAAATCTGTTCTTCATGACGTTTTCTTTGATTTGGTCATTTTCTACCTTGACTATTGAAAGATTCTCGTACAAACTCAAAATATGAATTGGCTGAATTAAACAAATAGAGAAAAACCCTTCTACCACATCTTCATATTTTACCCTTTTACTGGCCCTTGAAGAGCTACCCAAATCCTTTTATCATCAAATAGAACCCCCTTTGTCCTGTAGAGCATAGCCAACGTCCTATCACACTTGAAGACCTCATCTCAGTATCTTCCATGGGATCCTCACTTAATCTCCTTAGTTACCTTCTTCCATTCTTTCATTCCACTAATGTTTATGTACTCAAAATATAGCAGGGACAAATAAGAATAAAACTCCCAGCCCTTATTTGAATGGAAAAAGAGACAGACAATAAAGAAAATAAATATTTACCATATCTTGTATGTTTTATGGTGCCAGGTTGAGGGAAAAAATTAAAATAAAGAAGGGATGTGGTGATATTGTGTGTTTTCCCACTTCAAGAGAGTTTTGTCAAGGACCACCTCCCTGAGAAAGTGGTCCTGTCACCCCAGCTTGTCAGAAGACAGGTAATATCACCATGCTTGTTGTCTTTTGAGTTGAAACCCTCAAACAACTTTCAATCAGTTGTTCGAACAGTGTTTTTATTTAATATGTTCTGTACTCAATGTATGGGGTACTGTGAGGAAAGCAAAGAATTAACAGAAATAAAAGATAATTTTAAAAAGGTTTTGCCATTTCAAATAGATTCCACCTTCTTGAGGGTAGAAATAAACTATACTAATCATCATATACTTTAAGAACTTGATACAAATTATACTATAAAAGAGCTGTTTGCTATAGGCTGGGTGGTCCGAAAAGGCTTTATCTAGTAGCTTGCTTATGGTCTGACATAGGTGACAAGAGAAGGACATTGGAACTGAGGGGAGCAACAGGGCTTCTGCAGTCTCTAGTTCCTCAACAGAGTTTTTAAATAATCTATGGATTAATGCATTTGGAGCTCCAAGATAAGTTTCAACTTTTTTTCCAAGGCTCTCTCCTTCCAGCATACATTGTCTTCTTTCCTCGTGCCGAATTTTCTCTTTGGTGGTTTGGATAATTATGAGTTCAGTATTCAGAGCCATGTTCTCTTCAATTTTATTTTTCCTGAACCCCTCATGAGCACCAGGCTCTGCATCGGCTACCAAAATGAAAAACAAACAATCAAAAAAAAAAAAAACAGTGACCTTCCTCTCAGGGAACTTCCGAACTGGTAAATGACCTAACAGCCATACAATTATGGTAGATAATGCTCATTCTTTCTCAGAATCCACTCTTCCCTGATTTTTTTTTCACTGGGCATATGACAATCCAGAAAGAAGCAACATGTCTAGTCTCCTTTGTAGGTAAAGGTAGCCTCGCTTCTGGCCAATGAGTGGTAAAAAGAAGGGACATAACTCTTTCTTTAAAATCCATTTATGGCTGGTTTCTGCTTCTGACTGCTAAAGAACCAGTATACTTACATGAACAACTAGAAAACCAGATAAAATATATGAAACAATTCTTTCAAACATTGAGACAGTAAGCAGAACAAGGCTGTGATCACTGAGAAAACGGAAACAGAGATGAAGCCTGCTATTGGCCTTGACTTCTGTCTATAGAAGATGGCCTGAGGGGGAAGATCCCCAGCAAGTGCATGAGAGCTTGCTGAGCTGAAAAGACAAACATTGGCTTTTAAGAAGGCTGAAGCAGCCAGAATTTGTAGGACAGAGAGGAGCGATCCATACAGAGAAACATTCATAAAAATCCCTTTAACTATGTGTGTATACAGTGAAACTCCACAAAAAGCAACTGCTAGGGGAAAATAACTATCAGGGAAGTATAAGCTGAACAACTCCTAGAGCTTTAACTAGGTTGAGAGATACTCAAACTCTTTTCAGCTAGAGCAGAGAAACCTCTTTAAACCCTCAGGAGAGGGGCGCCTGGGTGGCGCAGTCGGTTAAGCATCTATCTTCGGCTCAGGTCATGATCCCAGGGTCCTGGGATGGAGCCCCGCATCGAGCCTGCTTCTCCCTCTCCCACTCCCCCTGCTTGTGCTTGATCTCTCTCTGTCAAATAAATAAATAAAATCTTTATAAACAAACAAACACTGAGGAGATTCAATAAAGAACCTAGAAGGGTCATGACTTGGTACTATGGCAGAATTAGTCCTAGAGTAAAGGCTACTCTAAACCAATCCTAACAAAGCTTAAAAACAAACAATAAAGCTTAAAAAAAAAAAACTTGGAAATGCAAACTTTGCAAGTAACCTAATAACAAGCCTACTTCAACACTCTTTAAGGGAAGAAAACATAGTAAATACTCATTATTGTAACATGCATAATATCATATCATATATCATATTCAATAAAAATTTGCTACATAAGCAAAGATGCAGCCAACTGTTACCACAAAATAGGAGAAAATACAAGCAGAACCAGAAATGACGTTGATCATGAAATTAAAAGAAAATTATTTTAAATCAACTATTACAAATGTGATCAATAGTTCCTAAAGAACAGCATGATCATAATAAAGAAATAAGTCAATAATAAAAGAACTTCTAGAGATGAAAAATACAGTGTCTGAAATAAAAATGTATTTAACAGAATTAATAATTTTTATTTATTTTTTATTAAGACTTTATTTATTTGACAGACAGAGACAGCGAGAGCAGGAACACAAGCAGGGGGAGTGGGAGAGGGAGAAGCAGGCTCTCCGCGGAGCAGGGAGCCCGATGCGGGGCTCGATCCCAGGACCCTGGGATCATGACCTGAGCCAAAGGCAGATGCTTAACAACTGAGCCACCCAGGTGCCCCCAGAATTAATAATTTTTAATAAAGAACTCTAATACATAATTTTAGTAATTATGATAAATAATTTTATAATAAATAATTTTTTCGGGTAACAAAGTCCAGTCTATTTCTAATCCAAATATTGCAAATATACAAAAATTGCCAAGACAAAGTTGAATACAACCAGATTTATTTACACAGTGCTAAAGAAATTCGAGTTCAATTTCCATTTTGTGAAATTTTGTTATAGGGTCTGGCTTTGTTGTGTAACTGACATGGGTCATTGAAACTTGATTATTCCACCACACATGCAATTTTCTGTTCCAGGAGAACAGAAAGCTTGGGGTTTTAGCGCACATGCAGTAATGATGTTAATATTGCTTTATACTTTAATAGGGAAGCAGCTGTCCCATAGCTTGGGAAGAGGGCAGAGAAGCTCAGGAAGGGAAGAAGAGACAAAAGAGGGTTGAACAATAAAGACATGGGGACCCTGAACATTTCTGTGTATGAGGATAAGGAGGGTACTTCACAGGTAGGGGACCCTGAGTAAGGGAGAAGTCAAGACTGGCTTTGAGGGTACAAGACTGGGATGATCAGGCCACCAGGGATGATGCAGCAGAGGTAGTGTCATCAGGGGTATAATTCCTTCACCCAACCCTGGGATGTAATGTGCCTCTGTGCACCCTTGTTATGACTGTAGAAACTTCTACCTGATGTGTCCCTCTTCTCCAAGGCAGAAGCCAGAACTCTCTCCACTGAGATTCCCTTTTAGGTGGGGCATAGGCATGTGACCTGGGTTCTGCCAATGTATCCCCCTGCCAGGGGATGTAATGTGCCTCTGTGGAGAAACTAAATTATTCTGCCTATGCTGAAGTATGGAAAGAGAGAGGTGGGAAAACATGCAAAATAATGGAATGAGAGTAGAAAAGGAAAAATCCTATGGTGTTAGATTGAATTAAAAGTATCAAGCTATACAGATAGACATAGATGTAAATATTTCCCAGCTTTGTCAACTGTAAGAAACTAGAAGCAATGATTCTCAATAGGAATGAACATACTAGCATCTACATCCTGGCATCTAAACATAATTTCATTTTTCTCTAAAAGGAACTAGTGATTCTTGGAAAAATGCTGATTCTAGCCTTGGGGCAGGAAAAGTTTTAGGTGTTCTTGAAACATCTTGTTGAGCTAAAAATTAAGGGAATGCTGAACATCTGATAGATCCATGTCAGAATGACACAGGAGTCAGTTGGAAGGGCTTCCCATTGGCTAAATTTGGATAATTTTGAACATCAAAGTAGAAACTGTCAGTAACATATTGCAACATATTGAATAAGAAAATAAATTAATGAGTTGATACTCGTAAGAACAAATGAATGAATGAAGTAATGAACCAGAAGGGGAAACCCTCTTTTACAAAGGAATGCCAACTAATAATGTAGAAGATATGGCAGAATGTGAAAATCTTTATTTTGCAATCATCATAGTCATAATTGATTCAGCAAATAATCATCTGTGTATGCTAAAATCATTGGTGAAAAGATTGTCAGGAAGCAAAATATTCACAGTCTCAGAGTATCACTTTTAACTACACAGAAAAATAACTTTCTAAAGAAGAAATCTAGAGTCCACCAACTTAATCAACTGATTCAACTTAATATTACCAATAAGGAAATAAACTGGTATTGGGTGGCTTATTTTAGAAATTACTGAGGATACATCATCACCTATGTAGCATTTCCACCAAATGTGTTTAATCTAAATCTAGTCATGAGAAAACAACCATATAAATTCAAATTGAGGGACATTCTTTTTTTTTTTAAGATTTTATTTATTTATTTGACAGAGAGAGACACAGTGAGAGAGGGAACACAAGCAGGGGGAGTGGGAGAGGGAGAAGCAGGCTTCCCGAGGAGCAGGGAGCCCGATGTGGGGCTCGATCCCAGGACCCTGGGATCATGACCTGAGCCGAAGGCAGACACTTAACAACTGAGCCACCCAGGTGCCCCAAATTGAGGGACATTCTGAAAAACAACTGTCTTCTGGACTCTCCAAAGCAAACAAAATCGATCAATCTAGGTGAAAGGTATATGAGTATTTATTGAACTATTGTAACTTTTCTATAAGTTGGGGAACATAACACAGAATAAACTAAAAAAATAAAAAATAAAAATAAAGGATCAGTAGGCCTTGAGTTGAATGCCTACAATATAGTCATGTTAATCAAATGCATATGTTTCATGCATCCCAATCTCACCTCCCCCCCCATTTTTAAGGGTGTTTACTTTTTTTTCTACTTGTGGTCCAGGTAAAAAATGTGTTTGGTTGCAAAATGTTGAGTAAGCAAGAGTCTTTAATATAATTAATAAGAAAAATGGCCATGAAGAAAAATAAGGAGCTTATGTATAATTAGTTGCATGGCAAAACAAGATTATGAAATGTCATTGATAGCTAGGAAATAGTACACAGTCTAAATTGTAAAGGACATCCTTCATGTGGTAGCCATCCAGAATCATATGAGCACCCTTGCTATGATTGTAGAAACTTCTACCTGATGTGTCCCTCTTCTCCAAGGCAGAAGCCAGAACTCTCTCCACTGAGATTCCCTTTTAGGTGTGGCATAGGCATGTGACTTGGGTTCTGCCAATCAAATACATCCATAGAAGTCGTTGATTTGTAATTGATCCATGTAAGGAGAGAGTATGGAAAATCAATGTTTCAGTTAGTGTGGCAGAAGACACACCTGGTTTTTGGAGCCAAGAATGGAAAGCTTCTGTCATCAAGTCACCAGTATCATCTTTGCAGTCTGGAAGGTCTGGGCTGAACCTGCCACAGCAAGTCTGTCTTTCCTAGGGCAGCTCTGGGAGTGTGGTTTGGGCTCTCTTCCTAGCTGCAAAGCTTCAGTCTGTCTCTCTAGACCCTAAGGAAACTGGTGAGCTTCCCAATTTCCTTTAACGAATTCCTTTTCTGTTTAAACTAACTAGAGTCAATTCTGGTTTTGCTACTGAGAACCCTGGTAGGTATGACACTCTAGCTGACTTCCAGATTTACCATCTCCCATAGAATCTTAGGATATTCCAGATTAGAATCCCTTCCACCATTTTCGAAGAATTGTTAATCTCACTTGCAAATACTTATATATTATGAACAGTGATGATGGGCATTATTTTGTTAAACATAAAAATATGAGGAGGATCATAATATTCACAGGGTCAGTGGTTCTTAGATTCTGAAAACATTTCCACATACGTTTCAGTGGGTCTTTTAGTTGGTCAAAACCTCAATCACATGTGGTGATTTTGAGAGATTTAATCCATACATTTCTAATTTACATTGATTCAACTCATTCAGGTGGGTCTCCAAGATGATAAAATAATGCCCAAGAAGGCAGAGGAGTCTGTTAATGATTTTTTTTTTTGCTAATTGCGTGTACTTGACTGGAGTACCTCCAATTTCAGAGAGTTGAAATACGTTCAGAACATGGCTTGATTATTTTCCTTTACCTCAATCTCAGTTTCATTTGAAGCAGTTGTGGTGGTATACTTTGTGCTGCTTATTTCCTTCGTAGCTTAGTCATTCTTCGGTTGTTTATAGATTGTAGAAATACAATCTGAGTTCAGGATGTCTTGGCAGCACTTCTAGTGAGGTTGGACTCATCTTTCCTGGGTTAAAGTTTACATGACAGGGAAATGTCAGTGATTTAGGTTCACAGTAATACTAATAGAGTAAAAACCAGTTTTGTTTTGTTTTGCCCTATCAGCCCCATTTGCTTTGGATTTAACCTGAGAGATACAGTTGTTGATGAGGCCAGAGAGGAAGGAGTAAGGAAATCTTTGCAGTTCTTGTCTAAGTCCATCAAATCCCCCTTACCAACTATCGCCAATCCATCCAACCCAGTTCAAGTCCATTGAACTAAGTTGGTTAATCTAATAGACCACTTCACTAACCGTATTTTATTTTCACTGCATAAAATTCTTTTTTTTCACCATCTGCATAAAATTCTTAATCTCCACATTATTCTATGGCTGTCCCAGGAGACTGTGTACCCTCCCCACCCAATGGTTTCTCTTCTTGGTAGAAATAAAAGAATGGCTATTTGGGATGACATTATAATTTAATCTCCTGAAAAGTTTCTTTTTATAGGAATTTTATTCATGTTCAGTGAAAATGTATTGAGCACTAGTGTGTTCATGGCATTGTGCTAGGTACTCTAGTGAATATCAGATGCCACTCTCCTTTCTTCACTATGCTCCAACCATATTGACTTTCTTTCAGTTCCTTGTCTCTGCAAGGTCTTTCCTGCCGAAGAGCTACATACATGCTGTTCACTCTGCCTAAACTTCCCCCTACCTTGTCTATCCCTACAAATAGGCACATGCTGTTCCTGGCTGACTCTGTCTTACTCTTGAGGCCTTGGATTAAATGTATATTCCTTTGGAGAAGCCTTTTCTAACTACTCAACGTAAGTTTTCTCTCCTAGCACCCTCTGCCTTCATAGCACATACTTTTTGATTAAATATTCAGCAAAGGGAAAAGGCACATGGGGGGATGTCCATAGAAGACCAGGCACAAGCTTCTAAGGATCCTCTTCCAGTGTAGTCACATAGGATGTGCTCATTTCCTCCAGTGATGACTTGTGACAACATGTCACAACAAATCTCATTAGAGACTCCAGGGTTTTTACTGGGGACTAGTCACGTAGGTACCCTCTGCCTAGCAAGTATAAAAATTTCATATTCCAAGAATGAACGCAGGAATTCACCATAAACCACATTATTTGTGTAAACACTTTGGGCACAGTGAGCCCCTCTTATGGTCTGGCAATGGTGAGAACCCTCCCTAAATCCAAGTTCCCAGATGCCAGCCAATGGCCAACCTTATAAGCTGGTATTTTATAGATAGCTGTCTACTTTAACTCATTTCTCCCCATCTATCCTTTATGTGTTTATACATGTATTTATTTCTCTAGAAAAGGGAATGGCTTTTGGATTTGTATTTTAATTTCAATCCATGTTAAATAAACCATGTTTTCCTTCTTAAATGATGTAACATTAATCTAATACCTGTTTTCAGTAGTCTGCAAGAGCCAGTTGGTACCTGCTTGCAAGAGCCTATTGTTAAATGGCCAAGAATTTTGTGAGCTCCACGTTGGTAGCTTGAAATCACCTCTGGCAGGAATATCTACACCATCATAATTGGTGAATACTAAAATTAGGGCTTTTCCCACCTGTCTGGAGAGCTGGTTTTTAAACATTTACCAGCACACCATTGCCTATGTTTGTGTTCCAAGGGAAAGGGTGGGAGAGTAAAAACAATAAATTTTCACAGCTACCAAGTAAAACCCTTACTTACATTTATTTATTCATTTATTTAATAAATGTGAAATACAGAAAAAGACAAGTTTTCTGCCTTTACAGAGCTTACTATCTAGTGGGGGAGACAGATAATCAAACAAAAATGTAGCAGATCAAATTATTCTCACATTAATATATATTTTCCTTCACTAGCATAGGAGACTTAAAAGAAAGGGAGGTATTTTTCCTTGTACTCTAAGAAGCTTTATCTATGCCAGACTCTCCAATTTTTAATAAATGTGGTGATACAGTGTTCCTGAAGACAACTTCCCTCCCTGCAAAAAATAAATGATCAAGCTTTTGTTTTGGGAATAAAGGACAAATGAGAGAGCCTGGTCTTGGCAGAGGGAAGGCAGAACTGCCTTCCCACAGGAAAAGGTGCTGGTTTTTCTGATCTGGGGGAGAGCAGCGTACTAAGAGTAGTCCACCCCGGGGCGCCTGGGTGGCTCAGTTGGTTAAGCAACTGCCTTCGGCTCAGGTCATGATCCCGGAGTCCACCCCTTTTCCCACAATCCTAGGAGACATTTTATAACATGAAGTGCTTTGAGGATGACCGAGGCTCTGAAGGAATGGCACATGGAGGTCAGAGGGGTAACACTAAGAGGAACAGCCTTGGGAGCCAGACTAAAGATCCTTGTGCTCCCAAGCAGCAAGGAGCAAACAGCAACTCGATCTCACTCCAGACACTGTTCTAATTGTTTTGCATACTTTACTACTTTTAACCCACACAACAGCCCTGTGAGGTTTTTTTATACGAGAGGAAACTGAGGCACAGCAAGGCTAGACAACATCGCACATACCTGGGAAGTGTCAGTTTTATACTTGGTTTGGCCCCAGAAGCCACTGAAAGAACCACACAGTGTTTTTGCTTACAGATATTAGATTTTCTTTCTTTTTTTGAATTTCATTGTATTTATTTTTTTCCAGATTTATTGCACTACAATTGATATATAACACTGTGTAAGTTTACGGTGTACCATGTAATAATTTGATATATGTATGTGTTGCACAATGATTACCACCGTAAGATTGGTTAGCATCCATCACCTCACATAGTTACAGTTATTTTTTCCTGTGATGAGAACTTTTAACCTTGCAAATATGCAATACAGTGTTGTCAACTGTGATCACCATACAGCACATTTATATCTCCAGAACTTATTCATCTTATAACTGGGAGTTTGTACTCTCTGGCTACTTTTAGCCATTTCCCTCACCCCACACCTCCTGCATCTGGAAACTACCAATCTGTTCTTTGTTTCTATGAATTTGCTTGTTTTAGACTCCACATATAAGTAAGATCATACAGTATGTGTCTTTGTCTATCTGGCTTTGACTTGTTTCACTTAGCATAATGCCCTCAAGTTTCATCCATGTTACAAATGGCAGGATTTCCTTGTTTTTATGACTGAATAATATTCCTCTGTGTGTGTGTCGTGTGTGTGTGTGTGTGTGTGTATCACATTTTCTTTATCCATTCATGTGCTGATGGACACTTAGGTTATTTCCATATATTGGCTATTGTAAATAATGCAGTGAATATTAAAGATGTAAATATCTCTGAGAATGATTTCCTTTCCTTCAGATATCTACGCAGAAGTGGAAAGTTTGGATCATATGATTGTTCTATTTTTAATTTTTTGAAGACCCTTCATACCGTTTTCTGTAGTAGCTATATCAACTTACATTCCCACCAAGTGCACAGGGGTTCCCTTTTCTCCACGTCCTCACCAACACTTGTTTTGTTTTGTCTTTTTGATAATAGCCATTCTGACAGGTGTGAGGTGATATATCACTGTGGTTTGATTGGCATTTCCCTGATGATGAGTGGCATGGTGTAACTTTTAATGTGCCTGTGGGGAATTCGTATATCCTTTTTGGAAAAACGTCTATCCAAGTCCTTTGCCCGCTTTTTAATTGAGTTATTTGGTGATGTTTATGTTACTTGGGTATGAATTCTTTACATAGTTTAGAAATTAACCCCTTATCAGATATGCAGTTTACAAATATTTCCTCCCATTCTATAGGTTGTCTTTTCATTTTGTTGATGATTTCTTTTGCTGTGCAGAAGCTTTTTAGTTTGATGTAGTCCTACTTGTTTATTTTTACCTTTGTTGCTTGTGCTTAGAGTGTCATATGTATAAAATCATTGCCAAGACCAGTGTCAAGGAGCTTTTTCTTTATTTTTTCTTCTAGGAGTTTTAGGGCTTCAGGTCTTAACATTTAAGTCTCAATCCATTTCAAGTTCATTTTTATGAGTGCTATAATATAGGAGTTCACTTTCATTCTTTTGCATGTGATATCCAATTTTCTCAGCACAGATATCATATTTTCTCAAAAGTGGGCATTAAATATTGTTGTCAGTGTATTTCAAGTGCATTTTTAAATTGGGAACACACTTGAGTCATGTTTCCATGCCTCTCCATAGTCGTATATTCTCTAAATGGATAAAATTCAAAATGCCTCCACTATCAGCATAGTGTGCTATACATATAGTATTTTAAGTTATTGTAAAATCGACCTCTCTCTCAGGTTGCTTCTGAGTCTTGCACTTGGGAGTCTCATTTCCCTCTGGGTTTCATTTTGGCCATGCTTACTTCTCTGTGAATCTGCTGCAAGCCCTAAATCAAAAAGGATGCTTTTGAATCAGTATGTTCACCCAGTGTGCTATTCTGAAGGAAGTTCAGTTTTAGTTACAGTAACCGTATTTTTTTCACTGCACAGTTTTCTGCTTGTGCTTTGTCCCTTTCCATACAATTTTTCCATAGACTCTCTCATCTACCTGGAAGTCTGAAAAGAAAGGGACATGCTTTAAAAGAGTTCAGAAATATGCTTTAAAAATATGTTCATCAAGAAAACTTCTCCTTAAAAATTGAGTCTTCTAAAAACAGTATTTCTTGCTGAAATTAGTTCAGTGCAAATAAATTGTTCAACTGAGTGTAACAATGAGACTACAACTACAGAATGTTTGCCTGGAAAATGGCCAACACTAATTCGCAGAAATCTGTTCCTATCATATCTGTTCTTTGCCTGCCTACCTTGTTGCTCTCTTCTCATCTTTTGGTCAAATAAATAAAGTATACGGAACATCATTTTTTCAAGTCCCCTTTGCCAGAATATTTCTCTGGAATCCTTTTCCCTCCCATTCCACAATCATACTAACAAAAATCACATATCAGTGAGCAAATATTCTCCTCTTTAACTGAAGTTCTGCTATTTGAGCTCCCATTGCCAAAGCCAGCATGATTTGAACATTCCTCTTCACCCAATATCAGTCCCCATCAGATAACCATTAAATGAATAGAGGCTGCAGGTTAGAAGGAATGCTAACAATGCAGATGAAGTCCTGATAACTGGCAGCTGTGAATTAATTCAGCCAGCTCACAGCCCAGAAGGGTGACTGTCAACGGGAGCAAAGGGTGCTGGAGAGACTGGGCCACAGTGCCTGTAAATTACAGCACCTCCCCCTAGGCCAAGCAGCCTGGCATTTTGTATCTCAAGTCATCACAGGAATGGGACAAATTCCATTGTCCTATCTGGCGACTGCTCACCATGGCAAATCAATTCCCTGTGACAGTCGGAAAGGGGAACAGTCACGTATTTTCACCCACAGGAATGAATTAAAATGATTCACCATGAGGGAGCCACTGACCCAACTAGGCACTGAGAAAAGGGTCAGTTGACCTCAAGCCATTCCATTTACTGGTTTCAGACTCAGAATTCCATAGACTATTAAGTCTGGTAATATGCAGAAGAAAGAGCACTTTCACCTGAATATTTTAAAGCAATCACAATCACCTATTACCTACTTATTTCTAGGTTGGCAAAAGAATATATAAACAGAGCCTTGGGGATTTTTTAGTTCTAACCTTACCCCTCTACTCCACCTCTGATCTGAGTGGCCTGCTTTTTTATTGGAATTTACCTTCACCATCAGCAGGAACCTATTGTTTTGAGCATCTAAGCCTCAAAGCCAACCTCTGTTCAATTTGGGTGTTTGTGTTCTCTGGACTGGTGATTTTACGTGGAGAAACACTTAGTGTATTCCTGAGTTTGGCCAGTAGATGGAAGCATTTTTGACCGTGTGACACCTCAGCTTCCAAGTCCTGGAAAAGAACACTGGTTTCCAGGAAAAGCTGAGAAGCTGAGTCCCTAGACCTACTGTCTGACATAGTATCTTGTTTGTGTAGGGAACATTGTTCCAAATAAGAAGTAGTGTGAATATTTTGAAATAACCAGGAAAGGAGAAATTAGAGAGTAGAGTTTCCACCTAATTCTCGGTTTCTTCACATGCTTTTAATTTAGCTGTGTAAAAGTCAGGTCATATTTATAACAGCTTCTGGTTTAGAATAAATACAGTTCTCCTGAAATCCCAAAGTGATTTATAAAACTCCATCTTTAACCAAAGGCCAATGAGAGAGAAGAGTTTATTTAACATAAGTATTCTGCCCTGCTGGCTGAGAAACTGGGTTCTAAAACAAACTATCTTTCCACTGTGACCTTATAATATCTCCTTTATCTGTGTTTCTTAAGGTTGGCAGATTTTAATTTAGAAACCACAGGATATTTTTGACAGAAATGTCAAGGAGATTGTGGTTATTACTAACCATTGGCAATGACTCAAATATGGGACAATTATGTGTCTTGACAAAGCTGATCGTTGGACTGGTATCGAAACTGAAATAATAATCACTCTCTTACTCTCTGTCTCCTAAAGCTGAAACTCAAGGCATGTGCAAATAAAGCCTTGAATGATGTTTCTGCCACTGAAAGAAGTCAAGTCTCTGGCCTGTACTTTGAATCATACCAGAGGGAAGATGGGCAGGCCTTGATGCTATTATCACACCTTGTACTAGGGCATTCTCCAGCCAAAGCTCCAGTGTTCTATTATAGATAAAGGTATCCCGGGAACACCTTGGTCCTTCAAAATAAGGAACAACTTAGAAACCTTGCTGAGGAGCACCTGGGTGGCTCAGTTGGTTAAGTGTCTGCCTTTGGCTCAGGTTGTGATCTCGAGGTCCTGGGATGGGGCCCCATGTTGGGCTCCCTGCTAAAGGGGTGTCTGCTTCTCCCTCTCCCTCAGCCCCTCCCCCCTTTTTGTGCTCTCTCTCAAATAAATAAATAAATACATATATAAAAAAAAGAAACCTTGCGGATTTACTCACCTAAATGTGTTCTTTTCAGACTAAAGAAAAAATATATATATACCTATATATATTATTATATATAATATTTATATATAATTTATATAAGTAATATTTATTTATATAATTTACTTTTTTTATTCATATACAAGCATACCCAGAATGAAAGACCACACAACCATACAAGAGAGCAAGTGTAAGGCAAATACGGATTTATTCATTTAATCCCGTGACTCTAGAGCTGGCCCCAGGGAACTGCCCTGACCTGGAAACAGGAAGTTATATGACAAATAAGAGGAAGTACAGTACTATTTCGGTCCTACCACTGATTTTCTTTTCTACTTCCCACTGATCTCAATGTTTTATTTCAGAAACAGACTTTTTGGAGGAATTCTCTATTTGTATTTCTTCACTTCCTACTCTTTCTTCAACCTGCAGAAGTCCAGGTCCTTCCCTTTAAGCCCGACATGTCTTTCACAAAGGTGACCAGTGACCTCGTCATTTCAGAATCTAGTGGAAACTTTTCAGTGATTAGTTCAACCTCTTAGCAGCATTGAACTGCACTGAACATTATTCCTTCTTTGTCAAAACCATCTCTTGCATTGGCTTCTTCAGCATACACTGTCCTGTTTCCTCTGTGCCATTTCCCTGTATCTCAGAATTAGGTCTTTGACCTTCTACATTTCTCACTTTTTAGTCTCTCCCTAGGCCAGTTCAATCACTTCTGTAGATGCACTTACCACCTCTGTGCTGATATTTCATCTATACATCTATTTCCAACCCAGATACGTCTCCCACTCATAGACATGTAAGTAAAAATATGCACTGCAGTGTTTTTGAAACTGTGAGTCATAATCCATTAGTGGGTCCAAAATCAGTTGAGTGAGGAGAGACCAGCATTTGAAAAATGAAATGTGGAATAGAATAGAATAGAAAATATCAGAGTGCCTCACACTTATATAAAGTAATTATTATTTAAGGAAACTTTTTCATTTGTGTGAGAGTATGGGATTATGATGTTAAACATATTTCTTTCTCTGGTTCATGGTCAGAAACATTGCAAAGACAACTCCACAGAGACATTTCAAAGATAATCTATATAACACCTGATCAAAAATGAACTTCTTGTATTTAACCCCAAATCTATTTCTATTGCAGAAAATCCTATTCCTAGTTAGTTGATACAGTTACCTAAGTCAGGAACCTGCAGGTTGCTTAAAGTTAGCTTCTCCTTCACCCCAGTCATGCACAAATTCTGCAAATTTGGCCTCCTAATATGTTTACAACCCAATACTTCTCTCCATCTCCATAGTCCCAGGCCAGATCAGGCCACCAAGGTCCTTCTCGTGGACTATTGCAATTGCCTCTAACTGGATGAATGCATCAGTAATGAATGATGAATGCATCAGACAGTGAGGTAAACATATGAAATGATTAGCTTTTTGTGAGAAAAATACTCTAAAAAATAAAATCAAGTTAATATAAAAGGCTGAGATAAATTCACAGATGATACATTTTTAACAGACTGCTATGAGATTTGGGCAACACACTTAATATTTTAAGACTGATAACAACCAATACCATTCCTTGGATTATTGTCAGAGAAATACAGAATAAATTAATGACCATTTGCACTATGGAGCTGACCTAAAATGTTTTTCTTAAGTTTGTAGGGAGATAAGAATCCATAGTTACCCAAATTCTGACTGCAGCCATGAGAGCCACTACAGAAAAGATTGCTGGGGTGGTGGCACCTGGGTGGCTCAGTTGGTTGAGCATCTGACTCTTGATTCAGCTCTGGTCATGATCTCAGGGTTGCAAGATTGAGTCTTGCATGGGCTCCATGCTGGGTGTGGAGCCTGCTTAAGATTCTCTCTCTCCCTCTCCCTCTGCCTCTCCCCCACCCCCATTCACACACTCTCTCTCTCTAAACAAACAAACAAAAAAAGATTGCTGGAGATTTGGGAAAATGCTATTGATGCTATTAGCTATTGTTTCAGTAGCACCGTGAAATTCATATTTACCCCTCCTCAAGGGCTACTTTCCTAGGCTATAGCTTATATAAATAAAACCAAACATGTGTCATGTCATATACAATACATTCCCTCTTACTTTCCACCATCAAATTTAGTTCCTAGGCTAAGACTGTATTTTATTTCTATTAAGCTTATGAGTAAAAACCCTGACTCAGACTTTCAAACTAAACTGAGCTGTTTAGTTTTGCTGCCTCTCCCCCAACAGTGCCACCAAATTTTAATTTACGGAATAGTAAACGTGTTCTTACTTGGGTGAAAAATGGAGAATGGTTTACTAGCAGTAATCAGCAGTAGTATTTGATGGAATTCATATGTGGATCCATTATGTGATTTAGCCTAAGGATCAAGGCCCTGAAATACAACTTACTGTGGGCACACCAGAATCTAACCAACTAAACCTAGTGAAGGCAAGTCAGATTTCCCATTCAGGGTTTTGTCCAGAAAAAACTCCCACTCAACCTGGCAAGAGTTAGTGTTAATTCTGAAGTTAAACTGACCTTATTGACCTAAGCCACAAAGTAAATAAAGTGATGTCTAATAACTACATAGCCTCCCAAAGGATTTCTCAAGTAAAGGCTTCAAGTGCTTATCATTGTTTATTGATAATAATTTCTATACATTTATGGAATAAAGAAAATCTATAGCTCCTCTCCCGAGTTTATTCAAGACAATTGACTCATAAGAATACCCAGCTTCTTTGCCATACTACCAACTCCTTCTAAAGCACTTTTAATAGTGGAGATGGGAGCCTTGGCTGTTATCAGGGTTGGCGACGTTGTTCTTCTTTTTCTGGGTATGATGCTCCTTGCAGCCCCTTTCTGTCTGCAGGACAGACAGGCTTTGTGAGCAGGAAGTGAAGCCGAAGCCACAAAGCATGAAGCCTGTGGAGGCAGGCGTCATGGGCTCTGGACGCCTGCAGAAAAAGTTGAAAATGAGCCAATGTGTGAAAAAATTGGGAGGTGTTCTAAAGCCCTTTCAAAACATCAAAAGCCAAGTATCATAAGAAAAGGAATAAAGAAATAAAAGCTGCCATTTTTATAACCTTCTCAGGATTACTACCAATTCTATGAAACCTGAAAATATTTTATTGGATTAATGTTATTCATAACTATAAAAATAAAAAAGACATGTTTTGAAAGATCAAGTAAATGTAAAAATAAAACTTTTTGAGGAAGGAAACCTTTGAGAATGAACATTTGAGAATTATATCAAGCCATTGGACAATGATTTCACCTGACTGGATCCCACGGTAAGCCTGGGGATTATCCAATAGTCATATGTGAAGCTCATCTCTGAGTGTGTATGCATTTCTGCATCATATCTGAAGGCCAGGAAGGAAGACAAATTACCCAGAGCAGCAGAGCTGCCTTTCTTCCTATGAGTTGTACCTGTTGATATGGATCCAATTGTAGAGATTAAAAAGTGGCCTTAATCAGGATTTAGGTTAATATATCTACAAAGATTGTGGGCGCCTGGGTGGCTCAGTCGGTTAAGCGACTGCCTTCGGCTCAGGTCATGATCCTGGAGTCCCGGGATCGAGTCCCACATTGGGCTCCTTGCTCGGCGGGGAGTCTGCTTCTCCCTCTGCCCTTCCCCCCTCTCATGCTCTCTCTCTCTCTAATAAATAAATAAATAATTCTTAGGGGCGCCTGGGTGGCTCAGTTGGTTAAGCGACTGCCTTCGGCTCAGGTCATGATCCTGGAGTCCCGGGATCGAGTCCCGCATCGGGCTCCCTGCTCGACAGGGAGTCTGCTTCTCCCTCTGACCCTCCCCCTTCTCATGTGCTCTCTCTCATTCTCTCTCTCTCAAATAAATAAATAAAATCTTTAAAAAAAAAAATATCTACAAAGATTGGAAAGGCATTTTCAGATGTCAGAACTTTCAAACTCATGTGTCACTAGAGTATCAACTCTCTCCAAATCTCCTAAAATATTTGTCACCTTTGTGTGCAAAACATTGAAAAATTCATATTTCTATTAAAAGACTTTTTAAAAGATTTATGTTTAATGATATGGAGCTGCACAGCTCAGTGTGGTAGTCACTAGCCACACGTGGCTATTTAATCAAAAACTAATGATGTATTATATGGTCACTAACATAGCATAATAAAATAAAATTAAAAAAATAAATTTAAATTAATTAATAAGGTTTAGTTTTTTTTTTTAAGATTTTATTTATTTATTCATGACAGACAGAGAGAGAGAGAGAGAGGCAGAGGGAGAAGCAGGCTCCTGAGGAGCAGGGAGCCCGATGCAGGACTCGATCCCAGGACCCTGAGATCATGACCTGAGCCGAAGGCAGACGCTTAACCATCTGAGCCACCCAGGTGCCCCAAAATTAATTAATAAGGTTTAAAAAATCATGTTCCTTAGTTGTGCTAGCCACATTTAAAGTCCTCTACGGCCTCATGTGACTACTAACTACCATATTGCACAGCACAGACATAAAATATTTCCAACACTGCAGAAAGTGCTATTGAACAGCCCTGATCTAAAACAACTTTTCCCAGTGTATTCTGCAGGTCACTAGCTGTAGACTCTTAATAGAGGATACTGTACAGGGAATTCTGAGTTAACAGTTTTTTTCTGCAGCTTTTTTTACTGTCCGTTTCTAAGAAGAGGCTCTGGGATATAGGAATTTCCTAAACCAATTTAAACATCTAACTTTTCTCTTGTGGAGGAACTCCAAGGGCAATGTTCTGTGGGGCAAACTTTGGGAAATGTGGATTTGTAGAATAAGTAGTTTGACATCATGGACTATGCCTAACTTATCTTTTTCTCCCCATTCTGTGTCCAGAAAAATGCCTCACATATAGTAGGTGTGTGCTGTTGGCTTAACTGAGCCAACTGTTAAGGCTAAGAGAAAGAGAAAGCGGTAAACAAATACAGGGTGAGAACCATCTATTTCTTAGACTCCCAAACCAGTTGCATTCTCCATTGTGGTCACCAAATAAGGTAAAGCCACAACTCTTCTACATCCAAGTACACACAATTTTTTAATTTCTACATTTGGATTCACCCCTCTGATGGACACCATTTCAAATTTTTATTTGTCTATTTATTTATTTTGAGAAAGCAGAAAACATTCTAAAAGGTATATTCTCCTGAATTACTTAACTTGCTAAATTAAGTTTGGTTAGAAATTGCTTAAGACTTTGATCTCTCTCATTGCACTGGAAATAAAGAAGTCTAAAGGCTCCCCAAACCCTCTGTCTTTATAGTATTGCAGTTCAGACAAGTTCTAATGAAAATTTGATGCTTTAAAAACAATTTAAATTTTCCTTTTAGTGACATATCCTACCAAAAGCTGGCTGGAGCCTGGGATGTAAGAGAACATCTTTTCCAAGGAAAACCACAAATTCTTCTTTCAAAAAATTCCTCAATATACTATAGTTTATTTTTCTTTTAACTGGATCCTCCTTAAAATCTCCATGCCTTGGTTGTCCTACCTCTAAAACAGGATAAATAATCTGAGGCCCTAGTAGGATGTTAGAAGAAAAATGATGATGAGGAAATTGTTTTGATCTCTGCAGAGGCCAGGTCCTAAGCAAACTCTCCACAGCCTTCCCACCCCTGAGTCTGTGCTTTCCTTTGCCTGACATCTTTCTCTTTTACATCCAAAGACCCATCTCTTCCAGGGGCTTTACCTTCTTTATCCCTTTTCAGAATGCCTATAGTGTTCACCATTGAAACTCTCACACTTGGCTTGGTCCTTGGTCTTCCTTCCCTTAGGTGCTAAATTTTATGCCAAGGTCTGTTTCCCAGATGAACTGAATGGCTCTTTAGAACAGAGGTCAAGATTTAGTGATGTCTTTGTTTCTTGATCACTTAGCCCAGTATCATGCAAGTACTAGTTCAATAAATAATGATTAAAAACAGCCTCACACACTGCTTAGAGTAGATTAGTTAATAATAGAACTTACTTTATTTAAGATTTCCTAATTTAGACTTTGTGGTAATACATTGAATAGGCAAATACTTGGCAAATTAAATAGCAAAAATATAATTTTTATAAATTTGACCTACATAAAAAATCATTTTAAGATTTTTAGGTATATGCAGTCATACAACAATGATTGTGATCATGCATAAGGTAGCTAAACTAGAATTTACCTAACTCTTCCTTTTTTCTTTTTTTTCCTAAATATTTTATTTATTTATTTATTTATTTATTTATTTATTGAGAGATAGGGGCAGGGGAAGAGGAAGAAGAAGAAGGAGAGACTCTCAAGCAGACAGCACACTGAGCGTGGAGCCTGTCGAGGGGCTCAATCTCATGACCCAAAATCATGACCCTGAGCCAAAACCAAGAGTTGGACACTTAACCAACTGAGCCACCAAGGTGCCCCTCTCCCTTTTCTCTTGATAGCATTTTTTATTGAGACGTACTTCATATAACCTAAAATTTACCATTTCAAAGTATGCACATCAGTGGATTTTAATATAATCACAGCACCACTACTATCTAATTTCAGAACTTTTCCATTATCCCCCAAAGAAACTATATACCCATTAGCAGTTAACCCAATTTCCCCCTTCCCCCATCCCTTGGAAGCCACTAATCTGTTTCTTATCTCTATGGCTTTGCCTGTTTCAGACATTTCATATAAATGGAATCATATAGTAGTGTCCTTCTGCGTCTGGTTTCTTTCACTTAATATATTCTCAAGGTTCATCTGTGTTGTAGCATGTATTAGTACTTCAGTTCTTTTTATAGCTGAATACTATTCTATTATATGGTTATGCCACATTTTGTTTATCTGTTCATCAGCTGATGGACATTTGAACTGTTTATATTCTTTGGCTGTAATGAATAATGCTGGTATGAACACTTGTGTCCAAGTTTTTGCGTAGACATTTGTTTTCCATTCTCTTGGGTGTGTACCTAGGAGTGGAATTGCTGTGTGCACTCTTTTACTCTTTATGTAAGTCTTTGAAATCACATATTTTTATATCATTCTTATATAGGCACTGAAAGAGATTTCTGAGAGATTTCTCTTTGCTAGCATGTTGCAAACCAAGTGATTGTTCTGAGCATGCCTTTTTCTGAAGATAGTTTAATGCAGACTAATGTCTCCACAATGACTTCACTTAGTTTCTTGACTCTTCCATGGGGTGGCTTGAGAGGACCCAACCTCCCAGCCTTTCAACACAACGGGCCTCCTCAGATAAATATGTAAACTGGCTGTACAGTGACAGGTTAGGACAAGTCCCCTGGCAACTTCCAGCCAAATGGCTGCCCTGAGTCCCTCCTAATAGGAGTCTGGGGCCACTACTGCTCTTGTGCCATCTTTCCTAGATCCCCTTGCCTCTGGAGTCACTGGAGCTGTTTGGCTAAGAGGCTGGCAAAATAAATGCCAGCCCATCATTTGGCATCATTATGGGAATGTTGTTCTGTGACATGTGTAAGAGTTGTGTGGGATAGGAGGGTAGACTCAGTCCCTAATTTATCATGGTATTGAGGGAAGATCAAGAACAGAGAGGTGGGGATTGCTATGAGTGACCCAGCAGCAAGAGCTCCTCTTTGAAGATAACTATGAGAATGAAACAGCCCACATCCAAGAGCCTGTTTCTACTTTGAATAAAGCTAATTGCTGATTTAGGAAAAAGAAATGTAAAGATGAAAATTATAACCTATTTTCAAGTTCAGAACAATAAATTTGTTCCTAAGGGTCTAAAAATGAATTAGCAAAGTTCTTCATAAAATAAAATTATTTTAGTAAGTCACAACCAGCATTATTTTTACTGGGATGGAACGGGATGGGATGGGATAGACTAGATTAGAATAGAATAATGCATTACCCAAGTAACAAGGAAATCTATTGTTTCATCAAACTGTGTCTCAGTTGTATGCGGTGTGTGGGTGTGTGTGTGGGTATGTGCATGCACATGTGTGCTTATGCACTCATAAACATGCACACAGAGCTGGGTCATGATATAAAATGCATTACTCTGGATCACCCTCAGAAATGTCTGAAAAGTTCTTTATAGATCTTGGATACCAGCCCTTTATCTGCAGATATTTGCAAATATCTTCTCCCATTCTGAGGGTTGCCTCTTTGTTTTGTTGACTGTTTCCTTTGCTGTGCAGAAGCTTTTTATCTTGGTGAAGTCCCAAAAGTTCATTTTTGCTTTTGTTTCACTAGCCTTTGGAAATGTATCTTGAAAGAAGTTACTGTGGCCGATGTCAAAGAAGTTACTGCCTCTAGGATTTTGATGGATTCTGGTCTCACATTGAGGTCTTTCATCCATTTTGAGTTTATCTTTGTGTATGGCATTAGAGAATGGTTGAGTTTCATTCTTCTATATATAGCTGTCCAATTTTCCCAGCACCATTTATTGAAGAGACTGTCTTTTTTCCATTGGACTTTCTTTCCTGCTTTGTCAAAGATTATTTGACCATAGAGTTGAGGGTCCATATCTGGGCTCTCTATTCTGTTCCGTTGGTCTATGTGTCTGTTTTTGTGCCAGTACCATGCTGTCTTGGTGATCACTGCTTTGTAATATAGCTTGAAATCAGGCAACGTGAAAACTGTGCCTCTGTAGGAATCTTCTATTAATTTTTCTTGTTTCCTGATATCAGTGGGCATTTGCACACATTTCTGAAATTCTTCCTGGCTTATATATAAAAACACTATTTGTGTCTGAAGCAGAGGCTAATTCCCATTTTGATCATTCCCCTGCAGCCAAAAGTTGTGTAAGAGATATTTGTGGTATCTTTTATATGAAAGGCCAGATGAGGTGTGCTGTGGCATGTCAGAAATAAAGATTTCTGGAATCGCTAAATGTTTTTAAGAGAAAACAGAGCTATCAATCTTCTCTATCCCCAGGAACATTCCAGATATGCTTAAAGCATTGTTCTAGAGGTGTGACTGAGGAAGCCAAGGGAATTAACAAATAGCCTGAGAGCAGGTGTGGCACAAAACATTGCAATGTTTCATCTAGAAAACCCAGTCTGTCCTTCACATACATTGCCACACAAAATGAACAGCCTCCAAGCCAGTCTTAATATGCATGTCTCCTAAACAATGGGGAAATGTATAACGTCCTTTTTAATGGCATAAAAAGGATAGTAAAACCCATGGTACATTAATGAGCACTGCCATTAAGTTTCCTGTTTGTACTAAATGTCCATTTTATGGAAACCCAAAGAAGGAAGGTTCAGTGGACCTGTATTAACACACTTCCTTTCCAGCCTCAGTTCTCACACCAACTCCTGTAGGACACAGACGTATACACCATTAAACCTTCACAATGTCAGAGCAACCACAGAAACAGGAACATTTTTCCAATGAGGGTCCTGGTTGTGTTTATTTTGTGACCAGTATTTCCAGGCTTTAACTCATATCTCAAACACTCCTCAACATTTTTAGAAACCTGTATAGATTCCAGATATCTTTCCTCAAAGCCCAACTTTATCTCTTTTCCTTTCCCCATTTCACTCACAGAAACAATCTTTGATCTTGACTTCTTACTTGTATCCAGCTTCAAATTTCCAAATTCCTGCAAGAAACTTGGATGGCTGGTTTTCCCACCAGTTTCAACATTTCCATCACCCAAACTCTTCTCTCTTAAATCTGAAATGAAGAGCCTTCTCTTTTCATGTAGCATTCCAATCATTGCTTCAAGCAAGAACTCCAAACATCATTTTGAAACTCTTCATCCACCATGTCTAGTCTATAAATAAGATCTGTTATTTATTCCTTTGGAATGTCATTGAGATTAGTCTCTTATCCATTTACACTGGGACCACCATATTCATGGTTGTAGTCACCTTCCGCCAGAATTATGGCTAGCCTCCTTCATTCTCATTCAACTGATGGGAAATTATAGGCAGGAATATAACTTAAAATTTTATTAAGAATGTGCTATGTGTCTAACACTATACTAGTCACAGAATAAACACCATAATAAATAAGACTCAGTCTCTGACATCAACTTGCTCAGAATCTTTTGGCTGTTATTACTGAACTGATACAAGGCATTCTTAAACATTACTGTCACCATGTCACTTTCATACTCTAGAATCTAGGATTAAGTACAAATGCTCTTACCTGACTTTTGTGGTCTGTGCTATTTGAAATGACTGTATAATCTACCTTATTCCCCTTAATTTCCTGACATGGCTCATTTCATGCAATAAGCTGTACCCTCTACCTGCCTCCTACATGCTCCATATGCTTCTTAACCTTTACTTCTGGTCTCCCTTCCTGGAGACCTTTTTCTCTCTTCCCTTCACACAAAACGTACCCATCCTTCAGAGTCTGTTTGGCAGTCCACCTTTTCCACAAAGCCTTCTGCAATTTTCCCAAAGCACTTTTCTTTTCCTAATTCCCATTGTGCCTGTAAGTGGAAGAAATTTCTACCTCAGGCCACTCACTGTGGTATTTATAGTATCATATGTTTCAGGTGCCCCTACAGATAGAACATAAACTTTTGGATCTTTTCAAATATTTAATATCAGCCCCTTTCTATGTAGCACTGTGCCCAAACAATAGATTTAGCCTTCACCAAGTACACTCTTCCATTTCACCATTTCATGATTTTATTTATGATATGTTCAGTGATAATGGCCTCTGCCCGGCCCAGGGTTAAAAACTGAGGGTATAGGCATATGCAAATAAATATTTCCTGATATCAGAAATAAATACACAGCGTAACAGAAGCCTGGAGGAAAGAGAGATTAACTTGTCTGAGGAAGTTAGTAGGAGCCTCCTGATGAAAGGGAGGCTCTTTCCTGCCTAGAATATCCTTTGTTTCTTATTTAACTAGCAAATTTTACTCATCCCCCATGAATTAGCTCAAAGCATACCTCTTCTCTGGAGCTTTTTTTCATCAACAAAAGAAGGAATAAAAGATCCAGAGAAGTATGATGATTTGTCCAAATGATGCATACCCTTTTTTCATGTGTTCCCTATGAGTATTTTTGTCTTTGATATTTAAGTAATTCTGCTTATAAATTTCATTTTAGATTTTTGTGGTAACTAGATATAAAGGATTATCTTGGACATTTTATCCAGGTGTGTTAAAGTAGTTTGCATAAATTATTTCAATTCTGTGACCCTCCTTGTCTGTCTTCTTTTCCTTTCTTTCTTTTTTTTTAAACTTTCTATTTCTGTACTTAATTTCTTCAAGGCTCTGAGTAGACATAAGAGAGTCTATAAAGGAGGTGTTGTGTTCTCCAACTAGAACAAATCCCAAACTGTATGGCTAATCTGAAGAGTATGTTTTGAAATGGTCTCAGTTTCCTTCCCTTGATCACAGGGAATAGGTGTTTGATCTAACCCACCTAATCTCTCATTTCCAACCAGTTGTGAAAACATGCTTCTCAGGATTCCAGGCCACTGCAATAGAGGGGAGTAAATAATCAGGGTAGAATGGTTAAATATAGACCAGGGTTTAGATTTATAAAACCTCAGCCAGTTAGTTGGACAGTTCCTGCATGGAACTCCATTGGGAGCTGCTCTTGTCAGTGGTATGTCTGTTAACTTTATTAATCATTTTAGTGTCAGAGTTCTTTATTCTCTCAGCCTTCCTAATAATGTAAGTCCTCTGACTTGATTTTATTTTTTAAAAAGTATAAAAATCCACCATGTCCATTCAAATTCATTCAACAATTGTCACTAAATTTCTATGCCTCAGACATTAGAAGTTAACACCAGAGAAACCACAAAAATGATTCAGCTTAAAATATTATTGAGAAGTTCCCACTGATACAAATGATGTAAATCATTTTACCTCTTTTTCTTTTAGAACGTTGTCATATAATACCTGTGTAAGGGAGGGTATGGGAAACAAAAGCGCTTCTGTGCTACTGGTAATAGGTATAGAATTGCATTCTCAGGTTACCTCGTTATTATCTATCAAAATTTCAAATATTTATACTTTTGATCCATCTACTCCATTGCCATAAATGTATTCTACAGGTATAGTCACACAAATAGGCCAAGCATTATGTGTAAGAATTAAAATTGCAACATTGTCTATAATAGCAAAAATAACCAAATACCTATTAAGGGGGATGTGTAGATAAAATACAATAAAGACGTTCAGTGAAAAACAAGGCAACTATTTTTATTTTTTTTATTTTTTTAAAGATTTTATTTAATTGTCAGAGAGAGAGAGCACAAGCAGGGGGAGCAGCAGGTAGAGCAAGGCAGAGGGAGAAGCAGACTCCCTACTGAGCAGGGAGCCCTCAACTGACTGAACCACCCAGACATCCCAATGCAACTATTTTTTAAAATGAGACAGATCCATGTGTGTGTGTGGATATGGAAATATTTCTAAGATGTGTTCTTTAAAAAATAGTTTATAGCAAACTTTTGAGATATCATTTATATTTTTAAAAATGCTTTGTAAAGACCTCCATTTCCAAACAAAATGTAAAAGTAATTAGTCAAAATGATTCATCAGATTACCTTATTTGTCCTAGATAACTGTAAAAGTGAACAAATCATTTTAAAGCAACTGTGTTCAGGAATTTGACAACTAGACAGTGCAGAGTTGCTTGTGATCTTTAAGAGGAAGGAAACACATTAAATGAGCTCCATTTCACCATAGCTTTTTTTTTAATTTTATTTTATTATGTTATCACCATACATTACATCACTAGTTTTTGATGTAGTGTTCCATGATTAATTGTTTGTGTATAACACCCAGTGCTCCATTCAATACGTGCCCTCTTTAATACCCATCATCAGGCTAACCCATCCCCCAACCCCCCTCCCCTCTAGAACCCTCAGTTTGTTTCTCAGAGTCCATAGTCTCTCATGGTTCATCTCCCCCTCCAATTTCCCCCCCTTCATTTTTCCCTTCCTACTATCTTCTTTTTTTTTTTTAACATATAATGTATTATTTGTTTCAGAGGTACAAGTCTGTGATTCATCAGTCTTACACAATTCACAGCACTCACCATAGC
>NC_138377.1:72294125-72322824 GCF_054177405.1 Leptonychotes weddellii | reverse complement strand
ATATGATCTCACTGATATGAGGAATTCTTAATCTCAGGAAATAAACTGAGGTTTCCTGGAGTGGTGGGGGGTGGGAGGGATGGGGTGGCTGGGTGATAGACATCAGGGAGGGTATGTGCACAATTCAATTGTGAATTGTGTAAGACTGATGAATCACAGACCAGTACCTCTGAAACAAATAATACATTATATGTTAAAAAAAGAAAGAAAGAAAATAGTAGGAAGGGAAAAATGAAGGGGGAGGATCAGAGGGGGAGACGAACCATGAGAGACTATGGAGTCTGAGAAACAAACTGAGGGTTCTAGAGGGGAGGGGGTGGGGGGATGGATTAGCCTGGTGATGGGTATTAAAGAGGGCATGTATTGAATGGAGCACTGGGTGTTATACACAAACAATGAATCATGGAACACTACATCAAAAACTAATGATGTAATGAATGGTGATTAACATAACATAATAAAATTAAATTAAAAAAAGAGAGAGACTAGCAGCTTCTACTTCATGTATCTTGATATCCTTGGTTCTTGAAGCCAGCCCCCTGCTGTCAGGAAGCCCAAGAATCACCATGGAAAGACTCATGTGCTCCCAGGCAAAACCTTTGGTTAAGCTCTCAGCTGAAATAAACAAATTGTCAGAAATGTGAATGAATCATCTTGGAAGTGTGTCAACTAAGATTTACCCCAGCTGATGCTACATGGAGCTGAAAAATTGCCCAGATGAGCTCTGCTATAATTCCTGACACACAATATCATTTGTCTATGTGGTTAAGAATTGACCCAGCATATTTATTGAAGGGACATTTCTTTACTCATTGTTCTGCAGCACCATCCATGCCATAAATCAAATGTCCACGCCTATATGGATCTCTTTCTGGGTTCTCTATTCTGTTTGTCTGTCCTCAAAATACCACCTGTTTTGGTTACTCATTTTTTCAAAAAAAGACTGATTGACTGATTTAAGAGACAGAGTGAGAGAGAGCAGGAGGGGCAGAGGGAAAGGGAAACAGAGAAACTCAAGCAGACTCCATGCTCAGTGCGGAGTAAAATGCAGGGATGGACTCATTACCCTGAGATCAGGACCTGGGCCAGAACCAAGAGTCGGACACTTAACTGACTGTGCTACCCATGCACCCCTTGATTACTGTAACTTTAAAGTCTCAATATTTCATAGTGGAGGTTCTCTAAGTTTATTCTTTTTCCAGATTGTATAAGAAATTTTCAGTTCTTAGAATTTTCATGTAATTATAGAATCAGTTTGTGTAGAGGTCTCTCACATCTTTGTTGAACTGTTCCCCATTTATTTTCATGTTAAATGGCACTGAAATTTTTAATTTTAATTTTCTCATTGATGGTTATTGGTTATGTGAATATAATTGATATTTTAACATTGAACTATATTCAACAACCCTGCTAAACTTTAGTTACTAATTAAATTGATTTTCTATATATTTTAAAATTTTTGCAGCTATGTCATCTGTGAAACATAATTTTATTGCTTTCTTTCCAATATTTATACATTTCATTTTTCTTTTTATATTATTGGATATAATCTGTAGTATAGTGTTGAACAAGAGTAGTGGTAATTAGCAACTTAGTTTCTGATTATAGTTAGAAAGTATTGAAAATATCACAATTACAAATAATGTTTACTGTAGAATTTTTATTATCCCTTGTTAATAAAGGAGTATTCAGATTATTTGCTTTTATGTCTATTTTTATAATTTGTGATTTTCTAGAAGGTTGTTCACTTCATCTATATTTGTAAATTTATTAGCAAAATTATATTTTTATGATCTGTTAATGTCTGTAGGTTATTGCTGTGTATTCTGGTAAACGTTTAACAAGCAGATCCCTGGGGAAAACATATGCATTATACATGTACATGAGTTTATTTTAAACTTCACTGATATACAGGGTCTGTAACATACAATTTAAAATAATAATAAAATAAACTACATGATACTCATTTTTGGTTTTACACATTTTTATTTTTATTGAGGTATGATTAATATACAGTGTTATATTAGTTTCAGGTGTACAATATGATTCAACAATTTTATACATTTCTCAGTGCTTATCAAGATAAGTGTACTCTTAATCTCCTTTATCTATTTCACTCATCCCCCCACCCCCCTCCCCTCTGGCAACCACCAGTTTGTTCTCCGTATTGAAGTCTGGTTTTTTTTGTTTGTTTCTCTCTCTCTCTTTGTTCATTTGCTTTGTTTCTTAAATTCCACATATGAGTAAAGTGATATGGTATTTGTCCTTCTCTGACTGACTTATTTCACTTAGCATTATACCCTCTGTCTATCCATGTTGTTGCAAATGACAAAATTTTCCTTGGCCATAAAAAAGAATGAAATCTTGAAATACACACATATATAGATACACACACACACACACACACACACACACACCATTTCTTCTTTATCCATTTATTTATAGATTGACGTGGGTTGCTTCTGTATCTTGGCCATTGTAAATAACGCTGCAGTAAACATAGGGATGCATATATCTTTTCAAATTAGTGTTTTTGTATTCTTTGGGTAAATACCCAGTAATGGTAGTACTGGATCATATGGTGATTCTATTTTTAACTTTTTGAGGAATATCCATACTGTTTTGCACAGTGGCTGTATCAGTTTGCATTTCCATCAACAGTGTACAAGGGTTCTCTTTTCTCCACATCTTTACCAACACTTGTTACTTCTTGTCTTTTTGATTCTAGCCATTCTGACAGTGATATCCCACTGTGGTTTTAATTTGCATTTCATGGATTACTATCTGATGTTGAGCATCTTTTCATGTGTTGGCTAACTGTATGTCTTCTCTGAGGACAGGTCTATTTAGGTCCTCTGCCCACTTTTTAATCAGATTATTTGGGTTTTTATGTGTTGAGTTGTATAAATTCTTCATAAATTTTGGATATTAGCCTCTTATCAGATATATTATTTGCAAATATCTTCTCCCATTCAGTAGGCTACCTTGTTGTTTTGTTGATGGTTTCCTCCGCTGTGCAAAAGTTTTTCATTTTGGCATATAGTCCCAGTAATTTAATTTTGCTTTTGTTTTCCTTGCCTCATCTAGAAAGATGTTTCTATAGCCAGTGTCAAAGAAATTACTACCTGTGTTTTCTTTTAGGAACTTTATGGTGTCAAGTCTCACATTTAGGTCTTTAATCCATTTTGAGTTTATTTTTGCTTATGGTGTAAGAAAGTGGTCCAGTTTCATTCTTTTGCATGTAGCTGTCCAACTTTCCCAGCATCATATGTTGAAGAGATTGTCTTTTCCCATTGGATATTCTTCCCTCCTTTGTTGTGCATTAATTGAACATGTAAGTATGGGTTTATTTCTGAGCTTTCTATTCTGATCTATGTGTCTATGTTTGTGTCAGTACCATACTATTTTGATTACTACATCTTTGTAATGTATCTTGAAATCTGAGATTATGATACCTCCAGCTTTAATCTTTTTCACAATTGTTTTAGCTATTCAGGGTCTTTTGTGGTTCCATACAAGTTTTAAGATTGTTTGTTCTAGTTCTGTGAAAAGTTATGCTGGTATTTTGATAGGATCATGCTAAATCTATAGATTGTTTTGGATAGCATGGACATTTTAACAGTATTGGTTCTTCCAATCCATGAGGGTGGACTATCTTTCCATTTGTTTATGCCATCTTCTATTTCTTTCATCAGTGTTTTATAGTTTTAAGACACAGGTGTTTCACTCCTTGGTTAAGTTTATTCCTAGGTAGTTTATTCTTTTTGTGCAGTTGTAAATGGGATTGTTTTCTTAATTTCTCTTTCTTCTACTTCATTATTAATGTATAGAAATACAACAGATTTCTGCATATTAATTTTGTATCCTGTGACTTTATTGAATTCATTTATTAGTTCTAGTAGCTTTTAGTGTAGTCTTTAGGGTTTTATATATATATAGTATGTCATTTGCAAATAGTGACAGTTTTACTTCTTCCTTACCAATTTTGGATGCCTTTTATTTTTTGTTGTTGTCTGATTGCTGTGACTAGGTCTCCAGTACTATGATGAATAAAAGTGGTGAAAGTGGATATCCCTGTCTTGTTGAAGACCTTAGAGGAGGAGAAGCTCTCAGTTTTTTTTCCCATTGAGTATAATGTTAGCTGTGCGTTTTTCATACAAAGCCTTTATTGTGTTGAGATGTTCTCTCTAAACCCACCTTACTGGGAGTTTTTATAATGAACGGATGTTGTACTTTGTCACATGCTTTTTCTGAAAATAGTGAAATGATCATATGGTTTTTATTTTTTTTTCTTGTTAACGTGATGTATTTTGTTGATTGATATGTAAATATTGAGCCACCCTTGCATACTTGATCATGGTGAATTATTTTATTTTTTAATATATCGTTGGATTTAGTTTGATAACACTTCATTGAGGATTTTTGCATCTGTTTTTATCGGAGATATTGGCCTGTAGTTTACTTCTTTTCATAGTGTCTTTATCTGGTTTTGGTGTCAGGGTAACCTCATAGAATGAATTTGGAAGCTTTTCTTCCTCTTTTATTCTTTGGAATAGTTTGAGAAGAATAGGTAGTAACTCTCTTTTAAATATTTCATAGAATTTACCTATGAAGCCATCTGGTTCTGGACTTTAGTTTGTTGGGAGTTTTTTTTATTTCTAATTCAATTTCATTTCTTGTAATAAGTCTGTTCAAATTTTCTATTTCTTCTTGATTCAGTTAAGTTATATGTCTCGAGGAATTTATTCATTTCTTCTAGGTTATCCAATTTGTCAGCATATAGTTTTTCATAATATTCTCTTATAATCCTTTCTGTGGTGTTGCTTGTTATTTCTCCTCCTTAATTTGTAATTTTATTTATTCGAGTCCTCTCTTTTTCTTGATGAGTCTGGCTAAAGGTTTTCAATACTTTTGATCTTTTCAAAGAACCAACTCCTGATTTCATTGATTTTTTTAGTCTCTATTTCATTTATTTCTACTCTAATCTTTATTATTTTCTTCCTTTTATTGGATTAGGTTTTGTTTGTTCCTTAATTTTTTGGTTCCTTTAGGTATTAGGTTAGGTTATTTGAGATTTTTCTTATTTCTTGAAGTAGGCCTGTATTGCTATAATCTTCCCTCTTAGAATAGCTTTTGCTGTATCCTAAAGATTTTGGACCATTGTGTTTTCATTTTCATTTGTCTGTATGTATTTTTTAATTTCCTCTTTGATTTTTTGGTTGACCCATTCATTGTTTAATAGCATATTATTTAGCTCCATGTGTTTGTGTTTTTCCAGATTTTTTCTTGTGATTGATTTCTAGATTCATACCATTGTGGTTGGAAAAGATGCATGATCAGATTTCAGTCTTTTTAAATTTATTGAGACTTGTTTCTTGCCCTAACATGTGGTTTATTCTGGGGAATGTTCCATGTGCACTTGAGAAGAATGTGTATTCTGCTGGTTTTGTATGGAATATCCTGATTATATCTGTTAGGTCCATCTGCTTCAATGTGTCATTCAAAACCACTGTTTCCTTGTTGATACTCTGTCTGGATGATCTATCTATTGATGTGTATGGGGTGTTAAGTCCCCTACTACTATTACATTATTGTCAATTTTTCCTTTATGTCTATTAATAGTTGCTTTAGGTATTTAGGTGTTCCCACATTGGGCACATAAATATTTACAATTTTTATGTCCTCTTGTTGGATTATTCCCTTTATCATTAGGCAGTGTCCTTCTTTGTCTCTTGTTACAGTCTTTGTTTTAAAGTCTATTTTGTTCAATATAAGGATAGTTACCCCCAGCTTTTCTTTTTGCTCCCGTTTGCATACTAAATGTTTTTCCATCCTTTCACTTTCAATCTGCATGTGTTTTTAAGTCTGAAGGGAGTCTCCTGTAGGCAGTATATAGATAGGTCTTGCTTTTTTATTCATTCAGTCACACTATGTGTTTTGATTGGAGCATTTAGTTCATTTACATTCAAAGTACTTACTGATAGGTATGTACTTATTGCCATTTTATTACTTGTTTTACAGTTCTTTTTGTAGTTCTTCTCTGTCCTTTCCTTCTCTTGCTCTCTTCCTCATGGTTTGATGGGTTTTTTTTAGTGATATCCTTGGATTCCTTTATTTTTATTTTTTTGTGTGTCAATTCTATGTTTTTGATTTGTGGTTCCATTATGTCCATGTAGAACTTCTTATTCATATAGCAGTCTATATTAAGTTGATGGTCACTATGTTTGAATCCATTCTAAAAGCTCTAAATTTTTACTCCTTCCCACTATGTTTTATGTATATAATATCATAATTTACATCTATTTATTTTGTGAATCCCTTGACTAATTTTTATAGATATAATTGATTTTACTGCTTTGGTGCTTTAACCTTCATACTAGTTTTATAAGTGATTAATCTACTTTTATTATATTAGCATTTACCTGTAAATTTTTTCCTTTCATAATTTTGTTACTCCTGATTATGGCCTTTTCTTCCCACTCAAAGAATTTCCTTTAATGTCTTTTGTATGGCTGTTTAGTGGTGACAACTCCTTTAACTTTTGTTTGTCTAGGGAACTCTTTATCTCTCCTTCTGTTCTGAATGATAGGTAAAGTATTCTTGGTTGCAGCGTTTTGGTTTTGTTTTGTTTGTTTTCCTTTTAGTACTCTGAATATATCATGCTACTCCCTTTTGGCCTGAAAATTTTATGCTGAAAAATTAGCTGATAGCCTTATGGGGTTTCTCTTGTATGTAACTCTTTTCTTTTCCCTTGCTGCTTTTAAAATTCTCTCTTTATCATTACTATTTTGCCATTTTAATTACTAAGTGTGTTGGTGTGACCTCTTGGTTTTGTTGGGGGCTCTCTGTCCTTTGATCTGGATGCCTGTTTACTTTCTCAGATTAGGGAAGTTTTCAGCTATTATTTCTTCAAATTTTTCTGCCCCCACCTCTCTTTCTTTTCCTCCTAGGGCTCCCTATAATGCAAATTTTATTCCACTTGATGATGTTTCTGAGTTTACCTAGTCTCTTCTCATTATATATCTATGTAGATATATAGATACATTTCTGTTTGGCTTGATTGCTTTCCATACTCTGTCTTCCTGGTCACTGATCTGTTCTTCTGCCTCCTTTCTTTTTTTTTTTTTTTTAAAGATTTTATTTTTAAGTCATCTCTACACCCAACATGGGGCTTGAACTTACAACCCCGAAATCAAGAGTCACATGTTCTACTGACTGAGCCAGATAGGTGCCCCTCTTCTTCTGCCTCCTCTAATCTACTATTGATTCCCTCTAGTGTATTTTTAATTTCAGTTATTGAGTTCTTCATCTCTGATTGTTTTTTTTATATATATTTTCTATCTCCTTGTTAAAGGTCTCACTGAGGTCCTCTACTTTTTTCTCAAGTCAAATGAATATCTTTATGACCATTGCTTTGAATTCTTTATCAGTCATATTTCTTATCTCCATTTCATTTAGCTCTTTTGCTGTGGTTTTGTCATGTTCTTTTATTTGGGACATATTCCTCTGTCTTCTCATTTTGTTTTTATTTCTGTGTATCAGGTGTGTCTCCTGATATTGAATGTAGTGACCTTATGAAGAAGAGTTCCTGCAGTCCCCTGTAACACCATGCCCCCTGTTTACCAGAATCAGGTATTTGGGGGGTATCTCATATGTGGGTTATGTGCACTCTACTGTTGTGGCTGAGCTGTGTTTGCCTTTAGTCCACTCGGACACAGTGTAAACTTTGCCTATTGTGGGCAAGGTTTATCCTTGTGCTGTTAAGGGGCCAATCTGGGACCACTGTGGGCTTATAGTTGGGTCGTATCAGCAGTCAGACTAGATGACTGCCCTATCCCCCTGCTGGGACTGCAGTCACCCCAAATTTCAGGGCTCTCTCCCCATAGTGCCCTCTGAGAGGCCTTCATTGGCAGGTGGGGCTAGCAGTCACATCCAATGTCTATTCCCAGTCCATCTGCCAGGGCAGCACTCACACCAAACTGCAGGGCTCTCACCCTGTGCTGCCCCTGAGAGGTTTTTGTTGGTGGGCCAGGCCAGCTGTCAGACCAAATGCCTGTTTTTAGTCCATCTGGTAGGGTTGCAATCACACTAGGTACTGTGGTGTTAGCAAAGTAGGTGGAGAGTGTTCATGCTGTAGGCTAGGGGAGGAGGGAGGAGAAAAATGGCCCGTGCCAGCACTTTTGTTCTTAGAGAATTCTCCCAGATCCCTGTTTCTCCAGCACATTCTGAGATGAGTAAATATATCTCCTTTATATATATACTCCAGACACTTTTCAAACCTCTGCATCTATGCTGCATCACTGTGGGGTTGTTTGTTATGCTGGCTCATCCTCTGGCTCTCCTAGAGCTAAGCCCACTGATTTTCAAAGTACTCGGGGTTACGTACACCCTGCTGATTGTGAAAACTCATGATGTTAAGCTCTACTGGCTTTCAAAGCCAAATTTTATGAGAACTAGTCTTCCCAATGCAGGTCCCCCATGCCTGGGGTGCCTGATGTGGGGTCTGCTCCTCTCCCTTTTCCGTGTTTGTGGTGTCCCTACCATTTGTGTTTAGTCTTGTTGGGAGTTTGGTTCCCAGCTGCATTTCTGCCCCTCCTGCCCTTTTTAATGTAGCCTTATCTCTTTGATTAACTGTCTCTGCCATTCTTTAGGTCATTTTCTGAGTTAGTTGCACTAACATGGCTGTTACCTGTGTGCATCTATAAGTGAGATGAGTTTAGGATCCTTCTAGTCCACCATCTTCCCAGAAGTTACATAATATTCTTTATCGTAGTAAATCAGATTTAAATTTGATCTTGCTAAATGCTTTGTTTGATTTTTTGCCATATCCATATCAAATCTTTCAATACACATCAATCTTGTTTTGGCAAATGGAGTTGCACTTTAATGTGCTATATCTATTCCAAAATTATATATTGTCATTAAATCTAACATTATCTACTGTTAAAGAATTTCTCAACTTTATACAAATTATATTCATTAAACTGAATCCTTTTTCAGCTTCAGCATTTTGTATATAAGAACTTCACTTGTTCTTCATAATGTGAACAACATTATTGCTGAATTGGATAATAGTTTGGAAAGCTTGTGGGTAAGAGTTGTGTGGTAGCACTCCATTATATAGTGTTTTCATGATACAGATACAAAGGATATAGATATCTAGGAGTATAGATACTAGTAAAATATAGAAAGCAATGAGTTTTAAGTATTTGTTACCGTTATTTTTAATTTAACTTAGTTGAAGATGTATATAATTTAACTTAGTAATAGCTGTGTTTAAAAATTGGATTGAAAATTTAAACATCAGCTGTAGTGTTTCTTGCCTTGTCAATTTTTGCCATTCTAACTGGTGTAAGGCGATATCTCAATGTGGTTTTTATTACTCAGCCATCAGAAGGGATGAATACCCAACTTTTACATCAACATGGATGGGACTGGAGGAGATTATGCTAAGTGAAATAAGTCAAGCAGAGAAAGTCAATTATCATATGGTTTCACTTATTTGTGGAACATAAGGAATAGCATGGAGGACATTAGGAGAAGGAAGGGAAAAATGAAGAGGGGGAAATCAGAGTGGGAGACAAGCCATAAGAGACTCTGGAATCCGAGAAACAAACTGAGGGTTTTAGAGGGGAGGGGGGAGGGGAGATTGGTTAGCCCAGTGATGGGTATTAAGGAGGGCACGTACTGCATGGAGCACTGGGTGTTATACAAAAACAATGAATCATGGATCACTACATCAAAAACTAATGATGTATTGAATGATGACTAACATAATAAAATAAATAAAATTTTAAAAAATCAGCTGTAGTGAACCAGTACAAGCCTGCTATAGCATACTACTGGATGCTTTTTCATTCCTGATTTTGGTAATTAATGTGGTCCTTTTCCTTTTCCTTTTTTTTAAATCAATATCACTATGAGTTTATCAATTTTATAAAGCTTTCATAAGATAGACATTTTGACTTTGTTCATACCCTCTATTGTATTTTTGTATTTCATTACTTTCTATTCTCATCTTTCTTTTCTTTTGCATCTACTTTGTTTTTAATTTGTTATTCTTTAAGTTCTTGAGATGAATGTTTAGATCACTGATATTTAGCATTTTTAAAATGTTTGTATTGAAGAGTGTAAATTACCTTCTAAGCACTGCATTAGCTGCATCTCACAAGATACCTTTCAAGTTTTTATGGTTTAGTTAATTTTAAAGTATTATTTAAGGCATATTTGATATACAATATATTGCACATATTTAACAAGTATAATATTTAACAAATACAATTTGATGTTTTGATGTTCATGTATACCTGTGAAGCCATCACAATTATGAGGAAGATTTTCTGTGGACCATTGCTCTTGGATAATTTCCTAGAAGTAAAATGGCTGGGGCATATGGCAGGTGTTTGCTTATCTTTTTAAGAAACTGCCAGACTGGGGCGCCTGGGTGGCTCAGTTGGTTAAGCGACTGCCTTCGGCTCAGGTCATGATCCTGGAGTCCCGGGATCGAGTCCCGCATCGGGCTCCCTGCTCAGCGGGGAGCCTGCTTCTCCCTCTGACCCTCCCCCCTCTCATGCTCTCTCTATCTCATTCTCTCTCTCAAATAAATAAATAAAATCTTAAAAAAAAAAAAAAAAGAAACTGCCAGACTGTTTGCTAACATGATTGTATTGTTTTATGGTCCAACTCTTATTGTAGGAAAGTTGTACTTGCTATACATTCTTATTAAAATTTGATATGATTAGGTATAATTTTAGTAATTTTAATAGGTATATAGTAATACCTCATTATAGATTTAATTTGCATTTCCCAATCTTATGTTCCTTTTTACTGCTGATATACCACTATTCATATCCATTTATCCACTGAAGGACATTTGGTTTGTTTTCAGGTTGGATCAATTTTGTATAATTTGCTACAATTGCTGCAAACATTCACATACTATTGTTTTTGTGAACATGAGTTTTTTATCTCTTTGATAAATACCCAGGAGTATGATTAATGGGTCATGTGGTAATTATATGTTTAACTTTTTAATAAATTGCTACATTGTTTTTGAAGTGGCTCAAACAGTTTTCATTCCAACCAGCAACATAAAGGAGTTGCAGATGTTTCTCCATCCATTTACTTTAAACCTATGTGCCTTTATATTTAAAATGAGTTTCTTATGGGCAACATATGTCTTTTTTGAGAATCCAATCTGACAATCTCTGCCTTTTAATTGGGGTTCTTAAACCATTTACATTTAATGTGATTATTGATTAAAGTTTAGTTTCATCTATCATCTTGCTATTTGTTTTCTGAGTTCTTTTAGATTAATTGCATAGGTATTTTTTTGTTCTGTTTTTCCCATTGTTGACTTATTACCTATAACTCTTTGGCTTATTTTAGTCAATGCCTTAGAGTTTATAGTATACATCTTTTATTTATCACAGTCTACCTGTAAGTAATTCTTTACAATTTCTCATATAAGAACCCTACAACAGTATACTCTTCTTTGTTTCTCTCAATATCTAAGGCCATCATCCCTTTCCTATACTCTTGTGCCCCACGTTGCTCTCCGTGTCACTGGACTTCTCATAGTACCAGTGTTCAAAGGCTATTACAGTATAATTTCATTCTCAAATTACATTTGTTTCAGTTTAATCTGTAATCAAATTTTATTATGTTTACTGTTGCCCCTTCTACTTTTTCTTATTCTGCTTTGGAGCCTACCTAAGTTAGATAGCACTATGCTGAAGTAATTGGTATCAAGTTTCCTTTCTCCTGAGCTAGATATAGTTTTGAAAAAACACAGGAAGGATTCTAGGAAGTAAATGATCAAGTAGGTAATGAACTGATATAGTTTAAAGTTTGAGTTGTAATATTTAACAAATAATAAAAGAAGATTTTTTCTTTTCTAATCTCTAAGTATAAGGAAACCTTTACTTTACAATCTTAGAGAATTTATTTTAAGATGTTTATAGAGTATATTTATATAAAATATATGTATTTTAACATGTATGGTGATGGACTTGTTATGGTAATCATTTTACAATGTATACAAATATCGAATCATCACATCATATACCAGAAAATAATATGTCCTAAGTCAATTATATCTCAATTTTTAAAAATATATGTATATATTTATATAATTTTAAGTATCATGTGGGTTAATTTCAATCTAATATATATTTTAAAAATTAAAATAATATCTTTAATTCAATAATAGACTTTTATCACCCTATTGTCCAGTATGAAGTTAAAAAAGAAAGTGACAAATTTTGACAGAATTCTTGACTTCCAATCATTTTTAATAGCATGTAGACATATATTATAACAACACAAATATTTGTTTAACAAAATGCCAGAACTTTTTCTCTGGAATTAAATGTAAGCCAAATGAACAAAATGATCCATTTTAATTTGACTTGGAATGGGACCCAGATTATAAATACCATCATGTGTATAATTTTCCAGTTACAATAAAGTGAGTAGGGTTTTTTGTCTACTTTCAAGATTGACCTCAAAGTATTTCTTTTGCCTCCTGAAGTGTTCATAGTAATTATTAAATAAAACACTACATTTTCTCTATATACCAAAATTCCCCCAGAAACGTTCATGTCTGAAAGAGAAATGTTGCAAAGCCAAAATAAGATTTTGAGGCAAGTGTATGTCATATGGTGAAATTTCCATGAAAATATTTTCATGAGTAATGAAGGAAATATTATTAGCAAATTCCTGAGCATATTCCTTAGGAGGTGGTTTAAAAGGTGTGAGAATGCTAAGGTTACTCCAGAAAATACTCCCCTTTTCCCAATTCAGACCTTACTTACTAAGATATAAGCCTATTTTTCTCAATGTTTTAGGTGCAAATCCACTATCAAAAGTCACCTTCCCTCTTAAAAGTTAAGACAAACGCATTTTAATAAGGCTTTAAAAACAAAGTATTTCTTGAAAGATTGTTATTGCTTTTTAAAAGTTGGTATTTTTAATGTAGAACTTCCTTAGGTACACAGGATATTGTTTTAAAGGATCACATAGTTTGATAAATGAACCCTTAAAAATTACACCCAGATTTATTTTAAAGAAAACATATAATTAACCAAGATGTTAGACTATGACTGTGGAGTCTTGCAACTTAACATACCTAAAGTAGGTTGAAAACAAATGAGAGGATATAAAACACATTCTCACCAAAGGGTTAAGATCAATCATAAATATCATACCAAACCAAGAATAATGGCATCATTTATTGTCTGCAGACATGCGTCTCTGTGCAGTATGAAGCTTGATCCTAAGGCTATTAGTAAGTTGAAGTTTGGCTCCTGAAATGCACTCTAGGTCAGCCAATCCATAATTATTCATTTAACATGTCAAACCATTGACTCAGCTACACAGACTTGATTGATAAGTGCTGTTACTAAGACTAGTGCCAATGGTATGCTTAGTTCAAGGTGCACCAAGTCACCACAGGATTTGACACACTGGGCCAGCTCCTGCTTAGTGAGCTGGTCTCCAGTACCTTTCAGAGATGGATTAACTTTTCCAAGCCATCAGAATCCATTTTCAATTGCAGCCTGCTGGGAGACCAAAGGAAGCAGAAAAATCAGTCTTTTGCTCTTAAATTGATTAAAATCTGAGCAAGAGACAGAAGATATGCAGTAAAATCTATTACCCTTCATGGTTGGTCAGGAGTTCTAGACAACCATATATTATGGTCAAGAATCCATGTATGTTTAAAGATTTTGAAATAAAAATATAGTCTTAACTCCACATGTCATAATATAAAGCATAGTAATAAAATATATTTATAATGATTGAAAAAGCACTTCAGTATTTTAGTCTCAAAGTCAGCATTGTGACCAACTGTCATATTTACTATCCAGCTCAGCCACAGTAGAAACTGAGCCCCTATTAAAAGGAGCAGATTCTATGGAGCTCTGCCTCAGGGAATTTCTCCTCCTGGGCCTTTCTAATCCACCTCCAGAGAGGAGCCCTTCTGTTGGCAGGTCTGCAGTTATGATTCCCTGTACCGTGATCCATACCTCCATGCCCTGTGACCCCACAATGGAATCTTTTATTGGGAAGGTCCCAATCTTGCCAGTCTCATTCCATTCCAGATGCTGTCTTAGGTCTTCCCTTTGTTCTAAAGCACCAATATTTGTTTAATTCCTTGCTTATTCCTGTGAAATGAAGACTGTTAGCTTAGGAGGAGATTTCATATATTACACTGCCATTTCCATGCTTACAGAAGAGGGATTTCCTGTGACTCCGTTACAAAAGACAGACTTATAAACATGTGAAGGAGCTAGGGAGTAATGAGTAACCCAGATGATGGAGCCAGCTTGTCCCACTGCCAGGGCCTCACACTTGAATATATATGGAAGCTTAAGACTTGAAAAGTATACAGGGTGCAGAATTACAATAATAAGTGTCATTGATAAGAAAGTTTGTTTCATATACCAAAAACAGTACTAATATGGGGCTGATGTTCCTTATTACCATACCCAGAAGGTGAAAGGCTCATTTATAATTTTAGAGGAAATACATAGAACACTTAGGAAAATGTCTCCCTCCCATTAAATAACCATCTCCGAATGTCCTAAAATTAGTTAAAAAAAGAAATGCCTAAATATTGGAAAATATTCTTTGGGATTAATTCCATTGGAGGAAGTGTTTGTTTACACTATTTCAGGATGAATTCATGATGCCTAAGCTGGTTGTCATTTTATTATTGTATTTTTCAAATTATCAACAACAGTCTACATCATAATATTGCCCTTTAGGACCTCCAGCATTTGTAAGATGTTTTCTCACAAAATGTCATGGGAAAACCAAATGCAGTACAGGCAACATTTTATCATCATGGAAAAATGGAGAATTGTTTCCTTGTAAAAACATACGTATGTATTAAAACAGCACTCTGCCTATTGACAGAGGAGAGAGTTCAAATCAATAAGACATTTAGATCCTAGTAGAAAATGTAAAAAAGAACATGAACAAATCACAAGAAGAGGACAGGCAAAACATTAAGAAACAGTTATTTTTAAAATAATAATAAATGCTGAATAAAGCTAAGTATCACTTCCTTCCAATAACAGTAGCAAGCACTTAAAAAACAAGATAATACTCTGTTCTCTCAAGGACATGGAAGATAAGAGCTGTTGGAAGTGTAAATTTGTAAACTCTTTCTGGGAAGCAAGTATGCAACTTTTATTAAGAGCTATAAATGAGAGGTGCCTGGGTGGCTCAGTTGGTTAAGCAACGGACTCTTGATTTTGGCTCAGGTCACGATCTCAGAATTCTGAGACTGAGCCCCGCAATGGGCTCTGTGCTGGGTGTGGAGCCTGCTTAAGATTCTATCTCCCTCTCCCTCTGTCCATCCCCTTTCCCCTCCTCTAAAAAAAGAGCTGTGAAATGATTATAATTTTTGATGCAGTAGATCTAACTTATGCGAATCTATGCTGAGGAACTAATTAGAGATGGTGACAAAGATTAGTCCAAAAAAGTCCTCTTCTGAAAAAATAGCCTAAATGCTCAGCAATAGGAAGTGGATAAATAAATATTGTTAATTATATAAAAGGAAATGTGATTTAGTCATGTACACAGTTTTTAAAAAATTAGACACATGGGGGAGGCTGGGTGGCTCAGTTGGTTAAGCTACTGCCTTCGGCTCAGGTCATGATCCTGGAGTCCCTGGATCGAGTCCCGCATCGGGCTCCCAGCTCAGCGAGGAGCCTGCTTCTCCCTCTAACCCTCCCGCTCTCATGTACTCTCTCTCTCTCATTCTCGCTCTCTAATAAATTTAAAAAAATAAATAAATAAAAATTTTAGACACATGAAGAAATGTCCATAATCTAGTATTTGGTAAAAAAAAAAAAAAAAAAGGAGGTATGTGTAACAGAAAAGCATTATATAACAAACTGTATAGAATTAATATATAGTATATATAACATAATATATTATTAATATATAGGTTGTATTATTAACATATATTAATTATATTATTAATATGTAATATATAAATTACAAATTTTATGTGTACGTATACTCTTTGGGAAAATGTACCAAAGCAGCATTCCTGATTCTTACTCTTAATGATGTCAGTTATTAGTAAGGTGAAACTACACCTACTATTTACTGAAGAAATTTAATTTTTTAAATGAAATAATGGCATGTTTATATAATGCATGTTGTGTATCCCTATAACATGTTTTCATCAAATGTTTTTTAAAATCAATACTCAATTACTTTACACTTCCTCTGAGTCTAACGTGAGATTAGCTGCATTTGCCACCATTTGGGAAATATCAGGAGAGAAAAGGAATAATGGAAGAAAAGCAAGCCCTAGGGGATTGGTTTGCTATACTGTGCTCCTAAATGGCAATCTCACAGTGTCATTTCTCCTCAGCATCTCCAGGGTTATGAGGGTTGGGAAAAATTGTTTCTTTTTCAGTAAAATGAGAATGAAAAATTTTACTTTGTAAACTAAGTCAAAAAATTAAATGAGAGAATATATGTAAAGTCAGAATGTATGCATGTAAGTATATAAAGAGAATACAGTAAGTCATGAGAGAATGTTTGTGTACATTGCCTGGAAAAACCAAGCATCAAAAACCCCAGTAACTATTATTCCCAGAAGCCAGATGGTTTAATGCCTTTGAGATTATATGGTCTGGGTTCTAACCCCACCTCTGTGACATGCCAGCTCTGTTGTCTACAGTAAATTGATTTATTCTTTTCAAGCCTTATTTTTATTTGTTAAGAATCTGTCTAGCTCTGAGTACTATGGTAATGATTAAATGAGATTATATACACTCTCATATATATGACTAGAGAGCATCAGTATAATGAAGACATGATCAAGTATGGAAAGTTCTATGAAGAAATGTCATTCCATCTTATAGATGGAATAAGTCAAAATTTATAAATCTTGACCCCTCATAAATAGATGTTAATGTCATTATATATTGAAATGTTGATATCTTATTTTAAAATAAACATGTTGAAAAATCAAATAATTTAACTGCATTAGATAAGCGGAGTCTAACTGATGGAGTCTAATATTAGTAGTGAGGGATCAAGTAAGAGAGAGCAGAGGTGGGAAACATTCCAGAATTTATCTTTTTTCTAAGTTATGGAATAACTTCTTTTATTTTCACTTTTCTTTCTGTGATTTTTTTTATATTTTCAAGAATAGTTAATGACCTCCCATTGTTATTGTAATTTTTTAAAAAGCAACTAAAATTATCTCATGTTTTGAAGTGTATTTCTAGGTAAGGTACCTTTCTATAGGCCTCAGAAAGTAGCTGCTGGATGAACTGAGATGCCTTAGTGATCACTAGCACACCTGAAGTCAGTCCCCAGCACCGTCCCTAATTTACAAGTCATCACTTTCTAACCCTCTTGACATCATAATTTTCCTTATATTAAACCAGGAGCCATCAGTGAGGTGTTGGGCTGTGTAGCAGGTTGAATGGTGGTCCTCCCAAAAAGATATGTCTATATCCTAACTCCTAGAATCTATAAATATGACTTTATTTGGAAAAAAATGTTATTTGCACATGTAAAGATCTCAAGATGAGATCATCTTGGATTATCTGGGTTCACTTAAATGCAATGACAAGTGACAAGAGACAAAGAAGACACTAATAAAGAAGAAAAGGCCACGTTAAGATGGAGGCAGAGATTGAAGTGATGCAGCCACAAGCCAAAGAATACCTGACACCACCAGAAGCTGGAAGAGGCAAGGAAAGATTCTCCCTTGGGGCCTTTGGAGGCAACACAGCCCTACCGACACCTTGATTTCAGACTTCTGGTCTTTAGAGAGTAAAAGAATGAATTTCTGTTCTTTCAAGCCTCCTGGTTTGTAGTAATTTGTTACAGGAGGAAATTAACTACATAAAATGACTTACATCAATCCCGAGTGAGCCCCCTTTGTCTTCTTTTTTAAAGTAGCTATCTCCTTAGAACTGCTCCTCTCCAAGTCTACCTACAGATCAGTGCCTCCTGATTCCCCACATTTGCCATCTTTGTTGATCTTTGAAACAATCGTTCTCAACCTGTGGGTCATGGATGCTTTGGTAGAAAATGCTATTATGGCCATGTCCCCGGACTCTTTCTAGACACTGTGTAATATCTGATACATGGATTTAAGTTTTACCGATATTAGTAAATTTTGAGGTTATTGAAATAAAAAAATTTGTATCACATGGTTACCAAGTTATGGTGGGTATGTATTTTCTCAGGTAATTCTCAATTCCTATCATGGGGCACCCAAATCTTTTTGGCAAATAAAAGAGGTCTTTACCTGGAAAAGATTGGAGCCACTGCTTTAAATTGAACACACTCATTGTAGAATGGATCATTCTCTTCTGCACCAACACAGGACCTTACCTCACAGTAGTATTGAGATTTATCTTTAATTATAGCATTGAACCATGTGTGGATAAATGAATGTTCCTGTGATTTCTCATGAGAGAGTATCATATATGTGTTAGGCTCCAGAGAATACAAAAGTGAATGCATGTTGAATTGAATTGATTGAACATTGATCAATAAAATAGACAGTAGTATTACTACATATTGGATCGGTTTTTAGCTTTGGGAATTTGGGGCTCTCTCAGCCTCAGTTTCCTAAACTGTAATATGAGCTCGTTTTATTGGGTGTGGAGAAAATCAAGTGAGATTATGTATGTGGAATTCCCATCAAAGGTCCCAATATACAATAGATATGATATGTGTAACTAACACCCTCATCCCTTTGTTTTCTGGATCAACAGCACTCATGAGTTGGTGACTTTGCACCACCTAAGTAACCCTGAGAGAAATGCTGACTCTGCTGAGCTACATGTTAGTTATTATTTGGTCCTGTTTGTTGCTCTTGAACAGACAATTTACCTGAAAGCAGTGTGTCCCCTTACAGATTTTTAGGAGAACATCCAGAATCAAATTAAAGTTCTTGTTGGCTCATATGTCATTAACAAGAAAGATCTGACTTTATCTATACATATCCCTAGCAGTTCTAATAATTGAAAAGTGATCACGTTTTTTTGTTTGATGATTAAACATATGTATTCAAATGTACACAAGCATCTTGGTTTCAGAGGCAAAAGAATTGACTAAATGTAAGTCCAACAAGAAGATGGGGGATTCATTTGTATCTATCGAACTCTGGGGCAGGTTATATGCTTATAGTCTTCTTTTCAGTGAGACAAACCTGCTCTGTTTATTTGGTTTGTTTAAGTAATTAGTTGTAAAATTAGGTTGGGATTTTTTTAAGCCTGTGGTAGTTATTCTTTATGGGTCTGGGCTCTGAACAAAAATATTTCTTTAAGTTTTTTATTTGAGAATTGCTTTCTTCAGGTGAGCTCTGGCAAACACTGTAAAAATGTATAAATCTGGAATGCTGGGAAATATAGAAAAGGGAAGGAAATTACCTCAGTTTGGCAGGAGGCACAATGTTACTTTCTTTAATAAAATGCATCCTCTGTCCTGACTAGCCCGATGCAGCCCCATTGAGCATTTCATTGTATTCTGTCACTTAGCCCTGCCAGCCAGAGAAGGCAACTGACACTGTGTACCTGAGGTTACAAAGAGCCTATGTGTCCCCACTCTGGTTTTCACATTCCTCAGAGGGTTTGAGGGGAGAGCTGCTTTGTTATTTTTCTCAAGTCCTGTGACAAATGGTCTTTGACAGGCGCCCAGAAGGTCTGAGCAAGAACTAGTGGAGCTGGTTCCCACCAGAGGTGCCACATGCCTTGGGGACTGAAGGCAGGGGGCAGAAAGGAATTCTGTCTGAAAGCAGCCAGTGACTGTCCCCTAGCATGGGCAGAGAAAGGCCACTTTTCAGGATACAAACAAACATCCATGACTGGAATGGAAGGGAAGTACTACTAGGAGGGAGGACAAAGCTGGGGAGAGCACAATGACTGGTCACAGAAGCCTCTTTACACCTCAGCTTCTGTCCAAGAGCTACATTGATTTCCATGACATTCCAGCCAATCAAGTGGGCAATTTTTGTAATAGGGGAATATTTCCCTAAGTGTGTTTCCTCTCTCTAAAATTCCAAATATGCCTTTTATCTAATGGGTACAGTGATACATAATGTTATACCTGTATTAAGTACCATACTTGGTACATTTAGCAAAGTTTCTTACCAATGATCCCAATAATGATAATTCTGCACCCTTGCGTGTATGCATATTATGACTAGCACAATTCATTGTGGGTTTTTTTTTTTTTTTATTAAGAATTAAGTTGTTAGAGACTCCTGGGTGACTCAGTCGGTTAAGCTTCCGAGTTCGGTTCAGGTCATGATCTCAGGGTCCTGGAATAGAGCCCTACACTGGGCTCCCCACTCAGCCAGGTATCTGCTTCCCCCTTTCTTCTACCCCTCCCCCTGCTCATGCTCGCTCTGTCTCTCTCTCTCAAATAAATAAATAAAATCTTTTAAAAAAAGAATTAAGTTGTTCAATATAAGCCTTAAGCATAATCCCTAATTATTAGAACTGTGTTTTAGCATACTTTCTTTTTTAATACACAATAACATTCATATTTCTCGAACCCCCTGTTTTAGCCCTGGGACATTATTAAGAGAAATCAAACCTATTCAGCCTCTGATACTGTGATTCAAGGAGCATATAAGCCCCTGGTTCTCCTCACATCAGCTTCCATACTTGCCAGTCTTTTCTCATCTTACTGCTGGGGGCAAAGGGAAAAGTTGACTGACTATCACATGCATCCAGGCTGGGGCATACTTCAGAGAAACACACACAGTTCTTTCCCTTGACAGAAAATGTTTATCACTTACATGAGTCTCTTCATATTGATGACAATCTCAAGATAGTGACATATTTACTCACTATCATTGAGGGTTTCACGGTCATAAGAAATATATACAAGGAAGGAGTTGTCATTAGAAAGTCTCTAATGAGAGTCCCTGTAAATTTGACAAAAGGAAATAATATTTGACAGCACAGGTGATTAATGGAGCAGTAGAACAGAGGCCAATGAAGTCCATTTCTTTTCTTTTCTCAGGAGAGTTAGTAATGAGGTCAGTGACTTTCTCCAGTTCCTCAAACAGTGAAATTTTACTCTCTCAATCATTGACTTCTCTCCTACTAAAAACAAAACAGAACACAGCCATTCAAATTCCTTGTTACCAATGCTCTGTTCGGTCTTACAAGGGATTTGGAGAAGAATACAGACCAGCCCCGTATATAATAGCAGTCATGACAGTAGAACTAATGTGTGTACAGACTGACCTCCTTTCACTCATTTAAAAAATCTGCTTTATAACATGTAGTGAAATCTGATACAAGATGAAGAATGCAGGCATTATATCCCTGTATACATCTGAATCCATGTGGATGTATTATGGAAGACGCAGTAGTTGGAATCGGCCTTAAGACATGGGTGGGATTTTGAGAGTTAATGATGATGAGGGATTTATATAAATGAGAATAATATCAAGATTATTGAATTATTATTACAGGAATTATTTGATTCAGGGCACCCAGTATACATGAGGACAGAGTATAGAGGTGTGAGATAAAAGTAGATTGGAGAACATTGTGGAAGACTTTGAATGTCTAAGAGAGAAGGCAGTTTTTTCCTCAGGAGGCAGCAGGAAATTAATGAATCCTTTAAAAATAAGAGAGTGAGGGGTGCCTGAGTGGCTCAGTTGGTTAAGCTTCCGACTCTTGATTTCAACTCAGGTCATGATTTCAGGGTTGTGAGATCGAGCCCCACATTGGGCTCTGTACTGGGCGTCGAGCCTGCTTAAGATTCTCTTTCCCTCTCCCTCTGCCCCCCCCCAAAAAAAATAAAAATAAGAGAGTGATATTTTGGTGGTGTTACTACATGTTGGTGACCACAGGGTAGACAGGGGGAGAAAAGGCAATAGCCAGAGATTCATTTTAAGGTCTTTTGAAATAATTTGAAAAGTCATCAGGACTTGAATTAAGATGGGAACAATGGAAATGAGAAGAAAAGGACATAGATCTGAACAGTTGTAGAATAAAAATATGTAATTGTCTCCTCCCTTTGATCCATACCTTCCTTCACCTCTCCACATCCACAGATAGCTCTGTAGCTTAAAATTGGAAAACTAAGGGAACCACAGGAGGGGTCTTGAAAAAAGGAATATAAAAGGAGGAAGGTGGATGAAGAAGATTTCAGTAGTAAACTTTTATTAATTACCGAGTTCCACCTTGTCTTGAGCAATTGTGCTAAAACCAGCTGAGAGGGAAGAAAGCATACCACACTGGATCATAGTGTTTCATACTGTGACACTTGACTACCATTATTGTGCAGATATAAAGCTAATATTTTGCATAAATGAAAAAGGCAGCAAAGTAAATTTTACTAAACTCCAGAACTATAGTTGTTAAAAACGAAATAAAGTACATGGACAAAGCATTAACCATTCTACACAGAGATACTTAGCTGTCACCTTTTTTTGTTGTTGTTATAGAAAGAGATAATTCAGGTCAGCATTGCCCATGGCTTTGCCCCACCCTGCTGAGGGGACTCTGGATAATTTTAGACAAAATGGAGATACCATTTATTTAATTGTATTGATACATACTTTCTTTTTATACAAACTATTCTGGCTTAATGTTTCTAATAGAAATACCAAATTTCCTTTGTAGACCAATTTATTTAAGTAAGAAGTCCAGTCAATTTTAAGGAAGAAATTAGATAAATAATAGTACAGAATATGGCCAAAAAAAAAAAAATCAAGCTGCTTTTCAAATGACTAAAGTTTGGAAAACCCTGATTTAGGTAAACAAGACTGACTTTAATATCTCCTAGTATTACATGCACTATACCCAGTCTGTGCAGTGATCCTGATACCATCTGCTCAGTCTTCACATCTAACATGAGACTGTCAAGAGTGTAGGAGCTTCTGCTACCAGTTGCTTAAAGGAACAACAACAAAAGGTAAAGTAGCCACTGTCATCTCTGTACAACTCAGATTAGTATAAATTATATTTTCTGTTTTCACATTATTCCTAAGATTAAATTTTGTCACCCAAGCAAAATTGTTATCTCTTTAAGGCTAGGGTCAGCAGAAGCCATGGTGGACAAAGTAGGAGTTTAGAACTGAGCCCTGGCTTCAAATCCTGGTTCTGTCACTAACCATCTGCGTGAACTCCAGCAAGTCACCTGGCTACCTTGAACCCTAGTTTGTAAAAATACAGAGAGGATACTAATGCAATCTCTGTGGGGTTATCTGAGAATTAAAGGAGATAAGAGAGATCATGGCCTTCGTGGAGAGGATGCATACCATGCCCACCCTCTCCCCTTAGCACTCATGTTGGTACGGCTCCTCCTTGCCTGTCTGACCCTATGTCCTACAGTGAGTTTCTCTGCCTGTGACTCAGCCTCCCTGTTCTCCTCCCCCTAGAGTCACCTTCTCATCCCATATTGGGACATTTTGCATTCTCTTCTACCGGGGTGCTCTTACCCAGACCTTCAGGTCTCTTGCTTCCTCACCTCAAACTTCACCTTAAACATGATCTCTTCAGAGAGCCCTTATTGAAAGGGCTTATTGAAAACACCCCCATTGCCATCAACCCCGCCACCAATCTTGATCCCCTTTCCCACTTAGATCTTATTTATAGCACTGATTACTGCTTGAAATTGCATCCTGTTTTTATTTGCTTTCCTGTTGATTGTTCTCCCCCCCATAGAATACAGGTGTTTGTCTTGTTCGTCACTATATCCCTGGCCTCTGGAATGGTGTCTGATGTATTTTGGGTACTCGGTAAATATTTACTGAATATTATCATTGCTAATGAATAAATAAAATGTAGCAATTATAAAGGAATTTTGAAAAATCAATACAGAATTTACTGAGCACTTGCTAAACACTAAGTGGAGAGAGATTCTAAACCAATGTAAAAAATGGTTTGCCCTAAAAGCATAAGAAATCATCATAAACTAATTTCATCTTATTTTGTGAACGGAAGCTAATTAGTGGAAAATTTTAGACAGGGCAAATGCGGACAAGGAACTAAACACACAGAGGAGCCTGGGAAGGCTTCAGCGAGAAAAGACGGGAAGGCACTGGAGGAGGAGGGTCCCCAGGCTGGCCAGCCGTCTGTCCAAAGCACTGTTGGGAGTTCGTCACGAACAGGTCTCATCTAAGTCACACGTGCAACATCTCCACTGACTGCCTGGTAATGGTACATCCAGGGGTGAGAGGATGGGGTATGAGCCTTTCATGCCTTGTGTTTTCCTCATGTCTCCAGTTGGGCTCTTCGGGAGGGTGTGTGAGTGTGTGTGTGTTTCTTTTCCTTGGCTCCCAAGTCACATCAGTCTGCTCCTGGTACTTGGCAACCCAGCACGCTTCCTCCCACTAACGACAAGCCTGTCTGCAAAACAGAACAACATCTTTAAGATGGGGTGTTTATCTGGGCAGCACACAGCCTCTGCAGCCCACAGGGGCCCCTCCTTCAAAGGTATTGCTGAACGGGACTCACCTGATGAAAGCCCGAACTGTGTATGCTTGACTTGATTTACAGGCAATGGCCAGCTCATTAGGCACACTGACCTGAGGAAGCCGGTCGGCTGTGGGGACAAATGTTTGTGTAGCTCTGTGGTGCCCACAAAGCTGTTTGCAGCTTGGGGGCTGAAGTACAAAGGGGGCAGTGATAAGGAGTTGTGGAATCCAGGGCTGGCTCAGGGAGCGCTAACTGCCCAGGAGATTGATATCTGGGGTGCAAAGGCTAAAAAAATTAGATTAATTTAGCTCAGCTGTGCTCACTGACGGATTGGGTTGCAGCTGGTGCTGAAACATTAGAGATCAGACCTCAGCAATTGAGGGTCAAGTCTCAACTTGGAAGGAAGGGAGTAAGATGGATTGCCTCTCAGCACGCCTGCTCCCCAGGAAAACGATAGTCTGCAAAGGCAGCCTGGCATTACAGATAATCCTGTAGAGCATCAGTAAGAAAGTAAGTTATGTGTTCTCCAGATATGGCATTGGGAATTGGGAGCACTGTCTTCTAATCCTGGGAAATCACTCGGAGCCAACTACTTTAAAAATATTCTCAATTTCACGAAGTAAGACTAAATAGGAACCTGAAAAACAAATAGAACCTTCTCAGAATTCTAGTATTTTATTGTAAGGTGTTTCCACTCTCCCTGCTTGTATAATGATTATTTTACTATGGCGCTGGCTGTTTGTCTCCCAAGTTCATCTCCTTAGAAAATATCTTCACCTGTATGTTTGCCTTTAAAAACTCTTCACTATCCCAGTTTGATTCCTAAGTGGAAAGTCTAGTAGACTTCAAATTCCACACCACATCAAGAAACAAAACACTTTTTTTCACCAAAAATAGAGTCTTAAAATCGTAGATTTTGTTTTACTTTTTCTGTTTTACTTTTCAAGGCAACCACTCTTAAGTATGCTCTTTAGTAAATTATCAACACTTTTCACTTATTTTAATAAAATTCCTTTTAAAGGTGACCATTTATTGAACACTTCCTATGTACCAGGCACTGTGCAAATGCTTTATACAGTGAAGAGAAACATTGTTCCAATTTACAGATGTTGTTTAAGAGTAATAAATAATGCCACTTTTCTCCAAAGGGACCAGGTTTGGATGATAAATTTTCTTCTCAGCTGTATATAATTAATTCAGAGACTAGGGGGTGTGGGTATGTTATTAACTAATTGTTCAACCAGTGGTGATAGAGTGAACCCTGATAAGGTCCAGACTATGAAATTGACCAAGAAAAATGGAAGAAGAAAAAATTGGGTGAATAAAGGCCCTGTTCCTCATGAAGTTTCTCATTCAGTAGGTGAAGGTCATTTTGGGGTTAGATCAAGGCTGGTACAAAAGAGATCATGCAAGGGGGCAGAGCAAGATGGCGGAGGAGTAGGAGACCTGGATTTCGTCTGGTCCCAGGAATTCAGCTGGATACAGATCAAACCATTCTGAACACCTACAAACTCAACAGGAGATCGAAGAAAAGAATAGCAGCAACTCTCTGAACAGAAAAGCGACCACTTTCTGGAAGGTAGGACATGTGGAGAAGTGAATCCGAGGTGATATTCGGGAGGATAGACAGTGGGGGAGGGGCCTCTGTCGGCCGCTTCTGGCAAGTGATAGAGCCCCGGAGCACAAAATTGGAACTTTTAGAAGTCTGCTCCGCTGAGGGACGTCACTCCAGTGGCTAAGTGGGGGGGCTGGAACCCTCGCAGGACAGTGTGGTCTCAGGAACTTCGGAGTCACAGAAAGACTGGGGGTGCCTGAGTGCAGCAGAGCTCCCAGGTATCAGAGCAGGGAAGCCACTGCAGAGACGGAGCCGAGGTGTGGGCTCTCAGCTCGGGGTTGCCATAAACCATGATCCGCGGCACAGTCGGGCCACTGCTCCTCCAGCAGGGACCCAACAAGCGGCAGATCCGGGGAGACTCCCCTTTCTCCCCCGGAAGGAGCGTCATGGGAGCGCACCACAGGGATCTGCTGGGTTTGGAGACTCCACACGGGGTCAGGTGCCAGAGATAGAAACGCTCGGTCACAGGCCAGGTGAGCACGGAGTGCGGCCGGAGACCGGGGACACGGGAGTGACTGACTGCTTTTCTCTGGGGGTGCACTGAGGAGCAGGGCCCCAAGTTCTCGGCTCCTCCTGGCCGGAGATTGGGAGGCCGCCATTTTTACTCTCGGCCTCCAAAGCCGAAGGGAAAGCTTGCAGGGAACAAAAGCTCCTGAGAGCAAACCTGAGCAGATTACTTAGTCCAGACTAGGCAAGGGCAGGGCAATTCCGCCTCTGGCAAAGACATTTGGGAACCACGGCAACAGGCCCCTCCGCCAGAAGATCAGCAAGAACAGCCCGCCAAGACCAAGTTTACCGATCAGTGAGAACGGCAGAACTCCAGTGCTAGGGAATACTGTACATAGAATCCATGGCTTTTTTCCCATGATTCTTTAGTCTTTCAAAGTTAATTTTTTAAAAATTTTTTTGAGTTTTTCTTTTTCCCTTTTTCAACCAACATCTTATCAATCCCTTTTTTCAAAAATCTTTTTTCTTTTTCATTTTTAGAGTCATATTCTATCCCTTCATAGTAGTTAACCTTATTTTTGGTTATATATGTAAGTTGTTCTTCCTTTAAAATTTTGGGATACAGTTTCTTCTAAAAGACCAAAATATACCCTAAATCTCTAGTGTATGGCTTTGTTCTAGTCTCCTGCCTGATCACGTTCTCCCTTTTTTTTAAATCCTCTTCTTTCTTTTTTCAACCAACTTCTTATCAATTCCTTTTATAAAATCCTTTATAATTTTCATCTTTACAGTCGTATTCCATCCCTTCATCATATTTACCCTTATTTTTATACATAAGTAAGCTTTTCTTTCTTTAAAACTTTGGGAGGCACTTTCTTCTAACAGACCAAAATACGCCCCAAACCTAGTGTGTGGCACTGATCTGTGCACCAGCCAGATCATATTTGATCATATTCTGTTTTTTTGTTTGTTTTTTGTCTTTGTCTTTTTCTTTTTTTTCTTTTTTCTTTCTTTTCCTTTCTTTCCCCCTGGTTTCAGGTCTCTTCTGATTTTTTAGTGTGTATTTTTCTGGGGTTGTTGTTACCCTGTTAGCATTTTGTTCTCTCATTTATTCTCCTCTGGACAAAATGACAAGACAGAAAAAATCACCTCAAAAAAAAGAACAAGAGGCAGTACCGACTGCCAGGGACCTAATCAATATGGACATTAGTAAGATGTTGGAACTAGAGTTCAGAATGACGATTTTAAAGATAACAGTTGGGCTTGAAAAAAGCATGGAAGATATTAGAGAAACTCTTTCTGGAGAAATAAAAGAACTAAAATCTAACCAAGCTGAAATCAAAAAGGCTATTAATGAGGTGCAATAAAAAATGGAGGCTCTAACTGCTAGGATAAATGAGACAGAGGAGAGAATTGGTGATATAGAAGACCAAATGATGGAAAATAAAGAAGCTGAGAAAAAGAGAGATAAACAACTACTGGATCACAGGGCAGAATTCAAGAGATAAGTGATACCATAAGACAAAACAATATTAGAATAATTGGGATCCCAGAAGAGGAAAGAGGCACAGAAGGTATATTGAAGCAAATTATAGCAGAGAACTTCCCTAATTTGGAGAAAGAAATAGGCATCAAAATGCAGGAGGCACAGAGAACCCCCCTCAAAATCAATAAAAATAGGTCAACACCCCGACATCTAATAGTAAAACTTACGAGTCTCATAGACAAAGAGAAAATCCTGAAAGCAGCTTGGGATAAGAGATCTGTATCCCACAATGGTAGAAACATTAGATTGGCAATGGACCTATCCACAGAGACCTGGCAGGCCAGAAAGGACTGGCAGGATATATTCAGAGCACTAAATGAGGAAAATATGCAGCCAAGAATACTATATCCAGCTGGGCTGTCATTGAAAATAGAAGGAGAGATAAAAAGCTTCCAGGACAAACAAAAACTAAAGGAATTTGCAAACACGAAACCAGCCCTACAAGAAATATTGAAAGGGGTCCTCTAAGCAAAGAGAGAGCCTAAAAGTAACATACACCAAAAAGGAACAGAGACAATATACAGTAAGTCACTTTACAGGCAATACAATGGCACTAAATTCATATCTTTGAAGAGTTACCCTGAATGTAAATGGGCTCAATGCACCAATCAAAAGACACAGGGTATCAGATTGGATAAAAAAACAAGACCCATCGAT
>NC_138377.1:72273883-72293625 GCF_054177405.1 Leptonychotes weddellii | reverse complement strand
GGGAGACAAACCATGAGAGACTATGGACTCTGAGAAACAAACTGAGGGTTCCAGAGGGGTTGGGGGTGTGGGGATGGGTTAGCCTGGTGATGGATATTAAAGAGGACATGTACTGAATGGAGCACTGGGTGTTATACGCAAACAATGAATCATGGAGCACTACATCAAAAACTGATGTTATGTGTGGTGATTAACATAAAATTTAAAAAAATTGATAACTCCAAAAAAATACAGTATAACAGGAAAAAAACCCAAAAGAGATAGCGCACTTTTTTAAAAAACAGAACATTGTACCTCAAAGAAGGCAGGGTCTTTGGGGAAATGCCATGTTGCCTGGTGGAATAAAGAGAGATCTGGTGACTAAAAGACCAAGATCCCAGTCACTTTAGCAATTCAGGAATCTGGCCAGTGAGCAAAACTAGTCAGAAAAGCCAAGAGATGGCAGTGAGCATGGGAACAGGATAAAAAATACTGTTTTCTACTTCTCAGCATGGCCAGGCATGTTCCTATTTTGGCAAGCCTCTCACTGGGTGAAAAGAGAAAAATGGAGCCCACTGAAGACTGAATAACCTGTCACCCACCAAATTATTACTTTTGCAAGGCACTTGAGAAACAAGATCAATATTCAGTGCTTATGGACTAGTCCCATGATCCAGGGCAAATCACTTTATCCTGAATGTTCCTCATTTGTAAAATATCAGTATAAAATAAGATAATATACAGGAAATTTCCCTGAAAATTATAAAACCTTAACCCCATGAAGAAATTATTTTTCCCAATTTTACATCTCAGAAAGGTTGCGACATTTCCAAAGTCACACATCTACTAGGCAGTGAAGGAGAAACACTCACACGTCTCCTAGTCACCATCTCAGTCCCTCTTCTGTCACACACTCCACATCCCTATAATGACTGGTAAAAGGCCAGTTCCTTAATGGAACTCAAAGTGAAATCAAGGAATAGCCACAAACCACTATTTAAATAGAGCCACAAAATCAAACATTTACAGAGGGCAAAATTAACATTCTTGGGTCAAGTTCAATGGCAAGCAAAAGGGTGTACAACCAGAACTGCTTTGACATAGAAATTTGTGGGATGATGGTCCAGGGATAATAGGAGGTACATTACCTCTCAGAGAACAGGAATCTCGTTTAAGTGGCCCCAGATTCAACCAGCACAAAAAATATAAGGAAGACTTCTCTGTGAAGGCCTCTAGTGATAGCAAAAAAGAAGCCATTGTTGACTCTGAAAAACAAACAGGGTTCTAGAGGGGAGGGGGGTAGGGGGATGGGTTAGCCTGGTGATGGTTATTAAAGAGGGCACGTTCTGCATGGAGCACTGGGTGTTATACACAAATAATGAATCATGGAACACTACATCAAAAACTAATGATGTAATGTATGGTGGTTAACATAACATAATAAAAAAAAATTAAAAAAGAAAGAAGCCATTGTTAACCTTAGCGAGCTGTTCCAGTAGAGTTGTAGTGCAGAAATCAGGCTTTGGAACAAGAGTTTTAAACCCAAATACCTACAAGGATGGGAAATTGCATAAATAAATGAAACAGGTGAGGGGTAAGAGACAGCAAGGAGTGTGTGAGCTGTGGCAAGTTGGAAAGAATATGCCATATCACTACTTGGCTTTAGCCAGTTTTAGCCATGTTGGAATATATGACCTGTGTGGTTTGATCTTACAATTTTTCAAGAAAGGACAAATTAAGATCAGACTGGGAATTCCGTTTTGTCATTCTCCTACATTGGACCTCCTGTCTTTTTTTTTTTTTTTTGCTTTAACACATGTATTGGTGGTTGATTTTTCAGATTTTTTTAGATTGGAAATGTATTCATTTTTTTTTATGTTTGGTTAACAGGTTGGCTAGGTATGAACATCATTTTCATTCAAGATTTTGAAGGCATTACTTCACTTTCTTTTAGCTTCTGGTGCTGTGTTGAGAATTCTTTCCCATTCTGATCCTGACCCTTTTTAGGTGATGTGCTTTATTTCTCTGGACATAAATATGCATTATGTTTTATGCCAGTGCTTCAAAATTTCTAATTTCTAATTCATAAAGGCTGGTCCACATCATAAAGTTTGGCCCAGTTTTGAGGATTGGCAAAAAATAGTAAGTCATATTTGTCACATTTGTTTCAGTATGTTTTAGAGAAAAAGAGAAAAAATGGAGGGTTGGTTACAAAAGAAAAAGCTTCATGTTAGCATAACTCTTTCTCACTGTGTCATCAGTCTGGTGGGTTTTTTTTCTTTTTGTCATTTATTGTTAAGAAGAATTTTATCTTCTAAATATTCTGTTGAATTATTCACTTCTATCAATTCTTCATTTCCAATAGGTCTGTCTTATTCTCTAAATTATATATGTTATGTAATTATATATATTATATATACATACACATATATAAGGTATGATATATATAGGGTATGATATATAATACACAGTAGTATTATGCAGTACAGATATCAATTACAATAAATATGTAAGAAAGTCTTAAATATATAATAATATGTAAATTATTATATAATATATAATTTACTTTACTCTTTTACTCTGTTAGGAGCTTCACTCCGTTACAGTGCTTTGCTCCTTGTGAGAATTTTGTTTCTTTCCTTAGCCACCAGTGTTTTAGTTATTGAAGTGGATTACCTGAAAACTGCACATTTTTGGCTCCATTGTTTTGCTGTGTTTGTTTTGGTTTAAGTTGGGGGACTTGGGGATTAGAAGTTTCCATCAGAAAGCTTGAAACCACTACCTTAATCTACAGTTCCATTGTACAAGTGCAACTGATGATCGTCTGGTTCACTATTTTGCAAGATTTAAAGGAGATATATATGATTGAGTTTTATTAAAATAGAGATCATATGAGTTAAAAAAATAGTTGATGATTTTGAGTTTCTTCCTTTCATTTTATCAGGGTGAGCACAGGAAGAGTTTATACATTAGACTTTGGAAAGAGGATCTAAGATCATACCTATATAATTAGTGGTAGATAATGTAGCAAACTTACCTGTAATGTATTAAATATATGTATACATAGTCTGTATAAAATATACACAAAAATAAAGGGAAGTCTTCAACCTGTTTTAATTGTTTTTAATGAAAAAAATACAAACTGTAAATATAGTTAGGAAAGAAAACCCTTAAAGGCTAGACAAATGTTTCCTTCCTAGACTGTATCATTCCTGTCTAGTGGTTCATAAGTATACTGTGGAGCTATATTTTTAATTAAACTGCCCATTAATGAAGTGTACTTTTTGTTTAAAAAAGTATTTAGTCAGAAGCTGTGACTCCACATAAAGAAGAATAAGAAAGTTTTAAATTGCTTATAATGGGGAGACTAAATGAAATCTTTAAAAAATGTTGCACCTTTAGAAGTGACCAGAAGCTCTTTCTGAATAACTCCATTTACTTCTGGTGTTTACATTGGCTTTTAAATGCTGGCTTCCATTCTTTCAAAATGATGAGGACAGGTAGGACGAGAAATGTTATAGTCAGAAGGTAATTTTATTAATTAGGGTATTTGCTTATCTAGACTGAACCAAGGAGTCTTTTGCCCTAAAACAGTGTTTTCAAAATTATAAAACAAATAAAATCTTAAAAAATGCCTTTTTGTGTTTCAGAAGGTGGAGTCCCAGGGTTGGAATCTAAAGTACCAATCTGAAGCTTAAATTCCTTCATATCAATTAGTTGGAGATAATTTTCTAAATTCTTGGTAAAATTTATATTTTTTCAAAAAACCCATATATTGAAGGCATTCACAGGAAATATATGCATAAATAAATATTACCTTGGGTACATGTCCTTCAAGAATGATTTTGTTTTCCTGTATTTTATGATTCATGGTGGTAGCTTGATTTAAATATATGCATGTCAGGGCTACACCTTCTCAGACTTTGGGACTCCAGCCTGCATTGCATCTCTGTCTATTCTATCTTCCTCTCCAGTGGTGGTAAACAAAGAAACAAAAATAAAAGATCACTTTGTAAATTCTTCAAACCATTTCTAGTTGGCTTTCAGGAGAAAAACATACTGAATTAATTTACATTTCTACCTGCTACTTTAAAATAACAATATTTCTTTGGAAGTAGGTGAACAACACTTTCTAATACCAATAGGTAGAAACCAAAAAAAATAAAACAAAAACACACATTTGGAGAGAAGAGAAAAAATGTCTCTTAAAACAGTACTGCTTTGTCCCTAAGAGAATGGACTTACTACTCTGACAACCTCACAGTTAAGCCTCTTTGAGTTTATGAGAAACCCAAGGAAATACACTATATGTGTGGTGCATTTTAATATACTGTGGGTTATTTTCTTTGTGCGGACTTTATTGTACTCTCCTACACAACTATGAGAAAAAATAACAAATTCAGAAAGTTCTTTAGAATCAATGTTACGTGCAGTCTTTATTACATGCCTGGGTAGATATGTTTTCTGTACCACTGTATTTCCCAAATTAAAACATATATAAATGGAGATGAATATTTGATTCAAAATATTATACATGAGTTTCCTCAGCTGGTAATATTCAGAAATGCATCTAGTAAATAAAGTGAAGTCGAATGTATTTTATGGTATTGTCCAATCACAGTCATGTAAAAAAAATAGCTGGAGATTTAATGTAAAGGAAGAGTTTTTAAATAAACAAATAAAATATTCATTAGAAGTGTACTTATATGGTCCCATGAAAGTTAAGTTGTTTTACTAAATTATAGGTAGATAGATCTCCTTTTCAACTGACTACTCACTGTTAATGTCTCTTCACAGGTAAAATTTTTCATTAGGAGATGGGAGCAAGTGTAATAATCATGTGACTCATTCTTTTTTGAAAAAGGCTTCAGTACTTAAGAGTCAAATTTGATTTGGTGAATAAGAGATTTTCTTTGTTTGATGATTAGGTATTTTTATCATTCTTAAATTTTCTTCTTAGTTAGGTCTTCCCAGTGATAACTTAGTGTTACGACTTAGAATGCTTTGCCTTCACCCTGATAGTATGTAAGATTTATAAAATTGATATTTATCTGATCTGATGATACTGGTGCTGCAAATGTGGTCTCTCTGATGTTAAACCATCAAGAAACACATATACACCTCTGATCCATGAATTTACGTTTTGTGTCACAGGATGCCAAGAGCCGTCCGGACCAAAACTGTTATTGAAGACATCCAAGGAGAAGCATCTCCAAATGGAAAGCAGGATTCCTCAGACAGGTACATGGTTCTGTTTCTCTTACCCCACTCCTGCACCTCATCATGAAGTGTGAGTTATTCAGGTGGCTGAATGGGATTATGAATGGCAGTAGAAGGAGGCATTAGCTTCTACTGACAAATAGTGACTGTCAGGCATCATGGCTCATTACTACCTCTGCCTTCCCTGCACAGCCCTGAAAACAGCCAAGAGGCCATGGTAACCAAGGAAAGGAGTATTATTGGTACTAATAATCTTAGTAACTAATCTGGTTTAGGCTGTCCTCTTTCTCCCTGCGGGTGAAATCATTCCTGTCTAGTAGGAAGTGGGACGATGTGTTAGAGCAATCCTAGCATCCAGTTGACCCACTCAGGCAAGTACAAGTCTGGGTGGGCTGGGTTCTAATGGGCGTGCCATATCCAAGCAAAATCTGGCTTGGGACAGAGTACCCTGAAGACTAGGCAATAACTCAGGAGACAGGGAACCCAGGAGCGTCCAAGTACAGAGCCAAGAGGATGGAATCTGACCGCAGGGAAACATGCAAAGGTCCCACAGATGGTACCTTCACCCCTTCACTCTTCATAATCCCCATTCCCACCTTCGTGAGATGAAAGTTGTTATGATGCTTGAACGGGATTATGAAATGACAATGGGAGGATGTTCTCATTCTTGTTTTTAATGTTTACCAAATATTGCTTAAAACATGCTCTCTTGAACAAGATGTGAAACATGCATAATCTGTCCTCATGGACTAGGGACAGAAAAGGGGCCCAAGAGTAAGTCTGGCCTGAATGAATGTGCAGCTGTAGGTGCCCTGTGTTGTCCAGGGCAGAGCCAAATGGAGAAGACACCATGATATTGTGATTACAACACCAAGAGGCTTATGCCACACTATATGTTTTCTCAAAACTAGAACAATAGCCTGGGTACCTATATAAGCATTTGATTTCTGGTCTTCCCGCCCAGCAATCATGCTGTATAACAAAGAAATTCTGAATCCCAAGCTGATGCCCCTGTCCTGCCACCCTCTGAGTTGTTAACTTAGTAACAAGAATGGGTTTGTTCTGATCCAGCCACAGCAACCACCTTAGGCAAACATCATGCAATCACTCTACCCTTTCTCCTTGCCTTAGTGGTCCATCTCTCCTCTTCTGATACCACCTTCAGGTATTTTGTATGGTCCTTAGCCTACACAGGTCTTCCTGCCACCATGTCACACTCAAGGTGACATCTTTTAGTTTGGAATTCCATAGCTTCCTTCTCCATTCACCCATTATTTGTCCAATTTCCACTGACTTTCAGGTCTTCTTCAAAGACAAGTAATACAGAAGGCTGAAGCTCCATGTAGGAATTAAACCTACAACTTTGGACTCATTAGCACAACTTTCTAACCTGCTAAGCAAAAAGGCCATTTTTAAGGCCAGTGTAAACTCCTTGTCCTTACATGCTCTAGCCCCCATTGAAGGAGGAGAAATTTGTGCTGGTGTGTTTAAAGGCTGAAAATAAAGGAAGGAAACCTTAAGCCAAGTCAATTGAAAATAAACATTATTTTTCTCTAAGACCGCACCAGTGTGAAAAATCTTTCAAGAAACTAACTTTCCTCTTAGTTTTCAATGTGCCAAAAAGTCAGCCATGGTAGCCCCTACTCCACACCTCCTCTAAAAAAAGTAAGTGGATGCTTGTTCTCAGATTGTAAACTCAGCATCCTTTAGCACCTTGTCTATACTTCCAGCATTCTAGGGTTCGAAAGTATTTAGGTTTCCAGCTCAAAAATAAATAGGTTTGGTTTTGAAAATCTATTTGGCAGCTTTGTTTGCCTACAGAAGTTTTAGAAATCTTAATTTGATCATTCAAATCCTTTATGGTATTTTCCTAGAAACACATCTCAATGCCCAAATGGCATTTTTAAATGATTGGAATGATGATTATAGCCATTGGATCTGGAAACACACAAATGTCATAACACTATATACAAGTGCGTGAGCCCAGGAAATGTACAGAAGGAAAACATCTGAATGAAAAAGCGTATGTCACCTAAGGTTGATGCAGTTCTTGACATTTTCCAAAGCATTTGGGAGGATAAAATGGACAAACTGAAAGTAGGCTGGCAACAGGATGCTCTTCATGGAAGGGGTGTCTTTCTTTTTCTTTATTCAGTGTGTCATCCTTCCTCACTATCACTTACTTTTCTCATCAGGTAAAGTTGGGTACTACTGACTTTATTATTGAATGAGGGAAAGAACCTGAAGTAGCCTCAGACTACTCAGCTGGCATGCCAAGGGCTCTCCAGCATTCAGGGGCACAGTTGATCTCAGGGTGGCTCAGTCTGCACATTGGGAGGCAGGGTTTAAGCTGTTTCCTTAGGGAGTTTTGTCACCTGACACCACTGGAAATCTCTGAGTTTTCTCCTTTCTAGACATACTAGCAAATTTTTCCATATATCCTGCTTGTCCCAGTTCTTTTTCCTTGCACCTGATCAAAAAGGTCAAGAAGTAGTTAACTTTGAAAGTTCTTTGAGATGGGAGATTATAGGCACTTCTTCTTTATTTGGGAAAATTATAGTTTCTGTATTTATGTTTAATAATAACCCATTCCTGATTGTAAAAATAACACCATCCTGTTGTTGAACATAAACAAGAAAAAAACTTCCCACCACCCAAGAATGACAGCAGGCCACTCGGGGTGGGAGGGAGAGAGAGAGGGAGGGAGTGTGTGTGTGTGTGTGTGTGTGTGTGTGTGTGTGTGTGTTGGAAGACATAGAGAAAATAGGATTTGAATCCTATATATTATATCATTGTATTAGCATTTACTCACATCATTAAAAACTATATAAATGATGTTGAGTGGCCATATAATATTCCATTATTCCTCATACTAGATTGAAGTATATGAAATTGCTGACATTTAATCATTTTAATCTACACAGAAGTGACAGTGTAACATGGTTCAACCTAGTAGAATTTACTTGAAATTTGATCCCCAGCTGTTGGACATCATGTCTAGCTTTTTTAAACTGCTAAATAACTGACCTATGAACATTTCTGAATATACATATTTTTTCACATATTTAACCATCTCCTCAGAATAATTTCCAGGAAAAGAAAGAATTAATTTAGAAGGTAGGACAACCATGGGGGCTCTTAACACCTATTTTGAAATTCCTGGCAAAGAGTTTGTAGCAAGCTATGGTCTTCTCGATTATATAAGAGTGCCAATTTTACCCTGTCCTCACAAAAGTTGAGAACCATAGTACTTTTATTTTTGCTAATCATATAGGTAAATATTATATACCATATTATTTAACCTGATATGTTTATAATTAGTATAATTCATGTTTGCTCCAATTTTAGTTCAAGAGGAAAAAAAGGCAATTTTTAAATGTATGAAATTAGCTGAGAGGCAGAGCCTAAAACCTAAAATGGAATTGAGTTTAATGTTGTGATATTGAATTACTCTGTTACCCCAGATCCATGATAACAGGGTGTCTTTAGCAAAGTGTAGGAAACTATCGAGGTGGCTATTTAATTGATACTATCTTTGATTTAATATCAGAAGGATGTCAAATTTCCCATTGTGAGTAATTCATTTGTACACAGAATATATGTGTGGACTTGCTATATTTCTTCAACAAAGGAGATTTTTTTTGTTTTTATTTTCTTTTGTTACAAAGCCTCACTTAAAATACATGTTCTTTTCCTCTCCTTCAAAGTCATTATAACAGTCAGATAAATTTGAGCATAGCTCAATTGTAGAATGAACTGGTTCATTGAAAAGATAAATAAAATTGATCAACTCTTTAGTCAGATTGATGAAAAAAATGATACAAGACACAAATTACTAATTTCTGCTATTAAAAGAGGAAGAAGTTCCATGGATCCAGATATTAAAAGGATAATAAGAATATTATGAAGTATTTTATGCCAATACATTTGATAATTTAGATGAAATGGACAAAGTCTTAGAAAGCACAAACTATAAAACTTAAGAAAAAATGGATAACTTAAAGAACCTTGTATCAAATTGTAGGAACAAATCTTCCCACATTAAATATTGTACTATTTATTATACATCAGTTATAATACAATAAACAAAAACTAAAATAGAACTCCAAGCCCAGATGACTTTACTAGTGAGTTGTACCAAACATTTAAGGGAAAAAAAATGTCTACATAGACTCTTCCAGAAAATAGAAGAGAAGGGAACAATTCTCAACTCACTTTTGAGAGCAGTATTACCTGATACCAAAACCATAGACATTAAAAGAAAATAAACTGTAAACCAATATCTCTCATGAACATAGACACAAAAATTCTTAACTACCAGCAAATTGAAACCATCAATACATAAAATAGATAACACATCATGAATAAGTAGAGTTTATTCAGGAATGCAAGATCACTTCAACTTTCAAAAATTAATCAGTGTATTTCTTCATATCAACATCCTGAAAAAGAAAATGATATGATGATCTCCTTAGAAATAGAAAAAGCAAAATTCAGTACCCATTCATGACTTTAAAAAATAAATAAATAAAACTCTCAATAAACTCAAAGAAAACTTTCCCAGGACATCTACAAAAAATATGCATCTACATTATCAAGGATCAAGGACATCTACAAAAAATATGCATCTAACATTATATGTAATCGTGCAACACTAACTTCTTTCACTCCCGAAGATCAGGAACAAGGCAAGAATGTCCATTCTTATAATATGTATTCAACATTGTACTATATGTGCTAACCACTGCAATAAAACAAGTTAAAAATAAATAAAAGACATACAAATTCTGAAAGAGGTAAAATTGTTTATTCATAGATGGCATGATTGTACACCTAGAAAATAAATTTTAAAAAATCTCCAACAGGTATTTGAGCTTGAATTTGGCAAGGGAAAAGGACATATGGTCAGTATATCAAATCAGTTATTTTTCTGTATTCCAGCAAAAATTAATGTGACTTGGTCTAACTTACTTTTTTTTTTTTTTTTTAATCACTCTGGTTAAATGTGAATTGCAGCAGGTGTTGGGCAATTCAAAAGAGCATTTAGGGAACTTCAGTGTTTCAGCAGGTGATAAAGATCAGTTGGTCTAAAGAGATGATGGAGGTTGAGAGTAGATTGACTCCAGAAATGTAAAATCAGTAGGCCTTGGAGATGAATTAGACCCAGAAGAAGAGAGGTGTTAAGGATCACTACTTTTCCTGGCTTGTGCAAATAGATGGGAGATGGTGTGATTCATTGAAAAAGTGAACTCTAGACAAGAACCAGGTTTGAAACAAAGATCGTGTGTTTAGATATAATTAGCCCAAGGTGCCTTTGAGACTCAGAGAAGGAATCAAATAGATGATGACACTCAGAGGACTTGGTTTAGAGTAAATTATAGTGAGTCATAACTAGTCACCTAGGAGGAGAGGTTAGAATAGAAAGGTAACAAAACCTAGGATTGAGTTTATAAAACCCCCAAATTTAAAGGCCGGGTAGAGAAGGATAATACTAGGAAAGAAGGAAAGGAAGGATTAGCAAGATAGGAAAAAATGATGTTATTTTGGTTAAGGGAAGAGAGAATCATCAAAAAGTACTTTTTCTGGAAATTATGCTCTTTTTAAAAATCACTGATGAATTGAAATATAATCCCCCAAGTAACAAATAGGAGGAACTGTAATGGGAAGTAAAGTCAGTTAAGCAAATAAGGATTAGTCAATGAAAGTCATTTTAAATATCAGAGATGATATCATGCAGATTGTGCCTTTTTCCAAAGAAAATGATGATTTTAAACTTTGTTTTAATGCCTTTAGTTCTGGCCCCAAATTCTACCTTGTGTCATAATAATGCTGTGAAGTCTACTTTATTTTTCCCAACCATCAATTTACAATTTTTAAATCTCTTCAGGTGTTTCTTTTGTATTCTGTTTTGTGGCTATAGTTATGATGGTAGAAAATATTTAGAATAGGCAAAGGAATGATTTGGAAGGGAAACAAAGGATCTTGTTTTGATTATTAGATGAATATGGAAAGTACATCAAATAAAATGTCAGCAGTGATCATCTCTAGGTGTTTAGATTTCCAGTACAGTTCTCATAACTCTTTGTAGTAACTAAATAGTTTAAGATGAGGTTGTATTACTTTTATAATTTAAAATAGAAGTCGTAAAACACTAGTGTAATTTAAAACAAGGAGTCACTATTTTCCACATATTTATTTTCTTTTTATTGATCGTTGTTTCCTCTTTTTGAGTTGTCTACTGTAATATTTTTCCTTCCTGGATTGTTGGCCTTGTTCAAACTTATTTGAAGACATTCTCTCTCTATTATATTTATTGCCCATTCTTTATACATGTTGTTTATATTTTCTCCCAGCTTATCATTTGTTTTAATTTTATTCAGGCTATTTGCCATATAAAAGTTTTCGTTTGTACGTATGTAGTAAAATCTGTCAATTCTCCCCTATATACCTTATTGGTTCATATCAAATATTATTTTAGGGCGCCTGGGTGGCTCAGTTGGTTAAGCGACTGCCTTCAGCTCGGGTCGTGGTCCCGGGGTCCTGGGATCGAGTCCCACATCGGGCTCCCTGCTCTGCGGGAGGCCTGCTTCTCCCTCTCCCACTCCCCCTGCTTGTGTTCCCTCTCTCGCTGTGTCTCTCTCTGTCAAATAAATAAATAAAATCTTTAAAAAAAAATATTATTTTAATAGTGAAAAAATGATCAGTAATGCACAGCATTAGATAGTTGGCTGCATAAATTGTGATCCATCTATCTGAACAAAAGCCAGACAGCAAACAAGAATCATTTAAAACATTAAACATGTTTATATTTACTTGCTGAGTAATACAGAAATGCAAAGGTGATTCAGTGTTTTCACTCTATGTACCTGTAGGTAACACATAGGAAACAAAGAATGAGACTGCATTAGTAATGCTTATCTCTGTGCAGTGTAGTCATACATGACAAGTTTGCTTCTTTGTGCTTTTCTGTATTTTTCAGTTTTGTTATCTGCCATGTATATACAAGTAGCTTTTAAAGTAAGGAAAAAATACCTTAAAAAGTTATTTTAAAAATAAAAACAAAACCTATAAAAATGATTATAATGAAATAGTATGCAAGGTTAAGTCACTGAATGGGTAAGTGGGGGAAGTTTTGGATCTGGAAGCCTAAAAGTGTGGTAGCCCCCTTGACAAATAAAGGGGGGTTGGGAGGAGGCCAGATGAGGAAAAATTGAAGAGTTCTGCCTTAGAAATGCTGAGTTTCCATTGACAGTGCCCTGCCAACATGTAAGTCATTTGGAAATGTGAGGCTAGAATTCAAGATGAGAGATATAGATGTAGAAATGGCACGTGAAACAAGGAAAATGGGGAAGTTCTGAGATGAGGTGATCCCACAAGGATAGCAATCACGAGAAGGAATCTGAGGCCTCGTCTTTATGAAATAGTCACATTGACAGAAAGAGTGCCCACCAAAGGAGACAGGGCAGAGGAAGGAGAACCTCAGTTATCCATTTTGTGAATAATGGAGAGGGAGAAGTTTTCCCCAAGCACGTGAACATGCTGCCATGCACAAAAATTTTTATTTTTGGGATTTTATTTCTGCTTTCATGTTTCTGAGTGGGAATAAATCTACCAGAGTGCCCCTATCACCTTTCAAACTCCAGTCCTTGCCTAGTCTTGTTTTACCTCCCCATCTCCAAGTCCTACAACCACTATACATGTATCATCCAAATCCAGAATAACAGAACAGCATTTGAGGACAGAGATTAGGAGAGTTAGATAATTAGGTGGTGTTGGGGCAGTGACGTTCTGTGTTTAGAGAGGAAAGGAACAACATTTGCTCTTGTCTCCTGGCACCCCTCGTAGAAGGAATGAGATTTCTCAGCTACCTTGGCCTGATTCTGTAAAGGGAAGGACTGAGGAGAAGAGGAATAGAATCTAAGTAATAACAGAGAAAGATTGAGATCACTCAGAAGGGTATAGAAAAGATCTGTTCTTTGAAAACCCCGTGTCACAGTAGGCCTCTCAAAGCCCTTTTACAGGTCTTTGGTGGGAGAGAAGAGAATCACTACCCCCATTGCCTGGAGCACTCATGGACAGGAATCCCATGCATTGCTGGGCAGCTCTGTATGAGCTTCTGTGGCTCTTGATCCATATGAGGATGCCCCTGCCTCTCCACGCTACTCCAAGGGCAAGACCTGAATGCCCATCAACTCCTGTAAGACCCCAGCCAAGGAGCTTTCCTCCTGGTAGCACGGAGGTCTGGATGTTTTATTTTTGTTTCTGTTTTTGTTGTTTCTTCACCCATTAAAGATGAAGGGGACAAACAAGGGTTTGCTTTTTTTTCCTTTTTAGGGAGTTAGGAAAAGATCCAACTCTTTAATTTTTTTTAAGATTTTATTTATTTATTTTAAGAGAGAGAGAGCGTGCGAGCATGAGCAGGGTTAGGAGCAGAGGGAGAGGGAGAAGCAGACTCCAGGCTGAGCACAGAGCCTGACATGAGGCTCAATCCCACGACCCCGAGATCATGACCTGAGTCAAAACCAAGAGTCAGATGCTCCACCAACTACGCCATTCAGGCACCCCAGATTTGGCTCTTTCAAGGAGAAAGAGAATCAAAGGCTTGGAAAAGTTTACAAAAAAAAAACAAACAAACAGCTAAAGAGCTGCAAAAGAAGAACGTAGATCCAGAACTGAGAATAAATGTCAACACTTATCACATGAGGTATAGGAAAGAAAATTTATTTTACAATTAAATATATACCTGCCCAAAGATGACATGGTAACAAACCATCGTCTGGTTGGAGATATTATCATTGGTTTTCCTGGAGACAGAGCAAGAGTCAGCGGACAGCCCCACTGGTAAGCCCTCAGGGTAAGTTGAAGGCAAAGCGAAAACCCTCAGTGCAAGGAATTAGAGGAGCAGCCTCCAAAGGAAAGGAGGGCTCATGCATTTTTTTCCATAAATCCAAAATGAAAAACAAATATTAAAAATGGACAAAAATTTGATTTTTTTGCAACTACAGTTGCTCTTGGAAATCAGTAACAAGGACAGTTTGTTCATTGCAGCAGGCCTAATAAATTTAAGGCACCAAATGTGTAATTGGAAGTTTGTTATCATTTGGAAAGATTTTTCTTTTTTTAAAAGCACAGGCATCCACCCGCAGTAGGTTGGTGTCAAGCAAACAGCCAAGCCAAATAGTGGTTGCTTACTGTTTGGCATGCAGGTGGTGGGACATCAAACCATTTTTCAGAGAAGTCCAGACCCCTGAGGAATGCCCAGGACAAGGAGAGAGGGCAGGGCCCTAATGGAACTGTGGAAAGAATGCCAGTACATGCACTGGGACTGGGCACAGAGAAGTTTCACAACTTGTGAATCTCAGTAAAGAAAGGCAACTATTTCTTAAAAACATGTTGATACAGGAGATGACTTACCATCATAATCATGGTAATATTTATTAAGTACTTGGTATGTACCAGATAGCATGTGGGGTACTTTAATATACTGAATTCTCTAAACAACTCAATTTATTGATGAAAATTGATTCTTAGGAAGATGGGGCAACTTTCACATCATGTAACGGGAGGCAGAACCAACAATTAAACCCACGTCAATCAGGCTCAATACCACACTTCTTAAAAGCCCCGCCTCGTCCCCGCCACATGCTCAACAGAAATGAAAAGGTTTTGCTGGCAGCAATTTTGTTTTTATCTTTTGAGATACAGTGAGAGCCGCTCCTTGATCCCTCTTCTTTTTAGAATTCACCAAGAATAAAAGGATTCAGTCAAAACTGCTGAGGCAAGCTGCCTTGGCTGAGGAAGAGGCAGTCTGAAAGTTTCTGCTGATTTTGAGTTGTGTGTTTGTTTCTGCTTTTTCTCCCAGTGGATATTTAAAGCAAAAAACTGTTCAGTGCATTTCAGGATGTGTGGTTTCAGTGGCCACTCCTAAAGCAAGTCAGAGAAGGGATGATAAGTAAAGCAGAGATGCCGATCACACTATGGTAAGAAGCACTGGGGCCTCCTCATTCAAAGCTCATTGACTCCCCCGCCCCCCCTGCAATCTCAGGTACTCTCCTGATTTCCAAAACTGACAACACGGATTTCCCCCATGATGGCTGCAGAGGTGGGAAAAAATATCCCACAAGAGTAGTCTTTTCTCCTTCTTTCTCTGCTCCTCTAGCTCCAAGAGGAGACTCGTTGACAAAGTGTGTATGTGTGTGTGTGTGTGTGTGTATCTGTCACTCCCTGAAGTATGCTGCTGCTTATCCTGTTCGTGGGCCTTTGCTAGAACTGATCTAAGGCAGAGGACTGAGAATGAAGCACATGGAGAAAAAGGCAAAACTGCCTCCCCACAATAGTTTCAGCAACAACACTCATGACTCTGACTAGCGTGCAATGGTTGGGAACTTTCAGTCCCGTGCACATGATTGTACAGTTAGTACAGAGCAATCAGCTTGTCCACAGGGCTGGTTGATTCTAACACCTGAGCTCTTGGGAAGTGCAGCATCCCAATCTCAAAATGCCAATTGCAAAGGAAAAAAATCAACACAGTATCACGTGCAGAGAGAGTTCCTGTTTTCACGAGAAGTGCAAAGGCCCACTCCCCACCTTCTCCACTTGGGCTGTGTCCTGGGGACTGAGCTGTGGGGCCTGCTGCTGCCCTCCACTGGGGATCCTGTAGCGCCCCCTCCCTTCATCCCTTCAGGCTGGGGTGGAAATGCTCCCTACCCTCCGCAGCTCCCTGTGGCCCCCTACACTCTGCCCACATCTTTGAACATCAGTTCTTCATTAACACCTCCTGTGTCACCCATTTTAAGAGTCCCATCCCTTGCTTGCTGATACCCTGACTTTTCACTCTTAAAATATTACATTAAAAATAGAAAAACTACATTACACCCACATTCTGACAGTTAAGACATTTCATACCAGGCCAGTATGTGCTATCAAGTCCTCCCTCCCCTCACACAACCTCCTCCCCCTTTCCCACTCTGCCCTTTCTCCCTCAGATTCTGTGTACTCCACACATCCACATCTTTGTTTTTTACTCTTGCTTCTGTGGCTCTTGATCCATATGAGGATGCCCCTGCCTCTCCATCCCCTACTTCACCTCCACCATTACATAACACCTTCACCCCTCACTCCTAGGACTACCTATGGAACCATCCACACGGATTAATTTTTTTTTTTTTTGTATCTCTAGCAGCTTCACAGTGCTGCCTTAGAGGAGATTGGATTCTCTCCGAAGGACTTCATTTCCCCCATCATTTCCCACCAAATAATGACTCTACCCTTAAAACTCCAAGTGACGATCTACTTCACTGACAAAGCCTTTATTACAGAAAAAAGGGCTGTTTCTACAAAACATTCGGTTCTTTCACATGACTAAACACAACCAAATAGTCTTCTCCAGCAATTCACACATGTTCCCAATCTGTACTCCTGAATGAGTTCTAAACATGAATTCAAATATGTCCATTTCCTTGTATGCCTACATATACCATTATGTATTCTTGGGATAGCCATGCCTTTTTTACACAGTACATTGTCACTGGAAATGACTATTAATATATGGTCAGGAGAGAGGGAAATACGTAGTTTAGGTTTCTCTCTCTCTTTCTCTCAAATTCGCCATCTTATTAAAAGTGAGTCCCTAAAACTTTGTCTCACTAGGTTCAATTTTTAATACCTAAGTCATTCAGATGCTCATTCTGCATTTGAATTCCGCATGGAATGTGTAATAACAGGAAAGAGAAATATACAGACTCTCTTTGCCTAGCATGGCAATGTGTCATGTGGCTTGGGAAGGTATGTCTGGGAGTATCGTATGGCTGTTACTCAACCTGGACACAGAAGAGCTTTGTATGGCATCCCTCACTGTCCGGTCCCAAATAACAGACATTCAGCTGAGTTGGTGCACATCAACTCAGAGAAGTTTCAATCTAGTTCATGAAATATTTTTTCAACTGAAAAATACTCATCTTTTTCCAAAAGAAAAAATTCAATCACTCCTTTATCCTAATCCCCAATCCAAGATCATTTTTTGCTTCGTGGGACCCAAATTTATACCCTGAATGTAATAATGCAACTTCTTCAGTTCTCACAGCATACATGAGTGCCTGGGTGCTTGCCTTAAATACATTCTGATGGTATGATTAGCTACCATTAATTAGCTGTTGCTAAACACTACAACAACCCCATGAAGGAGGTCCCACTACTACTATGCCCATGTTATAAATATCAAAAATAAGACTTAGGATATTGGAGAAATTTGCCTCAGTTCACACAGTTAATATGTGGAGATACTGAATTCAAACACAGGGCTGTCTAATTCCAGATGCAAAGTCCTTTTACCACCACACTGTACTAGCGTGTTAGAGTAGACCAGTGTTGACTTTTTTCAGTGAAATGCAAAACCAAAACAATTAATTCCAGAAGTTCTCTTAAGACTCTATTTTCTTATGAAAGTCACCAAGAAAGCTATACCACATAGCCATGAGATGGATCATGAGCCAAGGACAGGACTCATATCATTTCAAGACAAGGATAAACAGAAAATTCTTGGAATAATTTGTGGACCTTTAAGCAGGAATAGTAAATCCTCCCCTCTCTGCTTCATATCAGAAAAGAGGGGGAGCTGCACTGCCTCTTGGATTGTGCACCCCAAAAGATTTTCAATGATAAAGATTTTCTATGAGGGAGTCAGTTTCCAACAATTTCAGGTTTTTAATCAAACTTCTTATTTGTCAAGCTCTTTTGAAGGTTTCTTTCAAGTTAAACTGGTTTGGGTGAAGAGAAAGGGTCATCAAAGCCAGTGGGATCGGTCACTTGGAAAATGACAATGGCTGGCAGCTGTAAATGAGAAAAGGTCGCAACACATGTGACTCTTTGGAACACCGACCTGTCCTTGTGGGTTTTTCTCTTCAAAGAACACAGCCACAACCATGAGCAAAAGAACCCAAACATAACAGCCACCACAGAATTGAAGTTGCCCTAAAATTTGGCTTCCTAACTACCAGGGCATGGGAACCAGATCCCATCCACCTCACGTCTCCCAAAAAAAAAGGGTATTCGTGTCCCACCATTTTGCAACTTGTGAGGTTTTTTCCTTTCCCTAAAGATGTGGGAGAAATAAATTCAGAGGCTGTGTGGTTAGCCCCCTGGCACTTCCTGTTTTGCACAAATGTGGCCATGAATTTCTCTAAAAAAACATCAATTGCAGCCATTTCACTATGTGCTTTATCATGACAACTTGGGGGGGAACAGCAAAAGCAGCTATCAGGTGGTCCTAAATCTTTATCCTAGTTGTTTATGTCTATAAACCAGATATTTTAACTGACATTGAATAAACAATTTAACCACAAGAAAGACACGAGACCACCCAGCCACTGTCCCTCTCTTCCTGATAGTATATATAATCATATACATCCATTGTATATAAATGATGATGATGTTTCAGAGCCAAAAAGACACTGGCCATGGTGTTGTCTGTATGTATGTGTGACTGGATGCTCCAAAGCAGTGCTCTCCTCCCTTTGGGGTGTGTGAGTATCCTGGACTGTTGTGGCCACACTGGAGCCTTGTGGGGCCTGGCTGCTTGCCACGTTTTTCTATAGTGGCTCTTATTCCTCAATACCCCACAGCTTAGTCTTTAGGTCATTATCTAAGCTTCAGTTTTGTAGGGACTGTTTACATATATGGCTATGATGTATCATATCCCTATTACATCCTCTAACACATCTTTAAACCTCACAATACCTATTACAACCATAGGCCCTTTGAAGTTCTAAGGCCCAGACTTAGACTGTGGGTGCAACTAGTCCTTTATTACTGATTGAAGCAGAAATCGGAGTACAGACCAAAGTAACCCTATACGTACATGCCTACATATGCTATAAATAAGGTGGGCCCTTAGCTCAAAGATGGTTCACATGCTGCCACACCAGGATGTTCCACATCAAAGGAGCAAAACCCAAATCACATCCCATATTTGGAGGAGTATAAATACCCGGTGAACACAAAATCACTGGATCATTTAAAGGTCCAAGTGCTGTTGCAAGTGAAGCAGTTACTCTGCTGATGCTGATTTTTGTGAATCCTTGAGAATCAGAGTGACTGGGCTGCTGCTGCCATTCCCCATAATAACTCACATTCCAGAGCATCTATGCAACAAATTGCCAGTGTTGAAGCAAACCTACACACCTCTTTAAATTAACATATAATGTAGTATTTGTTTCAGAGGTACAGATCTGAGATTCAACAGTCTTGCACAATTCACAGCGCTTACCAGAGCACATACCCTCCCCAGTGTCTATCACCCAGCCACCCCATCCCTCCCACCCCCCACCACTCCAGCAACCCTCAGTTTGTTTCCTGAGATTAAGAATTCCTCATATCAGTGAGGTCATATGACACACGTCTTTCTCTGATTGACTCATTTCGCTCAGCATAACAAACCATGAGAGACTATGGACTCTGAGAAACAAACTGAGGGTTCTAGAGGGGAGGGGGGTGGGGGGATGGGTTAGCCTGGTGATGGGTATTAAAGAGGGCACGTTCTGCATGGA
>NC_138377.1:72264446-72273783 GCF_054177405.1 Leptonychotes weddellii | reverse complement strand
TCTAATTCCATTTTATTTTTTAAATTTTTTAAATTTTTTTAAGATGCAGAAACTGCCTCATAAAGCTAAAGTGGCCTGCCCAAAGTCGAATAGCTAGTCAATGGAATAAACTCTGTGTGCTGGGAACTCTCACTTACTTCAAAGCCAAAACACTGCACCAGTCCCAAAGACTAATCCAGAAGGAGGGATTTGCCTAAAAGCACCCAGGGCTCCCCTCCTGGTCCAGTGATCTCACAGTGTCACCTCCTCCAGGACTCCAACTGTTAACTCCATTCTGCGATGTCTTATAGGCTCATCTTTAATCCATTCAAGCTCAGTTCTTTTAGACTTCCAAGAGATAATCAGCTAACTGGTAAAAACATCTAGATTGCTAAAATGGAACAAGGGAGCCTTCCCCACCCCAGCTGGGGCTGCCATGCTCCTTCAAGAGCCTTGTACATAGTCCTGTGGTCAGACTTGTACTCTAATATTGGAGTGTCCAGTGTGGTACAGTGGAGAGCAGTGTGATTCCAAGTGCATGGTGCTGATCATACTTTGGGACGCGTGTGATCCTATAATGTGCTTGGAGAGTATCCTGTGTGACTACCTTAGTTGTGACAAACCTTATTTGTTGATCATTTTTCCATCATCCCCAGTGAGATATTTAATAATAATGAGGCCTTCTTGCCAACATTTAAGTTTTGGAAAGGAACTGGGCTCTACAGAGAAAGAACTTTGAATGGATATTTATATAGGACAGCTGATGAGAGGACATATAAGCAGCAGAAACAGACAGTCATCCCAGGATATGTCTCCTACCTCTGAGAGGATGATGGTCAATACACCTTCCAAGAAACAAAAGAATCAGCTAGGAGAGAATCCTGGCACTTTGAAAGACTCCACCAGCATCCCCAAAATGAGACTTATAAGCTGTCTGCCAAAGAATCTGACACATGCTCATCGCATGACAAATGGAAGCTCCCTTTATTACTTCTAAACTGACAAAAATAATTGAAGAGTCTCACATGGTGATTTATACATAGATATGCCTAGTAAATTTTTGCCGAATAACATACATCATGTGAGCACCCAGAGAGAAATAAATCCTGGGTATAATTGGAGGACCAAGGAAATAAAATCAACCATCTAAAATATAGTCTGCACCTCCAATCACTCTCATACTGTCATGTTTACTTTTATAGTATCTATCTCATCTTAAATTACCTTTTTGTTAACTGTTATATCCCAGAATCTAGAACAATGCCCGCCTGGCATAGAAAACATGGTCAATAAATGCATATTGAATAAATATATGCATACATGCACTATTGAATGAATACATATTGAATCAATCAATAAAAGTAACCTATTAAAGGTCCTGTGATACCATAGGTAAGCTCAGAATATGAGTTGTAAGGGCTTCTTTCCTGGCTCAGGTAAGGCACACTCTGACTATGTAATCTTGGGTAAGGTCACTTGATATCTCTTTGATTCATTTCTTTATCTATAAAGTAACAATAATACCCATTTTACCAGGCTGCTATAAAGATTAAATTCTGTAATACACATGAAAATAATGTATAAATCATAGATACCATGTAAAATATTAGGACTATTACAGTGATAACAAATAAGCACAGTGAGATAATATGATGATTACATACTTAAGAGCCAAGTTTAGGTGGCTCATACCCGTGGGAAGTATACCCTCATTCTGGGTTCCACTTTTCTAAGCAGGTCTTTCAGGCTATCTCAGAATGTGTATATATCCCTCCCTTACCTACTGTGGCAATGTGCACAAATAACATTTCTCTGCCTAACTCTTATTCAGTCCTAAAGACCCAATTCAGGTGTTGCTGCCTCCCAAAAGTCTCTACTGATGTTACCCCGTGTCAACATGCTGTATACACAACACACACTAATTTAGATATTTCTCATCTGTAATTAGATAGCAGTCTATGCATACCATAAGTCTTGGCTTAGTCATCTGGGAATGACCATAAACTCCTTGAAAATTATGTCTTTTTTCTATCACCTGTACTTAGAACAGTGTCTGATACAAAGTAAGAATTCAGTGAACATGAATGAATGAATCATGAGTGAATGAGACTTGGAAAGACTGCAGTTTCTACTGCTTGGCATTGCAGAGAATCTCCTTACTAAGGCAAGTTAATAGTTAATCTTCCAAATATATTTTAAAGACTGACTCACAGAATTGCAGGAATGTGTGTCCTTGAAGGGGTTAGAAAAATGTCAAGCTGGGCATGACTGTTTATCTATTAAATGAAACTTTCCTCCTTTTATTTTCCTTATATGTCTCCTGCAGCAATAAACAGGGTCTCTCTTCTTACCATGGCATGAATACAGCGTTAACCACAAACTCCACACATTCCTTTTACTGAGACAACTGTACATGTTTTCCAAATGAAAAAAAAAAAGTTAGATGCAAGATGTAGAAGTCATCAGCAATTTTTTAAGGTCCCAAAGATTCCCTAGAGAAATTAACATTTGCAAAATCACTTTGAACTCTAGAGTTCAACAGCTCTGTGAAAGTTCCATACAATGAAAAGTTCCATTCCCATAAAATCATAAATACCTTTGTGGGCTCATTTCATATCAGAATGCAATAAGGTTAATAAATGTCTCTGTGAAGTTTGAGTGTAATAAAGTTCAGCTATAAAACATTTAATATGTAACAGACTTCTAGACCAGTTGGAGCACTGACCGTGTTTAACGGGACTCCCTTTAGAGCATACTTCATCAGCAGCAAAAAGAAGTATAAAATAGAGCAAGAAAAATCTATAAATACCTGCAATGCAACCGTCGAAGGCTTTTTTACTCTTATTACAAGTCAGCTGAGCCAAGCTGACATTCATGATCACTCCACCCAAAGTACGTTCATAGAAAGCTCTGTAACTCTGTCCCCAAAGAGCATGTAAATTCTACTTATCTGGATATGTCATTCAGCAGGTGATAGATATTCTCCAGCAGCTTTTCCTACAAAATAATAATAACTTTTATCATCCTTTATTAAACTTATTCATTAGTTGTCTCTCCCCTCACTAGAATGTAAGCCTCCTGAGGGCAGAGATTTCATTTCACCCACTCACTGCTGTGTTCTCATGGGCTAGAATTATTTAACACCTAGTTGATGCTCAATAAACACCTTTGTTGACTTCAGTATGGATGGATGGATGGATGGATGGATGGATTGGATAGATGACAGAGATAGAAAATTATGGATAAATGATGGAAAGGAAGACTAGGGAAACCTATATTGTAGTTAACCCATTTTAAAACACAACATGCAGTCACATGGCTCTGTTTCTTCAGGTTCCCCAATGTGTGATGTCCTGACTCCCTAAAAAAGAACCTGTCCTTAAACATACAGTGACAATTTTTGCTACTCTCTGCAGCTGCCACAGCCCTCAAAAGTATCAATCATGTTCTCCTCAATGTTTCAAATGCATTTTAAACTTATCTCTATAAAATCTTTTGAATATGTCTCCTCCCTCCCCATTTGCCTCTGTAAAAGTGTGTTTCCTATAGACATGGCCTGGCAGAGTTATATGAAGTACAATAATTGATTGTCTAAGGTGCCCAGGATGTATCAGTGAGTAAAACAGACAAAGATCCCTAACCTCATTAGAATTGTATTCTTTTTTTTAAGATTTATTTATTTGAGAGAGAGTACGTGTGAGTGAGTGGGGGAGGGGCAGAGAGAATGAGAGAGAGAGAGAATCCCAAGCAAACTCCACACTGAGCACAGAGCCTGACACGGACTCAGTCTCATGGCCCTGAGATCCTGTCCTGAGCCAAAATCAAGAGTCAGGATGCTTAACCGACTGAGTCACCTGGTGCCCCAGAATTATATTCTAATAAATGTGTATTAAATATTTGTTGCAAAACATGGACTTTCTTCAGTGATATCTGACTCTGCCTTCTCATCCACAAACCTCAATATTTTACTTTCTGTATCAGATGACCTGAAAACGGCAGTTGCTTATTGAGTGGACAAGGAAAAAGACAAGTCTTCCTTTTCAGGGGTTTCTGCTGATAAGTGCTATTTTGGAGGTTTGATTGAGAAATCCAACTTTTAGTTGACCAAAAATGAAAGAAAGGGAGGTGGAAAAATCAAAGATTTCCTTAGGAATAGGGTGAGGTCAACAAAAGGCACCCATGACATCCAGGACCACAATAGAAGATTGAAGCAGAAGACATTGAGCAGCTCATCATTCCAGTACCATCTCTCTACCTATAGGAATCAAGCATTATGGCTGGTCCCATGGCAGCCATGGAAACTGGCCCAAGAATTTGCTATGCCATGTATGTATGAAGCTTGGGAAATTCACTCCCAAGTAATGGCAACTAGTGGTTAAATCCACGATCATCACATGGACAGTTTGGTGTGGAGTCTTTTTTATCAAGAAAAAAGCACTGAGGGAAAAAGTCTTCTGGACTGAAATATTTGAAGGAACTCAAAATTATCTAAGGTGTTAGGAAATCTAATCTCTTCTGCAAAGCGTCTACACATAATGGCTTGCTCTTTTCATCACTGACACCTCCTTGCCTTGCCAGTACATTGTCAATATTGAATCTCAAATCAGAACAGGTCATGTATCAAGCAAAAGTGCACTCAGAGAAGAGAAATGAGGAAGTTTGAAATCAGAACTGCCCACAAAATACAGGTTTATAGGCACCATGTCAATGAAAGAATAACCCAATCTGATTATAGGTTTCTGTGGGGAATATGTATGACAAAATTAATGCTTTTCCCAGAATCTATCTACATATCCATTAAAAAGACAATGTACTCATTTCCAAATATTCAAACAGATATAAACTAAATAAAAATAGTAGAATTTTAGGACTAGCAGAGGTATTAGGTCACCTTGTCCATCCTTCCAGCTGGAGCTTGCATCTTCCTCTGAGTGACTACTCACCTTCTCCTTGAACATCTTCAGAGAAGACTACTCTGTTCATTTGTCTTCACACATCCTCAGACATCCCCAAGGACATTTCAAGTTATTGAGATATCTGATCAAAAGAAAGAAAGAAGGAAAAAGAAAGGAATTATAAAAACCTGATTTCCAAATCTTTCTTCCCAGGAGAAACATGCAGTGAAACTGAAGGTAAACCTCATTGATAAGGTAGGGCTGTACAAGAAGCTAGATTAAGATGTGCCAGCATAGTGTGTACCACTATGCCTCAGAATCCCAAAGATTCATTAGGGGTTAATTCAATCTGTGTAATGTTCTTGGAGGAGGAAAGAGCTTTCCACCTATTTTTCAAGCTATTTACCTTTATGTCCCCTGGAACCTTTTAAATAACATTGCTTGAAAATCCAGTCTGTAAGCTGCCCTTGGCTCTAAGAATCGTTAAAGAATTTATAAGCTGTTTTCTCTCCTATCCCAGGAGCTACTGCCAGGGGAAGCAAAATCCAGACATTTGCAACTCAACACCAGTGAGTGCCTGGCTAATCTGATCAATGAGGAGGCAGCAGTCACAGTCACCTCTGACACAGGGCATCTGACAGGTATAGATATTCTGTTCTTGCTAATGCTGCTTCAGGGCACTCACCCAGCCCTTTTCCACCATGGTGGAGCTCTGAGCTTTAGAGACTTCCAGGCCCAGGTACCAATCTAGACAAAGCCGACTATTGTCTGCCAGGGCCTCTCTGGAAACCTCAGGAGTACAGACTGTCTTGGGAGGCTTCTGATATTTCCTGCTGGTGACGTCCAAGTGATGATGGCAATGGCGTGCAATGTCCACCTGAGGCCCTCAGGGCAGTATGTAACCCTGTTGATGCAGTTCAAACAAATGTCCCAATTTAATCATCTAATGCTAGTGGTGGCATTTGGAATCTCATAAATCATGGGGAAAAAAAAAAAGCTTTTTCTGCATGAACACCTCAGAGAGTTTCCAATAACAGAGCTTTAGCCAGGCCTATGCAAAGCCAAAGAATTCTCTTTAGTCACCTGCTTGTGATGGCAAACCTGAGGAATCCTGAGTCTTGGGAAATACTCAGTAGTACAGTTACCACGTCAGTGGAGACACTCACTTGTCTATTCCTGAGCGTCATCCAATACCCTCCCTTTCCGACCCTCAGGTAGAGAAAGATTCCCCATAATGGGGGCAGAAAGGGGACAGGATATAGTGATCTATCTTTTAGTTCTCTTATTCCTTTTATATTTTTAAGTTTTCTTATTATTTCTTCACCTTCACCTAAAGTTCATCTAAGAATTCCTGTGAGAAGTAAGAGTTTCCTGAAAACTTGGAATTTGAATTGAGATAGGACTCTCTCCTTCTCTCCCTGACAAAAAAAGAAAAGCATGTGCATGCAAGTGTGTACATATGTGCACATGCAGACACTAAACGATTGGCCTGAATCAACTCTCCTGGTTTTCTCCAGTCTTTTTGCCTGATTTATATTCTTTACAAGGATGCAAAAATTGGATTCCTTAGCTACAAGAACAAGCATTCAGCCAGTCAAGATTGTGAAATCAGGGGCTCCTGGGTGGCTCAGTTGGTTAAGTGTCTGCCTTTGGCTCAGGTCATGATCCCAGAGTCCTGGGATTGAGCCCCGCATTGGGCTCCCTGCTCAGCGGGAAGCCTGCTTCTCCCTCTCCCACTCCCCCTGCTTGTGTTCCCTCTCTCGCTGTCTCTCTCTGCCAAATAAATAAATAAAATCTTTAAAAACAAAAGATTGTGAAATCAATTTATTTTAGTTAGCAGGTAGAAGTAGTTAGGGTGACCCACATAGTTATTTCACTGACACACAGCCAAGAGCTTGCCTAGGGTGAGGCATGTTTCAAGGGAAAAAAAAAAAAGTATATGAAGACCCTTAAAGGACTAACACCCCATCTTTGTATAAAAAAGTTTTAACACACTATTATATGTGTGTGTAGCTATGATGGTGTGAACAGTCCACATCACATAGACTAAGCCACCAGACTTTTACCATCTAATATTATGAGCTGTTCTCTACTTGCTTCATGCCTACTCATCTCAACTTGTCAAAGCAATTGTGAAAGTGCGCAAAAGCAGGAAATCATGTCTCCTGCTTCTTTCTTTATTTCTAAGAGCCAAGTATGACTGGTGAAGTATCTCAGTGACATCTTTCATAAGACGTACTAAAGACTCAGGAAAGGAAAATCCCCCAGTGTGAAGGGCACATAGCTCTCTGAGATTAATTAAATGTATTCCCAGCTAGAAAAGTGTAGACTCAGAACCAACAGCTGAAAGACAAATAGGGATAGGAACTAATGATGCGGCATTAAATGGCGAGCTCACTGAGATTCTTTCATTTCTACAATTATCGTAAAAAGTATCTTTATCCTCTGCCATATGTCAGCAAAACTCATTTCCATTTTCTCCTGGACATACAAGTAAATTATATTTTCCAGCCTCCTTTGCAGTAATATGTGACCATGTGACAGAATCTTAGCCATTGGAATATTGGCAGAAGTGATGCACACTATTTACAGGCCTAGCTGATAAAGCCCTCCCATATGCAATGCTCTCAATCCTTCCCCAGTCATCAGATGAATAGAGAATTCTTTGTGGATGTGGAAGAGGTCAGAATCCAGAGGCAGGATGAACCTGGGTTCCTGAATTATCACTAGAATGCTCCCCACCAAATATCCAAGGGTTTTGTGAGTGAGAAATAACCTCCTATTTTTTAAAAATAGGATCCCTGGCTAACAGATCCTTTGAAAGCTGATTTCTCTTCTCTGGCCAATGACATGAGTGTGCATCCTGGATGCAGATTGGTATATACTACTGATACTATTTTCTGTCATCCCATGTTTCATCTGGCTCTTACTCTTTTCAGTTAGTACACTACACAACACTCTCCTTCTTTCATCTAGGCCCTTCTACAGTGTCCTTGAAACAAAGTATGGTTATGAATAACAAAAAATATCTCTATGTTCTGTGAGCCTTATCTTGAAACTGTTAGTAGGGAGAAAGTGGTTGGGAATGGAGGCGGGAGAAGGGGATTGTGAGCATAAAAAGCCATCAAGAAGAGCCACATACCTGAGAGAAAGTCAGAAAACTCTTCTGATCTTTAGAATAGAAGTCAATGATAAATTGTTCTTCTTACTGAAAGAACTATGGACCAGAAGCCAAGACTCAGCTCAACACTAATGAGAGATGACTTGGCCTTCCCTTCTATTTTGGACAAAGAAGGGAACAGTCACATATCTTCTACTTTGAGAACAATGAGAAATCCACATATTATTTCAAGAGGGAAATCACCCACTTTATGAAGAAGAGAAAGATGGAAACAGGGAGCATTTGGACCAGGAAAGACTGTGGTCGTTACACAGAGCCCACCATTAACTCCATTTCCCCAGGACAGTGCTTGCATATCACTTGTGGGGATGGAGACTGGAGGAAACAAAAATTGGCCTGATAAGACACAGGGCTTTTATAACTACTAGAAAGTGCCAGTAAAATTTACTCTTGATCCAGTTTACTGTGAGCTTCATGTCCTTAACACCATTATAAATGATGAACAGATTAACAGAATGTCTCTAAACATAACATCCTTGTCAGAAAGCAATTTTTGTTTCAGTCACAGGGAGCCTAGATTCTTGGACAGAATTCTCACTGGAAGACAGCTCAGTTATGTTGGCATCTCTCAACCATCAGGAGTCAACTAAATGGTTCTGCCTCAAAGGCTTAGCCGGAGCTGCAGCTAAAGTTCATCAGGCTTTTGTGGGGAGATTGTTGGTCTAGGAAAACAAAGTTCTGAGTCCTTCCATTGTGAAACTGCACTGGCAAAATGCAAAATAATAAGAGGAAAAATATGCCTTTCCCCTTCACTCCCATGGAAAAAGTGACCCATCCTATTGTTCTGATACTTCCTTTTCAGTGTTTCGAAACCTAATCATTGTCAAACTGGGGAGGGAAGGACAATATGAATTCAGCTCTCATTTGGTGACATGACTATTCTCCAGGCTCATATCTTCATGTGGTTGTCAGATAGGGACTGTTTTCTATGACTTATGTCTAGGTCCGGGCCCGGGAAAATGTTGATGTGAATTATCTCCAAGTATTTCTCCCTTTACGGTTCTTAGTGAATGTTTCAATTTTATAATAAATGAGTTGAAGTGCCACTGACTGAGTAAGCATCCAAGCAGCCCAAAGTTGGAGGTCTCTCCTAGAGAATTAGATAGGCACAGCTATTTTTCCCTCCAGACACTTTACCCAGCAGTCATGTCGGATTTTTTTTTTATTCTTATGTTAATCCCCATACATTACATCATTAGTTCTAGATGAAGTGTTCCATGATTCATTGTTTGTGCATAACACCCAGTGCTCCATGCAGAACGTGCCCTCCTCAATACCCACC
>NC_138377.1:72211207-72263946 GCF_054177405.1 Leptonychotes weddellii | reverse complement strand
AACCCTCAGTTTGTTTCCTGAGATTAAGAATTCCTCCTATCAGTGAGATCATATGATATGTGTCTTTCTCTGATTGACGTATTTCGCTCAGCATAATACCCTCCAGTTCCATCCACATCGTTGCAAATGGCAAGATTTCATTCCTTTTGATGGCTGCATAATATTCCATTGTATATATATACCACATTGAAGATTTAATTTCATGGTATAATAGCTAACAGAATGTGGTACTGGCCCAGAGATAGACAAATAGTCGATTAACAGAATAGAAGGGAAAGTTTAGAAACAGACTCACACATATATGGAGTTTTAATTTATAACATATCACTAGAGAAAAGAAGGCAAATTCAAAAACTGATGCTGAGACAACTAGCTACCCAGATTGAAAGAAAATTAAAATTAATTTCCTACGTTAAACCATACATAAAAATATCCACATAAAGACTTAAATGTAAAAAGCAATTTTAAAATGTATTTTGGAAAATAAAGTCATATGACCTCCAAAACTAAAATAAAATGTATTTTGGAAAATATAAGAGAACATTCTTATGACATTGCAATAAAAAATATTTTCCTAAATAAAATGGGTAATGCACCAAAAGGGAAATACTTGAATTCGCTGAAATTAAATTTCTCTAAATGATAATATGTCTGGCTTTCAGTGTTTAGTATAACTCAGGAGTCTAAGAAAGGAAAAATTAAAATAGGCTATAATTCTAGCTATGTTAGAAACTATTCTACAATAGAGTTATAGATAAAATTGAAATGTTTCTCTGTCTCCTTTTGGTAAGATTAACAGCTTGTGCTTCAAAAGGCAAAGTATTAGAGACAAAGGAGAGTTATAGGAAGACAATAGACATACTTTGGTAGCAGTTGTGAAGGAGATGTAGAGATGTCCTTGAGGATCCGAATTAAGGAAGCTAGACCTAGACCCTGAGCATAAGCAGCTGACAGAAGAAAAGATGGCTTTCAAGGGACAACCAAAGAGAAATGGACAGATTGAATATGATAGATGGAAAATAAATCCAGGAGGGATTGGTCCATGCATAATTCAAGCCATCTTCCTCTGCACTTCCTAACTTCTCACAACTGATGCCCCAGTACACGCCAACTAAAGGTCAATTTATGGCATTTCCTGCAGTAATTCTAGCAAGGGCAGAAAAGAGTTAACCTCAACCCCATCCCCAAGTGTTAGACTTAAACCACTCACTCAGCCATGACCAATGAGTTGATATTTGGCTTCCTAAAGTCACCTCCACTGCTGAGACCCAGGAGCTAACCCTACTGTAACTAGATTCACCTCTATATGGAGATCACCCTTCACTCTACCACCTCCCCCACCCTACCACTCTGTATTTCTGACCAGCTTCTAGTATTGGTAGCCAAGTCCCCCATTATATCTGAAACCCCACTGCCCACCTACCCTCAGCCTAAGGCTAAATCCAGCCTCCTTCCCTTGCTGCTAACATACACATGGACCCTCTTAACTATCCACATTTTCTCATTACTGGTGGAGAAATTTTCTGTTAAGGGAAATACTGACTTTGAGGAGGAATACTTGTAAACCAAAAAGGAGAGTCTACATCTCAAAGACAATTGTCCCAAGTCAGCAGTCATAAAATTCACAGATCCCAACACTCAGTCTCCCCTACCCTAGCCCCAGAGCATCCCACTGCCTGCCAAGAGAACTCATTTTTCGGATATGAGATATTTGCCTGGGATAAAGACTCCTGATTCGGACATCAGGAGATATGGATGCATTACAGCACATCTGACTCAACTGGACATCTTCAAAGTTGGAATGTCTCACCTTGTGTGTCTGCAAGCCAGCTGCCAGCTCATCAGGACCAGTTATGAAAGGGGAAAAAATATATTTTCCAAGAGCTTTTCTAAGTGTTTACATGGCTAGATGCCCTAGCTTGCTCTCTTGAGTACTCAGGACCCTGGGAGCCACAAAAAAACAGCTGGGATCACTTCAGTGATTGGTTCTCCAGGGAAAATGATGGTGTGAAGAGGTAAAAGGAAATTGTGGAAACTCTGTGAGTCTTCATGGAAGTCTGTACCAGGCTCAACATTTGCCAAAGTATAATTTACTCTCCAAGTTTCAGGGCTAAAGGCAATGTCTTAAGAGTCTGAGCTGGCCCTAACCAATCAAGTGAAGTCAGCAGTCTAATTGCTTACTACGACGTGGACCTTCCCCATTATTCTTTTTATCATGGGTCCAGTGTCCCTGGTTGACTCTACAAGCCAAGTCCCATATTGCATCATCCTGCATGGGTCTGCCTTCTCCAAGCATCACTTAAAGATTTGGACCGTTTTATTTTTCCTCCTCTCAAAACTTACCAGTTCTGGGTTTCGTTTATTTAGTTCATTAATTTCAACATAAATTTTTTGGTCACCTACTATGATTCAGGTACCATCCTATAGTCCAAAATATAAAACAATAAATTAGACATGTCCCTTATTTTTAAGAACTAAAATAGTTCCAGTTCCCAAGGAACATGTGAAAATTTACCTAACATCTAAATCTATACTTAATGTATTAGTTCATCCTTCAGGGTTTATTTATTCCACAAATATTTTACTTATTTCTATAGTAGACCACTTGGTGGTTCAGTTTGGGAAATACTGAACTCTGAAGTGCTGGGGGAAGGGGGCAGAGATATAGCAATTAATGATATCTAGAAATTAGGTGGAAATTCAAATAGACCTTTTAAGGGAAAGTCAGGTCTAGATATGAGAAAGAATGTGGCTACCTGGCAGAGGGAAAGGCTGAGAACTACACCCTGGGAACATCCAATATTTAAAGTGTACAAAGAAAAAGCGCGTTCAAAGATGACTGAGAAAGAGTGCCAAGCACAGAAGGGAAATCACATGAGTACAGTTTTAAAATATCATCCAGTACCCCTAGTTAGTATCACATGGTCATTTTAACAATGTCCGCTACCCATCTCAGGCAGATGGGCCTTCACTTCCCTCAAATTGTACCCCAGATGTGGTCAGCTACTTCATCTAGAAGTGAGTTGGGCATGTGTAATAACCTTTCTAATGGGGATGTGACCAAAGGTTGAGGATTCAGGAATGTGCCAAACAGACTCAGTAGGCAACTGTGCTTTAGGATGGAGGGCAGGGCTGGCTCTGTGCCAAGAGTTTGGATTTCAATTGTTGGCTGCAAATGTGTGCCACTTCCCTATGGAATGTTACGGTTCTCCGACCTGCCTTCAACTCAGAACACCAGTCACAATTCACTGAAGTAGCACAGTGCATTTCTATAGATGTCTGGAAGCAGAAGCACAGAGTCATGGAATAGTTGTACAGGGTTTAAAGAGAATCACCAGAGTTCAGGCTTCTCATTTTACACAGGAGGAGGTTAAGTTTGAAGATTATTAATTTGGCCAGGGTTGCATAGCTGTTTAGCAGAGTGGTTAAGCAGAGTGGACTCAGAATGTCTGAGAACATTAATCTGTGTGCCTTGGGCAGGTCCCGTAAAGCCAGTTAACTCTTCTTTAAAGTGGAATAAGGATAATATCTATATCACAGCTTATTTATAATATGAATGAGATATGAAAGCAAAGTTCGTAGCCTAACAACTAGCATATGGTGGCACAGATGACTCTCAAAGCAAAGTCTTCTGGCTCATAGATCAGAGCTCTTTCTCTGAATCATGCTCCCTCCCTTATAGAGAGGAGTTAGAAACGAACCCACAGAGGCACTGCACATGGACAAACTCGCCACTATAGCGTGTGAGTTATGATTTATTTCTTTAATAAGTTGGGCATCTATGTCTTGGATGCTGATGTGTAAGACCTTGTCTTTTCCAGAAAAGATTGTACCTTTTGGTAGCCAGGGTGAGGTGGGTTGGCATAGAGTAAAAAGGAGTAGGGAGAGTCTAGAGGCAAGTAGATGAGATGGGAGGTTCTTGCCATAGTCCTGGCATGGCATCAAGTTCCTGAATGACCATGGTGAAGTGGAAACTAAGGGAAAGGACAAAGTAACAAGGTAGGAGCATGAGACTTACCCTGACACATATTGTGATAATTGTAATATGCCTATGAAATCCTTGCTTTTTGTGTGTTTGTGTGACAAGCAATTTATTTCCAGAATTCCAAAATGAGCCAGTTGGTACTCCACATTCGAGGAAATATCACTTATTCCTAGTGCATAGAACAGGACAGGTGATGCATGTTAGACTTCTTGTCCAGGCTCCTCATAATGGCGTAGGCCCACAGTTACTAGCGTGAGCTCCAGAAATGGAATCTGTTTAGCCAGGTCTAAAACCATCTGTCTTTCCTGCCAAATTTACTGAGGGCGTGATGGATCTGGTTTAGATGGTAACAAAGAGAGGAGAGCAGGACTGAGCAAATAGACAAATGTTCATCTTTTGCAGGAATGTGTGCTTGGCTCTAGGGGCTGCAGCTGTCCATTAAAATCCGTGCTTGGTAAAGTCGCAGAAGGAAGGGGCTCAGACAACACCTTGCGTTCCTTGGCCTCTGCTGGATTAGCTCCATGTGCCAGGATTCCAGCTAAAACACGGTCACACTAATGGCATTAGGCAGAAATGTCCCTGGGTCCATTAAGACTCAATACATAAACACCCCCCACCCCAGCCACCCTGTCCCTATTATGGCCCTGCCTCTCCTTGCAGCCCTGCTCTCTTCCTCAAGAAAGGGAGAATGGTTAGCAACTTTCAGAAACTAAAACAAACACCAAAGTTTGCCAACATTAAACTCTGCTTCACAGCTAAATGGACCATAAACTTTCAGGACCTGGAACAAAACTTCAATTCAACCCCCTCCTACAGGTGCTGTGGGCACAAAGACTGCACAGTATATTTTGCCCTGGAAAACATTCTCAAATTATTTTTGTAAAAAAAAAAAAAGTTGCCTGGATGTAAGTTTCATCTTGTGCTTAGAAAAATAAGCCCAGAGGCCATTCAGCCTTCTTTCTCTCCATTCTCACTTGCCTGCACTCCCTTGAGAAGGTCCCACCCCACTGGGAAGCCCCCAGTAGATGCTAGAGAAGTGGGACATCTTCTCTGAGGTTTTCAGGTGAGCATCCAGAGTGGGGCACATACAGAGCATTCCTGCCAGCCTGCGATCCACCACCTTTTAAAAGGCCCACAATCATGGCACAAACTACATCAGTGGAAAGCATGGGCCTGAGAGCAAGGGTCTAGGCTTTGGCTCAGGCTCGCCATCATTCCCGATGTAACTTTGGCATGTCACTTCACCTCTCAGCTCTCATGTTCCTCATCCAAAAATCTCAAGGTTTGGACTAAGGTCCCTTCTGGTCCTAAAATTCTTTACAAGAGTGGCATCATTAGAGGAAGCAGGTTAATTATTTATTTAAACCAAGAGAGATTTGTGAATACAAGAGGTAGCTATTAATAATTATGCCTGGCAGCAACCAAGACTGTGCTGGGGAACCAGGACCCATAGCTACTGATGTCCTCAGCACCCCCACCAGGGGCTGCTCAGAGAGCTCCCCTGGCTCATTCACTTACTAAAGCCTTTGCACTCTGAAGTCCAGTAAAAGAGGAACATAGAACGTTTTCAGAGTGCCTGGTGACTTTCCTCCATTCTCCAGCTGCTTCTCATCCATACTCTTCCCTCTTCATACTAACACCCCATCCCAGGCTCACCACATTCTAGGCTAACTTGGCAGCAAGGCAGAGCAATTAAGAACCTGGTTCTGGTCTCTGACTGCATGGGTTCAAATTGCAGTTTCACAATTTACCACAAGACCTTGGGTAAGTTACTTAAACTCTGAAGTATAGGCTTTCAAATGTTTTTTAACTGCAATTTATAGTAAGAAATATATTTAACATAATATTCTAGTGTGTGTGTGTTGTGTGTGTTGTGTCATATAAATTGAAATAAAATTTAATAAAACAATACTCTTGATCTGTTCTAAGCACTTACTATTTGTTTTTTGTTTTTGTTTTTTTTAAAGATTTTATTCATTTATTTGAGAGAGAGAGAGTGAGAGAGAGCACAAGAAGGGGGAGGGTCAGAGGGAGAAGTAGACTCCCCATTGAGCAGGGAGCCCGATGCGGGGCTCGATGCCAGGACTCCGGGACCATGATCCGAGCCGAAGGCAGCCACTTAACCGACTGAGCCACCCAGGGGCCCCCACTTACTATTTGTTTGATTGATTCTATTCTACATAAATTTTTGTAAATGCTAGTCATGACCCACTAAGTTGGGTCTACTAATGGATTGAGAACCACAATTTTAAAAACTCTGCTCAAAGCTTTAGTTTCCTCATCCAAAAAAGAGGACAATAATAGGATTATCTTTCTCATGGAGTTGTTATGAAAATTGGCCAAAAAGTTCATTATAAAAGTGTTTGGCTTGGAACATAGTAAGTGCTCAGTGAATATTAGATATTATAATTACTCAAGGCAGGACATGGCTAGGAAATAAAACTTGCTACACCTCAAGTCCAAGAGGGATACTCCCAGCATTATACCCCTCATGAACCTGAATCAAGTGGATTTTCCCAGGGGGCATGCATAACATCAAACAAATCTGAATTTAAGCCTTTGTCATGCACGGATGCGGCTATGTGAGGATGTGATCCTTGGCCCTGTGGCAGGAGCATCTTACAACCAGGAAATGCCACACCTGAGGAAGGAATTGCAAAATGGAAAGGAGCTGGGTCTAAATGGTATTTTTGAGTTGCTAAACCAATCCTGGAACTTCCACTTCAGTCTTTTTAAAAATTTAAATTGATAAAATCCTCCAATATTTAAGCTTCATTTTTGAGCATTCCAGCTGATAGCCTCCCACGATATCCCCCCTCTCAGCAGCAGGAAGTGGCCTCACATTTAAATTGCCCCTTGGCTCTTGAGAATGAGCATTCTTTAAACCTCCACTGTGGAGTTCTGGACTCTGAAACCACAAAGATACCCCCAGTAGAAAATTCTCCTTTGCTTCCTAGACTTTCTTTCTTTCAGTCACCCCCGCAAGGCTCATAAGAATAAAAAGAACATCTCAGGCCTCTCAGTAGCTGTGGCCAGTGGTGCCACTGCACTCCTTCAGGGGAAAGATGGGGACTCGGAGCCTCACCTCCACCCTTCAGTGGAAGTGTCACTGACTCGCTTGAATGCTGACAGCTAATTGAACCTAAGCCACGATGAGGAGCTCTGTTTCAAGATGCAGGGCTAGGCTCACCCTGGCCAACATTCAGTGGATAGAAGAGAAAACAACTTATGAATTCCTCAATGTTGCTTGGCTCGGAAGGTAATTCACTTGCTGGCTGGCTGACTTTGCCACTACTTTTAGTTAAGGGTTCCAAGGGACTGGAAGGTAAATAACCAGCAAGGTGTCATAACACTGAGGACAGAGGAAAATGTGATTTCCACCCTCCAGGTCCCTTGGCGGCCATTTTCCAGCTATGGGACAAGTTTACACATGATGATGAGTGGTATCTGAAGGCTGGTTCTGGCAGGGAAGGGAGCAGATGACAACTGAGGACTTGAACCTTCCATCTGAATCATTGGTGATCCCTGTCACTGATTCCAGCCAGGAGAGTCCAAATCGAGTCTGTCCTTTCTTTCCCTTGTGCTGTAAACTTTCCCCTATTTTAGTTAAACTATGCCAGCTCAGTAATTCTAACAGCCACAAACTGAATTTTAAACCTCTCCAGTTTCCAAATAATTAAGACAGAACAAGTTCAATAAAATATGGTCAGATTAAAATAACCAATTCAGAATTGTAGGAGCAGAATTCAGGCTGAGTCTAAGATAAGTGCCTGGCCCAGGGCCCTGTGGACATATGGTTAGTATTAAGTTGTTTTTTAAAAGGTGTGCTTAAGGGTGCGTTTGACAAAGACAGGGGAAATGGAAACAAGTATTTGTCAAGGACCTGTTATCAGGCACTACATATACATTCTCTGATTTATTTCTTACAAAATACATGTATCCTAGCTATTATCATTCCCATTTTTGAAAAATGAAAAATAACCTTCCCAAGATCGTAAAGCAATTATATATCAGAATTAGGATTTAACACCTGGCCTCCGTGATGCAGGAGTTCATGGTCTTTCCACCACCTGCATTCCCGCTGAGGAAGAGTAGCTGGTGTGAAAGAAAGTAAAGGAGTGGGAAGAAGAGAAAGGGAAAAGAATCTAAAAACAGGGAAAAGAAAGGAGAGAGAATGGATTACACTAAGAAATGAGAAGGGGAAGGAATGCAAAGAAAGAGAAGGAAAGATGGTTGATGAATGAGTGCTTGGGCTTTTTAGCCGAATTTGATGATTTGGAACTTGACATGTATAGTAAGTCCCTCTGGATTCCCTGGGAGAACGAACAGTTACAGAGCTGTTCTTCCGAGTGGTCCAAGTACAAATACCTCCAGGGAAACTTTCAGCTCCCTGAAGCAAGAGCTGGGAATGCAAACTATCTTTTTACTCAGTCATGATTAAAAAAAAAAAAAAAGTTCCATGCAGAGTTTCTGGTGGGATTGAAAGTGCGATCCCTGTAGTTTATAGTTACAAAAAAGGGAGCTAGTACTGGATCTTACTCCTTCTCTGGTCTTGGCCTTCCTGTGAGACTTTTAGCTGCCATAAGCAGATGTTTAGCATAAGGAACAGGAACCAGTCAAAACTGTGTTTACTGTCGGTGTTGATTACTAAGCTACTTCATCTCTAAGGTCCAAGCTCACCCCTCATTCTTGGCCTTGCAATGCACATACCACACTAATGCTAGCTGTTAATAAGAGGGGAGGGACACTGTGGGAGTGAGGAAGGAGTATGGAAACTCTATACTTTTGGCACAATTTTTCTGTAAACTAAAACTGCTCTAAAAAGTAGTCTATTTTAAAAAAATAAATAAAGGAAAAAATGAGTGAGTATAATCTGTGTCACTTTTGGGTGAAAGCAGTAGTAGCCTGTACATGATTTGCTATCCCCTTCCTCTTTGTACTTAAGGGTGGACACATGAAAATTGACCTCTCTCATTCTGGTTCCCTTACTGAGACTAGTCTAGAACATTTCCCCATCTTCCCACTCCCCGCTGCCAGTCTTCTGTGGACACGTACCCTGAGTGAGAAATCGCTGTTGTTGCTGCTGTTTTAAGTAACTAAGATTTAGTGATTGTTACTACAGGTTAAGGTAGCTTACTCTGTCTAATACAGATGGGAATTCCAAGGAAGTCCTGGTCTAAGTCTCCAACACAAATGTTAAACAGCAAGCAATCACACAATTTCTGGACAAAGAAACATACTTTTTATAAACAATTTTTAAATCCTTCACATTCTCTTCCCTAATTGTAATAAGTACACCTTTATTTGGGGTGAAGGATATACCACTTGCTCAAGAACCATTTATAAATGTTGTCATTTCCAGGAAAAATAAAAAATCATATGGCAATATTAAAGAACCCAAACAAATAAGACATTGTCTATAGTAAGTAGGGATCCCTTTATCAAATTTTGCTGCATGCCCAGAATTTTATCTTATGACAATTATGACAATCATTTAATATGTTTGTTTCAGTTAAGTAACTAATTATTTTTTGGAATTTAGTATGTTAACTAAAGTATCAAGAAGTGCTATTTTGAAGCAATGGAACTTAAATTTTAAAATAACCCCTGGGGGCGCCTGGGTGACTCAGTTGTTTAAGCATCTGCCTTCGGCTAGGATCATGATCCCAGGGTCCTAGGATAGAGCCCCCCATCGGGCTCCCTGCTCAGCGGGGAGCCTGCTTCTCCCTCTCCCTCTGCCTGCCGCTCCCCCTGCTTGTGCTCTCTCTCTCTTTGTCAAATAAATAAAATCTTAAAATAATAATAATAAATTAATTAAATAACCCCTGAAAGGAAAGGAAACTATCAATACAAACAAAACCAAATAAAGTTATAGAAACTTGGTGGAAAACTTTGTGTCTCACTCACACATACACACACACACACACACACACACATCCATAACTGAAAGAAGGCAAAAAATCATCACCACTAAATTGTCTTGTCAAATCTTATTTTTATCATGAAGGATGGAAAAACATTCACCATGCAAATGGGAGTGAAAAAAAGCTGGGTTAGCAATACTTATATCAAACAAAATAGACTTTATAACAAGGCTGTAATAAGAGACAAAGATGGGCATTACATAATGATAAAGGGATCAATCCAACAAGAGGATATAATAATTATAAATATATATGCATCCAACACTGGAACACCTAAGTTCATAAAGCAAATATTAGTGGCTATAAAGAGAGAAATTGATGGTAATACAATAATAGTGGGGGACTTTACCACCCCACTTACATCAATGGATGGATCATCCAGGCAGAGAATCAATAAGGAAACAAGGTCTTTGAATGACACATTGGACCAGATGGACAGAACAGATATATAGAGAACATTCCAACCAAAACAACAGAATACACATTCTTTTCAAGGGCACATGGAACATTCTCCAGAATAGATCACCTTTTGGCAATAAAACAAGTCCCAATAAATTTAAGAAAATTGAAATCATACCACGCATCTTTTCTGATCACAAGAGCATGACACTAGAAATCAGTCACGAGAAAAAAAGAAGGGAACAAACACAAACATGTGGAGACTAAACAACATGGTACTAAACAACCTGTGGGTCAAGAAAGCAATCAAAGAAGAAATTAAAAAATAAATGGAGACAAATGAAAACATAATGGTCCAAAATGTGGGAGACACAGCAAAAGCAGCTCAAAGAGGGAAATATATAGTAATACCAGCCTACCTCAAGAAATAAGAAAAAGCTCAAATAAATAACCTAACCTTACACTTAAAGGAACTAGAAAAAGAAGAACAAAAACCAAGGTGAATAGAAGAAATGAAATAATAAAGATCAGAGCATAAATAAATGACATAGAGACTAAAAAACAAAAAAATAGAGAAAATCAATGAAAACATGAGCTGTTTTTTGGAAAGATAAACAAAATTGAAACCCCTTAGCCACACTCCTCAAGAAAAAAAGAGAAAAGGACCCAAATAAATAAAATCTGAAATGAGAGAAGTAACACCTGACAACACAGAATACAAAGGATTATCAGAGAATACTATGAAAAATTATATGCCAACAAATTGAACAACCTAGAAGAAATAGATAAATTCCTAGAAACATACAATCTTTCAAAACTGAACCAGGAAGAAATAGAAAATTTAAACAGACTGATTAGAAGTAACAAAATTAGGGGGGCCTGGGTAGCTCAGTCAGTTAAGCGTCTGACCCTTGATTTAGGCTCAGGTCATGATCTCAAGGTCATAAGATGGAGCCCCACATCGGGCTCCATGCTCAGCAGGGAGACTGCTTGATATTCTCTCTCTGCCTCTCCTTCTATCCCTCCCCCCACTAGCACACACACTCTCTCTCTCTCTCTCTCAAATAAATGAATAAATCTTAAAAAAGAAGTAATAAAATTGAATTGGTATCAAAAAGCTCCCCAAAAATAGAATTCCAAGACCAAATGTCACAATTCTACCTGACATTTAAAGAAGAGTTGATACCTATTCTCCTCAGACTATTCCAAAAAATAGAAGAGGAAGGAAAGCTTCCAAATACATTCTATAGGCCAGCATTACCCTGATACCAAAACTAGACAAAGGCATCACAAAGAAATAAAACTACAGACTAATATCCCAGATGAACCTACATGCAAAAATCACCCACAAAATATTAACAAACTGCATACAACAGTACATTAAAAAGATCACTTACCATGATCGGGGGTGCAAGGATGGTTCAATATTCACAAATCAATCAACATCATATAACACATCAACAAAATAAAGAATAAAAATCATATGATCATCTCAATAGAGGCAGAAAAAGAATTTGACAAGATTCAACACCCATTTATGATAAAAACTCTCAACAAAGTGGGTTTAGTAACATATTCCAACATAATAAAGTCCGTATATGAAAAACCCATGGCTAACATCACACTCAAAGGTGAAAACTGAGAGCTTTTCCACTAAGGTCAGAACAAGACAAAGGGGTTCACTTTTGCCATGTTTATTCGACATAGTACTGGAAGACCTAGCCCCCAAACTCACACAAGCAAAAGAAATAAGAGGCAAACACAGTGTATTCTGAATCCACTGTTACTCCCCAGGTCGAGTCATTCCAGCTTCCAGCTTTGAAGAGCGATATCCTTACCAATCCATAATCTGAGGGAGCTCTGACCCCTCCAGTGAGAAATCAGCCCATAAGACTCATGTGAGAACATCAGGAAGACCCAAGACTTAAGATATATACCCTTGAGCTGGATAAAAATGCCTTGGTAAAATATTATAAAATAAATTATTTTTTATAGAATTTTAGGTATGTTTATTTTACTTTTATTATTTGCAAATGTTCATATTTTTAAATTCACTTAAAATTGGTAATTTATTAATGCACTAAATGTGCTGAGATGCTGAGGATTTGGAAAACAAGGAGGTATTCCAGTGTTGGTGGCTGTTGGGGCACTGAAGGAGATTGATCTGAGATGCTTTAATGAGTAAAAGAATGTGAAATACCATACTCTTCAATCCAATAAGAATGTCTGCTCATAGTAGCTCTACTTGATGGGTGACTCTCTCGAATTCGGGTACCCGGGTTTGCCGATATTCCATAGGGGTGCGATTTCCTGTTACTCCATAGGATTGATGACCTTGGACTGAATCTACCAGGGTGTACACATCTCTCTTACCTGAGCAAACACAGATGAGCCCTTTGTTGCCACTTAAGCCGCATAAGCCTTCCTAATAACTCACTGAAGTCAGCTAAGTTCAGGTGGCTAAAATGTTTCTTTTGTTATGAAAGTGGTGGCCAGAAAATGCAAAGTCTTTGAGTCACTCAGCCCAGATATTTCCTTCAGAGTCCAACACTGAGCCAAGTGGTTTTTATTTTTTTCTTCTCGAACTGGGTAACACTCGCCTGTAGCAGACTCTTGGATAACTTCAGGCAGCAGGGGGCATACCCCACTTGGGGGACGAGGGGAGTTTTCAGACCAGATTTAAAACCAATTACTGGGCTTATGTAAGTCAGGGCATCAGCAGGAGCCTGGCATGAGTAGGGTGGGAGGCATTTAGGAAAAGCAGCACAAACAGCAAAATAGGAGGAAGCCATGGGGGAAAATAAACAAGGGCAGCAGCCTGCGCCAAATAAAGTAAGAGAAGATTGTTTTCTGACAGAATTTATAGACATCTTTTTTTAAAAGTTGGGGGGAGGGGTGGAGTGAAGAAGAAGAGAAAAAAGGGCAATTGCTTCTTTTTTGTCTTGGCTCAGTCACATGGCTGTCACATGGGACCGATCCAACCATGGGTGTTGATTGCTGCCTTTCTACATTTTTGCTATCATTTTCTTCTACTCAGCTTGGGGCCCTTTCCCAATGTTGCTATTCACTGAGGTACAGGGGGAACCAAAGTCTCTACACTCAGCTTTCCTTGAAAAGTGGTGAAGAGAACTGACTTGGGGAAGAAGGACCACTTGAACTTAATAGCTTCTCCACCAACTCCATGTCAAGCCACAGGGCCCCAGATGCAGGGCTTTGGATAACAGGAAGCTCCAAAAACATTCGTTATTATGATCACCTTGTAAACAAAGCACTTTCTAGATATTTAATACTTAAAATAATTTCCCTGTGGGGCACCTGGGTGGTGCAGTCAGTTGAGCGTCTGATTCTTGATTTCAGCTCAGGTCATGATCTCAGGGTCATGGGATCGAGCCTCGTCTGGGGCTCCCTGCTCAGGGGGGACTCTGCTTGAGATTCTCTCTCTCTTCTCTCTGCCCCTCCCCCTACTTGCTCTCTCTCTTAAATATATAATTAAAAAATAATAATAATTATAACTTCCCCTGTTTGGAGGCTATAAGAATGCCATAGGAGCCCACTAGTTTCTAGAGTCCCAAAAAACAGAAACAGAGGAAAGCATCTGACCCTTAGTTCTTACCACTAAGCAATCCACTCACTGTTGAGTCTTCCCAGAAATCTCTAAAAACAAAAAACTGTGAGAAAGACCATGTGGATATGGCCAAAGGCTGCTGCTTTCTCCAGCTCTTTATTCTCAGCAATATCATTTTGAGCACTATTTTCTCTAACAAAGAGTAACAGAGTGGCAGATGATTTTGTTGAGGGAGGCAATCCAATGAATCTCTTTTCAAAACATAGGTCCTTTGCTGTTATAACAGAAAACTTTGTCACTGAGTGTTCAGCACATGTGCACTCTGATATAGCTAAGATTCTGATTCCAAATTCTCTAGCAGCTAGGTCAAAGCATTGGCTTTGAAGCAGAAATCCTGGCATGAAGGAACAAAGGTTGATTTTCAAAGTCAAAAAGTTCAAAGTGTTATTTGGTCAGGATTTTTCAAGATAGAAAATATTAAGTATTAAAAAGAAAAGGCCACTCTTTTCAAACTGGCCAGCAGAGGGAGCATATTCACTCTTCACCCATTCCGTAAGCCTTTCTGGAGCAGCTTAGAGAGGGCGGAGCTTTGTACCCCTCCCCCCATACCTTGCCCTACACATCTCTTCCATTTGGCTGTTCCTGAGTTGTATCATTTTAAGAAACTAGGCATATCAAGTAAACTATTCCTGAGTCTGTGAGCCATTCTAGCAAATTATCAAACCCAAAGAGGGGGTTATGTGAACTCCTGATGTATAACGGATTGGTCAGAAGTACAGAAGGCCTGGGACTGAGGTGGGGGCAGCCTTGTGAGACTGAGCCCTTAATCTGTCGGGTCCGCGCTGACTCTGAGTACTTACTGTCAGAATTGAATTGAACTGGGGGCGCCTGGGTGGCTCAGTTGGTTAAGCGACTGCCTTCAGCTCAGGTCATGGTCCCAGGGTTCTGGGATCGAGCCCCGCATCGGGCTCCCTGCTCGGCGCGAAGCCTGCTTCTCTCTTTTCCACTCCTCCTGCTTGTGTTCCCTCTCGCTGTCTCTCTCTCTCTGTCAAATAAATAAATAAAATCTTAAAAAAAAAAAAAAGAATTGAATTGAACTGTAGGCTACTCAGTTGGTGTCCAGATTGGTGAAGAATGGGTTTGCATGGGGGGAAAGCCCTATTTAGTGTCAGAAAGAGTAAGTGGGGTGGGATCCCAGAGTTGTGTGCCATGAAAGCCCTGTGGAAAAAGACAGAAGAATCTGAGAAGTAAACTGGGACTAGAGCATGACAGACATCAAATGCCATGGGAGGGGGCAGATCAGTAAAGAGAGGAAGGACATGAAGGCTGAGATTCAGGAAACTCATCATGACTGGCACAAGGAAAAACTGGAGAGTGGCCATTTAGGAAACCACTACACTAGTCTAGGCCAGAATTTTTTTTTTTTTTTTTTTTTTTTTAATGGTGAGGGCCTGAACTAATAGTTACAGGATTGGACATGAGGAGATAGGTCAGAAGACATTAATGAGTTAATATCTCAAAGTACCTTAGTGGCCAATTGGATGTGGGAGTGATGAGGGAGGAGGAGTCCAGTGTGGTTCATTCAGACTTGAATCCTAGGCGAGCAGTGCTGTTCACTGAGAGGCTGTGAGCATAAGTCAGGCATATCAAGATTGAGGTGTTAGGGGTATGTGTAGGAACAGATGTTTCAAGATCTGGACTAGGATTTAGATCTGAAGACATTTGAATATGAAGGCCCTGCAGGCAGGTGAAATGAACCAAAGGGCCCAGGAGAGAGCAGATAGCAATCATAACTTCAGATATTTGAACACTGGTGCATGATGATTTTCTCAGTCATTGAAAGAAGCTTGATCAGGGTCTCAGAAAATTCGACAAAATGGCCGAGAAATAAAACAAAGAGAACTCTGCCCTGAGTTTTACAATCCTCACTCCCCAGCTGTGAGTATAAGGGACAGATTGATGGTCAGTATATACCTTGAACCACACAGGTCCCAAATTAGATCACCAGGTACATTTTTGAAACAAAGTGCCTGTTCTCTTAGTCCCCTTGTCCTTACTAGGATGGCCCCAGGCCAGAGTCTGTCAGCTTCTTGGAACTCCTTGGTTGTTTAGATTTCCCATGGCCCCTCAGGCAGGAGAGGCTACTTTCCTTGTCCTCCAAATCCCCTGTGGAAAGGAGAGGGTTCCTTTCCAGGCAGGTCTGTCTGAGCCTGCATCCAGAGAAACAACTCCTAAGTCTTAGGTCCTCAGACTTTCTAAACCAGGACGACATTACATTGAAACCAGAAAAAGCAATCCCTCTTTTCACGGAATGTACTTTCTAAGGGAAATGGAGGGAACCAGTAAAAAGGCTTACCTCTTCATTTTGACACACTCTCTGGCTTGCAGGACAGGGTCTCCCTGAAAGGTTGATTCTTAACCTCACAGCCCAGTCAATCAATACGCAGGAAAAACTTGACCCAGTCTCAGAGCACGCAGTGGCCTAAGCCCCAGGCTTAAGGGTATGGTCTGCACTTTCTATTCCTGGAATCACAGTGCTCATTTACAAAAGACCTCCTGGGAGAAATGTCTTTAAAGGCACATCTCTCGGAGAGAGTTTTTGTCTCCCAACTTTGCTAACATTTATGTTATATACAAAATGACTCTCCTTTCCCAGCGGGAATGGCCCTTGGACTAATGAGGGCCCACATTATGGAAGAAGCCAGCTCAGGATAACCGTAATGAGTGCCCAGCAGATGTGGCCACTGGCCTTGGGTGAGAAAGTATTCCTGATCTGTCAGAATAATGATTTCAGCGTGTTCTCGGCAGGTTCTTAGTGTGATCCCACGAGGGCATCCCATCCCTCTGTACAATATGTTGTACTTGGAGTCCTTCCCCATTTCAATTTCAGTATCAGTCAGAGGGAAATACCAAAACAGCATTCCTTCATGTAGATAACCAGTAGGAAGCTGGCTACTCCTCGTTGGTAATATAACTCCACCAGTGTATTCTGGCAGCTGGGTTTACTTAAGAAAGAAGTCAGACATTCCCCTGCTTGGAGACAGAACTGCTAAACATTACTCCGGTAGCCTCCTTTGCTGTCTGAAAGTAAAATCCTTGAGGAAAAATAGCAGTAAGGGGACCTACCTGTCTTTGAATCAGCCTGAGCACACATCTCAGATCTGCCACTTACCAGCTGTGTGGCCTTGTTCATTCATTGAAGAAATATTTATGGAGTGCATAGCACCTGGCAGGTGCACGTCTTAAGTTAGCTGATCTTGCCAAGCCTTGGTTTCTTCATCTGAAAAACAGACCTAATAATACGTACCTCCCAGGGCTCTGTGAGGAAACTGTGAAATAGTGTGTGTAAGGCGTGTAGCACAGCACTCATGCAAAAGAAGTCCACAATTAATGACTCTCCTACGTATGATTCCCTTTACTCCAGCCTCTGCTAACTTCCAGCCCAGTGAGAGACTCCTGGTAATGTCAGCACCTCTTACCCAGCTCTCATCTGGTACAGAGCTCACCTTTTTTTTTTTTTTTAAGATTTATTTATTTATTTGAGAGGGGGGGTGGGGAGAGGGAGGGAGCATGAGCAGGGGGAGGGGCAGAGGGAGAGGAAGAGAGTCTCTAGCAGACTCCACCCTGAGCACGGAGCCCGACACAGGGCTCAATCTCATGACCCTGAGATCACAACTTGAGCTGAAACCAAGAGTCAGGTGCTTAACTGACTGAGCCACCCAGGCACCCGCCGAAGTCACCACTTTATTCCTTCTTGCCCTGACTTGTGGCTACCCACACTAAGGAGCAGTGCAATAGTGGCAGAAGTTACAGTCTGTGTCCTGGCTTCAGAGCTCACCTTTGCCATCAGGAGCCCAACATGCCCTTCCTAGTCCCTCTACAGTCAGCACCATGTTAATCTAATAAAACTAAATATAGATATAGTATGTGTGTGTGTGTGTGTGTATTTTTTTTTTCCTGACCCAAATTTGAATAGATTTCCCAGTGATGGGCCAGGAAAATGATAGCTTGGACATAGCCATATGGTAAGGAGGAGTTGACTCAATTAGCAACATTAATACAGATGCTCAGTTAGGCTTTATCAGACTCTAGCTTTGCCCCCACATCTTCTCGAAATATTCTCCAGTTCATCTAGGGTTGTACCGTATGGGGAAGCAGGAAGAGCAGATGAGGTCGATCTGGATGGGGTGGCACGGTTGATGCCTTTGAAACGAGGTGAGGCCAGACGTCGCACCAGTCAAAACTAGCCTTTCCATAAACTTCACCAGTCCCCACAGTGGGGTCAGTTGACTTCTGCTTCAGAGCACAAGCCTCCCCAAAGTCCCATATGGACTCTTGACCCTAATGAGAGGACTTCAGAGCTCTGGTTCAGGTGTCCTGCTGTGAGTCTCACATTTGCTATAAATTTCGTTTTGCCCTTTTATTCATTCAGCAAATATTTATTAAACTCTTACTAAGCACTAGGCACTGGCTTTACTACCACAGTTCTAAGTCTCTGTCCCAGTCCTTAGGCACCCGAGGCACATATCTGGGTCTTACTTCCCCATGACTGATGTCTGCCTTCATATTCTATCCAAACTTCTCAAAGACTTGCTTTCACCTATCGCTTTTTGCTGTGAACCACAGTCTGGCTGGGACTCAGGTCACGTCTGTCAGACCTCTCCTGACACCACCAGCTGGACCACAGTTTCCCCTATTCCCCTTGCACCCAGACTCCCCATTCTAACCCTCTTTTCATCTGCAGGGACACCACTAGTTGCCCTTTGTTTGCCCCACATTTGATCACCTAGACAGAGAACTTGCATATAGTAAGTCCTCTCAATAAATGTTATTTGTTTAGACCTCCCACTAGAAAAGTAACCCACATGAAAACAGGAACTTGCCTGACTTGTTCACTCATGTGTCCCTACCAGCTAGGCCTATGCTTAGCACACAATGGGCACTGAGAAAAATGTTGGTTGGTTGAATGAATCACTGAAGATTTCTTCGAACCTCTTTTTTTACTTTAAGAAGGTATGGAAATGTAACCCCTTCAATTCCATGATCACATTGAACAGGAAGGAGCGACTTTTGCCTCAGATGCCCCTTTTTATTTTAGGTACCCTTGAAAGACACCATCTCATATACCCCAGAAAGTGGAAGCTCATCCTATTCCAAATGAACTACAGGGATGCTGTCCCACCTTACTCAGGGGAAAGACAACCCTGGAAATATGTTTTTCTGTGGAGTTAACCAGAGAAAGGAGGAGTGTATGTCATAATGTGGACTATTTCTAGTAGAGTCTTGCTCTCCTGTGCTTTTTTTACCACCGCCAAATGTGTACAAAACTGACACAGAGTAATTTCCTTTACCAAGAAACTACGGTTTGAAAGATATTCTACAGAACATTCCTCTTCATCTATTTTCTCCCTGTCAACAGAAGTTCTTTGACAAGAGAAGCCATGTGCAATAACTTCATGGAAGCTTAGAAGAATAGAACTCATTTATTGACACATCATTTTGATTATTTTGAAGATATTTAAAGAACAGCTAAAATGTGCAAGATATTTCTCTGAAGACTTCATAGGGAGTTAGGAAGGTTCCGAGATAATAGGGGGAGATGGAGTAGACTGTTTTTGCCAATAAGCCTAAGTCTCCTCCATCCATGTGTAATTCCCAGCTCAGTGCTGGGGATGTAATTATGCCACTGAGTGCATGCATTGAGCAGACTTTGCTACCTGTCTACCTCAGGTATGGGTTGGCCACGGGTGCATGGGAAACCATATGATGTTAAGATAATGTTGAGTTGCCATAATATTCACAAATCAGATATGTGTGTTGGTATTAGTGGGGAGAACATTAAGAAAATAAATCAAAGAGGGACGCCTGGGTGGCTCAGTTGGTTAAGCGTCTGCTTTTGGTTCAGGTCATGATCCCAAGGTCCTGAGATCAAGTCCCTCATGGAGCTCCTTGCTCCGCGGGGAGCCTGTTCTCCCTCTGCCTCTCCCCCTGCTTGTGCTCTCTCTCTCTCTGACAAATAAATAAATAAAATCTTTAAGAAAGAAAGAAAGAAAATAAATCAAAGGGAATAGAGTTTATTATGTGCCAGGCATGGTTCTAGGTGCTTTATATATGATAGTCTTATATTATTTACATAATAATCATATGAAGTTGGAATTATTATTTTAGGCATTGAAAACTTGAAAAAGTTTCAGAAAAAGTAATTTGCTTACTAACCCACAGTATTTGAGCTGCATTCCTTTCTCCAAAGTGTGATTTTCTGTACTAGTAAAATAATCACTACTTCCACTGTACTACCCTAGCTCTTTGTCCATAATCCTATGATAGTAGGTATAAATTCCATTTTAACTGTTTATATATCCATGTCCCCAGCCAGGCTTGTCCCCCTTTCTTGTTTTATTTTTCTTCACAGAGTTGTATCAGTCAGGTTTCAACCAGAGAAGCAGAAGCAATAGCAGATACTACGAAGAGGTTCACTGCAAGGAATTGGCTTGTGCAATCTTGGGGCTGCCTGAGTAAGTCCAATATCCATAGAACAGGCCAACAGAGAGGATGTGGGCCGAAGCCACAGTCCACAAATTGATTTCTTCTTCTCTCAAGGGAGCCTTAGCCCACCCCTTAAGGCATTTCAGCTGATTGAATCAGGCCCACCCAGATTCTCTAGAATTACCCTAGAGAGAATCTCTCTCTCTTTTTTTTTTTTCCAGTAATGGCCATAGCCTTTATTGGAAGGATTCACCATATTTCATGGAAAGCCTTCAGAGACAGACAGATAGCTGGGTACCAAGATACTGTAATCAGTGAGTTACAGAAATTCTGAACAAGCCAATATATACACAGAATGAATTAATATAAGAATCACTTCAATGTGAATGTCTGCTCCAGTCCATTGATTAAGCTTCCTTCTTATTTGTCTATACATTCAATATCTGAGCTGCACATATGACAAGGAGTATGCTTCAATATTATGGACTTCAATTATATCTACAAAATACCTTCACAACAACATCCACATTAGTGTTTGATTTGATAAATTGGGGACTATATAGTCTATCCAAGTCCACACATCAAAAAGACTATTACAACCTGACATATTCTACTTCCTTACTGTTTATTGTCTCTTTCCTCACTGGAATGTAAACTCCATGAGGACATTAAGTTTTTCAGTTTTGTTTACTGCTGTGTTTTTCAGCACTTAGAACACTGACTGGTGCTTGGTAAGTAGACATAATATTTGTACTGAATGAATGAATGAATGAATGAACAAATGAACGACTTTCTTGCAGGAAAGAGCTACTCCTCTCCATATGGTCTCTCCAGCATCCAGCAGTTTCCAGAACTATGGTCATAGTAGTTTTGAGCAGAGCAGGTGGTCATAATTGTTTTGAATTAAATTGCAAGAAAAAACCAGCTGGTGATACACATTGTTTCCTTGCCCATAGAATCCCATGACTCATGGGAACTGGTATTGTGGTAAGGTTGGGCATGGAGGGTCAGAGGATGGTTTCCACACCTGATGTTCCCAAGGCATGGACAACTGGGTGTGAACACCATCACATTCCTGTGGGATTGTAGGAACTGAAGGTAGGAGGAGATGCAGTCATGATCGGCAGTCATGCTTAGAGTGATTTCAGGAATAACCCCATATAACATTAGCTGAAAGAAAGTAGGAAATGTCATAGAGTATATCACTTCTGCATGCTTCTGCTTCTGGATGAAAGCTCCCTATTTCTGGGTGACAGTCTGACAGGAAAGTCACTGCTTCAGTTTCTGTGGCCTCTGGACAGTTGTCTTTGGGGGAAAAGGGCATCTGATACCATTGGGTTGTTTCTTCGGAGGCCCACGGCTGTGAGACTCCTTTCCTAACCACGGTGAGGTATTTTTATTTATAGCTGGGATGATAATTATATGTATCACTCTTTTAATATGGATTACAACTCCTCTTTTTACTCTTAAGGAAGAGAAAGTTTTCCTACCAAATCTGTTATTACCAAGTGGTATTTTCTTCTTCCCAATACACACTCGACTTGCCAGTCTGCCAACTCAGCAGATGTATGTGAATATGCACACGCCACACACACACACACACACACACACTTACAGGCAATAGTAGAAAAGTAAACAAGAGTAGAGATGGAAACATGGGAATGACCAAGGAATAGAATACTTACATAATGTATGTCCTGATGTGTTCTGGACTATAAGGAAAATATACTCAGAAAGTTAAAAAGTAAGTTGACTGAAATATTTGTAGCCTTGAGGCTATGAATTTGGCACTAAAAGAGGCAATCATATATAAGATGGGGTCAGTGGACTAGAGAAGCAGTAAGCTGACATATCAGATCATAGGGTCAGGTTATGAATTTCCTACCCTATAAAACTCTATGAAGGAATGGGAACCAGCATCAGAACTCTGAAAGAAGACATGGTTAGTACCTTACATAGTAGTCACAAAAGAAAAGCTTGCTGAAGGTGAAGTCACAAAATACCTGTTAGAACAAGTACAGATAGGCTTCAAAAAGATACCACTGTGGGATGGAATGACTTAAATGTGGCTCAGATGATGCCTTTGAAGAACTGTAGAAATCTGAGCTGTCACCACCACCACCATAATTTCATTAATTCTTTCTCAGACTACTTTGGTAAGTGTTATTGGCAGCAATCAAATGTTCAGAAGGACCTGTTGTTCTACCACCCATACCTCCCACAACTGAAACATGATTACCCAACATTATTCTTTAAAATCCAGAGAAACACTTTAGTGAAACACTGAACTAATTAACAATGAGTGTTTAGACTTTGCCCAAAGACATTTAGCAATACAATACTAATTAGGCTGAACCTTGAGACTCAATGATCAGTAGAGGCTGGTCTCTGGACATGTTCCAGAGACATATTATCTGTTAATATTATAGAATTAACTTATATGTAAACTAAAAGTAAAAACATCTGAAAAGTAAGCATTAGTAGAGGATGGCAGTGATACAAATAATTTTTAAAAAATCATTTATATTGGACTTTGCTGTGTGTCCATGGATTCCATGAACCTGGGTGTTTCTAAATTATAAACAACTCTCTGTGTCAAAGCAGATTGCACAGCCAAGCATATCTGAAAGGAAGTGAATATTTGGGGAGATTATCTATCCCCTACCTTGTTGCCAAAATGATTCAAAAAATTTATACAAATGCATACAGTGAAATAAGAGAAAATAAATTTAAAACAACTATGAAAATAAAAGAAAGGGGAAATAAGGCTAGATAAATAAGATGGAGCCAGATATGAGGTTAATATCCTAAAATGAGTTTCCTAGACACTAGATGACACAGGAGGATAAGAAAGCTCTCCGGCTTTCTTCCCCTATCTTCTACCATTATCCAATCTCTCCATCACTCTTAAATGCTGTGGATAATGACATAAAGCCATGGCATCAAGCTTCTATCTATAAGCTACCCAATTCTCCTTTCTCTCCTGGGAGAAGGGGTGGAAATTAAGTGGTAGTTAATGAGTGTGGAAGGGGAAGGAGTCTCAAACAGCTTCCCTACCTACGTTCCTCCCACTATGTAGACTGCCTTCTCATGGGTTAATAAATTAATTGGATCAATAAGTATAAGTCTTCCATTACAACCAGACTTTAGCAAAGACAAGATGGAAAAAAAAAAATCAATCCAAATGTAGATAAGGAAGAGTGACCAATTGTATCACTCATAACGTTTTCAAGGGTTATGTGATAACATTTTTTCTTCCCCTCCTAAGTGCAAAACCAAGTGAGAAGTAGAAACAGGAATCAGAAAGATGGAAACTAAAATATCGGTTTTATTACTGGGATAGCTGAATTTGGAAATGCAACTTGACCTACAGCCAGATATGTGACTTAGTGAGACAGAATCTAGTCTAAAGCACAGGTCTCCCCACTGCAGAGGCAGAATACAGCTGAGTAAGCTCCAAATGAATGAGCAGAACAGTGGGATCCCGACAGGAGGTAGCACTAAATAGAGAAGACTAAGAAGAGGCTGCGCCACCTGTGTTCAGGACCTCTTTTCTATCTCACCAATCAGATGAGTCTCTTCTCATGGAAATGGGTGGTGGGAGTTGGTTAATGAATGAGACAGAGAAAAAAGAGTCCAAAATTGCATATTCCATGCTTCCCTATCTTCCATGGGGTGAGATGTAAGCATTGTCCCTGAAGGACCTCCAAGCAGTGGTACCATCTCAGTTGCATCAGATGAATAATACTTGGATGCATAGAAAAAGGCAACAAAACTGTGCAAGTGTTGATTCATTTCCATAATCCACATCCAAAGACACAAGGTAACATGTACCTGTGTGGAGATCTGAAAAGGTACATGGAGCAAGAGTACTTCTGGTTTCTTCTATCCCAAAGAATCTAAAAGGCATGAGAATTTGACAAATAGCATATTAACATGAGGCATCTATCAGGATCTCTCTGGTGCTGTAATCCTAGGCTGAATGGTGCATTGCATTATCCCCTCCCCATAAAAATCCTTCAAAGTCTTCCTTGTTCTTGGGTTTAAGTTCCACCCTCTTAGAGTATCCTATAAAGCCTCATCCTGTGGTCCAGGACTGAATGGTGCATTGCATTATCCCCTCCCCATAAAAATCCTTCAAAGTCTTCCTTGTTCTTGGGTTTAAGTTCCACCCTCTTAGAGTATCCTATAAAGCCTCATCCTGTGGTCCAGGACCTATCTACGATTACTGTCTCATCTCATTCAGCTTTGTCCCTCATTCTTACCTTCACTCAGTTTCTCTGAAACCCCAGCACTGTCATATGGGCACTCACCTCCACCTTGAATACTCTGCTTTTTCCTCTTCTGTTGGCTAACCTCAACCTATCCTTCAAGTCTCCATTTCTCCAGGAAGCATCTCCACAAACTTGGTCAAGAATGTCTCCCCATGGGGTTCCCCTGTACTACCCCCTGTATCACACTAATAGTTCACTTGTCAACATCTCTCACTAGAATTTATACTTCATAAATTCAAGGACCATGTCCATCATTTTGCCATTTATTCCCAACATATAGCACAGTGTTTGTTAGGTCAAGGGTGATGAATAAATATTTACTGATTACATAGTGAATGAGACTGTACCCCAGTCCCCACCCCAGCCTCCTTTCCCCTCTGCTAAGGGACTCAGATTCAAAGTAATGAGAAATATAAATTCCCAAATCCAGCTTCTTAATTGTTTTTATTGTTTTTGCTGCTACTGGATAAAGTCTCCAAGGACCAGAGAATTTGGAAATCAGCAGATTCTCTTTCTTTTCTGCCAAGTTAAGAGAATTACAGCTCTCTTCTCCCAAAAGCACACCTTCCCAAGTGGCTTATTAGCTCATATAGAACCCAGGAGCCAACAAGATTGTCTTTGTTCAATCGCACAGCCATTGCTCTATTTCAGTCCTCATTAACCTTGCTCTCAACAGGCTGGTTAGCTCTCCCCGCCTCCAAGGTGACTTTGATTGAGAGGTGAGTGCAGGTTTCTGTCAAAGCTCACACTCCTACGATATTTAAAATCCAAAAGTTGCCACTCCCCACCCTCTGAGCTGACCCTTGGACCAACCCCTTTCTACTCCTGCTCCTACAACTCCCAGGGTAGTTCTCTGGGGAACGTGTTTGCCTAGGCATTACCTGCTACCTCAAAAAAGGGTCTTGCTTCTACAGTAGCATTCGTAAACTGTATTCAGGGATTTGGTCTTGGGGGATCTGAAAACCACCTGAATGCTTTTGCAAAATTTTGTGCAAATGTACATTTGTCTGGGGAAGGGTCTGTAATTTTTACTAGATCCTCAGAGCAGTCCAAATTCTCACTGGCTCTATTGATTTAACTGGATGGTCCTTTGACAGTGTCTTCCAACTGATCCCAACCAATGGCTTTCTCTTTTCTAAACATTCTTTAACTGAGGCCATCCCATGGATGTGGAGAACCTTTCCTCATACACTGCATTCTTTGTCTCAGCTCAGTTTGCTTTGGCCTTAGAGTACCCCCCCACCCCCAAGGAAGACACCCATGAGGGAGAAGCTGAGGCACTAAATGACCCCATGGCACTATTTATGAAAGAGCTCACTAGTAGAAGTATAGAGATCTGGGTTCTACTGTGGAGCCTGCCTCTAAATATGTGTGTGACCATGTGCAATTAGTTATCCTCTATATTCTTCAGTTTTCTGCTGAAAAAGAAAAGAAAAACAGTGTGAACTAGATAAATCCCTAAAGTCTCTCTGAGCTGTAAAACATCTATAATCACATGAAATCAAACCTTCTGGGTGGAAAATGATGCTATGTAATTAGCTGCACAGCTACAAGTTGTGTTAACATATTCTGTAGTGCTCTATCTTTGAGAAAAGTGCATGAGCATGTTGTCTACCTAATAGGGTAAATTTAGACTATTTCTTACGTGTTCTTCTTTCTCTGTGTTTTCTTTTTGCTGAGTCATGTTCACCCATGTTTTTAGATGTCAACTATGGCAGTAAGGTGTCAGAAGTATAACAGAACAAAAGCGTCAGCTTTCAGCTTTTAAGTTTCAAAATAGATTTTGAAATCCTCAGCATAGAGTACAGACTGAATACATTTATAAAAAAAGCTGGAATAATGCAGGAGTTTTATTTCTTGTCCTAGACTTAATAAAGATTCCTCAGAGGGAGTGGGGGAAAAGAAGGGAAAGGGCAATGCTTGGACATAAGTCTGTTCCTAGGGAAAGGAGCCTTCACCCTCCCACTCTCCCCAAGGCAACACTGGTTTGAAAACCTGCATGTAGAAAGGACCTGTGTTAGTTTCCTGGGTAGGTTCTGGGAGAATGAACAAGGTCCCACACTTCCACGGTACCCCACCAGTACAGTCTTGTTGCAGTAGGAGGCTGGCAGAATCTAGGCAAAGAGCCTCTGAAACAATTCTCAAGCCTCCTACTGCCCAGGAAGAGGATAAGGAACACCTTCTCTAGAATTTTGCATTGGATTAACATCTTCTGTAATCTATGCTGACAGAGAGGTGGACTTCTACCTCCTAAGTGACTATTCTTCAGTAGCCAATAACATCTTATTCTGATACCAACGTAACGTATATTGAGAAAAATGGAATTGTCAAAATCCCCTCTGAGCCTGTCATACTTGGCAATTAGAGCTTTGTCTTCTGGTGCAAGAAGTTCTAATCAATTAACACCACAAGTCATAACAGTTGTTTTCAGATATAGTGACTTTTCTACATGAAAATAAGTAATGGATAAATCCTTTAAAAAATATAAAATGCTCCAATGCTTTTTTTTACCTATGTCCAGATGTTAATAACCTGAAAACACCATAGCAACACCCAAGCAGTTAATCACATGGCTCTTTTGCCATGGAAACTCACCTGAGCTCAATAGAAAGGTACCAGGCTGTGATGCCGACCATATCTCTGAGATATGTGGATTGACAGAGCAAGTTGTGAGTTTGGTTTATCCACACACTGAGACAAATCCACAACTTTGTGCCATTCTGACCATGGCCACAGACCAATGTGGCTTCCACAATGCCTTTCCTCCAGGGCATCACAAGGAAAACAATCCAGTGTATTGAAACTACACTGACACTCATTATTCTAACACTAGGAAAAGAAATATCGATCCAGTAATGTTGAGTTTTGAAAATACTCAAAAAATAAAACTTAGGATCTTACATTTGAGAAAATATATAGTACCTTTGCAGGCCACATAATACCCCCTGCAGAGAAGTTTTAAAATGACAAGTATACGTCCTCACAGATCTGGGTCTGCAAAATGAGTGGTTGCCTTTTTGAACCATCTCAAACATTTTCTTCCAAAGAGAAGAAACAGTGGAATCCATCCCTCTGCCACAACAAAGCACCATTTATATCTCAGCAGCATCCTGACTTGAGAATAAAGAACACATTTTTTACTCTACAGTTCTGATATTTTTAGGTGAACCAAATGAACCATACAAATTTTCAATGATAATATTTCTTCCCTCCATTTTTTTTGAAATTTGACTTTCTTATTAAATATCATGTAGTAACTTTGGCCACATGAGATTTTGAAAGGCAATTTAGTCTTTCTTGAATATTCACCTCCATACACCTCTCCAAAGAAAGGTGACCAAGATAGCCCATTACGTCAGGACAGTTCACATTAATGGGAAATGTTAATGGGAATTAAATAATGTTTGCTGAAGTACCTTCAAAAATATGAATTGATTATTATCATGTCCCAGAATATGACACTTTACCTGCCCAACTGGTCACTTTCAGCTTGAGGCAATCATGAGATGCAGAGGAGGACTTCCAACAAAGAGTCAGAACCAAGCAGGAGAGACCTCCTCTAGGGAGAAGGTGGGGGCTAGCACTCTCAGTGGTATCTGTGCTGATAAGGACCAGTATCCCTGCCAGAGCTCAGAGACACAGCTGGGATGGAGCTGGGACTTCAGGCTAGGGATGTACCAGACTCAAACTATGAGTATGTTTCCTGCCTGAGAAGTCAGAGATAATGGCATAGATTAGAGAACAAATCCTTCTTGTCCTGGGTCACATCCACCAAAAGCCCTTTCTCCCTGAGCTCTGGGACTGGGATTAGGATATTTTTCTTTTTAAAAATGTACTTGTTGGGGTGCCTAGGTGGCTCAGTCGTTAAGCATCTGCCTTCGGCTCAGGTCATGATCCCAGGGTCCTGGGATCAAGCCCCGCATTGGGCTCCCTGCTCCGCGGGAAGCCCGCTTCTCCCTCTCCCACTCCCCCTGCTCATGTTCCCTCTCTTGCTGTGTCTCTCTCTGTCAAATAAATAAATACAATAAAAAAAAATGTACTCGTTACTCACATGCCGAAGTAGTGCTTTAGAGATACATGTGATCTTAGTGCTTACGGTCACTTATTCCATAAAATGTTTCTTAAAGAAAGTATTCCAAATTTGGTATTTTAAAATAGCTGGAAGAAAATGTTTGAGGTGGTCCAAGACGCCAACCACACATTCAGTGAACCCCAATCTGTCAGGTCCTATACTTACTTTTAAACTTCTCTTCAGGTGTAATGTGGCCTGAACATGTCTGTAGTGTTCTACCCTAACATTATTTTCTAGGGTTTTACCTTCTGGAGAGATTTGCTCATGTTCTAGCATGATGGCATGTATGGAAGTGTTTATCAATGGTTCCTGTCCTCACGTCTGCAATAAACACTTCCTCTTGCCTAACGAGGAAGGCTTTCCTCAAAACTAACTTAAAAGTCACTCTTCTTATAAAATACATCTGGAATGTCACTACTTCTCACTACCTCTAGCAGTACTGCTGAATCAAACCATCCCTCATCTCCTGTCCTCCCTGGTTTCCCTCTGTGCCTTTCTTCCTTGACAGAGCAGCTGGAGAAATCCCTTAAGACATTAGTGGGATCATTTCCTCTGCCACTGCCCTGAACACCCATTGGTCTGCCTCATCCAGAATGAAGGTCAGAGTCTTTACCATGGCCCGTACACAGGTTCTGCACTTGGGGTATAACGCTCTGCAGTTGATGTCTTGAAACCTTAATAATTTTATCTTTGAAGTTTTGTAAGTGAAGTCTAGTGGGACAACAGAACATGTGCTCAGGGCTGGGGAGCCTCAGCTCAGTCCTACCTTCCATCGCTTCCCTGCCTCCCCAGAACTGGTTTAACTACCCACTCACTATTCCCTGGTGTCCCAGGCCACACCAGCCTTCTGTGCTTGTCCCTGACACCTGACAGCTGATGCCTTGCACCTGATGACCAGGTGGGGTGACAGGGCTGGCCATGAAAGTCCACATTCTGCTGAGGTCCTTGAACACCCAGCAAGAACCTGGACTAGGTTAGCATCCACAGCACTTGATAGCTGTTGGCAGTGGTGGGCAGTGGGGCAAGCCTCTCATTCACACCTAATCCAGGTACAGAGCACGTCCCAAAACATCAGTTGCAATTTTTGTGGACCACCCATCCACCATGAGGAGATGGAAGGCCCATGGGAAGGAGAAACTGACTTCCCAGGATACAGCATATTGGGAGTCCAGTGGCTGGCAGGAGGAAGAACCCTACAGCCAGTGGGCCATGAGCAGGACCCCCAGGCACCCGTGAGGGTCTGCACTCACCCCTGAGTATCCCCATACCCAAGAGAGTGGGATATAAATAGCAAATAAAATCACCATGAGGGCTTGAGAGACAGACCGTGAAAGAAAGGAAAAAGGTTTATATTTTAGTATTTACAAAGTTACTTTTTTTTTTTTTACTGCTCTTCAAGTAAAGAGCCCAGCATTTTCATTTTGCACTGGACCCCCCTAAAAATGTAGCGAGTCCTGCCTCTGTATGATTGGCCCCTGTCTGCCTCTCCAACTTCATTTCCTCCCCACCTCTCTCGTACCTCACTCAGCCAGCCTGGAGCTCTGGCGGGTCAGAGAACACCCTGGCCTCAGTTCTGCCACTTGACCTGCACCTTGCTCTTTCCTCTGCTGGGCACACCGTTTCCCCACATGTCTCCAGGGTCACTTCCTCATTATGATATTTTCCTCAACTGTCATCTCCTGATCCTGACTCCAAACGATCAACGCCTTCCCTGTTCACCCTATGAAAGTGCCGCCCCCTGCTGATCACTCACTCTTCCCTCTTAGTGTTATTTTCCTTCCAACCCTTAAAGCTAGCACACATATATGTGTTTGTTGTTCTTGTTGGTGTTACTTCTCTTTCTCCCTAGAATACGTATTCTATGGCAGTAGGGACTTTCTTGCCTTCATCTCTTTATCCCCAGTGCCTAGAATAGTGCCAAGTGCACAATCAGTGCTGAATAAATATGTGTTGAATGAATGAATGGACGAACCTGAATCTGTCATTTTGCATTCCTCTTGTTCACAGTTTCCCTTTAGAGGGGGAAGAAAACCATCTAAGGAGAGATCCTCCTCAAAACTGATTCCTATTATCCATTCAGGTATTAGTCAGATGTATTTACTGGGCATTGACCACAAGCAATGATTTGTTGATGCCTGTTTTGTGTGAGGCTATATGTTAGATCCTATGGAGAATGCTCCTTATTAAGACCATATTCATTTTTCATTTATCAAAACTGTCTGGAGCATTCAATTAATTTTCTTTCCTTTCATCACTTGATTGTGAATTAACTTGACCCTAGATTCTGCATACACTTGCTATAGCACTTAAGAATAAGGCAGATTGGTATTACTTAATTTGGGGATGTAGGCTTTTGTTTTTCAATGATGACAACTTCTTTTTTTAACGTATCATCCACAGACTCTGTCCTCTGGTGCCATCCCAGAGTTATCACAAAAATGCTACACATAGTCTTCAGGGACAGAATGCTCCGATTTGGTCTATTTTCTGTGTAATAATGTCATTAAACTTGGTTCCTTGGCTCCTTTTTAATGCCATTAAAAGCGGCTGCCCCATTGACTTGTTTTCCCTTGGCACTTTTCCAGCAGGCCCTCTTTACCAATGTGGATGTCTACCCCCTGGGAAGGAGCCCAAGCTCAGGCCCCAACCCCCTCTGAAGCACCTCCTTGGCATCCAGTGCTCTCCTGCCCCTCTCTTCATGATGTCACTCGCTGGGGCTGGCACAGGTTCGTGCTTGTAATGAAATTAGCTGGTGACACCAGCAGCCTTTTCCAGAACCTCAGGGATTCCTTTAAATGGACATGACCCTTCCCTCACCCTACTGGCGCCACGGAAGCCAAACCCCCAAGTTTGGAAGCACAGATTACACTTGGTGCTTCCCATTGTTTACAGCTTCCCAGCCAAATCCTCAAGCCCTGTGAACTTGTTTTCATCCAAGGTAATTGAATCTAATTTAGCAGGAAATGTTTCATGACGTAGAGGAGATCTCCAAATGTGTGTTGCCCTCTGCCAGGGCTGGGCTAATTCTTTTGAAATCTGGCCACTTAATGATTCTTGCTATTATTTAAAGACAAAATAAAGTAAAGAAAGATAACTCACCAGGCCTGTGGGGAAGACAGAAGGAAGTAGAGCATTCTCATTTCCCTCTGCTGCTGGCTTATATAGATTTCTTCCAATAAAATGGACTTGTGTTTGGGGATAATTAGTAAGAATTCATATAAAAATCTCATAAATAAGCCAACTTAAAAAAAAGAATAAATCCAGGGCAAGAAAAAGTAAACAAATCTATATGAAAAAGTCACCCCAATGACCACACCTTATCTTGCTCTACTACTTTCTTAACACACCAAATGATTATTATTTAATTATCACATAAGACAATAGAGCGGCACCTCGATCTTTGAACAATCTCATTGTGACCTCTAGGGGAGACTCTAAACAGAGTCTTTAAGTTCAGGAGCACCCTTACAGACAGTTCCATTAGTGCATCATTGGTTGGTACTCACAGGCTGAGTGTCAGGGAGAATTCCCTCACTGGCTGTCCTGTAAATTCACACCACTGGTCACAAGGGTGATGAGACCACAGAATGTGAATTGCTAAGATCTAACACCATAGTAGAAATACCAGTTCAACAGGCATGTTCCAGTCTCAGAAATATCTTCTTTAAGAGAGTTGAGGTATTAAAAACAGGAGGCTAGTGATTATCTCTAACATCCAACACTTCAAAAATTTGCAATGTCTTTTCATTGTCCCAGATGAGCTAGGTGGCATTTGCACAATTCCATGCAGGAAAAAAATCTCCATAGAGGAAAGGAATGACGTGACCTAAGAATGAGCAGAATTCAATTTTGCTTGGTTCTTTTATTTTTCAGGATCCTAATTTACTGAGCAGATATCTATAGGTTAATAGTCATACATTTTTTCTATGATTCCCATACCCCAGGTTTGATTTAGTCTATTAAGAATAAAGTTACCATCAGGGTACATTTCAACCCTTCTTGAAATCTGGGGCAATAAGTTGCCTTGGAAATCCATAATTGTGTAGGTCTTACCCATGCTGATGATGACTTTTTCTTGACTTTTTTACTTTTAGCAACATTCTCACTCCTCCCCAATTATAGTAATCTGTCTTAGAGATGCATGATTCATCCAGTTAATTACCTTTCACATCAAAATCTGGCATTTAACAGACATAAGCTTTCCTTACAAGTTTTATTGTATGTATGTATGTGTAGTCTATCTGGGGAATGTGCATTTGAATTGGGGCTGGGGTGGGGGATGGAGAGAGCAGGGATGGGCGGGGTCCTCAGCAGCATGTCTTATGTGTGAATGAACCTGGATGTACCTGCTACAGAATTCTCTCTGATCCCTAATCAGAGACATGTTCACTATTCAAACTGTCTTTCCCCTGATGTGTTTTAAGTCAGAGAGTTTCCATTTTAACATGAGCAATTTAGTTTTGAGTTGTTAATGTATTTTTGTTTTACCTCATTTTATTGGAAAAGGTGAACGACACAGAATCTAGTTCATGGACCAACACAACTGTCTTTATGAATGCATGTACTCAATGGCAAAACTAAAATCTGGAAGTGTAAACTTGCCCCCTACTTGAATCATTTGAAGTGTAAAAAAAAAAAAAATCCAGCAATATGCATCAAAATAAGATTAAATTTGATAAACTATTAACAACACTAAATCTCTTATGTAAACAGAAACCTTGTAAAAGGTTCAAAATAGATTCATGTAGAGTGAATACATGTCCTAAATCTATCCACCGCACAAAGCAATGAATTCTACTATCATCCCTTTTCTAAACACAAGGTTTATTTATCTCCATCTTTTTTTTCCTTATTGGTTACAATATTTTTATGCTGACATGAATTAAATAAAGCTTGGATCCATTCTACCTCAATAATAATTTCAACACCTTCTGTATTTCTACTTCTGGTGCCATGAAATATTTTATTGATCTGAGAGTCTAGTATCTCTATCCAACATGGAGAAGTAATGGAGATCCAAATAACCAAACCACTGAAACCATATACTGTAGCTCAAGAAATTGGGAGCATCTTATTTTCAAGAGCAAGTAGTATTTTGTTCCTTGAATATTTATTGTGGTTCCATCACTTTAGAGTGACCCATCCTCCTTCTACAGAAGTCTTCCAACATAAAACAGACAAATCCACTGCCAGATGGGATGGCTTATGCCTTTTTTCCTCCTACAGAGAGGAATTTGAGATTAGATGCTGTTGGAAGAACACAGTTGTTGTCCATCATGTACATTTCTCCAGCAGTGTTTGTACTAGTACATGGCTTCAACCCACAGTGCTTCCTGTCAGCCTGAAAGAACAGTTTAGAAAGTTTCTTAGGACGTCAGAGACATATGCTCAACTTAGCATCTCATTCTCAACTTGATGTGTGGTCAGTTTTGAGATTTAACCTGCTTTTTTAAGCTACTTTTTTTTTTTTTCAATTAGAGACTAAGATGAAAGGGTAAATAGGGGTGGATAAAATATTTAAAGAATGGAGATGATTTTGACTTTGCTTGGTGAGGGGAACTGTCTTCAAGGCTACCAAGAGAGTTATGACAAGGTTGATAACCACAGGTTGTACATTTTCTTTGAGCACCAAGCAAAAGTAACAGATTAACTTGTATCTGAAAACAGAATAGAAATAAGCAAGGACTTTCTTACATTAAATTGTTGGGCTTTTAATTGTGTTAAAGATAAATTTCCCATTTACTAGTAAGAAAAGAAGAGATATCTGTGTTCTTTTCTCTCCAGTAATATTTCAATTTAAGAAGATGAACTGAAGGACTTAAACTTTTTTTTTTTTGCCAGCCCTGAGAAATATTCAACCTTTGCTACTGCAAAGAGTGTAAGAAACAGGTAAAAAAGTAATAATAACATGGATCTTGAGCTGAAGTAGACAGACTTGTATGTCCTTCCCCTACCTCCCTGAGTAATTTGAACAATAGGAGTATCTCTGGATGGGACTGGGGAGTGTCACAGGGTGGATATGCCCCAGACTGAGCCTCAGAGCTGGCCTAGAGAAACATCAGTTTCCATTCTCTTTCACCATTGTCCAGAACAGGCAGTAAAATAACTTTAGGCTGCTTCTTGAAACCCAGAGTTACAAGACACTTTACTCACAGCTGGGGACCCTAAGAATCCATCACACCACAGTTGAGTGGCAAAAGGTCAATACACAGTTGTTTTTAGGACTAAACGATACTGAGCCCTTGGAAATTGCAGACTATTTACGTTGTCCCGCGGTAATTGTGGGAAGAGTTTTGGAAGATCTTCTGAGAAATCCAGTGTTGTAAGAATGGAGAGCAAAAGCCACAATTTGAATAAAGGAAACCCAAGAGGGCTACAGGAAGTAAAGAAATGATGGGAGTCCCTCCTGCCTTGTGGCAGGCCTGCAAATAGCCGGGCTTTCTGGTACTCACAGACAGGACCTCATGCTTTGGATAATCACTCAGCAACTTTGTTCAGTAGAACAGACTCTGAAATGTTCGGGGTACCGTACTAGGTTCTGGATATATCATAATGAACTATGTCCAATACCTCTCCTCACATGACTTAAACCCTAAATGAGGCCACAGATGTGTAAACCAAGTATTTAGATGATCCTTCTTTCTCCTCTCTCTTCACCTGAGTGAGTCCATCATGGCCCTCCAGGGACAGCTTACATGCCACCTCCTCAATGAAAAGCTCCCTTGACCTCACTCGTCAGGCTTGGGCTCTCTTTGCTTCTATGTCATGGCATTTTTCACATTTGTCACTCAAGAGTTTATTTGTGTAAATATTTTCTAATATACATCTCCTCCATAAAGGACACTCTCTGGTTTTGTGAATACAGCCTGCCCAGCACCTAGGACAATGGCTGGCACACAGTCAGTGTTCAAAAATAAACTTGATTAATGAGTGAATGAATGGATGAAATGCATTAAAAGCAATGCTGGAGATATGCATAGGACGCTATATGAGCATGAAGAAGGGGACCTTATCCCTGCCAGGAAGCTCTAGAAAGGTGTCCTGGGGAAGAAAACTGATCTGAATCTTGAAGGATGAGTAGACGTTAACCAGGCAGGACACGAATTGTGAGAGAGGGTGTACCAGGAGCTGTAGCTCAAGAACAGGGAAGACTTTCTATCTACATCGTTCCAAAAAATCTTTGACTCTTGCTATGGACAATGAAAAACCTTTGAGGAGTTTTAAGTCAAGAAGTAGCCTTGAAATGTACCATTCTATGGACAAAACAAGAAAATAATGATTCCCAGGGGTACCTGGGTGGCTAAGTCGGTTAAGCATCTGCCTTCAGCTTAGGTCATGATCCCAGGGTCCTGGGATCGAGCCCCACGTCAGACTCCCTGCTGAGTGGGGAGCCTGCTTCTCCCTCTCTCTCTGGTCCTTCCCCGCCTTTCCCCCGCTCGTGTTCTCTCTCTCTCTCTCAAATAAATAAATAAAATCTTTTTTAAAAAATAAATAATAAAATAAAAAAAGATTCCTGGATCAAGATAGGCATTGAAGACATAAGGCTCAAGGCCACATCCCCATGAGTTCTCCCTAGCACAGGGCCTGTGACAATTGATGTGGAGGGCCACAGTGCATATTTTCATGTTGACCTCAATGGCAAATATTGGCTAAGCAGATCTTATGTGCCCAGCTTTTGTAGGGTTACATGAGAAGTAAACAAATCTAGCTAGGAAAATGAAATATCTAATCAAACAACCAGGAAAAAAAACTACACATAAGTAAATAATAGAATATAAATTGGAAAAGAAAATTAGGACACATTGGGACCAGAAATGTGTGCAGTAAGTTGGGACAGACTGTGTAAGAGGTGAGTCTCAATCTGGCTCTTTAAGAAAGTGATGGGAGGGAAGTGGCAGAGCAAGAGGGTGGGTGTTTACAAGTGAGCTCCGTGGGGAGGCCACCGTGGTGGTGGGATGCCACCCAATGAATGAAGGCTTCCTAGATGCTTTGGACAGGCTATTTGAAGACACAACAGGTGCAGTGGTATCCCTCATCAATTTACTAGCGTAAAAACTATTTTTAAAAACTTTTAAGACTGGCTGCTTCCCTTTCCTGAATTTCAGTCTCAAAGTCTGTAGGTGGGGCTGACCAAGTGTAGTGCTGGCTGCAGTGGAGCAGGTAGGAGCTATGGGGGCCCAGAGCAAGGTGCCAGAGTCTGAGCAGGGTGAGGAGGGCCTCTGTCCAGGGAAGATAGGTGATCAAGGGAATTGGGACTTGCTGAGTAAGGGCGCTGAGGGAGCTCCCACATAGAGGCACATCAGGCTGGTATCTGAGCCTAATTGTAATGGTTTTTGTGATTATGGAGGAGATTGTCCTTGTTTGTGGGAAATGCACACTAAGGTTCTCAGACAAGGTGTGTGAGATGGAGAACAAACATGTTAGGACAATGTGTCAACAATTTATTCTCAAATGGCTTACGGGGGAAAAAAGGTTTCGTACTAAGCTTACAACCTTTCTGTAAGTTTAATATATTTTAAAATACTACCAGTAAAGAAACCCTTAAGGACTGGTAACTTACAGATACTTATCTATGAATTTGAGCCACATGACAGACATACCACAGACACTTAAAGACTCTTTAGAAAAAAAATTGCTTATAATATTTAAAATTCTTTCTGTGCAAAAACTGAGAAGAAAAGGAAGGAAAGGGAAAATAAGGAAAGAAGAAAGAAGAGAAAAAGAAAAGCCTTAGAATCCAAACCGTGGTTATACTCAGGTCATCCCAGAGATGCCTCAGTCCCTGGGCTTTGTCTCGTCAAATAAAATCGGTCTTTATTTTCCTATCCCTCAGATTCATTCATTCAATTACTTAACAATGACTGGTCTCCCGTGTGCCCAGGACTGTGCTAGGTGTCAAGGATACAGTGGCAGGGGACAGAGCAAGTTTCCACCTCTGCAGCAGTTTCATGTTGTTGCTGCAGTCTGGCTCTTGGTTAAACAATGACAGTAGCATCAGGAAGAGTCCCCAGAGGTGCCAAGCAGAGCCCTTTGTGCTTGCTATTTCTGCACTAGCCAACTCTGCCCCAATCACCTGCCATACTCCCACACTCTCATTCATTCAGCCCTTCTCTGATCACTCTGTCACTATCAACTCTTTTACTCTGCTTTATTGGAATCGCTTCTTCATCTCACTCTATAAGAACAGGGACTTAGGCATTTTTAATGACATATTTCCAGCACATTAGCTGAAATGTGAGGGCTTGGTAGATTTTTGGTGACTGAATTAGTGCTATGAAAATGGGAAGACAGACTGATCCGGGAATGCAAAGTTGGACAGCTCCATGTGCCTGGGGAAGGCAACAAGGACCAGCTTCCCTGAGGAAATGACATTTACACATAAGCCTAAAAAAACGGTAGGAAATGCCAAGTGAAGAGTAAATGTAGGCCTACTATGTGCAAGGGGATCAAAAGCTGGCCTTACACCATCAAAGGTCATTGCTTTCCTCAACATATCTTTTATTTGTTTATTTATTTATTTTTAAGGATTTTATTTATTTATTTGAGAGAGAGCATGAGTTGGGGGAGGGGCAGAGGGAGAAGGAAAAGCAGACTCCCCACCACAGGGAGCCTCACGCAGGGCTCAATCCCAGGACTCCAGAATCATAACATGAGCTGAAGGCAGACACTTAACCGACTGAGCCATCCAGGCGCCCCATCCTCAACTATCTTTTAATGACACACTTTTATTCTGTGATAGTATACTCATCTCTCCCTTCTCTGTTCTCTGTCTATAAAGTGTCACTACTAATCTGACCTGAGAGGCAGTGTTTCCTTCTTTTTGAATCTGGGCACAGGCCCCCAGGGCTGACTAGGAATTATGCCCTACAGTATGTGGCTAGGAGCTTGACATGGGGGTTGAAATCCAGTTATGTCACTTACTAGCTGTGTAACCTTAAGGCAAGTCTCTTCACACTCTGAGACTTTCCTCACCTAAGAAAATCTGTCTAATAAGAATTCTTAATTCACAGAGTTGGAGCAAAGATATATTCATGTGAAAGCACTTTATAATCTGCCATTATTCTGACCCCACACCCCAGACACATGGCCTGAGATAAAAGATGGGAGCTGCACACAATAAAGGTAGTCTTTGTATATAAAACAACTGCACTCTGTCCACAGAAGACCGTAGAGAGATGATTCAGTTTTCCATTTAAAGGCTTTCTCTGTTTATCTTTACCTCAACACTGTTAGAGCCTGCCACATTTCAGAAGGAGCGAAATTCTTGCTTAACGTTGCAGTGTTCTAGAGCTGTGCTTGGTCCTCTCTGACTTAGCCTTTTCTTGAGAAGATACAGGTTAATGCTTTAATCCGGGCACAAGCATTTACTGTCTGAGCAGCATAACCTCTGTGTGCCTGTTTCCTCCTCTGGAAAATGATGCTAATATGTACCTCTCTCTTAGGGCTTTTGTGAAGATTAAATGAGTTTATGTTTATAAAGTGTTTAGAGAAGCATCTGGCAAATGGGAAGTGCTTCAAACACTTCAGCCATTATCCTCCCATAATCATTATTTCTATACCAAGAATTTCTAAACCAAGAATTGGCTTGTGTCCTACAAGTAATTCACCATAGCAACGACTGCCCCACTACCAGTGCCAGAAAGGAAGGGGTAGCCCCATTTGAACTTGGAAAGTGTGTGTTCTAAAGAATTGGAATCTCCTGCCCAGAACAGGTGGCTGGGAAGCCGAATACCAAGAACCTGCTACTGTTTCATCTGGGCTTTCCCACCTTCTAACAAGGGGGCCGGCATTTCTCAGTCATCCAAAGGGAAAGAAAAAACATTCAAAGGTAAATCATCCTACTATTTAAGAAGTTAAATTTGTATCAAGTTTTATTAGTTATCTCACATACCCATCTCTCTAAAAGTACTTGAAACTTAATTTGGTCAACGGCTGGCCAAAGGGAGAAATGTGACCATTGCAATTTGCAGTTCAAATGTAGTAGCAATAACAGAGATAGCTAGCATTTATTACATATCTACTGTGGGCAATGTTTTGCCAGAAGTGTTTTACCAACAATAACTCATTACAAACATTACAAAAATAGGAGGTATTATCCCACTTTACATAAGAGAAAACTGTCTCCATAGCCCCCAAATAACAGGAAATCATGGAGATTCCAGTAGAAGGGGCAAGCCAAGAAAAATATGAACTCAGGAGACAGTAGGAAATCTGTCAGGAAAAATACCCCCAGTCACTTTATCACTCAACGCCAAGAACACTTCAGTTTTCTGTATTAGCTTCTAACAATGAGGCAATCATTTCAGTCCTCAGGAATGTCCAAATAAAAAGCAAGTCATGTGAAATAGGTTAAGTTAAGGCTGAGTCACATTTGATTGCTTCAGAATTTAGATCCATCTTTAAAGATTGCTTCTGGCATTTCTATATTCTTCAGGTTGTTTAGATGGGATGCTGGTGATCAGTCATGCCTGTATAGGCTTTTCAACATACAAAGCACTTTTAATGCATTATTTTGATCCTTTCAATGATGGAGAGTAATAGGAGTTTTTATTTCCTTTTTACATATAAAATTGAAGCTCAAGGATATCCCCAAATCCCAAAGCTAAGCAGCAGAATTGGGCGCCAAAACCTTGTGCTCTCTGGTCAATCTCATCTCCTCTCCACTATATTGACCGTGCTTTCATTTTTAATAAGATGAGGAACCCAGATCTCTACACAGAGTAAAATTCAGGTTCACAGCCATACACTAGGCACTCTAACAGGCCAGTGAATTTTGAAGAACATGTCACTGGCCGGGGGTACTTGTATGATACAGAGACTTCAGATGAACTGGTGTTCACATGGGGGCAAACACCCCCAAACTCTCCTACAAATGGTGAACAGCATTGTTAGGGTATATAGATGAGTTTTATGTGCCGGGAAACACAGGCTTTGGAAAAACTCAAAGGAAATACTATTGATACTGTTTTTTGTTCACGTTGCTTTCATTCAGTGTGGCTAGTAGCCAAAGGAACAAGTAGTCATCTCCCCTTCTGGTTCTCAACATTTCAACTGAAAAGAGAAGCATTTACAGTGCATTTTATAAAATAACATTGAGTGATCTGGGGCTTCGAAACCTTCCTGGAATCCAGTAGAGAAAAGGAGTGAAGGTTCCTGAACCGGGAGTCAAACCTCAATTCACTCATCCCTGATAGGTAAGCAGAAAAAAGAGTTCACACTGGAGCCATCCAGTTTCCCTCTGGAATGCCCCTCTGAGGCTTTTTTTGCTGAATGTGGGGAAATCCATGTCATCACCTTCCCACCATAGAATAGTCACAGTTAATAGTGGCTTCCAAAGGCACTCAGGGCCAAGTTTAGGTCACAAGGCACCAAACAGTGGAACTCCTGCTCCCAAGGTCAGAGGAAGACTAATTTCATTTCACAGTTAGCATGCCTACTACTTTCACCTGAGACATTTTTTGTTACTGTTGTTCAAAGCACTGCCCAAACTGAAGTGTTGCGATGTGAAATATCTCTCTGGGGTGTTCTGTGGCCTGTGAGGACACTGGGCTGTGACCCTGCCTGCTTTTCTGCTCAATAAACAAGGACGTTCAGCTCTGAGATCCGCCAGCTTCCAGCTTGAGGGCAAATCCCTAGAAAGGCCCTGGCTCCTTCCTGCACATGGTGTTATGGTGGGATGTAAGACAAGAGCTTCTTTGGAGTTGGAACTTGGGTCTCTGAGCACTTCTCAGCTAGGATCTATGGCCTCTTTACATGGGAAGCAATTAGGGGAGGCAGAGAGAGGTGAGAAGACACAAATGCTTTCTCTGGGAAAAACCAACATCATCTCAGATGATGGATATGAAAGGATACTTTAAGAGTATCCTTTCAAGATATTTTTTTAAAAGTATCTTGAAAGGAAAGCACAAAAAACAAAACATTACTTTGCTATTGCAAAAAAACCTGCCCTGACTTGCATGTGATGTAACAATCTTCTGCCCTTCCCCTTGACACCATGTCATACTGGCTGATGGTAATACTGGTGATATGCAGTTTCATTGCCTGAACAAACCACTCCTGTGCAACTTGCTGTCACCTATTTCATTGACACTTGGACTCCTGATTATCTCAAAGAGGAATGAGTCTATTCTGCTACTTACACATCCATTTTGTCCAAATGATACTCATTGAACTTCCTTAGCCCATTATCCAACACAAATATTCCTACCCTGCCTTGCAATCTAAGTCCCCCTTCATCAAGTGCTTTCTTGTGTGAGCCCAAGTTAGAAATTATTAAAGGCTACTGTGTACTTTTTGAATCCCATCAAGCTATCACCCATGCAAAAGGGAAACAGCCCCCTTTCGCTGCTAATGAAAAGCCCTTCTGTTACGCAAACTCCCTCTCTATAATTAGCTCACATTTCTTTCAGTCTTTGGCAGCAGTAACAAATGGGCCATTTCAAATATGGAGATTTTAAGAAAGACCATGGAAAGTGAGGGATGGAGGATATAGCCATTGGTGGGGACATTTGCTTCCACATTCCCCACAGAGGGCACATCTTGTCATTTTTTTACCTGCTGAGAATAGATGAAGAACCAAGAAACAGACATGGCATCTGGCTCTGAATTGCAGCCATAGTTGTTCAAAACCCTTGACGAAGAGATTGACTGCATCATAATAAATGATCCTATTCTCCCACCAGCATACTCAGAACTGTGTTTAACACACCACAAGTGAAAATCCTTTTGCTTCGATATGCCATGCCAGATTCTTCCTCTAGGCCCTCTTATCTCTCTAGAATGACATGCATGGCTGTTCTGCTATAAATCAGAGCACCAACAATACCCTGATGCTGCGTCCAACCTCCTAACCTAGGTGAGCTTCAGAGCTTGCACGCTCTTCCAGGCTTTGTCAAGATCCATCAGGGATCAGCAAGCTCAACTAGGGAGGGAGGGTGGGAGGAAAGAACTAATATTTCCTGGGAACCTAACCTGTTATGCTGCCAGAGCTGCGGGTGTATTGTTCTGTTCCATCCTCACAACCACCTCTGGGGGTAGCGTTTTCTCCATTTTATACATAAGAAAACCAGTAATGAAAAAGGTTTAATAAATTGGCTGACATAGCCTGATTCAAGCCTAGGTCTAGGATCAAATGCCATGCTCTTTCCACCACAGTACACTGCCCAATTCTGGAGCACATGCACAGGACAAGAGAAAATGAAAAATGCTTAGGTGCTGATATTTTATCTTAGAAGCAAGAATAAGTCAGCATTTACCTTCAAATCTTTATCTTAAATATAACACTCTGGAAAGAATGTAGAGAACTTATTGGAGGAGGGTCAAATTGAAGATCAAGGAGCCCGGTAAGAAGGCTACTGCAATACTCCAAGAGAGTGTTGATAAGACTCAAAATAAGGCCTGCATCCGTTCGAAGTCCATGATTTCAAGCAACGGAAACGAAAACAGACATTCATACCCTTTGGCTACTTTGGAAGAGCCTTCGTTGGAAGGATCTGGTGAGCTGACATGATGGCCAGGAGGCTGGAGAGCTAGATCTGAGAAAGTGCCACAACCAAAAGCTCCACAGGCCAGGAAATGGGAAGAAGAGGGGCCCTTGTGTAGTAGATAAATCTGGCTGGGATGCTTCTGCCACTGCCCTGCAATGAATGGCCTCCAACCATTATTCTTTTGTCCTTTGACTCTTCTTTCAAGTTTCAGAGACCTGAGACCGAGCAGCTTCTTGGCCAAGCTTATGCCACACACCAGGGATCTAGTTTGGGAAATGGCAAGGAGAGGAAGGATCTTGCTCTCTTGGATTCCATTGTCTAATGCAGGCACAAGAAGATACATAAGGAGTGAGAGATAATTAGCCCTAGTGGAAATCTGGGTACTACTCAGATGGTAGAATGGATGCTGGGCAACCAAAGAATGATCCATGTTCACAAGAAGCATTAATAGTGAATTTGAGGAGGAGATAATGGCATTTGAGGTGCTATGACCACTGAACACTTACTAAGAGCCTGCTGTGTTCAAGGCTGTGGTCTTGGTGCTATTGGAGATATAAGGAAGTAAAACAGTCACCTGCAATATGAGACCCAAACACAAGAAAGATAAGTGACAATCTATTTTAATTATTTTAGATTTGGAGAATTTGGGCTTAGCAATCATGCCTTGGTTTGTCTCATAGAATGAGGTGAAAGGGTTGGTGTTCCAGTTCTAAGCCTAGGCTTCAGGGACCTTACGTGTTTCTGCTAGCATTTTTGGAACCCTGTCTCTATCATGAAAATAACCCCAGGCTTTACTGTTGGATAATGAGAGACTAGGTAGAAAAACTGAGATGACAAGTTGCAGCATCTCAGGTCAGCAGCCCCCAGTTGACTTAGCAGCTGACCACAGATACAAAAGTGAGCCCAGCCAAGACCAGAAGGACCATCAGGCCCATGTTTCCAACCCACAGAAACATGAGCTAAATCAATGATTGTTTTAAGTCAGTGATTTACAAGTTGGTTTGTTACACAGCAATAGGTAACTGATATACCCATATTTAGGTTTTTGGACACCCTATTTCTTCTTGGACATCAGCAATCAATGCAGTTGCTCCCATCACAAGCTAAGCCATCACCACTTTGCACACATGCCCTATGGGGCTTGCGGATATATCCAGGTCATTTCTGAATTCTACCCTTAACGTGTATGAGATTTCTATTTAGTCTTGCCCATCTTCCCTTTCTATCCCCTCTATCACCAAGTCTTCATTTCCTTTTCTGGACACTGGAAATAGAGTCCTACCTGGTCTCTGCATATTTCACCTTATTTTTTCTCTGATCCTTCAGTGTCTAAAGAATTAGACCTAAATACCTTATTTCAGGTCAGGACAAGACAACAGCAATTGGTATTGAGTAGCCAGTATGTGTCATACCAAGTTGAATAAAATAGAAAAGTGTAAGTCTACTAAGGGCGATAGAGGCCTTTTTTAATCTAGTCCCATTTGACCTCTGCAGATTCCTCCTGCACAACTTGTCTACCCAAGACATCCGCCCTGTCCCTTCAACATAGAACTCCCATATGGCCATTTCTGCTTATGTCACTGTTCCCTAAACTCTGCTGCCTCAAATGCCCTCCTGACTTTTCCCAGCTTCTCTAAATCTTCATCTTCCTTCAAGGCCAGTTTAACTCCTCTGAAACCTCCTTCTAGTGCCCCTGCCTGGGTCATCTCTCTCTTCTGTCTTTCTTGTCTCAGTTCCCTTAGAGCTCCCTTAGCTGCTGGCTACTGCCTCTGCATGGCTGGTTACATGGTAGCCTAGAGACCAGGGGCCATAGTGTGTCCCCTGACCAGCATCCAGCACAGTGCCAGACACATGTGCCTTCTGGTGCTAATAATACTAGGTAAAGATGGATTCTATTAAGCAACTCTCTCCCAAGACAATGTAAAGTGTTGGCTCTCCTTTCTTTTAAATAAAAGTCTCATACCCCTAATTTTGGGTATTGGATTTAAGGACAGACAATAGACCCTCAATATCTCTACTCTGCCTCCCAAAGAGTCCAATAAAAGATCAGAACTCTTCCTGACATGTAACTACCCCTTCCTGAACACTCAGTAAGTACCAGGTACTACCCTGGACATTGCATTTTGATCATCTCACTTAAATCTTACAACAGTCCTAGGTGGTACATATTATTGCCTCCCTTTTATAGGAATGGAAACTCATTAGCAGGATTGATACTCTCTAAAATCCCACAGGCACCAAGTGGCAGAGTTAAGATTTGACACTAGTTCCATCTGAGCCTGAAGTATGTGTTCTTACTCGGTAAGCGATAATGCCCCTGACTTATCCAGTTACTTTGCTCTTAGCACATACAAAACAGCCTTTTATTATTGTTGCACTTTCCCATCAATAATCCTTAAATCCCAACCTAGATTTCAGCTCCATGGAATCTTCCTAGTCTAGTACTTTCTGTGGCAAACAGAATAATGCCCTCACTCCCAAAGAGGTCCATGTCTTCATCACCAGAACCTGCAAACATGTCGTGTTACATGGTATGGGGGAATTAAACTTGCAGATGGAATCAAGTTTGCTAATCAGCTGAACTAGAGATGGGAAAATGATGCCCAGTCATCCAGGTGGGCCCTTTATAATCAAAAGAGAAAGGCAGGTGAGTCCGAGAAGGAGCTGTGACCACAGAAGCAGAGATCAGAATGACACAAGCGATAGAAGGGGGCCCCAAGCCATAGAATCAGGCAGTCTTTAGAAGCTAAAAAATGCAAGGAAACAGATTTTCCCCTAGAAACTCCAGCCAAGAACGTTACGTTTTAGCCCAATGAGATCCATTTCAGACTCCAACCTCCAGAGCTGTAAGATAATAAATTTATGTTGTTTTGAACCAAGTCTGTGGTTGCTGTTACAGTACTAGTAGGAAGCTAACATACCTCCCCTTAGAAACAGAGTCAATTCATGGTCCAATAGCTTGTTAAGACTTCTCACAGATCAGAAGCTACAGTCTGAATAATTATAAGAAAGTATTTTGATTAAACACCTATTATGGAGGTATTATAACTTGTTCCCACAAATAAATTGAGGAAAATCTTTCAAGACCCACTTCACATTGCTAAATAAGAAAGGAAGACGACTGACCCCTCTTCTCTCCTGGGTTCACGCCCCCTGTAGGAACATGTTTTATGAAGGTTCTGATTAGCTGAGATTTCCTGTAAAACTGATGTGTCCTTGCCAGTTGCCAAAATAATGCCTCTCTCCTCCCAGTATAATCAAGAACTGCCAATAAGGTACAGTCCAGCTGCTGGGCCCCCTCTCCCTCACAGATACCACATACACAAATAGGAAGATGGTGTCCAACGCTGTAATTTCCTGGCCAGCAAGTGTCTTGGGTTTTACTTGAGTGGTTAATGATGATGTCACCCGAGTGCCTTAGTATGGGGCATTTCCAACCTTCAATTAAAGGACTATCATTTACTCTATATATTAACATCCAGAACAATAAACACAATGGAACACAGTCATTAGAGGCAGCCATAATCCATGGCCTGCTGTGTACTAATGTCAACCCTGCTGGGTTTGACATCTGAAATCAGTCCAAAGAAAGCACTGCATTTTCAAAGCTGGGACTACATTGAGGATATCCACCCCTGGCTTCATTCCATCTTCCCACCCCCATCTTCTTTCTTTCTTTCTTTCTTTCTTTTTTTATTTATCTGACAGAGAGACACAGCATGAGAGGGAACACAAGCAGGGGGAGCGGGAGAGGGAGAAGCAGACCTCCCGTGGAGCAGGGAGCCAGATGCGGGGCTCGATCCCAGGACCCTGGGATCATGACCTGAGCCGAAGGCAGACGCTTAACGACTGAGCCACCCAGGCGCCCCCCCCATCTTCTAACTTATCAACATCTTGGGTTCAACCCCAGAGTTAAAAACCCCTGTATTTTACAGAAAGACATCCAGGCCAACCTTCTCCCTGACCGGGAATAATGCCACAGGTTTTCAGTTGATTGAACCTAGTGGGCCTTCACCATTGGATAATAAAACAATTCAGGATGTTATGCTTCCTAATCTAAAGGATGACAAAATGTGATGGTCCTGAAGACATTAAAAAACAAACAAACAAACAAACAAACAAAAAAAACCTGACCTTATGATGCATAAAGGGAGCAGAGTCAATAACGTGGAAAACCAGAAAAATGAAAGAAAATTTTATTTAAAATTAGCCGAAATATTGTACCTCAAAGTTCTCTTCATTTATTTCCTAGAATTGTTTTCCACATTCATTCAACACTGACTAATGGATCACTTATTGCTACTGGGAAGGAAAGATAGAAATGTTAATAAAATCACAAAGTCCAAAGGAGGAAACAAAGAATCAGCCAATATCCATCCTTGCCATTTGTGTAGCACCCACTCTGCGAGACCCAAGCTATTCTGAGTGCCCTGCATATATGATCTCATTGAATTCTTTTTACAGCCTGTTAAGGTAGCTCTTCTGCGCCCTGTTTGCTAGTAAGGTAAGAGAGCCTTAGAGCACCTAGATGGCTTATGCTAGATCTGGAATCCAAGCTCAGCCAGGCTCCACACCGCACGGGAGCCGTGGGGAAAGTGCAGTAGTTCTTCCTGTGCTGTAGGGTCCATGCTTGTCTCATGCTGTCAACACAGCACAACTGCAACTTCCAGGGTCCAGCCACCTAGATTCCTAAGCCGAGCTCTTACTTCAAGCAATGCAAGATTAACCCAGGATTCAAAAGCCTCCTCTGTCAGATGGTGGCAGGGCAGGGAAGCCTCACGGTGTTTCTTTTACAGGTCAGGTCGCATGGAGAGATGTGCTTGGGTCGTTGAGGTGATGAGAAGGGGCTCTGGAGTAAGATGAGGAGGCATGGACACCATGAAAGCCTTTCCAGCCGTCTCCCAGCCGTCTAAGGCCGCCTGGGACCCAACCGCTCCAGCACTGGATAAAAAGCAGGCCTTCTTTCTTCAGGGGACTGGCAGCAACTCCTTCCTGTCCCACGGGGTAAGTCTTGCACGCGTCCTTTCCTAGAAGAGCATCTGATATGGTTGGTCAGTCCTTCCCTGGAAGAGCATCTGATAAGGTTGGTCATCTCAGCGAACTTGGAGCATCCCTGTGGGAGGCACTGTTAGACCTCATCAGTTCATGGGCAGAGGCTGCCGTCAGCCCACCATGGGGCTGCCTGTGGCTGATTCCCCAACACCCACACTGTGGGGAGGCAACAGAGCCAGTGACTTCCCAGGACACGGCGCGAGCCAACACATTGCACCTAGGGCAGCATTCCTGAGAAGGAAGATGATGAGCACAACAGCACGCACATAGATGCCCTGTGTATCTCGTCAAGTAGAAGTGATTTACTTGTGCTCTTCTGAATTGTCTGTGCCGTTGTTCCTCTCTGCCGAGCACTTTTTGTCTGGCTTCGTTTTCCTTCGTTGTTAGTGCGTTTGTAGAACCAGATCAGAAAGTCTCAGCCCACCGGTCTGATTGTCTGAGCACAGGCTCTGGGAATTTTTGGGAAATGACGGCGTCATAACGCCATGTCCGGAGGGAAGGTTTTTCCAAGTTGCTAAGTGCACTTTTCTTAACACCTGGGAGCCCTGATGGGGCAGGAGAGGAGAAAGAGAGAGGCTCTCTGATGGAGGTTTTCTGGGCTGTCCTGTGGGGCATACTTACTAGATTTTTGCACACACTGCATGCATCCCTGTGCCCTTTTCAAACCTGATAGACTTGCTTTTTCAAACCATTCTAGCTCGCTCTACCTATGGGCTTTCACTGCATGTGGCTGCCACCTGCTGGTACCAGCCCGGAAGTGACTGCCCGGCCATGGAGGGTGCTCACTTTGCCAGCACAGGAGGTGCGAGAGAACAGATTGTCAAATTCATTCCGTGGCATTCATTCCAGAGGGAGCCTCTAAACTGGCCTTGACCCACAAGAATCTGTTTTTTAATAGTCTTTTGGAGACCTAAAGTCTACAAATCCCTCTGACAACTCATGTGAGAGTTTAATCACCTTCTCTCAGAAATATTTTCCCCATTTGTGATCTCAATGATGCTTCTGTTTAGGTTAATTTCCTACTGATCTGTCTTGATCGGGGATAAAAAGCAATTGCTGCCAATTCTCTGGGTAAAAGCTCTTTATAGGCCTGGAGAAAGATCAATGAAGGTGCCTCACTTCTCTGGAAAGGTCCCAAGTTTTATTTTCTTTTAAATTGACTTCCTTGCGCAGACTTTAAAACTTATTTATCATCTCTGTGGCTCTCCTCTGAATGCTCTCAACTTCTCTCCTTCGCAAGGACCTGGCTAACCCCAAACACAATGCTTCCAACATCATGTACACTCTCCAGATGACCACTCCTTTGGCAACAATTTTCTGAGTGCCTACTATGTGTGAGGTACACGGGTAAGGCTTGTGTGGGCTAGAAGACGAATTGCTCACGAACTTTCCAAAAAGAGGGAAGAGAGAATGCTACAGCTCCTGCACAGAGATCCCTCTAACAGACGGGTCAAGGCACTGGAGCCACTAGAAGCCAAGGGAGAGAATGAACACATTCAGCATTTATAAGACTTCATACAGGCCGTGGGGACCGAACTGGTCTTTGAAGATGTGATATTTTGATTTATAATAAGAATTATATATTTGTTGTTCCACCCTTTCTATCTTCAAGTTCCTAAACCCTTGGAATTTCCTGTGAAGAGAGCAATAAAGATATTTCTTGTTATGTTAATGAGGTGACTTTCTAAGGATGGATGCTGGTTGCCTGGAAACCAACAGTGGGATTAGAGGATTGGAACTTTCATCCCCCACCTGCCCCTTTACAGACACCTTGGAGAGGAGAGGAGAGGGACTGGAGACAGAGTTCAATCACCAGTGGCCAATCATGCCTAATGAATGGAGGTAATGAAGACTCCATAGATCCCAAAAAGGACAGAGGAGTTTGGAGAGCTTCCGGGCTGGTGAACACACAGAGATTTGCGGAGAGCAGTGTGATCAGAGGGCATGGCAGCTCTGTGCCCTCTCCCCATACCTTGCCCCAAGCATCTCTTCCGTCTGGCTATTCCTGAGTTACATCCTTTCACAATTACACCAATAATCTAGTAAGTAAAATGTTTCTCTCAGTTCTGCGAGCCACTCTAGCAAATTAATGAAACCCGAGGAGGGGGTTGCTGTAATTTCCCATGTATAGCTGGTGGGTCAGAAGGACAGGTGACAGGCTGGACTTGGCATTGGCAGCTAAAGTGGGAAGGGACAGTCTCGTAGGACTGAGCCCTTTACCTGCAGGATCTGACTCTTATCTCTAGGTAGATAGTGTCAGAATGGAGTTAAATGGTAGGACTCCCAGCTAGTGTCTGAGATTTGCTTGGTGGTGTAGGGGGAAAACCCATACACTGGAATTAGTGACCAGAATGGTTAGAAGGGTACATGGAATTGATTGGACCCGAGAAGAAGGGTGCTGAGAAAAGACATGGCATTCCAGGCAGAGAGAGCCTGAGGAAAGCCTTGGAGACAAGGGATGACCAGGTATGGAGGTGATCTTCCAGTTGTGTTGTGGGTCAAGGGAAAAACAGACAGGGCCAGATTGGGGGGGGCCTCCCCAGTGGGGAGCCATGAACAAATCCAGGTACTGTGTTCACATTATGTAACTCCTGTTGGATTCTATTAACTTGACAACTTGTTTTTCACCATCCTGACGCTAAATCATTCTCAGCTGTTCTTAGAGTCACTTTGTCCCCATCTAGCATTGGCTCTTGGTTTTGATTTGTTTACTCCAAGTCCCAGTTTGGTTTTTACTCTTATTTTTCCCCTTCTGAGAAATCTGTCTTGCCCTAGCATTATTCACTCCCACTCTCTTAGGCTAATCTTTGGCAAGATCAGTTCCAGCTGGCCAGTTCTGCCCTGGCCACTCAATTCTGTTCCTGATGTTGTGAGTCTTTTAAACTCCTCTATACCTTTAGGAGACTTAGGAAGGCAGGCACCTGAGAATGAGACCCTGGTCGAGTCACCTGCCCATTCTGGCTTTGGTGTCCTCCTCTTTAAAAAGAAAGGGAGGGTATGTACCTGACCTCTTGGGTCCTTTCTCGAGCTCATGCTTTATGAGCCAATAACCTCAACTGTCTCTGTCCACAAGCCATTCCCCCCCCCCAGCTGTTTCCATGGAATAATTTCAGCTTTCCTGGAAGAATTTTCCTATGAAATTGACTGAAAATGGAGTTTGAAACAAATTGGATCTGCTAAGATGTCAGCCAGCTTTGAGTTATGTTTCAAACTGAGATGAGGATAGAAGAAAAGATAAGAAGCATGCCTAGCTTCCCCCTTGCCAAAGGACCTCTTCCCAGGAGATATTTTCAAAGACCAAGAGAAAATGATGGATGATAAAGCACAAAAATGAGCTGCAGGTGACAGCACCTACTTCCTTCATGAACTAACCAAACCCTCTCTCCCACCTCTTGATCCTCAGACTGGCCCTGTTTGATGCATCCTGTCAACAAAGCCAAGACCTTCCTTCTGGCCTCGTTCTCACTGGAGTCTGTAGCCTGGCGGGTTCCATTAGCCCATCTCTGCAGGTGGTAAGTCTCATGCATAGCTGCTTTGAGCCACTTACTAGCCTGATTCTCAGTCTCCTCTTTAGTACAAATTGCCTTCAGCATCTGTCTACAGGATTATGAGATGAAAAGTGTTAACAACCAGGAAATCAGTAAACTCCAGCCCCAGGTGCCTGTCAGGTACTAAGATTAACATGAGCCCATATATCAGGAAAACTCCAGAGGGTCATGAGGATCACAGAAGGAGGATACTAGGGGATTAGGGCGAGGAGTAAAAGTCACAAGAATTTTACTACTTCTGTATTGCTTTTATTATTGTAGTACTTCATAAGATAATTGCACATCAGTTACTTCAGTTAATTCTTATGATAGCCTTGTAAAGTGAGGTGTTATAAATTCCATTTTGTAGATGGGGAAATATGAGGTTTTGATTTTTTTTTTCATTCCTTACAGTAATTGAACTTGACAGTTATATGAGTTTCCTCTGTTTGAAGAAAGAAAATGTGCAGGTGAGATTAACCCAGAAAGATTCCTAAACATGGCACTTTAAGAAAAAAGGGGAAAACAATGTGTATGTTTGTTGTCTGGGACCCTAGAAATCTTGGAAATCTGCAGATTCTTACTAATAGCAGCATCAAGCTTCTTGAGAAGACTTTCCAGCCCTGAGGCTTAGCCACAAGTGTGGTTTAAGATGAAACTGGGGGAAGGAGGGGCGGAGCAAGATGGTGGAGGACTAGGAGACCTGGATTTCGTCTCCTCTCAGGAATTCAGCTGGATAGGGATCAAACCATTCTGAACACCTACAAACTCAACAGAAGATCGAAGAAAAGAATAGCAACAACTCTCTCATCAGAAAAGCGACCACTTTCTGGAAGGTAGGACGTGCGGAGAAGTGAATCCGAGGCAATATTCGGGAGGATAGACGGCGGGGGAGGGGGCCTCCGTCGGCCGCTTCTGGCAAGTGATAGAGCCGCGGAGCACAAAATCAGAACTTTTAAAAGTCTGCTC
>NC_138377.1:72169253-72210707 GCF_054177405.1 Leptonychotes weddellii | reverse complement strand
GGTGCAGTTCATGACACCCCAAAATAATTACAATAGTAACATTAAAGATCACTGATCACAGATTGCCATAATAAATATAATAATAATGAAAAGATTTGAAATCTTGTAAGAATTACCAAAATGTGACAGAGACACAAAGTGCGCGAATGCTGTTGGAAAAAGGGTGCAGACAGACTTGCTTGACACAGTGTTGCCACAAACCTTCAGTCTGTAAAAAACGCTTTTATCTGTGAAGCGTAATAAAGCACAATAAAATGAGGTACTGTATATTGTATGTCAGCTATACTTCAATAAAAAAAATGTTGACTAGGGGCGCCTGGGTAGCGCAGTCAGTTAAGCGTCTGCCTTCAGCTCAGGTCATGATCCCAGGGTCCTGGGATCGAGTCCCGCATCAGGCTCCCTGCAGGGAGCCTAGCTCTCGCTAACTCTGTCCTTCTCTCTCTCAAATAAATAAATAAACTCTTAAACAAATTTTAAAAACTGTTGACTAGCTTGGTTATAGCTCAGTTTTTTTTTATGCCTGATATAATCTTTATCATGTGATACACTATTATGCAAATGTACTGAGTGACAAGTGTCTAGGGAGACTCTTGTAAGGAAATAACTGGACTTTTTGGAGTTGCTGATTGGCCCTCTGGGCAATGATGAAATTGGCAGGTAACTAAAGTCACATCAAGATGACAGAATGGTCCTGTATTCATTCAGTTCAAGGATTCATATATGAGTCTAGAGCAAGTACTCCTTTAGATATGAAATTATTTGGTGTTACTTAAAATGTTACTCTGCTAAGTTCTGAAGACAATTCTAAGTTTTTTTTAATAAGAAGTTACTTTAGAAAACAATAAAAGAGTTGAAGCATGAGTCATTTAAGAGAGTTGAGACTAAGACCCTTCTCTTTGGGAATCAAGAGGTGTAATATTGTTAGTGAGAGGGTCCTTCCTTGTGCATCAAGAGCACTGGGACCAGGAGACAGGGCCTGGCCAGGCAAGGTAGCAGCAACAATGTTGACCATGGGATGGGGAAGCTGAGTTCTACAACCAGAAGAATTAACAGGTACTGAGGAATTACCAGGTGTTAAATCCCTGTCAGAGGGAGGAAAAGGGAGAAAATGGAGGTTTCAGATATCCCATTAGCACTGTGCCTAGAACGGACATAGAACATACATAGTGGGTGCTGGGTAAATATTTACTGAATGAATGTGAGTAAAACCACATTCTGGAGGTGTGGGGAGGAGTAATATCAAATCATCTTACAGGTTTGGGGGAAGCAGATTGATTTTTTTGAGAAGAGGCTAACAAAGATGATACAGAGTCAGACATCGGGCTCTAGGTTAGATATTAACAGTCCCAGTAAGCATTCTGGAATCTAGGTAGAGTTTTATGGAAAATAGACCTCAGGTGATAAAGTGGTACCCTGGACTGGCAGGGACTGCAGGCCACTGGAGATGAAGAAGCAAGAGTGAGCCCAACTGGGCACCTGGGTGGCTCAGTCAGTTGAGCATATGCCTTCGGCTCAGGTCATGATCCCAGGGTCCTGGGATCGAGTCCTGCATCGGGCTCCCTGCTCAGTGGGGAGCCTGCCTCTCCCTCTCCCTCTGACCCTCCCCCCTACTCATGCTCTCTCTCTCTCTCAAATAAATAAAATCTTTAAAAAAAAAAGAGTGAGCCCAACTGCTGAGCCAGGCCGCCCGTTGCTCCTCAGAAGCTCTGGCCTAAAAAGACTCCATATGAATTGTCACTCCATCAGTAGGCAGTCCAGGGTGGGCTACCTCCTTGGCCCAGGCCAGAAATGTGTTTGGCCTTATAACAGTTTGGAGGGAAAAAAAAAAGTCAACTTGAATTTCCCCAGCAAGAAGCATTTTTATTCTTATGAAAGTGATTCCTTTGCAGAATAAACTGCTTTAGGGCAGTGGTTCTGGGATATTAAAAGGATAACAATTCTCTTGAATCCTTAGTATTGACATAAATTGTTTTTAGGATAATGTTGCTTAAATATGTATGTACAAAAAATATGTATGTACAAATATAAAACTAGGAACAAATGCTTTATGCTTATAAATCTTATACACTTATACAACCAAATTTAATTTCAAGTTAAATTCAGGCACATTGAATTTGGCATGTCTGTACTTTGTTACTATATATTTTTTTAATTTATTTTTTTTATTATGTTCAGTTAGCCAGCATATAGTACATCATAAGTTTCTGTTGTAGTGTTCAGTGATTCATTAGTTGCGTATAACACCCAGTGCTCATCCCTCCTTAATACCCATCATCCGGTTACCCCATCTCCCCACCTGCCTCCCTTCTGTAATCCTCAGTTTACTTATTTATTTATTTTTTTGTCTTTCAAAGGATTTTCTATTTTAACCTACATTTTTTTTTCATCTGTCCCTTCATTAACATATAATGTATTATTTGTTTCAGGGGTACAGGTCTGTGATTCATCATCCTCAGTTTATTTTATGATGACACAATTTTCCCACTACTTTCCTTTATTTTAACTTCCAACAACCTTTGAATAGCACACTGTGAAGTCATCAGGTCTTTGTTTGTTTGTAATGCATCATTTACAAGTTATATCCACTTGTCTTTTCCCATTCATCTATGGTAATTAATGTAGCACATAGTGTCAGACCAAATCTCAATTTATTAAATAACTTAAGACACCAAAGTTTTATTCTATACACCTATTTTTTAATTACAAATACCCAATATGAGTTTTAACTGTCTAATGAGTAAAGTAATTCAGCGTGAAAAAAAATGGTAGTTCAGGGTCAAAATGGCATTTTTTTATAGTAGTAGTTCATTTGTTTTCTAGGTTCCACATATAAGTGAAATTATATGGTATTTGCCTCTGTCTGACTCATTTCATTTAGCATTATACTCTCTATGTTGTTGCAAATGGCAAGATTTCTTTCTTCTTTATGGCCAAGTGATATTCCATTGTATGTACGTGTGTGTATATAACACACACACGATATACAATATACATACATATATGTACACATACATGTGATATACACATATGTACCACATCTTCTTCATCCATTCCTCTGTTGGTGAACACTTAGGTTTCTTCCATATCTTGACTATTTTAAATAATGTTGCAATGAACATGGGGGTGCATCTATCTTTTTAAATTAGTGTTTTCATTCTCTTCAGATGTATACCTAGAAGTGGAATTGCTGGATCATATGGTAATTTTACTTAATTATTTTAGGAACCTCCATACTGTTTTCTACAGTAGCTGCACCAGTTTACATTCCCATTAGCAGGGCATGAGGGTTCCCTCTTCTTCACATCCTCACTGGCACTTATTATCTCTTGTCTTTTTGTTACTAGCCATTCTGACAGGTGTGAGGTGATACCTCGTTGTGGTTTTGATTTGCATTTCCCTGATGATGAGTGACATTATGTATCTTTTCATGTGTCTACTGACCATCTGTATGTCTTCTTTGGAAAAATGTCTCATTCAGGTCCTCTGTCCATTTTTTTATTGGATTGTTTGGGTTTTTGGTGTTGAGTTGCAGGAGTCCTTTATATATTTTGGATATTAACCCCTTAATGGATATATCATGTACAGATAACTGATCACATTCTGTAAGTTGCCTTTTCATTTCACTGATGGTTTCCTTTGCTGTATAAAAGCTTTTTAGTTTGATCTAGTCCCAATTGTTTATTTTTGCTTTTGTTACCCTGTATTTGCTTTTGTTACCCCTGTTACCCAAGGAAACAGATCCAAAAACAAAGTACCTCAACGACCAGGATCCAAGCATTTACTGCCCAAAATTTTTAAGAGTTTTTTGGTTTCAGGGCCTGTATTTTGTCTTTAATCCATTCTGAGTTTATTTTTGTGTATGGTATAAGAAAGTGGTCCAGTTTCATTCTTTTGCATGTAGCTGTCCAGTTTTCCTAGCACCATTTATTGAAGAGACTATCCTACCTTATTGTATATTCTTGCCTCCTTTGTTGTAGATTAACTGACCACGTAAGCGTGGGTTTATTTCTGGACTCTCTATTCTGTTCCATTGGTCTATGTGTTTGTTCTTGCACCAGTGTCATACTGTTCTGATTACTACAGCTTTCTGGTATATCTTGAAATCTGGGGTTGTGATACCTCCAGTTTTTTTCTTCTTTCTTAAGATTGCTTTGGCCTCAGTGGTTCCATACAAATTTTAGGATTGTTTGTTTTAGTTCTATGAACAATGCTATTGGTATTTTGATAGGAATCTCACTAATCTATAAATTTCTCTGGGTAATATTAGACATTTTATAATATTCTTCCAGTCTATGAGCATGTTATATCATTCTAACCTATTTATATAAATTATATTTGCCTAACATTCAATTATTCCTTAATTCCCTTCACCCTTCCCAACCTCAAAAATGCCTCACTTTGTAGACAAGACACACAACACAGTTTCTCTACTGAACATTAATCAATCAGTTAGTCAAAATAGCCACCTGTAAAAAAGTAACCAGTAGGCAGTGGTGAGAAATATTTGCACAGCACTTTACTATTTCCCTTTTGGGGACTCAGAGTACTTTTTTTTTTTTCTCATTGCTATTTGGTAGAGGTTAGAAATAAACTTTTAAAAAACCTATTGGAAATTAATAATGCTGTTTCTAGTTAAGTTTGCACTCTTTAAGAAAAAGGAAAAACCAGGGCATATGTATCTTATAATAGACAACTCAAAACATCCTATGAAATGTCATATGATGGGTTTTATCTAAAATCCCTGTATAGTTTTGTAAGTCACTAAATGCTACTTTTTCAACTAGAGAAAAAATTTCTCCATCAATACATTCTCATTTCATATTCCACCCCAAAGAGAGAAAAATAGCATCTATGTAGAGGCTTACGACAAGAAATCTATTACTCCAATAACTGGGTCCACAGGTCTCTCTAGCTGACTTTTCAAACCCTCTCTCATCAGTTTGGCTACAGTTCTAGTGTATTTTGGCCCAGTCTACTGGCTTCAGCTCAGCTCATGCTGACACATATGGAGGGGGCTGAATTCAATATTGGGGTAGACAATTTATGAGTACTTATAATTGTACACCACCCATGTGCAATTAAACCTGAAAAGAAACTATGGATATCCTCTGCTGCAATGTGAAAATCCCCATCCTCCCCACACCTCACTTTTTCCAGATTACATTTTCCAAGGCATGAGTGCTCACAGTGTGGAGCCAGAGAACGGGAAGCCATTTTTCATAGCCTGAAACATTCCTTTGATTTCAAGTCTGTGGTGAGCAAGATTTTTCCCCATGGGTCTTTCCCCTCCCACCTCATGTTACAGTGAGTTTTCACACAAAACTACAAAGAGCTGAAAGACTCTGACCACACACCAGCCACTCAACAATGAGAAGGCACAACTGTGAGTGTCAGCGTGCACAATTTAAAATTTGACCTTGCATTGGAAAAAAAAAAAAAAAGACCCAGTATAAGGAGGAAATGCCATTGAGAGACCTACCAGGAACAAGTTTTCCATTCCCTACTCTGTTGTTTTAGGTTTCTTCTAATTTCCATTTTACAATATGGGTCTTTTGACACACCACCTATCTGTTCATCAATAGGACTCCCCATAGACTGAATGTAGCCTGTTGGGCCAGAGTTGATTGACAGACATCAGGTCAACAATACTGGAAGTGGAGGAAAAGAACTGAGGTTAAAAAGGAAAAAACATGGGCCAAAGGAAAGAATAAAACAAATCTAGAGGGAAGCCTCAAAGGAAGGGTGTCCTATTGAACAGAGGCCAAAGGGAGTTGAGAAGCTGCTCAGATGAAGAAGGCTAAGGAGCCCGGTCATTTCAACAGAACTTTCCCCAGCAGTAGGATCTAGAGCAGCAGAGCAAGGGATGTGGGATTTTTCCCAAAGAGGCTATTGGTTAGTGACAGTTATATTATGATGCTTCCTGAAATTTGACCTAAAACTGAGAGGAATCTAGCAAAACCTCATTGAGTTTTCACAAGTTTCTAAGTGCTAGATGGTTTGGGGAAGGGACAAGCCAGTGCTATGAAAACCAACTTGTGCTTGAGATTAAAACGCTTTGAGCTAACTCTAGGAACATGCTGTAAAACGGTAATTCACCTGTTACTTATCTTTTTTAACCCTCCTCTTTATTCATTTCATAATTATTTGTTGAGCTTCTACCACAATTCTCACATACCATAGAGAAGAGGGCAAGGGCTTATTTAATGAAATTGTAAATTCCATGATGGCAAAATCTGTTTTGTCCACTTCCATATTTTCAGAGCCTAGAGCAAAGTATTCAGGAAATAGTTGTTGAATGAAGCAAGCTTATAGCTTAGTAATGGACTGTTGTCTTTGCTACCACTAGAATACTATGGTAAATGTGTTTTGTTCACTATAATGCTAAGATAGTGAACAATGTACCCATTTTCAGGTTTGGATGGATGAGGTAGGGGCCAAAATTTTCCAACCTAAAAAAGAAAGAAACTCCTCTTCCCTCCTTTAGTGGTTGCTATGGAAGGGGACCATAGCCCAAGGAAGAAAAGCTCTTTAGATCTGTCCTTCTTTCAGCATATATCTAAAATAAAATTTTTAAAAAGCCACTGGGCAGGAGTACCTGGTTAAAGCAGATCATGGAGATCTACCTCTCCATGCATAGAGCTGGATAGTGAAGGATAGAAGACAGATCTAGAGAGGCAGAGAACATCTAGTGTATTTTGCTCCTCAGCATCTACTTTTTTCCCTTTGCCTGGTAGAAAAACACATAGGAACTATTTTGTTCCAGTCAGCAGATATATCATCATTAGGTGCTATGAATTCACTCATGCTCCCACATGAAATCTAAAATGCAGGCAATATCAGTGTTCTCCATATAACATAACCGGGGCGGGGGGAGATGTGGGTGGGGGAACAACAAAGCATAGCTGCTATAGTCCCTACTTTTGTACCTGGTCACAGGCCTAACTAGTTAAGAACAATAGTTCTTCTACCCATTCTCTGCTTTCCTTAACCTCTGTAAGCTCCTTGGCTAGATAAAGTCTTTACCTGATAGTGACTCAAACTTTATACAAAACCCCAAACCCATGTACTTATTGGGATGCTGCAGTTTTTCATAGACCAGTATGGTAGAGAAATACCAAGAGAAGCTCCAGTAAATTCTCTGGGCTCCATGCATAGCCCTTGTTCCTTCCACTGGGTATCAGCAAGCCACATTTTCTTTATAAGCAAGTTTGATCACCGAGGCCAGTAATGTGACCCCACCTTTGCCTGTTGGTTAAGAAGCATGAGGAACCAGAGAGTCCCAATTGTCACTTTAGAACCATGACTCTCCCCTCTTAGAGGCATTCTTCCCTTATGCACTAGAATCTCCAAAACCACCAATGCCAACATTGTGGAGACAGGAAGCACAAATTCTTTAGGTATAAGTGTGAGAAGAACCTCTTCTACCTTCATATCTTGATTCCCAGACCCATGAATTCAGGCTGTCAGGGAAATAATTTTCACCTCTGGTTTGAGGCATTTTCCCTAACCTGACAGTTCATTGTCTCCTATAATTGTAACTGAGCCTGCAGTAGTTCATTTCACAATTATATGAACAAGGGGGCAGTGAATTTATTAGGTATGAACCCATTTCCACATTTTATTTACCATTCAGTAAGTTATATGGGATAAAATGGGGGAAAATAAGACATCCTGTAAGCTTAGGGATGGTAGTGCTGGCAGAAAAATTGTGGCCAGAAAGAAAATGCCTATTTATAATGTTATATGTGGAAAAATGGCTGTTGCCTCCATGATGGAAGGGGTCCAATAAAAACGTAGTATGCTGGTTCCCCTACAGACTGATGCTGTATCAGATGGTTAGCCTTGGTCTCTGCTTTTCACAGGTTGACACTGAACAGTGGCAGTAAAGAGATCAATCTTGATAAGGGATATCACATCAGTGAGCCTTAATTCTTGCCACCATAGCAATATTGTCAAGGGGCCCATTGAATAAGTCCCATGTTGGCTGAGAAATATCCTGACTGATAGCCACAGGTTTCATCTTGTCCACCTTATCAAGAGCCTCTCTCCACAATGAAGTGCTCTCTGGAGGGCATTTAGATGGTAAAGGAATAATATGTGCCCATTGTGAGAAATCTATCCTCACACATTTCCCCTTGTCACCAATCTGCATATCATTTTCTTTTGAAGGTCCGGACCAACTGGTTAAGTTTTTAGCCACTCCCCATGCAGACATAGATACAAACCTTGAGCTAGCTTCTGGTGGTCTAAGTAAACAACTAAGTGTACTGCTTAAAATTCTAATTAGAATAATTTTCCTTCGCCCTGGACTTTTCAGAGCCACCCCAACTGGGACTGTAATACAGTGGCTATGCACTTCTGGCTGGTGACCGCATATCATCAAGTCGGGCCCAAGTTTGCTTCCCTAGTCACATAGTTGTAAGGAATTCCACATAAGACCATAGGTGTGAATCGAGATAGAAGAAACAATGCACCAGAAGTGGGTGTTGAAAGAGTGAGCCACCTACCCATGTTGAACCCAATCTTTTATATACCATTGCCACCTGGTATTCCATTTCCATTCCATTTCATTCCCAGTTTTATGGATGGTGGGTCAGATAACAACCAGTTCCTTAGGGTCAGCTCAGATCTCATGGTCACTTGATCCTCCATAGTCTGTATAACAGTTTGAATGGTGCGCCCCCTCCCCCCAAAAAATAGGTCTTCTAGAACCTGTAAATGTGACCTTATTTGAAAAGGGCATTTTTGCAGCCAGAATTAAGTTGAGGATTTTGAGATGAGATTATCCTGGATTAATGGAGTGTGCCCTAAATCCAATAGCAAGTGTTTTTATTCCAGACAGCAGAGAAGACACAGAGAAGGCCCTGTGAAGATGGAGGAGAGATCAGAGTGATGCCATCACAAGCCAAGCATTCTGGCAACAACAGAAGCTGGAAGAGGAAAGGAAGGATTCTCCTCTGGAGACTTTTAGAGGGAAGGCTTTTAGAGATGCCCTGCCTACACCTTACTTCAGACTTGTAGCCTCCAGAATGGTGAGAGAACACATTTCTGTTCCTTTAAGTCACCAAGTTTGTGATAATTTGTTACTGCAGCCACAGAACAGTAATGTGGTCAGGCATTTAGTTTCTACTCGGGCTTAGTGGCAAGGCAGAAGCTCTTTAAAGGGAGAGTAGTTACCTGCTGAAGGCATCACAGCTATACTCCAAAACACAAGAGGTCTGCACTGATTCTCCTACTGGGGCTTGCCAGAGATAAGAGAGAAAGGCTTGCCTCCGATGCGGGGATGGGGAGCAGGAACTCCTTCCTTCACTAGTGAAGGATCGGGGAATTGGAAGGTTTGCAGTTCTCAGTCTTCTCTATATCTGCCAAAAAGAACGTTATTTTCTATCTCAGGAATCCAGTCCTTTCTGCTGATGCATTACCTTATTATATAAGACCAAGTAGCATTGCACGTGTATTGACTCAGCAACTTGTGTCTCCCAGTGATTGAGCCATTTGCTCAGTGCCATAGAGGTGGTTACTGTCAGAGTTGAGGGTCAACCCCAGGTATCTGAAGCCTCAGCACATGTACTTCTTATTTTGTGATGTTGCAGGTCCCTCGAAATCTATGTAATAGGGAAAAGGTGGATGGAGATAGGACCTATGTTTAGCCACAGATGATCTTCAGTCATATTTGCCCTGTGGCTAGATAAGACATTCTTTAAAAGCTACACTGAGTTAGATATATTTGCCCTGCAGCTACAGAGGTAAAAGATTCATTGAACACTTCCAAAGAGTCTATTGATTTACGACCTGTGCCCTGAGTTGGATATTCAAGGCTGATAATTTGTCCTTTTCTCTGTTTACGCTCTCTGGGTTTCATAAGTAGCTAGCCTACAGCACAGTCTATGTAATCTGAATCACCTGACAAAACAGTGCATGCCACAGCCACAGGATCTCTGCCTTTCACCTGCACACCACCCCCTGCAACAGCTGTTGATAATTTGAGTGACTATTATTCCACCACATACTTTGTTAACCATCCTACCTCGGCAAGGAGATTATCTGTGCTCTCATCAAATACGTGAGCAACCTAATCACAGAATCCCATTTTGGGCATCTGTTTTCAGGAACAAATCCTGGTTTCATTTATTGGATCAGCCAGCTTCCCAGCAGCAAACAGATGGTATATTCAAAAGGGATAACTAAAGAGAGTTTGATGAAAGCACATTGACAAGAGTGTGGGCAAGTTGTTACTGACAAGAAATGGTAAAGCACCTGGCTAATAAGAGTAGAATGCTGTTACTACCCTTGGCTTGAAGGTACCCAGAGGGAACTGTTCGCTGGAACTTAGAGCTAAAGATGTAAAGGAGGCCATCCAGCAGAAGTTGTGGCTTTTGGGGTAGGAATCCAGCCACCGCTAAATAGTGATAGGAAAGGAGACAGAGAACTAAGAGCCTTGACATTTCTTCCCTCATACTTTCCAGTCTCCTGTCCTCTCATTGGACAAACCCAATCAGAACCCAGAGGAAAAGGAGTCAGCCAGCTGATGGAGTCCAAGGAGGTTAGTCTCACAGGGCTCAAAGTGGGATGAAGGCTAGAGAGTAGATCTAGAGGGGAAAAACAGAATTTTCAGCCGTGTGTTTACTGGCTGGCTATGGAAGCCAAAAAATATAGATAGCAACAGCCAATATGTCAATCACTGGTCTGACACAGTCCCCGATTGGGGTACAAATAAAGTATAGTGGAACCAGAGCTTCTAGCTCTCCAGCTCCTGATCTTTCCTTCCAGCACCACAAAAACAGGAGGAAGGAAACAGCGCGCCACTTCCTGAGGCTGAGTATGTGTCTATGTGTGCACCTTTCCCCTATTAAACCAACATCCCGGGGCTGGAAGGTGCATGTGCTTAGGGATCAGACATACTTGGAGCTGACTCATGGTTCTGACATTTACAACTTACATGACAATGGGCAAGTTACTTCGTTACTTTAAACATCAGTTGCTCCATCTGAATAGTTTAGAATAATAACCACCCTAACAAAAATGTTGCAAAGAGTAAATGAAATAATGGAAAGTTCTTAATAGGGTTTTTCCCACATGGTAAGTACTCTTTAAGTGTTTCTTTTCCATATTGACCTTTTTCTTGTGCTGCTGCAGCCACTGTGTAAAACATACCTGAAACTCATTTTATGAGAAAACACATTCCGAGTTCCAGTCAGCTTACAAAATAGAAACCTTTTAAATACAGCTTGTTTTTAAGTTGAGAAGGGTCTGTATTTAGACAAAACTATCAAGGGCTGGTTGATGGTCATATTTTCAGAAATGATAGGATCCCTCTAACTGAGATAAAGGGAGTTCACTTTGCAAGAAATAGATAATTCTATAAGAAAGGCTACATAACAAGAAGAAGTAACCCAAAATCTGTGTATAGGTGGCAGAATATCCCCAAAACTATTCAACAGGAGTTAACTCCAGAGACCAGAGCAGGATTGGAGAGTTGTAAGCAATGAAAGCCGAGTCCCACTTATTTCTCTGTATATTTAAATATTTTACAATGAACATGCATTTGTTGTGCCTAAATTTTAAAAACACTTAAAATTCTTGCGTGGTTCCAGTGCAAGACAAGGTGTCAATATTATAGACAAAGCAAGATATCTACTATAAAGAACAATAATGAACTACAGATAAAGAAATGATGATATGTAATCAGCAAGACAGTATAAGGCTCATCTATTCACCAGAAAGGAAAAGGATTTTAGTAATTTATCTTATGGTATGTAAACTAATGCTGTTAGTGATTACATTACACTAAAAACTCCAGGAGGATATTTCTGTTTATTCTTATTTATCCCTAACATCTAGTCTAATTCGTGTTACATGCTAAGTAAGCAAGTGTTATATGAATGAATATTTTTTAAATTGAGAGACAGAGTGGTATGTTGAACAGAACGCAGTAAGTCAGTTCTCATGAGTACTTCACAAGTCTCTGAGCCTCGGTTCCCTCACTGATAAAATAGAGGAGTTGATAACATGTGTAATTTCAAGACTAATTTTAATAAACCCATAAGTAGCTAAAGTTTTAAGAACTGACATTGAGTCTCCAATTATTTATTATACCAAGTAAAGATTTAAAAAAATCATCATTGTCACTATTACTTCATAAACAAATGTAAGAGAGACACAACTCAGAATAAAGAATAGTTTCTTCCTCAGAAAGGATGATTGGCAGCCTTACACTAGCAGATGCGCACACACAAGCAGACACACACACACACACAACTGTATAATAAATTTGACAAAGATTCATGGAAGATTTTGAATCAAAGGATTAAATGCACTCTGAGGTCTCTTCATCTCTAAGATTTTATGAACACATTTTTATTTTCCTAAACTTATTTAATGGTTTTATTTTCCAATAGGAAAATATGTCAATTGTTAAAAAGAAATCCAACAACACTGATGTGTACAAAGTAGAAAATGAAGCCCATCCCAAGGCCCCCCACTCCCACCCCCATAAATAAAGTATGGCTCATCCTCTAGGCTATTTTCTGTGAAGATAAAAACATACATATAATAGCATAACTTTTTTGAAGGAATAAAACTTACTCTAAACTATTAGCTTGCAAAGTAGAGAGCCACATATGTAGTAATGATCAACTGAACTGAATATAAATAACATTTAGGGAAAATATTTGTTGGGCTCAATTGAGGAGAGTGGCTCTTCGCCATACATTCCTCATAGCTGGGCAGGAGGCTTAAGTTTGGAAGTTTTTCTGATCTTAGCAGGCAATTCATTACTGTGTGCTGCACATAAGATCCCAAGATCCTTTCTCGGGATAAAGATCTGCCAAAGAAGATAAAAAAGCTGAGGCACGGGGCGCCTAGGTGGCTCAGTCGGTTAAGCATCTGCCTTCGGCTCAGGTCATGATCTTGGGGTCCTGGGATTGAACCCCGCGTTGGGCTCCTTGATCAGCAGGAAAGCCTATTTCTCCCTCTCCCTCTGCCTGCTGCTCCCCCTGCTTGTGCTTTCTCCCTCTCTCTCTGTCAAATAAATAAATAAAATCTTTAAAAATAAAAATAAGTTAAAATTTGGGGGAAAAAAAAGCTGATGCATGTCCCAAGGCAGGAGAGCAGGTGGATATTTGGAACAGAACTGAAAGGGGTCAGAGAAGCCCCAGGCTACCCAGAAATCAAGAGGCGAGAAACTGGGGTCTTGAAGTGGGGTAATGGCCTCCTCAGAGAGTCAGAAATCTATGGCTGTGTTTGGGGACATACACTTAGCGAATGGAAGCAACATTCATCTCAGGAAACTCACCTCATCTACTAATTCTCTAAAAAGCACACATCAGGACTAGGAAGCACCCGGTAATAAGGCCCAAGAGGCCTGTGGGAGGCTGGAGCAGCAGCTCCCAAATGCCAGGAGATGTTAACCTTCCCCAGGTTTCAAAATGTGAAAGCAGCAAGATGCAAGAGTTTTTAAGCCACTGAGTTGGCGCTGCCAATTTGGTCCCAAACACTGGCCGTATTTGCATAGACAAAGGCAAAGAAAAGTGAAAGCCATTGGCTTGAACTGGAGCATGAATGATCCCTGTTAGCTCTTGCCCCTAATTCAGATTTAGCCAATGATTACATACTTTGGGTTGGGACAACCCCAATGTATATAGTCTACTTAACTTTGCCCTTTAAATACCAAGAATGTTGTCCATGCTTAATAAATGAGAAAGAAGGGGCGCCTGGGTGGCACAGTTGAGTAAGCGTCTGACTCTTGATTTCAGCTCAGTTCATGATCTCAGGGTGGTAAGATCGAGCCCCATGTTGGACTCCACACTCAGCAGAGTCTGCTTGAGATTCTCTATCCCTCTGCCCCTGCCCCTGCCCACCCACCCTGCTCCCCCAGGCACACACACTCTCTCTCTAAAAATAAAATGAAATAAAAAATAAATGAGAAAAAAGAAAGAAGTCACTCGGTATGAGTTTGGGCAAGTATATTTTCTCTGCTAGTGATTTCCTTCTGTACATAAAGAATGGCACTGTGCCACCGTCTTACATATGGCAGTCATCTTTAAGAGTGACAGAGAACTTTAAGCCGTTGAGTCAGGACACAGCCTCCACGTCCTCCTCAGTCCTTCCCAGCGCCCTTCAGGCAGACTCTGTTGGTCAGAACTGACACCATGCATTAAACCTGTTTGCCACATTTGGGCTCGGCGATCTCTAATATCCCTGCTAGATCTAGCCTACTGATGTTCTCTAAGAGTAACCTGTCAAAAAGAGGAAAAAGAATATCCTCAAAATAAAAAAAAAAATGTCGATATCAGTGTTTAATCACAGATCATAATTAACAGAGAAACTCAGTCAAGGTATTGAAATAAAGACCCAACTTTCCACCATCCAGTCAGTGGTTCTCCATCCTGAGTGCATTTAAGAGTCCCTGGAGATCTTTTCCATTGCGCCCATCCTTGGGACTCCCCAGGCCTGGGGTGGGGCCCAGACGCTGGCAGCTTTTAACAGCCTCACAGGTGATTTTACTGTGCAGCCAGAGGTGAGAACTCACCGAAGCAAGGGAATTCTGGCAGATGCTCTTAGCTCCTACATCATCCAGGCTTTGGGTCCACCCGCGAGATGTCCAGCCGAGAGGTTTTCCAGACATTTTCACAGCTGAGGCTTGCTCACAGCCTCGCCCTGAGCATGGAGCCCGAGCCAACAATTCCCAGCTTGCTTCTAGGCTTCTAGCTGCCCCCTCGGCTGCCTTCCTGGCTTCTGTCTCTCTCTTAGCACTTACTGTCAATCCAAAAAATTGGGGAAGCTGAAGTAAAATCCCCCTATTTGTTTATGTGGCAACAAGCTCAGAGTCCATGCCGAAAAATGTCCTTGGCCTTTGAGAAAGCCGCTTGGAGGTGCCTCTGTCTGTTGGCAATGGGCTGGAAATCAGTGCCCTCCCCCAGGAGCCAATCTGCTGAATCAGCCCATATGAGCAGAAAGAGACCAGGATGATTCAAATACAAGGGTGTTTTTGATATTTTAGTATCATTTGGCTTCAGAGGAATGCAGCACTTTTACGGTAGGAATTTGGATTTGACTGTGGAGAATAGGTCAAATGGAGATTAATTTGTAAGACTGATATTTTCCATTTTAGGGAATTCTTGAAATACAGTGATGAGGCCTTAAAGTATGGAAAGGAATCAAGGAACGTCGATGACATTCATTTTAACAAAAAGGTCTCATTATTAGGAGACTAACGTTTTAACCACCTTTAAAAGCCTTGGAGGAGAGTTTTGGGCTAGATCCTTGAGCCCTCAGAAAAGTATCCCAGAGGCGAGGAGAAAGAAACATGGTCTCATATTTTACATGTAAAAAAAAGAGAAAAAGTAATCCTTCTAAAAGTAACACAGGTTCAAATTTAGAAGCCTCATCTACTCTCTGAGGGAAAGAAGCAGAGTGACCATTGAGAAAATTCAATCCTAATAGTGGTAAGGGTGTGAGAGGAAACAGTGTCACCATGGAAACAGATGAAAAGTGTGAGCTTATTTGTACCATGGTCTCTGCCCACATGTGGAATGCTTGTCATGTTCAGGGAGCTGTAGAAACACAAACCCCCTGCCCTCAAGAAATCTGCCATCTAGATAAAGAGACAAAGGAAAGGTTCGGTGTTAAATAGTGAAAGGGTTTGTAAATACCAGTAGCAATTTAAAATACAGAAGACATTTCACAACATAGGTGAAAAGTAGCCTCAGAGAGTAAAGATGACAGGACTCCAGACATGGAAGAGGGTTCTTCTGGCCAGAGGAACCAGGGACAAATCCACAGTGAGGGGGAGGGGGGCAGGCAAGGGAGGCAGATCCTGGAGGAGGGGTAAGATTCAGGAGGTAGGGAGAGCACAGGGTGGGGGAGGAGAGGTGGGAAAGAGCACCAGTCTGGAGTGTCTTCCCATCTTTCACCTACACAGCTTTAGGAAGCATGAAGAACATGTAGCAGATCTCTGCTTGGGCATTTTCCTGCTCTGAGGAGCATCAGTGATACTCTGGTCTTAATTGGGTTACACCTAATCAGAGCACCAGCTTAGAACAAATTCTTCAGGGAAAGGTCCAGAGTGAAGCAAATTTAGAAAGAAAGGGGAAAGTGGAGAAAATGCACGTTTATTGAGCACCTCCATGAGCATGCCCTATGCTAAGCCCTTTAAATGTATAACCATTTTGTCTTCAAAATAAAAATACCAAAATCAACAACTCTGTATGGATGGTGTTATTGCTCCCAACTTAGAGAAGTAGCAACAGAGATCTAGAGAAGTTAAGCAATTAGCCAAAGGCTGCAGAGCAAGTAGGTAGAAATTCTAGGAGGTGATGGAGGCGATGAGCATAATTGAAGGTAAACATGAAGAGAGAGCTGAACATTCCTTAGAGATTTGTGTTAGCATTCCAGTGTCCTCCACCTTTTCCCTGTGGGTGCCTTTCCTTCCCCCATCGCACAGTTTTAGTCACCTTACAGAATTTCAGCTGAAAGTATCCTTAGAAAAGTAACTAACCCCCTCTTTTGGCTTATGAGGAAACAAAGGCTCAGAGAGATGAGCCTGTGTGTGTGCCAGGTCCTGTACCCCAGCAAGCAGCAGAGCCTGGAAGCCAGCCCACCATGTTTCCAGTGCCTGATGAGGGGCTGGGTAAGTTGGACCAAAGACGTGTGTTGGCTCCAGGCAGTTGTGAGAGGAGCTCAGCTTCCTGTCTGTTGTCTGACCCACAGAAGTATCTGCCAATTCCAAATCCTAACCAATTCCTACTCTCTTTGGATTTCAAGAGGCTTGTACAGGATGGTGGAATATACCGTTTCCCATATGGCTCCTCTTCTTTACTCTGAGCCAGATGGAGAAGGAGTCATTGAAAAATAGAATGGACCACAGAGACTCATAGCTCTCTTCCCTCAGATGGGCCTTAGACCACTGGGAGAAGAGTCAATGTAGAGGCATCTCTGGCAGTGGTGGGCATTTGTCTAGAGGTTGCAAGTAAATGTTGACAAGAAACAAGACTCGTGATAGGCAGAGCATCTGTTTTTACTTAAAGGCAGATTGACCATGGCTACATGGTGGCTGTGTTCTTGGGTTTCCAACACCTAAATGCGGACTTAAAGGAATGGACCATAAGCCTAATGGAGGGTAGGGACATTATCTCTCACCTGGTGTCTCTGGTCATCGAATGGGGAGTAGACAAATCAGCCCTCACCGTGAGAGAGAGGGGACCCAGTTTCTGTTGCTTTTTGATGGCTCTTGAGGCCAATTAGACTAGGAAATAGCACGTGGACTAGTTTTCTTCAGCCCCAAGGCCAGTCACCACCAAATCTTATTCCCAGAGACTTAGCCAGCAATGCTGCCAGAGTTGGCAGAAACTACCCTAAATGGCCACCAGCTCCCTTCCAAACACACACACAGCACAAGATTGGGCACACTACATTAAAATAATTAAACTTTCTTGATTCTATCATCTGAAACCACTAAAACACCTAGAATTCCAATTAAATAAGAATGACCATATAGACAGTTTTATTTGAAGCCAAGTCTCAGATTTTTAAACTGATTCCAATCCAGTTTTGCTTCTTCCTCTGGGGGCTTATTCTGTTGACTTCTAGGCAGTTTCACAAGGCTCCTTCCTACCAGCCAAATGAAGATGGTTTAATCACCCTGCCAGCAACCTCCACTAGCAGTAAGTACAGAAACAGAATACTAAGTCAAAGCCAAAATCTTCTATTTCCTTTTTCTAAATTTAAAAATGAGACCAGATGAGATAAAAAAAATAAACATCTACCAGTCAAATTCTAAATCCCAGCTCAGACTCTCTTTAGAATATATTTGTATCACATAGTAATTATCTAGTAAACTGAGCAGTATAAAAGAAAGTCTACATCAGGCCTCCCAACTGGTATACTGAAGCCAACTGATAAGTGAAAAACCTCTATCTAATCACTAACTTCTGTGGCACATTATCCACAAAATCAACAGGCATTATCAATGGGCAGGAAATGTAGTTCAGTGATACTGACCCACATCTAACCCATCCTGCTGTATGACATCACTGGGGCCTTGGTGAGAGTGGCCAAAGCTAGTGAGAATAAAGAATAACATTTTCCTACAACATGGAGAGGGGCTCCTTGAACTCTGTCATTCAGATAAAAACTAGTTCTCAACAAGCCCCAAAATTAATTTTTAAAAATAATTTTTAAATCTGGTCTAGTATGATCTAGATAATCACTTCAGCTTTCACTTCTTACTGTCTCAATAGATAAATTCTTCCCAGAGTGTTCTGCAAATATTAGTAATCATGGGTTTCAGTTAGGATGTCATTCAGTGAGGAATTTTTACCAAACTACATCTTAGTACTACAATGGAGACCACTTATACAATATTGTGTTTTATTCAAAACTATGCTTCTTAGAGTGTGGTACATGATGGTGTCATTGATTATATTCAAAATCCCCAAATAAACAATTTGCAAGATTATCAATTTTACTTAAGTATTTGAAGGAAAACATATATGTGTATGAAAATAATTACAAATACATAGTGTGGTATAGAAGCAAAATGTCTAGGACTGTCCAGACAAAGATGAAGATTTCAAAGACAATTATGATGGGCCATTTTAATGCTGTGTTCCAGATCACCCCAGGTTGCATGTCTACTCTTGCCTGAGATGGGGAGGTAGGGAGATAGGGAGATGGTGGAGAGCATGTCTCCTCTCTTGTGCTGTGTAGAGTACTTTAGTAGAGATGTAGGAGAAATAGTAACAACATCTTTAAGAGTAAGAATACTTTAGAGGAAGGAAAATAGTGGCTTTATAAAAGCCCTGGAGCCATGTTTCTGAAGAGTGCTCCACTCACCATCAGTCACAAAGAAATAATTTTAAGCAATACAGAAATCAACACTTCATATTTCAGTGTGTTTGAATGTTTTTCCACTATTCATGAATGGCAAGTTATGCACATGTTGCTGATTTTCTTAAAAAATTTTTAAACTATTTTGAGCAAAAGACATGAGTTGTGCTAAAAAAAGATTAAATAGTACATGTGGTAACAGATACAATAAAATCATGAAGGTGGTAAATGAATGATTGGACTTACACAACCTAAATCAATCTCTATCCTTACAATATTTATCTTAAGAAATATTGTACATAAGAGCATTAAGAAACACCAAATTGGGTCAGCTCCATGACTCATCTATTAGATCTAAAAATGGCCCCAAAGAATACTTATTTCCTCATAAAATTGTGGAATACATACTGCATACTACAGACAGCCTTACTTAAAGTAGCTATAAGTCCAGTGAGAAGACAGACTCAGCCTAAGCCACTGCAATGCAAGGTCACCATTGTCATGATGGACACACCAAAAAGTTGAAAGAGCAGCTGGAGCAACAAATAAGTTTGCTGAACTTGGGTCAGAGAAGGCTTTATAGGGGAGGTGATATTTGAGTTGAAGCCTAAAGACAACTGGAAGTTTATAAAGAGCATTGCCTGAGAGAACATGTTTGCCTTTCATAAAAAAACAATGACAGAAGTTAATGAATAAAACCTAAACATATGTAATTTTTTTTAAATCTCCTGATTCTAGTTACATTACAGATTAGCTTGTCTGTTTATTTTTTCCCAGTCCAAACCATGGTAATTTCTGTCCTTGTCAAGGAAGTTTTAAGAGAGCTGGCAGTCTCCTTTCTTAGGTATGTTTTCTCCCCCCTAACTTATTCAGCTGACATCCTGAAACAAAGACCTGAACTTGCATATCTACAGTCAACCCATAAATGTCTCCCTCTCTCTAATCCTAAAATAAAGAGGTCGGCCAGGTGTCCTCTACCCACCCCCACACACATCATCACCTTTTAATAGATGTGTCCTGTTAATTTACTTCTTCCTACTGCTTTAAACCTGCCTTGATGTTTTCATAAAAAAGAAAATTAGCATTTAATATGCCAGTACTACAGAAATATGTAGAAGTAAGCCTTCATAGAGCTTATCATTTGTTGATCAAGACAAGAATGTAAATAACTGAAGAATACAAGGCAGAAAGAAAAAGTCCTAAGTAAGAGGGTTACAGGCATGTGGACAAAAGAAACCATTAATTCTAAACAAACAGACATCAAAATGTTGAGGAAGTGAGGAGGGAAACTGTTGAAGCTAGGAGAACTGTCCTATGGACTGAATCTTCTAGAGACGACTCTAGGGTCCCAAATGTAGACATGGTCAGGGCAACAAATACTACTCATAGAATATTAATTATCAATTAACTTGATATCATTTCCTGTTGTGTGACAGTGACATATTCACCAAAGCACATCTGGCAAGCACTTCAGAGGTCTGGAGGTCCTCTTAGTAGCTCTACAAATAAGGACATTGGCAAGAAGCTCTAGGAGAGAGACCACCAGACCTCACCTTGGTGGGAGGGTTCTCCTTTAGGCATGATTTGTGATAACTCCTCTGCCCCCACCAAAGAGCATCCAGAACATACATTCTTGTTTTCACTAAGGATCTGTTGAGTACCAAAAAAGGTTAATTGACTGAAGATTCCTTGATGACCTCATCCTCAAAAACAACTATGGATAGAATGAGTTTTGTTTCCAAGGACCCTTGGAAGAAGTTTCCCTTGGACAAACCAAAAGAGTTGAAGAGATCAAATGAGTTCAAACACTATCCTCAACACTTTCAGAAGCTCAAAGCTGCCTCCCTCTTTCCCATATCTATTTTTTTTTTATTGTAGAGCCAGACACCAGCATTTCATATACCCACATTCATTTCATTCTGAATACCAGAAATGGCTACCCTGAAGACAGTAACAATGAGACATCTGATGACTTAAGCATATCTGCATTAGAATTATGCCAGGATAGACTTCCTTTCCAGGAATGATCCCCAAGGAAATTCCAAATAAAAGGGCATGTATATCTGATTTATTGACCTGGTACCAAATGTTACCTGCCACCTACTCAAACTCAATGCTGAGTGGCTCATAAATTGAAAACTCACAGGGTGTTCCAGACATCTTTGTTCTCTATGTATAAAAGGTGGCAGAGAACATTCTAAATTGGCAGCCCTTATGTCCACTCACAATCCCACCTTCTGTAACCATAACACAGTGAATATCTCTGCAAAACTGTGAGCCAAGGAGCAGCTGGAAATACCTCTTTGGATAGCCACTTGTGTCTGCCTACTGCCTTGCTCACTAGATTGCCAGCTCTTCATCATCCTTAGCTTCTTCACCCAAAACCAACCCAGTGCCTGACACATAGTAGGGGCTCAAGAAATGTAAGGACTAAGGAATGATTCAATTCTAATTCCTTTATTTGCTATAGTTCCCTAAATTCAGTTCAGTTCAACCCATTTTTCAATATGTAAAAGTTACTTAAATTTATTTAGTCCAGATCAAACCAGAGATTGGATAAATTTGAAAATGGTGCCAAGTCATATGTGATAACAAAATTACAGGCAGAAGCCACTGAAAGGATTTGAGTGCTGCTATAGTACTGTATGAGTTCATCTAATACAATCTATTGCTCAATACCATATGTGTATATACAAGATTTAGTTGACATTCATACTAAGAATTCTTTTGAGAACCTAAAATAGCTTGGTATTAGAACCAACTTGATTTCTCTGGCTTAATATGGCTCTTGACAACGTCCTTATATATCCTTCTCAAAGACGGTATACCACACCTGGGAATTATGTGTCCCAAGTAAGAGAATAAAAGATGGTTCTGTTCAGAAAGGAGGATCATGGAATTAAGATCTCAGCAGTGGAGCCATTTCTAATAATGGTCATGCATGTAGAGAGATGTAGTGGAATGAAAAGAAATAATCACAAGACAAAAACCATAATGCCAGAGTATTGGAAGGTCAACATGGTTGCTGAAATCCCTGAGAAAAATGACAATGGATAGACTAGAGGGGAAGACTGAATCACAGGCTCAATTCTGTCAGGGTAGAATTATCTGGGAATTAGACAAAGGGTAAAATACTAAAATATGAAATCCTAAAGTGGAAAAATTCCTAAAAGCTTATGATGTAACAAAAGTTTAAGAGCAATAATGGAGATTATTATAATGTTTTACTGACATAAAATATAATGCTGCATCACCTTACTTGCCTAGAAAATTCCCTAAAAATAGGAGTAAGAATAGAAAAAGAAGTAACATTTATTACAGGCTTACTATGTGTCAAACCCTGGACCAGTAGTTTTTACCATTATTATTTTGTTTAGGTTATCATTGAGTTGGCATGATTTGTGCTTGATCTTCTAATGTGAATAGGGATTCTTCAAATGTGGTGTTTTTAGTATAATTTCTTCCTATAGTGATTTAAAATAATTATTCCTCTCTGAAATTAAGTGAGGAAATGTGCTAAAGAAAAAAAAAAAAACACAGCAATTCTAACACCTACCAGACAACTATTCTATTCCTGACACTGGCCTGTATGTTTAACCTACATTTATTTTCATATCCTCTCAACAGCCTTTTAAGGAAGATGCTACTGTTTCCACTTTACAGAATGTGAAATAGAGAGTCAGAGATGAAGAAACTTGCCGAAAGTCACATAATTCATTAACAGATGAGGGATTCAAATGGTTCTGTTTGATCCTAACCTATCTTTTTGAAGAACATCACACTACCTTTCAGCTGGAGAGACTTTCAGAGAAAAATGATCATGGTGCCATTCACAGCTGCAATGAACAGGTAGAAATAACCTTCAAAGGGAAAACTTGAAAATGTTAACTCCTGTTCACAGTGGAACAGGACTAGCAGTAGTAGCAGGAGGAGGGAAGGGTCTAAGATGAATTGGCATTCTTGTTTCAAGATCAGAAAAGAAAGGCCAAGGATGAGAGAAGTATTCTAGAGGTATGTATTTGTAATGGATAAAGAAAGCAGGCTTATTTCTGATATGGCTTACTTCATCCTGTCTACACTTCTAGAATACATAGAGATGAACATAGAGATGTTTGCTCCTGGCCTTCTACCTATGGTTCTAACAGGAAATCAATCAGTCCATTGGCAACACCAATAATTAGTAGTCACCCCTGCCAAAAAGATACACATAGTGCACATTCTTGGGGGTCCTTGAAATTGTCCACCTCCCTTTATTTCAAGATTAACTATAGTCTTATATCACTTCTCCCAGAGACGGTACCAGGAAAACAACTTGTTTCTGGGCCTGGTCTGGTTAATTTCCTAGGTGGGTTGTTTCAACACCAGATACACATGAGAATGACCTGAAGGATTTTTTTTAATATCAATTCCCTTGGCCACATTTCAAGAGATTCTGATTCCATTGGTTTGAGCACTTCTTAGTTCTCCCTGGGTTATTTTCATGTGCAGCCAGGATTGAGAATCGCTGGTTTCTGACCACTGCCTCAGCTCCGCCATAGACACACATACTCCCACCATCTAATATCCCAAGCTGCTGGAAACTGCTAGAAAATAATGAAGGGCCAATTTACCCCTCTCCTTGAATATTCTCCTTTTCTCCTCTTTGACTTACCACATCTCTGTCTTTTGCTTAAACATGTCACTCAAAACTACACTCAAAAATTATTACAGGCAAGTAGCTGAGAGACACAAGAAATACCTTGCTTACCTGCCTCTTCATATGTCCCCACTATTGCCTGTTTTTATAATACTTTTGGATAGCTAACAGGAAGATTAAACTTCCAAGAATCTTTGAAGAAAATATCCACATAGTTTGGAAACATGTTTGATGGTTCCATGGACTTAATTTCCTGGAGTAGTAATATTGTTAGTTATGAGCTTTCATTTGGGAAAGAATGCAGTAAACAAGACTAGACAGCCCCATCTCTCAGGATGATCAGTGTGTCACGATGACATGCTACTAGGCATATCCAAAAGGAGAGAAAGAGAATCTACAATTATTAAAATCAAGTCATCCCTTGTCTTTACTTACATGCTGTATGACACTACTATCTTAGAATCTACAGAGTTTCTGTGAGCTAGAGCCACCATATACAGAAAATTTGGGATCTAGGTGGAAATTCCATTTTTAAACATGAGAAGATACATGATAGCTTATGATAAAACTCTAATTAATGAAGTGGGGGATGAAAGGGTTACAGATACACATTTTTTAAGATTTTATTTATTTGAGAGAGAGAGTGGGCATGAGCAGGGAGGTAGGGTCAGAGAGAGAGAGAGGGAGAAGAAGACCCCCTACTAAGCAGAGAGCCCAACACGGGGCTCAATTCCAGGGCCCGGGATCATGACCTGAGCCAAAGGCAGATGCTTAACCAACTGAGCCACCCAGGTGCCCCCATATACACATATTTTTAACCCAGTACTTTAGGTGTTCTTTCTCAGTGAATCACTACAGTTGCCCAAATATCTCTGGTTCAAAGATGAAAGCACTAAGGTTCAGAAAAGTTAACCTGGAGGCAACAGAGCACAATAGGTGAGAAATCCAGGTTCACTTCTGACAGCGTGATTTGAGACAAGCTTTTTTTCCTGAACTTCTGTTTCCCCATCCATAAAAAGTAAAGGTAATAAGAGCCCCTTTGCAGTTATGATGAGAATTAAATACAAATATAAAAATAAGATAGCAATCACCAATCATTTAGTAATCCTTGTCTATATAGTTATGGTAGCTGAAATTCGCTCAAGATAACATAACAAGGGTCCCAGCTGAAATATGGACTCTGGTCTGTGAAATCCCATTTCCTTTCTGCAGCACAAGAGAGACAGACCAAGAGAGTTCAAAGGAGGGAAAGGGGGTAGATTGAGAAATTCAGGGAAGACTCCAAAACTGAAGGGGTAAGAAGTTAGCTGGGTTTCCAAGAAAGAACATAGATAAGCAAGACTTGTATGCTCTCCCCTTTGGGGTGGGCTAATGCCAGAAAATACTGCTTTGTGGCATCCCACACCAGAAATTGTATTTTAATTGCTCTTTGATACACAGCTACCAGCTTCAGCATGACATTAAGCAGCTATGATAAAGAGCAGAGAACAAAAAATTCAGATGGCAAATTCACCAATCCCACTTCCAAATCCCTCTGCTAGATCTATTAACACACCAGACATTTGTTCCCCAAGTTCTGGCCACTGTGAGCCAGGCCAAGGCAAAGGGCAAGGTGTGGCCACACTTCCCTCTGCGGGCAGACAGAGAGAACAGAGCCCCTGGAAACTCTTGATGTCTGTGAAGTCTTTGAGAGAAAGGGCAGGGTGTGTCTTGGAGTGTGCTGGCTCTCGCAGCTACCTTCCAAGGTGCCTGAACCACTCCTCAGACTTAATGAACTCCACATGCTGCCATAGCTATTTATAGAATCAGCCCCGTGTGTGTTTTGTTAAAGCCTCTAGATCATATTTTTTAGCTTTGCAAGTTTATTTCCTACAACTGGTCCATTAAATTTTGCCTCCCTTTCCTCCTCCATCACATTCTTGGAAATCCATGGTCAACTCTACAAACAAATGTACAGGATTATCAAAATATTTTTAAGGCATTATTTGCCCTCTCTGTTTTTCTTGTGCTCCCTGAAGTGTGAATTTCTATAGCATCACTCTTCCTGGAAACTTCAATCTGACAGAAGGGTAATGCAGCCCAAGGGGTGGGGGAGGAAGAGTCCTAAGAGATCAGCAAGGTTTTCACTGAGCCTGCTCCTACTAAGTGGAGATTAGTCACAAAAAGAGCCACAGGAAAGCAAGAAAATTCTTCAGACAAAATCAAAATGCAAACAAAAGGGAGAACAGGCTGAAGTGAACTAATCAAGAAACAGAAGAACATTTACCCGCAGAAAAACGGAGAAACTGAAAATGAGGTCCAGGCTCTAATGAAGCACCAGAGAAAGGAACCAAGTCTGAGTAATCTTGTAGACCATGTCTTATGAGTGGCCTTTTTCTCCCTTTTGTACAGCCAGAGGAATATTTGTATCAACTATTTTGTAAATGCAAGTATCTTAGTAGCTCTAGAAAGCCATTTTTTTCAGGAGGGAATTCCACCTCATCCCACTTTTAAAACATAGTTAAATAAGTTTACGTGTTTTTCTTTTCCTTTTTTCTTTTGTTTTTAAATTCCAGTGTAGTTAACATACAGTGTTATATTAGTTTCAAGTGTACAATATAGTGATTCAACACTTCTATACTTTACTCTCTGCTCATCATGATAAGTGTACTCTTCAGTCCCCATTGCCTGTTGAGCTCATCCCCACACTCACCTCCCTCAGTTGGTTCTTTACAGGGTCTGTTTCTTGGTTTGTCTCTCTCTTTTTTTCTTACTTGTTCATGTATTTTGTTTCTTAAAATCTGCATATGAGTGAAATGATGTGGGACTTGTCCCTCTCTGACTGCCTTATTTCACTTAGAATTATACTTCCTAGCTCTGTCTATGTTGCAGCAAATGGCAAGATTTCATTCTTTTATGGCTGAGTAATATTCTAGTGTGTGTGTGTGTGTGTGTGTGTGTATACCTTCTTCTTTACCCACCTTTCTATCGATGGACACTTGAGCTGCTTCCATAATTTAGCTATTATAAATAATGCTGAAATAAGCATAGGGAAGCATATCTCTGTTAGAATTGGTGTTCTCATATTCTTTGGGTAAGTACCCAGTAGTGGCATTATTGGATCACAGGGTAATTTTATTTTTAATTTTTTGAGGAACCTCCATACTGTTTTCCATACTGGCACTTTGCATTTCCACCAACAGCGCATGAGGGTTTATTTTTCTGCACATCCTCACCAACACTTGTTATTTCTTGTGGTTTTTGATCTTAGCCATTCTGACAGGTGTGAGATGGTATCTCATTGTGGTTTTGACTTGCATTTCTCTGATGATGAGTGATGTTGAGCATCTTTTCATGTGTCTGTTGGCCATCTGGATGTCTTCTTTGGAGAAATGTGTGTTCATCGCTTCTACCCATTTTTAATTGGATTATTTGTTTTTTTCTGGGTGGTGAGTTGTATAAGTTCTTTATATATTTTAGATACTAGCCCTTTATCAGATATGTCATTTGCAAGTATCTTCTCCCATTCCATAGGTCGTCTTTTCGTTTTGTTGGTTGTTTCCCTTGCTGTACGGAAGCTTTTTATTTTGATGTAGTCCCACCTGTTGATTTTTGCTTTTGTTTCCCTTGCCTCTGGAGACATATCTAGAAAAATGTTGCTCTCTTCTATGATTTTTTTTAAAGATTTTATTTATTTATTTGACAGAGAGAGACACAGCGAGAGAGGGAACACAAGCAGGGGGAGTGGGAGAGGGAGAAGCAGGCTCCCCGCAGAGCAGGGAGCCTGATGCGGGACTCCATCCCAGGACCCTGGGATCATGACCTGAGCTGAAGGCAGTCGCTTAACCAACTGAGCCACCCAGGCGCCCTCTTCTATGATTTTTATGTTTTCAGGTCTCACATTTACATCTTTAATCCATTTTGAGTTTATTTTTTTGCATTTGGTGTCAGAAACTGATCCGGTTTCATTCTTTTGCATGTAGCTATCCAGTTTGCCAACATCATTTGTTGAAGAGACTGTCTTTTTCCCATTGTATATTGTCTCTTTTGTCTAAGATTAATTACTCATATAATTGTGAGTTTATTTCTGGGCTCACCCTTCTCTTCTTTTGATCTATGCATCTATTTTTGTGCCAGTACCATACCATTTTAACTATCACAGCTTTGTATTATACCTTGAAATCTGGGATTGTGATACCTCCAGTTTTGTTCTTCTTTTTCAAGATTTCTTTGGCTCTTCAGGGTCTTTTGTAGTTCCATACAAATTTTAATATCATTCTAGTTCTATGAAAAATATCTTTTGGTATTTTGATAGGGATTACATTAAATCTGTAGATTGCTTTGGGTAGTATGGACATTCTAACAATATTTGTTCTTCCAATCCATGGGCATGGAGTATCTTTCCATTTGTTTGTGTCCTCTTCAATTTCTTTCATCACTGTTTTATAGTTTTCGGAGTACAGGTCTTTCACTTCCCTTGTTTAAGTTTATTTCTAGTTTTTAAAATTATTTTTGGTGCAATTTTAAATGGGACTATTTACTTAATTTCTCTTTCTGTTACTTCACTGTTAGTGTATAGAAATACAACAGATTTCCACATACTGATTTTGTGTCCTGTGACCTTACTGAATTCATTTGTCAGTTCTTGTAGTTTTTTGGTGAAGTCTTTAGGGTTTCTATATGTAATATCATGTCATCTACAAATAGTGAAAGTTTTACTTCTTCCTTTCCAATTTGGATGCCTTTTCTTCTTTTTATTTGATTGATGTGGCTAGGATTTCCAGTACTATGTTGAATAAAAGTGGTTAAGAGTAGACATCTCCTCACAAAGGCTGTCCCTGATACTTAGGCTCACAGACCTGGAAGGAGCTTCAGCGGTCCCATAATCACCTTCTCACTCTACTACAGGCCATGTAAGGGAACTGAGGTTGTCACACAACCAGCCAGAGGTCAGGACAGGATTGAGAATCTAGGTCTGTTATAGCTTCTCCCCTTTTTTAGTGTGTCCAGGGTATGTAGGCATTAGTTTGTACCAGGGTCAAAATTCACTCATAAAGTCAGTTACTATGATACGCAATAATAATAAAGTTTCTTTTATTCTCTGAGACAGGAAAAAAGAAGAGTAGACATCTCATTTTGTCTTACTCTCTGTGTCTGTCTCTGTGTGTTAGGAAAGTCAGCTATGTCTCCTGCTCTTGTAAGTAGTGGCCTTGTGAAGAAGAGGTCCCTCAGTGTACTGCACTGCATTGTCCTCTATTCACCAGAACATGGCCCTTCATGGGTGTCTCCTGTGTGTGTTGTGTGCCCTGCTGTTGTGGCTGAACCACATTTGCCTTCAGTCCAGTCATCTGCATTGGCTGTCTTTGCCTGTTGTGAGCAGAATTTGGTTCCTGTGTTGTTAACGGGCCAGTATGAAGTTACCTTGGGCTTGAGTTAAGTCAGACCAGGCATTTGCTAGAGATGCAGTAGCACCAAACTTCAGGATACTTTCCCTGTGTTGTGCCCTAAGAAGCTTTCGTTAGTGGGTGGGGCCTGCAGTCAGACCAGCTGCCTGCCCCCGACTCGCTGCTGGGACCAGAGTCAGACTGGTGTGTGTGGTTATCTTCCCCTTGCGAGTGGTGCTGGCTCCTATCTGCACTGCTTGCCCACTGCCAGGCTTGTGGCACTGCTTTGGATGGGCTCTGGCCAAGAGCATATTGAGGGGGCAGGACCACAGGAGAACATGGCTCAAAAATGTTTTTTTAAAAAAAGATGTGAAATCTTGTGTTGGTCGTTTATCTTCCTGTATCATAAGAAAACAGCAGGATACAAAATCACGGAAGCTTCAACTCTCTTAGGTGTCAAGTTAACATTCCGTAGGTTGGGGCAGGGGCAGGTTTTATACCCTACAATACAAAGCATACCCTATAATACAAAGCATACTAAATACTATGATTTAGAGTCATAGTCATGCCAGTGATCCCTGGAAATCTGGTGTTGTCCTTCCCCTCTGCCTTTTTCTGAGCATCAACTACCACCACATGCTAACAGTTCAGTCCCACTGCCGGTACATCTCCACAATGGCTCCTCATCCTGTCCACTCCCACTGCCCTGCTGCAGGCTCTCCTGGATCCTCACCTAGACCACTACAGTAGCCCTTATATTTGAAAGAAGTCTCTGGATTTCCAAGGACCTCAAAGCAGCCAAGGCAAAAGAGGGCTTGATTGGAAGGACGCAGGGTGACCACAGACAGAAGGCTGGCACACCCCTTGGGATGGGGGGACCTGGAGGTGAGGAATACTCCCTCCCCTGCCTCCCTCCCCTTGTCTCCACCTCTCTGCCCCCCACCTTCATTCTCTCTGGGTAGACAGTATCCCCCACATGTCAAGAAAACTACCACCTAAGTCTCCCAGGAGTACCATCCCACAGCTTCTGCAACCAAAAGAGATACCTCATTCTTAGCATCTGTTTGGAGAAAAGGAAAAAAAAATAAAAGAATTCCAGAGAAACACACCTCTAGATCAGTCAAACATGGTCAGGGAGCAGGGCCAGGTAAGGACATGGAAGCACATGCTTGGAATTGGAAGAGGGACAGTTCCCAGCAGAGGCTACATGTTCTTCCAACCACTATGGACTTGCCCCTGCTGTTCTCTCCTCACATCCTTCCTAGGCAAAGCCTATGTTCTCCAAAGGCCATCTTAAATAGCACTGGACCAGGAAGCTTTGCTCAATCACCTCCAAGAGGCCTCTCTTAAAACCCTCAGCCCCTCCTCAGTTGTTGTTTCTCCCTTAGGACACTTTTCATCATTGACCTTAAGGATAGTGTTTGCAAGTTTTCCAGCACGAATAAGTTCCTAGAGGAAAGAGATCAGATCATAGTCACATTTATATTCCCCGCCCCCCAAAATAATGCCAAGCAAAATCTTTGCCTGTGACAGGTACTCAGTAATTGTTTGCTAAATGGTGGGGTGGATGAAGATAAATGACTGAGGAGAGTTTTTAGGAAACACCCTGGAATAATGTCCTTTGCTGGAGAGAGGATGCACCTGACTTTTCTCTTGAGGGAGTTAGCAGGACCCAGATATTCATTTACTAATCTAGGCCAGGTTAGAGTATGGCTCAACAGCCCAACTCACAACATTCATTGGTAATAGGGAAATTCTTTTGGGTTCACTTCAATTATAATAGGGCTCAAGTGTTACCTCTGCTTTTACAGGGCTTGATAGAAGCTACATAAGGTCTGTTTTCTCTTCTGCTTAACAGGAATAAGAGTAGCTGCCTTACAGCATGGCCCTTGGACCTCATGAGGTAATCACCTGGGCTGGCTTCAGGGCCCAGGAACTGCATGGTCACACAGGACCTGGCGCTGAGGGGCATCCCACACGTGAGGTTTACCACTCTGCAGTCATAGTCCCAGAATTTGAGATTTGTAAGTGAAGTCCAAAAAGACAGTGGAAGTTTAGAGCCTCAGTTTAACTGTGGGTCTGCCTTTCATCACCTCCCAGGGACAGCCTTCTGGCTGCCAGCTTCCCCACTATCTGCTGCCCTGGGTGCCCTGCCTGATCTCCCTCTCCCCTCCCCTACCCAGCAAGGTTTTGCAGACTGGCAGAAGGTGAGTCAGGGCCAGGCGCACGTGCCAGAGCAGCTCGTGGCAATGCCATCCTGGCTTCAGTCTAGCAGAACCAGAGTGTGTTTATTGAGCAACTCAGAAGAGGCCAGCCTCCCACCCACCCATCCAGATCACCTTTCCACCATGGTGCGGAGAAGCATAGATGCCAGACTCCACTTGCCCAACCCAGCCAGGCATGCACATCAGCCCAGTAGTCAGAGGACCTTCCCTCCACTCCCACCCTCACCCTCCTGGGAGCTTAGGAAGTCCTGTACTTACTCAGCAAAGTATCCCCATGGCTGAAGGAGTGCAATAGCAAAGAGCAAATTTTAAAAAAGCAAAAAAACAAAAAAACATATCGATAGGTAGACAGAGCCCATGGATGAGAAAGAAAAGTTTTATTATTTTTAAATTACTTTTTAAATTGAGATGTAATTGACATGTAACATTGTATTCATTTTAGGTATACACAATTATTTGATACATGCATATATTGTGAAATGGTTACCAGAATAAGTATAGTTAACATCCCTCACCACACAGAATTACATTTTTTTCTTGTGATGAGCACTTAAAAGATCTATCTTAACAACTTTTCAAATATACAGTACGGTAGTTTTAATTACAGTTTTATATTTTAATAAATTTAATGGCACTTTTTCCTTCTTTTTGAACAGAGACTCATGTTTTTCTTTTGTGCTGAGCCCTGTGCCCTGTGCTGAGCCCCTAGCACTGTGCCAAGTACCAAAAAGTGCTTAGCAGTTGATAGCTATCGTTTTCTTATTATTAATAAGTGTTCACACAAAGTCTGACAGTTTCACATAGTAAGAAGCTTCCAAAAATCTGACCTCTATAATCTCACTTGATCCTGTAAGGTGGTTGGGATATGGATATTATATCCATTTTGTAAATGAGGAGATTGAAATTCATGCAAGTCAGGAGGCCAAAAAAAAAAAATCATGTCACCCATCAGTGGCTAAGAAGCCCTGGAATCCAGGTGCTCTGACTCGCAGCCCCGTGTTCTCCCCAGGGGACCTGCCCGCCAGTGACCTGGGGGGCAGCTAAGCAGCCTTTTCCTCCCTTCTCCAGAGGGAGAAGGAGCCAACAGTGTCTAGCTGCCCTGGAAACTCTGCCGGGTGCCGTAGTGCTATGAGCGTTTGCCCCAGCCACAGCAAGGAGTCCCGCCCTTACCCTGCATTTATTTTCTTTCCCAAACCTCACCAAACCATAAAAATCAAAGATGACTCCTAAGAAGCCAGCCATCCGACTCCCTGAAAACCCAGCCCAGAGCTGTGGATGGCAGGGCCACAAGAGCTGTTTCCTCACTCCTGTTGACTCAGGTCTGTTTACCTGGCTCCATCGTTCCCATTTCCTTGCCTCGGAACTTGTGCAGCCCTCAGATTTATGCTCCAGGCAGACAGGGAATTTATGGTGTGTTCATCACCCATCCCACCCCAGGACACAGCACCTCTCCCTGCAGCTGTCAAAACCACCCACTCATACCCGGCAGAGTGTCAAGCAGGTTCACGGAGGGAAACTCCTCGGAAATAGTGCCCAGTTCTGGCCCAAAGATTTTGCCCACTTACCCAAGCCCTGGTCATAAAAATGCCAAATAGACTGTGGAGTGAAAAACAGAGGTCAGACTCGCCCAGAGGGCAGGATGGGGCAGGAGTCGTAGGCTGGGACTAGGGGACCGAGGAGAAGGGGCAGATGCCACGCTCCTGGGTTTGCCCTCATATACCCGGGCCTTGGATGGAGATGTGGGGAGCAGAGGGAGTCACACTCCGGGAGCTGTGTTGGAAGCAGAGGTGCTCTGGGGATTGGCCAAAACCCAGAAGCTGGTTTCCCTGAGTCCCAGGAAAATCCTTAAAAAAAAAATGCTTTGATTTTTATTTGGGGACCATTAAATGAGAGGAGTGTGGGCTTGGTGGCTAGAATGTGACTGAGGCAGCCATCGACACTAGTCCTTAAGCTGGAAAACAGGGTGATAAGAACTACACATACTGAAGGTTAGCCATTTGCCGTCCATTGGACTTTGCATGTGTCATTTGCACATATTATTCCTGATCTTCGCAGAAGCTGTGGAATCACATTAATTATTAGGTCCATTTTCAAGATGAGGGAAATGAGGTTTGAGAGGTAGCAGAACTTGCCAAGTTCACACCGTAAGTGGACAACGTTTGAACCCAGGAGAAATATTTCTCCACAAAGCAAGTTCAGCTAGTGTTCTGTCTACTGGGCCTCTCATTGCTAATCCCATGGAAAGAGGAACACTGGTCCCCACTGCTGACTGACATCATGAGGATTTACCCAGCCTGCTTTGCAGGAAGACAACCAGGCTCTCTGTGGCTGATGGTTCTGGGCCTCTCTCTGGATGAAGGAAGTATAGGGTAAGCCTATCACTGGAGGAGAGTGGATGCAGATGCTGCCAGTTTTCCATTCACCAATTTGTTCTGCCCCTTATTTCTTCTTCTCTGCATTTCCAACCATTTTCTTTACTTATTTAATGTCTCTTCCAGTGACATACCAATTAAGGCCAAAGAGATAAATTGAAACGCTGTGATTCTAAAACTATGTCTAGTGGTACTTGGCCAATAGGAAATGAAAATCATACCACTGCTACCACCAGAAAGGAATTTGTGTCTGTTGAAAAAAATACCCATTTTAAAGTTGTCTGAATTTTATTAATCCCCATTCTTATTTCCCTCATCCCTCAGCTTAGACAGACAGTTGAGAAACTTTGGTAAGTACATAGACAATCAATAAGGTAGATCCCTACAGAAGAACAGAATTTAAAAAAAAAAAAAAGATTTAAAGGCTTTACAATTTACATGGAATATGATTTTTTTGGCTTTCATTACCCTCATGTTCAGGTTTTTTCATCTATAAAACAGGAATCCAATTCAGCAAGTACTTATTAAGAGATTACCACATAAAAGACATAATATTAGACATCACAGGGAAGATAACAGTAAAGAAGGTCTGGGCTCTGCCCTCCAGGGTGTGACGGGCCCACCAGCAGGGCTCATACCTATGTGGGTACTTGTAACACTGGCCTATCATCAGGCTGTAGTAGAAGCCCACACCTACGTGTTGAGCCTCCAGGAATGCTCTGATCGCCCTGGTCCCCAGGGTTGTTAGAATGTGTTTGTGATGTATGTAAAAGTGCTTGGCAAAGAACTATACAGAACTAAGGGATTTTTCATCATTGTTCTTATTATCAAGCATGGTGGTTAAGAATGTAGCCTCTGGAACCAACCTACCTGGGTTGGTCTCCCTCACTCTGCCACATACACCACGTTATCTTAGGTGAATTGCTCAAACCCTGTCCTCTTCAGTTTCCTCAGCTGTAAAAAGGGGATAATAATAGTATCTACCTATATGGATGTGGTGGGAATTAAATCAGTCTGTATATCTAAAGGACTGTGCACATTGCTCAGCATAATATGAGGCCACCCAAATGTTACTGGTGGTGTTATCATTAATCCACATTCAGCAATACTTCTTGAAACTGTCAAGGTCATCAAAAGCAAAGAAAGTCTGAGGAACTGCCATAGCCAAGAGGAGTCTAAGGAGACAGGACAAGTATATGTGGTGTGGTATCCTGGATGGGATCCTGGAACAGATAAAGGGCATAGGGTAAAAGCTAAGGATCTCTGCATGACGTATGGGCCATAGTTAATAATGACATACTGATACTAGTTCATTGAAACTGTGACAAATGTTCCAGACTAATATAGGACGTTAGCAATAGGGCAGGCTGGGTCTGGGGTGTATGGAAACTCAGTACTATCTTCACAACTTTGGAAATCTGAAACAATTCTAAAATTAAAATTTTATTTATAAAAAAAAATTTCATGAGGATGTAATGATATGAGGAGAGCTGAGCAACCACAAGGGAAAAGTGGTTAGCAGTCAAGCTAACCTTTGCCTGCATCACAAATTTTCAAGGAGCCAACACTGGCCAGGAGAATTTTCATTAGGGAAAAAAAAAAAGACAAAATTGAATAGCTGGTATTCACCTATGTTGGAAGGAAGGAAGGAAGGAAAAGAAGGAAAGGAAGGAAGGAGGAAAGGAAGGAAAGGGAAAGGAAGGGAAGAAGGAAGGAAGGAAGGAAGGAATGAAGGAAGAGAGAAAGAAAGAAAAGAAGCCATATTGAGCAATTCGATAAATAGCCAAAGTCAAGTCTAGTGTTACAAGCTATCACCAATGGGTATATGATGGCCAGTAGCACTGAGGACGATTAAGAAGTATTTTCCTCTCACATATGAGTAAACCCTCTATCGAAGAGGTTAGGAGCTAGTAAAACTGAAAGTTTACTTCCAGATGGAGAAAGCTATTGAGTGTATCTTCCACTTTATTTTTCAGGAGATAGTGAGACCTATCAAAAACAACCCAAACACTTACCTCCCATCCCTCCTTGTTTTTGCCTTGGAATGGGTTTGTCAATACATGATTTTAATTGCATTGTTAAAATCTGCATCATCTCTTTTCCCGTAACTGCCTCCATCTGGCGCCTTGGCTGGCTCCCTGGGAAAGACAACTGGACACCTCATGGAAAAGTCACACAAGCTCAGAAACAATTCTGCTTAGAGATACTGAACCAGAGCTCAAACCCAATTGGCTCTGGATAATCTCTGTCATTGTCAAATAAGCAGTTCATAGAGGGGTTTGTATATTTCCAGGTAGGATTGTAAATGTGCAAAGTTTATAGAATGTTGGATCTGGGAGGAATCTTATAGATTCTCAATCCAATTCAATTCCACATTCTATGGGGAGGAAATAGAAATACAGAAAGTCACAAAGCTAGATGTAGTCAGGATGGAAACTAGAACCCTGATTCCTGGCTTCCAGAGGAGCAAAGTTGGCTCTAAGAATAGACTTGTTACCCTGAGCCCTTGAGCTAATAAGCAGAGGAGCTACTTCAGTATGTAAAGGTCACTGAAAAGAGTTTTTTTGATGACTTGTTACTGCAGACACATTCCTGCAGCACCTACAGTGTTGAAGACAGGTAGGACAAGAAGCAGATAAATCATGAGGGATGGGGAAATCTTGGTAGGGGACAGCCATGCCACACATGCTGACGTGCGGATTGAGTAATCAATACGTAAGACTAAATTCCAGTTCCTGACTTCTAAAGTGCCCCAGTGGCTTTAACTGAATGGCATTCTAGCCACATGGTCATTTGCCCTGCTCCTAAATTCAGGAGAGCAGGTCTTACCATTAATTTTTCCAGCACTGTGAAAAAGTAAGGCAGGGCAGAGAAAAGAACGGGTCATTTGGCCTGTTTAAAAGCCATAGAAAGATCTCAAATCTTAGCACTAACCCATTTGCCAGTATTACAGGTGGCATTTGACATGAATTAATCCATTTCTGTGAGTCACTGATTTCCCTAAGTCCAGCCACACCTCCTGCCAGGCTTAATTTGACTCCTGTCAATCCATCACCAGGAGTCAAGGTAAGCAGGTATAGTGAGATTTTTTTAACTATGCCAATACCAAGAACTCTTCCAATATTAAAACCTCAGGCAGCAAACATGCCTTTCTAGTTCCCCTTTGAAACAGTTTCTAAATGCATTATTAATCTGCCCAATTCTGTTTTTCTGTCATACTTTCTGTTTCTATAAATACACAAGCATGTGTCCTAATTAAGTTCTTATGTGGTTTGTGTCAAGTCTATGAATTTTGGTGGCTGTTAAAATGTTCTGTGGTTTTGTCTTTTATTTCAGGAAATACTTTTCCAAGTTATCCTCTCTGTGGTTTATATTCCTGTAGGCGGGAAGCTCATTTTATTACCAGCTGCTGTTGCTCATTTTCCTCTTGACTGGAGGAAGATGGGTTGGGTCTCCAGTTGTGAGATATGAAAGAGGAAGGCAACTACTCTCTACAAAAACAGCTATAAAAAGGACAAACAACACCAACATGGTATCAGTTATCAACTTCCCAATGGACTGTCACTGATAGTTGCCACTGATAGTTGGGGGTACATCAACTAGCTCATCTAGAAAGAAATAAGTAGAGAGCAGCCTTCAGTTACAGGCTGTGGAGTCTCAAAGGAGTGGCCAAGATGTCAGGGCAGTTTTTTAAAGTTTCTAAATAGATTTCAGTCTATTTTATTTAATCTTCACACATACAGATTATCAACTTGGAGTAGCTAAACTCTAAGACCGTGACAGCAGAGATAAAGTTGTGTTCACTATCCAATTCTAGGCTTTGCCCGGTCCCCTATAAAGTAGACATGAAAAAAAAAAGGGGGGGGGAGGAGTGGCAGTTAATGAAATAATGAATTATTGAATATTTATCACTAAAGAACTCAAGCTTTTCCAAACTCATTTCTCCATTTCTGCTTCTGCCTAGCATTGGCACCTCTTGATGCTTTTCTAAAAGCTTGTCAATTACTAGTGGCCAGAGGGAATCCATTCATATCAAGTCTAAGCCTCTTAAGTCTCTACCTATTCATGTCTTTGATCAACGATTGACAGAAGCTGTAGCTTTCACCACTTTTGGCTCCCCTGCTAGAGTTATGTCAGCCTTCCTTCTTTTACATCCTTGTGTTTGGTGGCCAAGGGTACACAGCACATTGAATGTGCTGCTGGGTGTGCTGAGCTCTCAGGCCATTAAAGTGATGGCACAAATAATAGTGTAGTGGGAGGGCAGGGTACTGGAAGGGAGAACAAATCGTTATGGGAATAATAGGACCAAAGGAATTTCCCTGTTCAGGATCCTAAGTCCCCATTGAGTGATGAGGGTCTTTCATAAAGAATCCTAACCATACCCGGATGAAGCCACTCATTTACTGAAAAATAAACTGGGCAGTGAGATTTCTACCCAAATTAGACCTTGGGAAGTGGAGAATTAAAATACAGTTTGTAACTCAGATCTTCCTCCCTTTATCTCTGTAACACAGCCCCTCAAATAAATTGAGGTTTGGTAACAGAAGCAAGAGCATTCTGCTCTGTAATTTCTACCAGTAGGGTGACCAGCCTTCTTGGTGTGCCCAGGACTATCCTGGTTTTAGAGCTGAAAGTCCTGCTTCCCAGAAACCCCTTAGCCCCATGCAAACCAGGAAGGTTAGGCACCCTAAGGGAGAGAAAGAGGGTGTGCATACCTTTTAGCAACACTGTTCTCACTAGCAAGAAAATATAGCACCTTTGCAGCTGGATTCAGCCCACAATTCTGGGTAGTTCAGTATCATGTTGTCCAGCAGGGCCACAGAAGGTAATGAGCATGAGAATCTGTGTCTGGGAGGTGGGGGCACAGCACCTTCCTTTTCAAGATCTCCAGGAGTCTGGCATAGCCTCCCACTGAGACTCATTCTCGTGAGGGAAGGCGAGGCAGACATAAGGTTCCCTTTCCCCCCATTTTGTAGATGGAGAAATGGCAATGGGGAGATAGTGCAGCTGGCTTGAGATTTCCCAGGTGGTAGCAGAGCCCACATGTGAAACACAGTTCTGAATGCTAAATCATGCTGCCTCCTAATAAGCACCCTGATGTGGCATGGATTCTTTTTTTTTAATTCAATTTAGTTAACGTATACTGTATTATTAGTTTCAGGGTAGAATTTAGTGATTCATCAGTTGCATATAACACCACTGCTCATTACATCAAGTGCTCCTTAATGCCCATAACCCAGTTACCCCTTCCCCCCACTCCCCTAACAACCCTGTTTGTTTCCTAGAATTAAGCATCTCTTATGACTTGCCTCCCTCTCTATTTTCATCTGATTTTATTTTTCCTTCCCTTCCCCTATGTTCATCTGTTTTGTTTCTTAAATTCCACATATGAGTGAAACCATATGGTATTTGTCTTTCTCTGATGGACTTATTTTGCTTAATATGATACCCTCTAGTTCCATCCAAGTTGTTGCAAATGGCAAGATCCCATTCTTTTTGATGGCTGAGTAATATTCCACCATATATATTACATCTTGTTTGTCCATTCATCTATCAGTGGACTTTCAGGCTCTTTCCATAGTTTGGCTATTGTGGACATTGCTGCTATGAACATTCGGGTGCATGAATTTTTAATGCCTAGAAAAACCTATCTGACTGGATTTAGGAATGAAGTAAGGCAGAATGTCCCACCTCAACCTCCTCAGTTTCCAGTCTGGAGAAGCATTTGCCTCTGGAGGCAGAACATGTAGCCCCCACCCTAATTTGCCTAAAACGAGCTCTGACTTAAGTTTTAAGCCATACATTGGCACACTGTATGAGCTGGTCATTATCCTACCGTCAGCCTGAGGCCTTAAAGCTATAGATTGTATTACAGAAGCAGAGGCTTCTGACAGCTGACGACTGGGGGAGGTATGAACCTCAATGCCACATGCATGTCTACGTACTTGTGCACCTACCCAAAGTCTGAACCCCAGATGCACCAGAACCACAGATCCAGGGACCGGTGCCCTTCATCCCTCCAAGCCTGAGATGGTTTCCCCACTGGGCCCTACAGTGGGGTCCCGCCAGCCGAACTGTGTGGGGTAAGCATGAGCCTTTCAGATGGTTTCTCTCAGAACCATGGGGTGGCCCACAGACTGTTTTGCCTTCATTTTCCTCTGGCATATTTATCCTCCCTTTATCATGTTTTCAAGAAAATGAGGCTGAGGAGGGCACAGTGTGCTTCCCCAGAGGTTAAGCAGAGGTTTTTCACCTCTGGAATTCACTTCCAGAAGAAAGTGGTGGCTTCCAGCACCCAGGGCCCAGGAAAAAAACCTGTACACAAAGTCTAAGTTGACAGCCATGTTGATCCTTGGGAGGCTTGAAGGGGGAAGCAGCCAACCACAGGGTGGGAGTGTGGCTTCTCTATGAAGGCAGCCTATGCTCAATGAGTGGATTAAACATTGTTTTACAGCTTACAGTATATAGAACCACAGAACCTTATACTAATGAGCTGAATGGAAAAAATTGGAAATTAGAACTAAAATAACTAGACAATGTATTTCCTCAAGGAGCTTTGAGTCCAGCATTGGGAAAATCAAGGAATAAGCACAGAAAGGATTTGAAAACAATGGAAGTAATGTAGGTTGAATTTGAGGGTTGTGATGTCAAACAATACAGGACAAAAATGACAAATTGATCTCAGCCCCAAGTCTAGGCTGCCTGGTTTCTTGGGCTCCCAGGGAACTCAGACCAAACTGGGAAGTACTGTGGGTCCCTCTGAATATTATGGCTTGGCCAGATTTCTCAGGTTTCAAGCTACTTTTCCCAAAGGACATTTGAAACTAAGAGGAGGCTAGGATTCTCTATTATCCTGCCCTGGACACAGAAGAGAACCTCTTTTGAGAGAAGAACCTATTCCTTTCTCCTTACTCACATGGACAAATTGGAATATGGTCACTTTACTTCCCACACAACTCTCAGTCATGTGCCCACTTCATCTACTTGACACGTGTGTGTGTGTGTGTGTGCGTGCATGTGTGTGCGTGCACGCGGCATGCACCCTGGGCCAGCATCTCTGCTGTACTGGGGATAGAGATGAAAAGACTCAATTCCTGCTTCTCCTGAAGTTTTACCACCAATTCGTCTGCCCTCAGGGTTTCCCTGGCCCCAGATCCTAAGACCTTAAAGCTTACTGAGCTGGAAGGTAAAGTGAGGGTAAGGAGGGAGAGGGAGTCCAAGCTATTGCCAAGCTCAGCCTTCTTACTAATGAATATGTGGACATCCCTGTAGGGACAAAAGCTCAGTTGTAACATAAAATGAGAGGCCTGTGATGTTTGATATAGTAAGAAATACATGTTTGCTACTGGGTATTTACCCCAAAGATACAAATGTAGTGATCCAAAGAGGCACCTGCACCCCAATGTTTGTAGCAGCAATGTCCACAATAGCCAAACTGTGGAAAGAGCCAAGATGTCCATCAACAGATGAATGGATAAAGAAGATGTGGTGTATTTATATACAATGAAATATTATGCAGCCATCAAAAAATGAAATCTTGCCATTTACAACGACGTGGATGGAACTAGAGGATATTATGCTAAGCGAAATAAGTCAGTCAGAGAAAGACAAGTCTCATATGATCTCACTAATATGAGGAATTTGAGAAACAAGACAGAGGATCATAGGGGAAGGGAGGGAAAAATGAAACAAGACGAAACCGGAGAGGGAGACAAACCATAAGAGACTCTTAATCTCAGGAAACAAACTGAGGGTTGCTGGAGTGGAGGGGGGTGGGAGGGATGGAGTGGCTGGGTGATGGACATTGGGGAGGGTAAGTACTATGGTGAATTGTGTAAGACTGATGAATCACAGACTTATAGCCCTGAAACAAATAATACATTATATGTTAATAAAAAATTTTTAAAAAATAAAATTAAAAAATAAAGTCTTCTAACTGAACTCTGTGGCAGGAAAAAAAATACGTGTTTGACCTTCATCTCTGGGTCCTGGTACATAGCTCCTAAAACCCTTATAATTTCTTTTTTTTT
>NC_138377.1:72152148-72168753 GCF_054177405.1 Leptonychotes weddellii | reverse complement strand
TCCATTCATCTGTTGATGGACATCTTGGCTCTTTCCACAGTTTGGCTATTGTGGACATTGCTGCTATAAACATCGGGGTGCACGTACCCCTTCGGATCCCTACATTTGTATCTTTGGGGTAAATACCCAGTAGTGCAATTGCTGGATCATATGGTAGCTCTATTTTCAACTTTTTGAGGAACCTCCATACTGTTTTCCAGAGTGTAAAACCCTTATAATTTCCTGAGAGATGAGGGTAAGGGGAGCATCAGTTGTTATCTATAATAAATCTCTTTCAAATATACTCACATTCATGCTAATGAGGTAACTTTCTTTGTGGGGCTGCTCACCAGAGGAACCAAACAAATGTGTGATTAGAGGTTTGGGATTTTCACATATATACTCCCGCCCACCCCTGACCTCCAGGGAAGAGAGAGGGACTGGGAATTGAGTTAATCACCAATGGCCAATGATTTCATCAATTGTGCCTATGTAATGGAAGCTCCACAAAAATCCTAAACGAAAGGGTTTAGAGAACTTCCAGGCTGGCGAGTGCATCCATGTGCCAGGAGCGTGGCACACCCCAAACTCCACAAAGACAGAAGTTCCTGTGCTCAGGACCCTTCCAGACCTTGCCCTATATACCTCTTCATCTGGCTGTTCATTTGCATCCTTTATAATAAACAGGTAATAGTAAGTCCAGTGTTTCCCTTGGTTTGTGAGCCATAATAGCAAATGATCGAACCTGAGGAGGAGGAGGGTATGGGAACACCCAATTTGTAGCCAAGTCGGACAAGTGGGGTGACCATTACTTGCAGCTGGCATCTGAAATGGGGGGGCAATGTTGTGAGACTGAGCCCTTCACCTGTGGAGTCTGCACTAATTCCACGTAGGTAGTGTCAGAATTGAATTATATCATAGGGCACCCGGTTAATGTTCAAAGAGAAGCAGAGAATTGCTTGGTGTGGAAAACCCTCACATTTGGTGTCAGAAGCATTATGAATTGGGCCAGAATTCCATCCATGATTCTGTCATTTGCTTCCCCAGGGAAGATTTTTCAATCTGGTATATATATAAACTGGGTATTATAGCCCAGTTTAGTCAATAAACATTTGAGTTCTGATACTGTCTTCTGGCGCAGGTGAGCTCTTTGTACTTGGCAATGTTTACAATGATGGTGATGATCGCTGCCACCTTCCCAACGAAAGTCAACCCCTATCTACTGAATATATCTGCCCAATCCACCAGAACTATATACTATGGCAACCTATCACCACCACCCCTGAAGACCACAAGGAAAGGAATCCCTGCCACGCAGCTCAGATTCCAGGTTTCCCTGTCCAGCCACAGACGAACTCTGTGATGCTGCCTGCCCAGGGTCCTCCGTGGGACCGTTGGGATTCTAGCCAACATGTCACATGTTCTCATGTGATGGCGTATTTCCATCAGAGCACTTATCCTAACTTTTTAATACACCTTTATCGGAGCAGGGCTAGATCTGTTTTTATTCTTCATTGCATTACCAAGCGGAGTATCTCAAGAAAAATAGACTCATAACAGATACTTAATAAGTTGGTGTTGAATGAATGAAGGAATGAATGAACACACAGAAGAATGAGTGATAGGTCAAATGAGCTTCTCCAGAGGCATTTCAGTAAGCGGGGTAGGAGTGATCCAGGAAAAATCCCAGCCGGCAGAGTTAGGTAAGCTCCGTTTAGCACAGAATGTGTGGCTTGGCAAATGTCGTTGATCAGAGAAAGAAAACATCTCAAACATGTGCTAGTGAGAAGCAGCAATGAACGTATTTTTCTTCTAATAAAATCAGCCTCACCAGGGATCCTGCGGAGCCCCCAGCTTGTGTGATAAAGCCACAAAATAACTGCAAGAACAGCAGATGGGGTGGACCTCGCCCCGCAGAAGCCCCAATCCAACCCACCAACCTAATTACAGCACATGCCATACCCAGCGCTATTCACTGTTTGTCACCCGAGGCATTGCCTGGATCAGTTTAGGGACATGAAAAACAAAGAGCATTTTTGCCAAAGCCCTTGAATTTCCAGGCCTTGTGGTTTCCATTCAGACCATTCGTAAAGGATTGCAGGCTTCCATTGCCTTTGTTGTTTCAATCTGTGGTGAGTCCAACAAAAAGAGAAACCTCGGGCCCTCGCCAGTGGAGGCTGGGGAAGGAATTCTGGGCCTGGGCCGGTGGGCAGGAGGGACAGGGGCCTCTACTAGAAACCCCGGGCTCCCATTGCAGCCTGGGTGGTCTCAGCCAGGGCCTCTGCAGCTCCTTCTTCCGCTTAGAGACCTGCAAAAAGGAAAGCAAGCTTCACCATGGAGACCCACTCCAAGGGAAGCTGTGCTATTTAATGAACCTTTGGAAAATGTTTCACTTTTCACACCTGCAAATGGTCCTTGGGTATTTGTCTTAAGCCACAGGACTCCCTACATTTCTTCTCATACCAAATAAATGTGAATGTTAGGGTCTCAGGGTCTTTTCCCTCAGGCTCCTTTTTCCTTGGAATTTCTATCCTGCTTATCAGATAGAACTGAGGATGGAACCTCTTTGCTGGATCATTACTTTTCCCAGCATGTAAAAATAGAAGGTTTCTTTAAAAGCGGACTGAATTTAGGTCAATCATGGATAAATTTTGCAGCACCGTCATGTAAAAGAGGAAGAAGGAAGCATTTCATCTGTGCTCCTGGCTGTTGCTTTCCCAGCAAGTGCTTTGGTTCACATTGGTGTATCCTTGAGGTCCTAGATTTCTTTCTTTCCCCTTGAGCCTGTTAGACTCATGCTGACCACATCACCGAAGGATCTCTAGTTTCACAAATGTGGTCTGAGAGTCTCATTAAGAAGCAGAGTTTGTGTTGGTTAACCAAATCTGAGATGAGTGTGGAATGGTTAAGTTAATGATGGGGAAGCTACATGATTCTATTTTTTGAAGAGCTTTAATTACATAGATGAATATTTATGTGTTAAGTAGGAAGGAAAAAAAATTGTATCTATGGTATGGTATGATCTCAACCATATCCATAAGAGAAGGGAAAACATCGACACATTAGGATAAGATTATGAGTGATTTTCATTCTCTGTACTTTCCTGTATTTTTTAATTTTCCACAGTAAATGCACATATTTTCCTTTATTAAAAAATATTTTCCTGATTATAGAAAAAATGTATTCATTACTTTTTATACTTTATTTCCTAAGGCAATATGATAATAGTGAGTCTCAAAGATAGTAGAATTTGTATTTAATATACTTGGAATGAGAATCTAAGCAGTCTTTAAACACAAAAATATGTGAATAGAAATATAATAAATTTAGAAACATATTTAAATATATGAAATATATATATACATATATATATTTAAACATATCTCACCACCTAAAACTCTTTTCCCGAAAGTAACCATTGTGAACAGTTCCGGCTGTAAACTTTTCTATAAATTTACATATGTATATGCTTTATATTTGCACATGTATGGGTTTGGAATTTTTTTTTTCAAGACTTTTTTATTTATTTATTTGACAGAGAGAGAGACACAGGGAGAGAGGGAACACAAGCAGGGGGAGTGGGAGAGGGAGAAGCAGGCTTCCCGTGGAGCAGGGACCCCTATGTGGGGATGTGGGGCTTGATCCCAGGACCCTGGGATCATGACCTGAGCCAAAGGCAGACGCTTAACGACTGAGCCACCCAGGCACCCCTGGGTTTGGAATTTTTAACATTAATGGGATCCTGTCATATTGCCCTATAACTTTCTTTTTCTCAATATATCTTAGAAGTTCAATTTGTTTCTCTATGCAGAGATCTAACATTATTTTTAACCACCAGCAGAGATGTGCCATCATGTGTTCATTCATTCCCTTATTGATACATATTTGCCCTAGTTCCAAGTTCTTACTACTATATTCTTGAGCATAAGAACAGCTACATATTCAAGGATGTTCCCTACTGTACTACAGTGAACATCTTCTACAATGAACTTCCTTTACATGTAGCTTTGTGCATACATGAAAGTATCTCTGAAAGGTTTCTGGAAATGAAAATCCTTGGTTGCCTAATTGTCCTGCCAAAAAGATTGTATTAACTAAATCCCCGGTCAATAGCATCAGCACATTATCTTAGAAAAATTTTCTTTTCAGATTTAGAATGAGGGCTTTCTCCCAGATTCCTTCTGATTAGTGTAATTTGCAGATCCTCAAGACAATAATCGAAACAAATGCAAACATGGAAACCATCATCAAGTCTCTTGTAACAAGGTGACATTACAGTAAACTCAAGTAGTAAGAACACAGAGCTGTTCTGGGAGTGACTAAGGAACTGTTAACTTTTGAAAAATTATAATTCAATAATCAACACTTCAGTTCTACCAATCATGATTTAATAGTTCCTAAATGATTCAGAAAATATTTTTCTTATTTTGTAAGGCCTCAAAAGAAAATGTAGCTACTTGCATTTCTTCATGTGTTTTGGATAAACGGGCAGAATCCATCACCCTGATGATTAAAAGCAGCTGAGGGCTGTGGCAGCCAGGTCATCTCTGCACCTAGAATAAAGCAGCCACAAGAAGTCTGGAAAAGCCTTGGTAAGTAATGAGGCTGCATCTTCCCGTGTCTGTCCATTTAGAAGATACAACATTTCTCTGCTGTTACCCAGAGCACTTCCTCAAAGTGCTGGCAAAGTACTTTATGTACATTTCTTCACCTCCTATTCACATTTAAAAACTTTTTAATTACTTAATTACACAATAAATTCAACATAGGAGGCTAATAAAACAGACACTTAGCTACCTACAATCCAGATTTAGAAACATTAATCACTTTGTATAATTTGCTTCAGACCTTTTATTAAAGAAATACGATATTACTTCTGAATCTTTCAATTCCCAATCTATTATTTCTCCCTCTCAAGAGGTAAGTTCCATCCTGAAGTTGGTATAGTATCTTTTCTATCCACGTTTTCTATTTTCACAGCATTTGTATATATCCACTAGCAATAAGCAGCATTACTTTGTGCATTTTTTAACTTATGAAAATAGCATAATAATACAGATATTATGAAACCTGATTTTTTTTACTCAAAAAAGTTTCCAGATCATTGTTTTTCCAGTGTTGATAGAAGTAGAGTCAGTTCTTTCACATTAACTATTACATTTTCAGGTATATGACTATACAAATCTGTAATTATTGTCTATTGATTCACATTTAATTGGCTTCCAAAATTTCCCTATTACAAGCTTAGGTTTTATTGCTATTTCAAATGGGGTCTTTTTAAAATATATGTATATTTTTATATATTATATATATATCTCTTATAAATATATTATACATTGTATATGTATATATATTATGTATATGTGTATATATTATATATACATACAGTTTTTAAAATTGGCATCCCTTAATTTATAAGAATGACAGAAACTTCTCAGTGCTAATAGTTTATAGGATTCCTTGGATTCTGTATGTAAACTATTACAGTGTCTTCAGATAATCTAGTTTTACCATGCCAAGCTATACCTCTTACTTTTTTTTTCTCATCTCACTGCACTGTCTTGAACCTCCAATAAAATTTTAAAGAAGCACTGGTAACAAGTAATTTTGTCATGGTTTCACTTTAAAGAGAATGTGTCTCACATTCAATCATTACATGTGATATTTGCTGGAGGATTTTGGTACTGATTCAATTTCTTTAAAGCTTATAGGTTAAGACTCACAGATTCCTTCAGATTATCTATACCTTCAGATTATCTATATACATATTGTCTACATTTTCAAATTATTGGCATGAAGGGTAGTCAATCTCACAATTATTTTCAGTCTGTATGCTATCTATAGTATGTTCCCCTTTTCGTTTTATATTCCCTCTTATATTTTTGACGAATTTTTCCAGAAGTTTGTCTATTTTATCAGTCTTTTAAAGAACCAGCCTTTGTCTTGTTAATATTTTTTATTGTTTCTTGATTTCCAGTCCATCGATTTCTGCTCCCAACATTTGTATTTACTTCCATCAACTTGTTTGATGTTACTTTTTGTTGTTTTCCCCTGACTTTTTGAATTGCATAACTAACTTATTATTTTTCAATTTTTCTTCTTCTCTAATATATGCATTTAAAGTTATAAATGTCTCTCTGTGTACCACATTAAATATTGTTACAAATTCTTTTATTCAGTTTTAAATATTTAATGACTTCCATTATGGCTTCTTCTATGACACATGAATCATTTGCATGCTACTTATTTTTCAAATAAGAAGAAAATCAGAAGACCATGGATCAGAATATTAGTTCTACAGTACTTGTTTGCTCTTTTTCATGTGGTCAGTTCTGAAAAACAAAATTCCAATATGTGCATTATGGATGCAAGATTCTATTTGTGTCCATTAGATCAATCTTTGTGACAGACAGTAATTCTTAATAATCGGGTATCTACTCTTCTGCCTTTCTTCAGGTTCTTCACTCCTAGTCAAGGTCATAGGGCTAGGTCTAATGAATGGAAGCTTCATGTCTCTCTTTCAGGCTGAAGCAGTGAAAAGCCATGAGTAGTTTTCTGATCTTTTTTTCCCCTTCTGCAGTGAAAGAAGTAGCCACTTGTCCCAGATTCCATTAGCCTCTGTAGACAGACATAGTCCCAGACTCTTGGACAAAAGTTTGAATGAGAAATAAATGGTGACTATTGAGTCATTAAAATCTTGTGGTTAAAATGGTACTGAGGCATCACCTCTCCTAACCTCACAAATACGGCTTGTTAATTATGTTGTTCAAATTTTTCTACTTCTTAAGAACTTACTATTTAATTAGTATATTAATTTCTGAGAAATGTGTTAAAACTATTTTGATTATTTGTCAATTTCTGTCTCTAATCTTGTCACTGTGGGATTTATATATGTTTGATGTGTGCAAATTCAAAATATAAAATCTTCCTAGTGGGGGTGTCTGGGTGGCACAGTGGGTTAAATGTCTGACTTGGTTTCGGCTCAGGTCGTGATCTCAGGGTCCTGGGGTGGAGCTCCTTATTGGCTCTGTGCTCAGCACAGAGTTCACTTGAGTTTCTCTCTCCCTCTCCTCTGCCCAGCCCTCTCACACTCACACACACGCACACACTCTCTCTCTCTCAAATAAATAAATCTTTAAAAAATAATAATAATAAAATCTTCCTAATGTGTTGTTTCTATATCATTATATAATGACATTGTATCTAATAACAGTTTTTATCTTGCATACACTCTGACAATATGATATTGATGATATTAATATAGTTATACCTATTTTATTTTAATTAATATTTGCCTACTACCTCCTTTCCTACTATATATACATATATGTATGTATGTACGCACACACAAATATATGTTAATATATTCACATATATATATATAGTTGGAATATATTTTCACCCAATCAGAATCCTTTTTTTTTTTTGAGAGGGAGAGGGTGGTGGGAGGGACAAAGGGAGAGAGAGAATCCCAAGCAGGTTCCACACCCACCATGGAGCCCGACATGGGGCTCATTGTCACAACCCTGAGATCATGACCTGCGCTGAAGTCAAGAGTTAGACGCTTAACTGACTGAGCCACTCAGGTGCCCCTCTGCCTTTTAAAAAGTCTCTTTAAGCCATTCATATTGGTGATAACTAATTTATTTATACTTGTTTCTACGATTGTATTTTGTCTTTTTGTTACAGTATTTTTTTCTTTGCTTCTTTATACTCCTTTTCTGACTTAATTGGATAATCATGTTTTCTTCTTTTTACCTTCATTATTTTTTTTTAAGATTTTATTTAATTATATGAGAGAGAGAATGAGAGAGATAGAGAGAGCATGAGAGGGGGGAGGGTCAGAGGGAGAAGCAGGCTCCCTGCTGAGCAGGGAGCCCAATGCGGGACTCAATCCCCGGACTCCAGGATCATGACCTGAGCCGAAGGCAGTTGCTTAACCAACTGAGCCACCCAGGTGCCCCTTACCTTCATTATTTTTAAGAGCCCCCCCGCCCAGACACACACACTTTTCTGCTCAAGACTCAATGTGATTCTACTCTCTGAAGATTAAACTTTTCATAAATTCAGGAAAATTCTTAAGATTATCTCCATTACTTTCACCAACTACTTCATTGGGCCTGCATAGAAATCTGGGAATTAAAACATACAATTTCCTTGAACTTAGCTCCCAAAATTCAAATAGTCACTCAGTGCTTCCAATTTTGCTTTAGATATTTCTAATTCTATCCCCTTTATTGCATCCTCTCAATTACTGTCTTTGTTTACACTCTCAGCCTCTCACAGTAAAGCCCTAACAGGTCTCCCTACCTCAAATCTTGGGGTGTCACCTCCTCTAAATCCACTCACCACACTGCATGCATAAAGGTATGTGTCTAAAAGTCAGCTATGACCAGTCACACCTCTGCCTTAAAGCCCAAAGTCTCCCCAAAACTATAAGATCAGACTTCCTAGCAAAGCATTCAAAAATGTACAAACTTCTTGGGTGCCTGTCTATTCTTGGCTTTCCAGCCCATCTCCTGCCACATCCTCCTGCAAACTTTAGACTCTAATAATACCTAAGTACTTGTAGTTCCCTACATATTTCATACTATAACATACCTTTGAGACTTTGTTCATGGTAGTACCTTGTACTTAGTGTCTTGCAATACCCTTCCTATTTTTTTTAAACACTCAATAACTCAATCTTCCTAACACTGCATGAATTCTGAGGCTAATTATGAGAAGCTTTGCAAATTCATCTGGATCTTTTGAGATATTCACTCACTGGTATTATCCAGACTCCATACTGTGAGAAGCCCAAGGGCATGGAAAGACTAACTGTAGAAAAATCAAGTTAACAGTCCTAGCTGAGCTCCTAGATACCGATCAAGATAAACTGCCAGCCATGAGTCATCTTGAATAACCAGTCCTATTGAGCCTGAAGATGATTTCACTCCTGGCCACTATCTGACTACAATCACATGAGACCCCCCCTCCCAATAGGACTTCCCAGGTGAGCCAAATAAACATATGGTAACATGAAATATAATAATAAATTGCTATATTAGTCAGTGAGTTTTAAGGAGGTTTGTTATTTAGCAACTGATAACCAGAGCAATCTCCCGAAATAGACACTAAATAATTAGTGGTTCAGCTGAAAAGGAAACTGATGCCTCATATACTTCCATTGGGGTAGCTTACATTTTTGAGTTTCCTGTAATTTATACATGTAGTTTACCTCTAGAGAAGGTAATTCATTCACAAACTCCATGTTTGTGAGAATGTGTACTGAATAAATGGACAATTTATTTTTCAATGACTCCTTAGATGCATCACACTCCTTGAGGATGCTAAGCTAGAAACCATGTAAAAATCATATACCTCTGCTTCCCAACTTGAAGAATTAAATGGATTTTATCTACATGTGAGACAATTGAAGTCCAGGCCTATTGTTATTTGCTTATTGCTTTTCATGGTCAATTCTAAAACAAAAATGTTAGTTCCCAGTGTTGGGGTCCCAGTCAGCTTATACCTCATATCCTGATGTTCTGCTTAGAAGACCAGAGGAGGCAAATGGCAAACTGGAGATAGAAAGAGATATCATTAAATAGTTCTTTTGGCTTTACTTTCCTAAAAAATGATTTGGAAAATGCTCAGTATTAACTTCAGTAAGAATGAGCATGCCCACCATAAAGGCAAATGGTTTATAGAGAGTTCTTTATCTACCAACATTGTAGGATCATCAGTAAAACACATAATTGCAGTAGGCTGTGAATAAAGTTGAGCCACTATGAATGTGATGTTCTCCACATAGCTGAAACACAAAGCTTGGCCTGGATTTTGAGGTTTGGTGTGCTAAATATCTTCTTCCATTTGCCCCTTCAGATTCACTTCCTACCCTGCTACAAACCCAGGGGGGATTCCATCAAGGGGTTCCATTGATGCCTGACTTCCCACTGGTTCAGACAATGGAAGGCTCTAGCAAGAGGGTAGGAGGCAGGAGGAAAGTGAAGTCAGAGTATTAATTTTCCAGCTCCCCTTTTGATGGAGCTTGGTTGCTGTCATTTGGCTGCTCCCACTCCTGAATGCCACCGCTCCTGTTGGGCAGCCTTATACATAGAGTTCTTTCTGTCTTGGTTCCAACAACCAGTCCTTTCCTTGCTCCTTCAGATCCAGGGGTATTACTACCTCCATCCCTGGTTGCTTTCCCTAAATCCTGCTCACACTTTTATTAAACTCTTTAAATAACCCAAATTGAACGCATTGGACCTGATTGCTATAGATGGTGTATGCTGATGTGCCATTCTGTCCCTATCTCCCCCACCTCCCCCCATGGCCAAACCTATTTCCTGTGCATGTGGTAGAGAGGACCAGGAAGAAGGAGACATAGAGTTTCTTGCCACAGCTTCTGGCATGGTTCTTTCAGAATCCCCTACTTGGGGATTACATAGGCAGGTTACTGTGGGATAGCCAGACCTCCCATTTTAGCTAACAGACCCCAACATTTAGGTCTTTGGCTCATGCAGACTTTATAATTTGACACTATTCCTCTCCCTGCCAAGTGGGGACTGGATGAGGAGTGAACCCAGCTGTGTATAACCAGCAAATCAAAAACTAGGCTGTTATACGCAAACAATGAATCATGGAACACTACTAATGATGTAATGTATGGTGATTAACATAACATAATAAAATTTTAAAAAATGTAAAAAAAAGAAAAAACTAGGTCACTAGATCTGAAGAAGCAGGGAGCAGTGGAGAAGGATCTAAGACTTAGAGCCAATACAGAGAAATAAGGGGACTCAGTAAATGAGTCATATTCCAGTAGGTAGAAGGGAATTGAGCTGGGAAAGTTCCTTGGCATTTTTTCTATTATTCCCAGATTTATTTTGTGGACATAGTATATTTAATGGAGCTAAAGAGACTGGACATTGTTTTCCCAGAATTTTCTGATTTCCTCCTTCTTTTAAAACCCAAGAGCTTTCTCTCAAGCCTCCCCTTAGTGGTTTCAGACTGACTTCCAGGGAGCTCTGGTTCCATAGAGATACCACAGAAGCCTCTTTGAGGGTGAGGGATCTCAGTAGGTGGGACTCCAAGTCAGTGGCTGCCCCCAGTCCTGACCACTTAAATTAGTTCTTTATTTATTTTCCAAATTGGGTTCTACATAGCATTTCATTTTTTAAAGGTGGGAGGGAGGGAGGAGTCCACTACTTAAAGAAAAAAAAAAAAAGAGAGAATCATTGCTCCTCTCTTCTCTTTTATAATCTCCTTAGGGTTTGCTGGTTCCTAAGGGCTAAGGACAATCTCATGATCCTTTCTTCCCTTATTTCAGTGCTTCTTACGGCACAGAGGTGGAGCTGCAAAATTACTCAGAAGCTGAGCATCTCCGAATAGAAGCAACCCTATGGTCATCTCCTGTAAACTTCCGCTTTGTCAGTGTTCCTCACAGCAGGACAACCAGCCTGTGTTTGAACACCTCTAAGGACAGGTGGTTCTCTCACGAGAGCAGCCCACCTTATAATTCAACAGCCCACCTTATCATTCTAATCATTAAAATACCTCCAGTTATATGGTTCCAAATTATACCTCTGTATGATTTGGGTCATTTTGCCTTCTAGGCATATACAAATACAGAGTAAGTCTACATGACAATGCTTCCAGTATTTAAATTAAGCTATTAAAGAGTAAGTCTTTTCTCCTGTCTGAAATTTCCATTTAAGTTCTTCACTATCCTTACATGAGTCCTTGTTGATCCATACCCACTTTAAGAAGGCCCAAACTGGAATAATTTAGATGCAGTATGACCAACTAGAACTAACCTGGATACCACACTAGTATAAAAGAGCCTAAAATACCTTGGTTTTAGCGGCCACATCACACTTAGAGTTCATTCACAGTTTGTGGTAAATAAATACCAAAGTCTGCTTTTAAGCCATATACCTCTATCTTGTCCTTAGTCAATTTTTTTGGGGGGGGGTTCTAAATGTAGTATTTCATTTATCCATATTCTAGTCATTCTACCAGTTTCAGTCCATCACCATAGCTTATTGTAATCTTTCTTTTTTAAGTTTTGATTCCATTATTCAACATACTCATCATAGTTTTTTGACATATCCATAATTAATGAATAAGAAAATGAATTTATAGCATTTACTTCAACTAACATCCAAATCATGAAGTTTCCAATCACTGCCATATTGTATCTATGTAACTGGTTAATCAAATATACTAGAAAATGACCATTGTTGAAGGGGAATGAACAAATGAACTTTAAAATTAAATTTAAATAAGACCCCATGACAGCATGACACCCAAAGGGAACATTATCAAGTCTTCTTTAAAGGAGATAAAGAGTTGGGGCCCTTTAGCCAATGAGCCAAACCTGCTGTAAGGAACAGACAAAAGCATGAGCAGAAATGTTATTCCCAGGCCCTTGGGCCATAACAGCTTCAGGTCAAACAGCAGAGAATGCTGCCTTGATCCTTTCTAACCAATCCACTGAAACTCCAGAGAACAGAAAGACTGGATTGAACTGATGGAATTGGCACTGGCTGGGAGTAGGGGGAAGCAAGGAGACTTTTGTCTAGAACTCTCTAATAAGGTGATTTTTGAGTCACTAAAAGAAGTGGTGACCTCTAAGATTCTTGTAGCCCTGGATTTTATGATTAGATGAAGGAAAAAATAGATAAAACAGATTGGACTACATATATGAAAGATAAAAGAGAAAGAAAGGGATAATGGAAACTTGACTAGATGTGTATCTCCATGTGTTCTCCCCCTAACTGGGTTTCCCCTTAAAAATATGGCTGGAAGTACATTATAGGGATGGGAGAAAGCCTTTGGCAAAATTCAACATTTTTTCATGAAAAAAACCTTTTAACAAATTAGGTATAGAAAGAATGTACGTCAACATAATAAAAGTTATATATGACAATCCCACAGTTAACATCATACTCAATGGTGAAATGAATAGACACTCAAAGAATAAAGTGAAATTGGTGTTGTGTGGGATGATTTAGGCGTAGGAACCAAATTGCCTACGTTTGAATCCTCTTCCATGACATTATTAGCATGACCTTGGAAAATGTGCTTAAGTCCTCTGATTGTGACACTTGTCTTTAAAATGATAAATGATTAAATTATTGTATCCACCTCACAGGTTTTTTTGTGAAGATTAAATGAAGTAATAATCCAAAAGTGCATAGAACAATGTCTAGTGCTTAATGAGCATTCAAGAAATTAGCTATGTTGTTAATTACAATAAAGCACCAGGTGCTAGAAAAGACTTTGAAAACCCAATCTTTGATTCAAATTCCTTTATGAAGGAAGCCATGGATAAGCATGGATAAGGTGGATGGAGAGAGGATGAGAGGAATAAATGGGGACACTCACTCTCTTCAGACTCTACCAATTGTCTGTATCAAGGCATTCGAAGGTTGCTCAAGAAACCAGAATGCATGGTAGTTTGAGAAGAGATGTTGGACGTTATTGACATGGTAAGGTCCTGAGGAGACCTCAGCTCTAGAAAGATGAATTAGATGAGTGACACCATCTTCTACCAACAAGGTAATAAGCAGGGTTCTTGCAGCCCTAGTCAACTCTCTTCTCTGGGTATTTTTCTTTCATGGTGTTTTCCAATAATTGACAATTGGCAGAGGTTGTCCTAGGGTTTGAGGTGAGGCCATGACATAAATGAGCTGCTATTTGGTTTTCTCAGAGAGTTTATAAATGTTACTCTTTACATTGAGAGACCTTTGGGGGATGACCCTTGGGTTATTGAGGACAGTCCCACTATTGGTTCTCCATACTATTCCTGAGGCTTGATTCTTTGTATCTTCTAATGAAGGTGGCAATGATATGTACCTGAAGCACGGTGGAAGGGAGTCCTGGGCTGCAAGTCAGGAGGCCTGCAAGTATCCATTCTGGATACTTGTATAGCTTTGAAGTCACTTATTTTATCTAGGTCTCAATTTTCACATGTGTCCAATATGGAGTAAGATTAGATCCTTGCTAATGGTGCTTTCAGCTATAATATTCTACCCGTTCTTTGTGTAAAATGCCCCAATGTCTGGGATGCCCAGTTATTATTAATTTATTCCATCTATTGATTTATCCCTTGATTTAATATTTAATATTTTCTTTTTCAATATTTTTAAGTTCATTACACACAAAACACAAAAAACTCACAAATTTCATATATCTGCCATCTAGATCTAACAGATGTTAGTATTTTGCTGTATTTGATTTAGACTGGTTCTTTAAAAAGAAATGAAACAGTAGAGATAATAAACCCCCATTTCTTCCCTCCCAAGAAATAACTGCTATCTTTAGTATATATTCTCAATATATAGTATTGTTTTTAATTTTTAAAGTGTACATACATAATATACTATAAATTTCCTCATTTTTGCTGAACTTTATATTTTCCAGATTTATTCACATTACCACCTATGGAATTATTCATTCATTCATTTTAACAGTGGCTTAGTATTCCTGTGCATGAATATACCATAGTTTATCCATTCCCCATTGATGGCCTTTTAGATGGTTTCCAACATTTTGCTATTAAAAATAACATTGCAACAACCAACTATGTAGAACTCTCCCTGAGCACATGTGTGAGAGTTTCCCTAGGGTAATTACTTAGATGCGAAATTACTTGGTGGCTGGGTATGTTTATTTTCAGTTTTTCTAGATAATGTGAAATTGCTCTCCAAAGTGCTTGTAGATATTTACACTCTCAGCAGTACTAAATGACATATTGTTTTCCCATATCCTTGCCAGCATGTGTGTTGTAAGACTTTTAAATTTTTTCCAATCGATGGGTATGAAATAATATTTTCTTGATGTTTTCATATATTTATTGGCTATTCAGATTTCCTTGTAAATTTCCTGTTCCTATCCTTTGCCCTTATTTTTTTTGTTGTGTGTGTGTATGTGTGTGTGTGTGTGTTATTGATCTGAAAGATATCTTTGTATATTCTGGATACTAGTTCTTTTTTTATTATTTTAAGAGTTAGAAATATCTTCTCCTAATTTGTAGCTTATCTTCTAATTGTTATATTTGGTTTTTTCACCCAAAAGTTTGTCAGTTTTTGGTAGCTAAATTTATCAATTTTTTTTAATGTTTGGTACCTTTTGTGCCTTGTTCAAGAAAACCTTCCTTATGCCAATATTATAAACATGCCATATATTCTCACAAATGTTTTACAGCATTGCTTTGTTTCAATAGCTAGGTTTTTAAATCCATATGGGATTTAGGTTTGCATAGAAAACAAATTTTAATTTATTTATTCTACATGAATAGCTAATTTTCCTGGCATCATTTGTTAAATCTTATCCTTTCTCCATTGACTAGTATTGCCACTACTCCCATTCACAAAGTTTCTACGTAGATGTGGGTCTATTCCATTGGGGTGCTGGGCTAAGCCCTACTTAATTACTGTAGCTTTAGGGCAATTTTTGATAGCTAGTGTGGTAAGAATTGTTTTTATTCTTTTTCTTCAAAATTGTCTGGACTGTACTTGACCCTTCACTCATTCATATGAGTTTTACAATCTGTTTATTCACACCCACACACACAAAAAGAGTGTCAAGATAGTATTTGGAATGGCATTGAATTTATAGGTACATTTGAGCAGAATTATTATAATGATATTGAAACTTCCCTACTATGTGTCCAGCATATCTCTTTATTCAGATCTTTTTTCTTCCTTATAAAATGGTTTATAATATTTTCCAAAAGTTTTGTCCATATTTTGTTAATATATTCCTGTTTACCTTATAATTTTTGTTGCTGTTGTGCATAGGATATTTATCTAAAATTATACTTTCTAATTTTTTTCTAAAACTAAAATGTCCATTTTGTGGCCCTTGGAGTAGAAAAATGTTAATGATTTTTTGTGTATTGATTCGTAACTTGCCAACTTGCTATTCTCTGTTCATGCAAATATTTTTGTCTTTAGAATCTCTTGAATTTTCTATGTAGGAAATCATATCTGCTGATAATGAAAACATTGTTTTTTCCTTTCCATATCTTGTACTGTTACCTTTTTTCCTTGTCTTATGCTAGCTGGGATCTTGAATACAACATTGAGTGGAGGGGGTGAGTGGGGGATACTTGTCATTTTCCTGGTTCCAGAAGACCCTCTTGTATTGTTTCATCCTTAAGTATGCGATTCAGGCAGGTTCTTGATTGGGATTCCCTTTAAGACAGTGTAAGCCTTTGAGAGTCCCTTTTCCTCTTCTCTCTCAACAGTTATTCATGGTAGTGGGTGAGCACTGATCAAACATACATTTGACACTTGAAGTTGTGGAGTTATTGATCAGCGAAGCGATCAGTTGATTTGGCTTTTCTATTTGTGACATGGGATAATAAATATTGGGCCAGATGAAACCCACACTGGTGAATTTCCTTACAACAGAGAAGTCATCTTTCTGGATGATGTAGCTGTGGAAGAATGTAGGTCATGAGCCGAATGCTCAGTTTTGTCTCAAAGGTTTGACTACACCTCTAAGATTGAACATGAAGGTAGTTGTAGAGTGGAGGGCTCAGCCTGGTAGAGGACTAACTTCCTTGGGCCTACCCAGGCCACAGGCTTCAGTTATTTTGGAGGAAAAATTTCAGGGAGTTTTAGATTATGA
>NC_138377.1:72114819-72151648 GCF_054177405.1 Leptonychotes weddellii | reverse complement strand
TATTTTTATAATATATGTTGAATGATGGAGCTAGGGAGTAAACTCATATTATGAGAGATCCAGCATCTTTAGCAATGAGTGCAGGAAAGGGAACATCTTGATTACAAATAAACATAAATCCAACATGTGTTTAATTCCTGAACCTAACAGCCTGGCAGAAGAACTTTGGATGGAGGCTAATGGTGCAGCAAAGTAATTTTCTACAGTAGAAACTCATAAATCATAAGAGGGTGTAGTATTAAAGTCAGTAGGATGCAGAGCCACATGGCAGACCTGGAGGGAAGAAGTTTATTATAAAACAATCTCACCTGTAATCCAGTCTTCTGGGATTGGCTCCATGATGTTTTAAGGACTTTACAGTGAAGTACACTGAAATTACCAGAAGAAAGTTTAGGCCAATGGATTCCCAAGGGCACAAGTCTTGTAAGGGACAGGGCAAGTGATTCCCCCACAGTATAAATACCTAGAATGCTAATGCTTTTGTTAAGATTCTCCTAATAACAAGTTCTACTGGGGAGCCACTTGTAGAGGAAGGAAGGAAGGAAGGAAGGACTGATGGGAGGAAGGAAATGAGGGAGAGAAGCAAGGAGGAAGAAAGGGAGGAAGGGAGGGAGGAAGGAAATGAGGGAGAGAAGCAAGAAGGAAGGAAGGAGGGAAAGAGAGGGAAGGAGGGAGGGAAGTAAGGAAAAAAGCAATGAACTGCATGGTTTGCAAAAAATCAGTCAACTAAAGAAGAAATGCAAACTGTTGTTGATTTTGTGTCAGGCATCACCTAATTCTTCGGGGTGAAGGTCTTACCTAAGTAATGTGTGGCCCAGTCTTAGTGATGACATAAGGGGGCTTAATATGTCTTTATCTAGAATGACCCTATGTGCTGGTTTGCCTGTAATGGTCTTGGCTCATGCATTTCTGTGGGCATATTAGCTAGTATTATAACTCTTCCCTCGAAACAGCAGTCCTAGTTGTACTCTAAGCGATGTGTGCATCCCATGGAGAACTCTTCCAAGCCTCTCTTGTAGATAGATACGTTGCAGTGATCTGCAGTGACTTCCTGCTGAAGAGTGACCTCTTTACAGCTAAATGTCACTCATCTTCGTGTACCCAGTTTTTATCACTATGCCTGACACTTAGTAGATGCTGTGTATTTCAACAATGAATGGATAAAATGCTACGTTAAGGAGTCCTTCTGTAACTATTTGAATTAATGAAAGTACCTTTGAGAGGTGACATTTTGTGTCATTTATGAGCACCTGAATGGAGTACTTAGGACTGGATCAGAGGATGGGCCTCTCCACCCCCTTGCCCAGGAGGAGGAGTGTGGGAACTATGTGAGCAAATACTTTAAAAAGCTGATGTGTAAGATCAGAGGCAAACTCTATATGCTTCTCAGTTTGGTGTCAATTCTGACTTTGAGCCTATCTTCTTCATGATGCTTAAAAAAAAAAAATGCCTTAGTAAAAATGATTCAAACAGCCCTTAGAGATCTTAAAGAGAGCTCTACGGTTCTTATGTGGCCCTGGCTCTCAGCCCTGCAGTCATTTCCTGTGCAAGTCAGTGCAAGCAGCTTGGGAAGGACACGCTCTTTTTGGCACTCTGCAGTTAGAATCACAGATCTGTGGCTGGAAGTGGCCTCGCACAGTCTAGTTCCAATCTCTCATCCTAGATCTGAGAAAACTGGCTCAGGCCTGAGCAATTGGCCAGGCCCACAGAGCTGGTTAGTGTCAGGAGCCAGTTCAGGTAAAGAACTCTCCCTCCGGCTCCTCCTGTCCTCAAATATCATTGTAAAATCTAATTTGCATCTCTTTTTTGAGTATCTTGATTTCAGCCCCTTTCCTGCTTTCCAAGACCTCCATGGAATTAGGCTTTGCCAGTTGGCGAAGTCCTGCCTTGATCAGCAGAGCTCAAATTTGCACCAAGTGAGAATTCAGGCTCTTGATGGCAGAGGAAAACGTTGCAGACCAATTTCCAAATAATTTTGGAAACATGGAATGCCTCGGGACCCTGCTGACTCTCCTGAGGGCAGGTTGCTTGTCCTGTACAACAATAAAGAGAAGAATGAAGCGAGGCATCAGAACAATTTGAGGGTATCGAAGGGAGAGTCATTTCCCACAGCGTGGGGAGAAGGAGGATTGTGTTTCCACACACATATTAAATTGACAACAGTACGCTCGTGTGGCTCTTGAGGCGAAGGCCAACACTTTCCTTTTGTGTATAACCCCAGCATAAAAACTGACAGGAACAGATGTTCCATCCATGAATTCTGAAGTTTGGCAGCTAATAAAGGGTCCTGAGACATGGCATAAATGAAGGCAGATCATCTTGGCTGCCCATCCCATCATGTGGATGAAAAAATGTGCTGGGTAGAAGTAAACAGCCTGTAGGACACAGGGCTGGTGCAGGAGGGTGGTCTCCAGGGTGGGTTGGGAAGCTGGTCCTCCTGTCTCACTCAGACCTGTCTTTATTAATGACCTCGGGGAGTAAGCAAGGGCTTGAAGATGAAATTCACAGATGATGCGGAATGGAGAAATGTGCCAAAGACCAGCATAAGCAAAAGGATAACGTAAAGGAATTAGGAAAATGGGAAAGGCCAGGGACAAAATGCAGATCATCATGGAAAAAATGCAAATGGATATGTCTAAGGCAAAATGATCCATAAACCAGATATTCGTGGGGCAGAAAAATTTTGAAGCCCATTAAGAATAGAAACATCTGGCTATAAAATGGTTGCTTCTGACAGTTGCAGAAACCAACAAGGTGGAGTGTGCAGGCAGGGAGGGAGAGGGCTGGGAAGGTGGGGGGTCCTTACAGGAGGCCTACTTACAACTGTGAAATGCCCTCACTGTAGGGCCTGCTCCAGCTTGCTCCTCACCTAACACCTGCGTGGCCCGTTCTGATGCCCCTTGGGGTCAGCTGGGGTGAAGTGCACGTCTTACTGGTCTTGTGAGATGTGTGTCCGGAGTATGCAGATAGCATTCCAACCTCCAGGCATTGGCTTTGGAATGACTTTTCCAGACTGTATTCTTTTTTTCACTTTTATTTTTATTACCTTTTTCTTCTTTTTTTATAAAATAGATTCCATCTATTGAAGAACATCTATTCTTTTTTGTTTTACTTGAGGTAAAATTGGCATGTATCATTATATTAGTTTCAGGTGTACAACACAATGATTTGATATTTGCATACACTACAAAGTAATCACTACAATAAATCTGGCTACCATCTTTCACCAGAAAACTAACCCTCTTTATCCTTTTCACCCACCCTCAACCTCCTTCCCCTCTGTATCTATAAGCTTTGTGTTGTTTGCTTGCTTGCTTGTTTGTTTCTTTGGGGTTTTTATTAGATTCCACGTAAGAGTGAAATCAAACAGTATTTACTTTCTCTGACTTATTTCACTTAGCGTAATGACCTTAAGGTTTATCTACGTTGTCACAAATGACAAGATTTTCTCCTTTTTATGGCCGTGTAGTATTCCATGTTTATATATACCACATCTTCTTTATCCATCCATCTGTTGATGGACACATATGTCGTTTCCATATCTTGGCTATTGTAAATAATGCTGCAAAGAACACAGGGGTGGATATATCTTTTCAAACCAGAGTTTTTACATTCTCTGGATGAGTAGCCGTAAGTGGAATTGCTGGATCACGTGGTAGTTCTATTTTTAATTTTCTGAGGAAGGCCCATCCTGTTTTCCACAGTGGTTGCACCAATTAACATTCCCATCAACAGTGTAAAAGTATTCCCTTTTCTCTACAATCTCTCCAACACTTATCTCTTGTCTTTTTAAAATAGCCAGTCTGACGGGTTTGAGATAACTTGTTGTGGTTTTGATTGGCATTTCCCTCATGATGAGTGTTGTTGAGCATCTTTTCATGTGTCTGTTGGCCATCTGTCTGTCTTTTTTGGAAACATATCTGTTCAGATCCTCTGCCCATTTTTTAATCAGATTGTTTAGCTTTTGTTATTAGGTTATGAGTTCTTCATATATTTTAGATATTAGCCTCTTATCAGATATATGATTTGCAAATATCTTCTCCCACTCAGAAAGTTGCTTCCTTCACTGTGTACAGAAGTGTTGTAGTTTGATGTAGTCCCATTAGTTTATTTTTGCTTTCATTGCTATTGCCTTTGGAGTCAGATCAAAAAAAAAAAAAAAAATCCAAGAGTGATGTCAAGGAGCTTACTGCCTATGTTTTCTTCAGACTATTCTTTAAAAGAAAAGGAGTGAAAAAATATTTCCATCATAGAACAAACATGTCATATTTATGTCATGCAGAATAATAAATTTGGGATAATTTTGTCTTTGTTATTTTGTTTTGAGAAATTTGTTACCAAAATTCTCCCTTTTACCCTCACTTGTAAAACTTCAACAATTACAAACTGATGATGACCAGAGATTCTCACATTTTCCAAAACAGCCCACATGTTTATAACTTTGGAAAATGCTCTGTTTTGGAAAGTCCTGCCTGAGACCCCACTGAAGTGCTCTGTATTGATGGGGCCTTCAGCCTGAGGAATTCTGAAGAAAACCAGAGCCCTCCACTCCTGTCCTATTATAGTGGAGTTGGAGGTCCCTGGCATGGGCCTCCTTTCCCTGAAAGTTTGTCATCTTGTTTTGAGCAGCTCTTCAGTTTGAAAAGCGAGGCCAGCAATGAAGATCTCGTGACTGCTGACCAAAATCACTAAAGAAAGTGCAGGTTCCTGGGAACTTCTCTTATCCCAGTGATATTATCCAGAGGTATTATTCCAAAAATATAAACTGAAATGGCATATTTAACCCTGCATAATTGAAGAATGCACCTCTCGTTGCAAAAGGAAACCACTTAATACGATGTTGGGGTTTTGTTTTCAGATCTCTTTCCATCTTCCCTTAATCACAGTTGTTCCCAGCAGGGCAGCAGATCAGAATCACCTGAGGAGCTCGTTAATGATCGGGACTTGGCACCACCCAGAGCGGGGTTGTGGGGAGTGGGGTGGGGCCTGGTGGTCCAGGATGTGGTGGAGAAGAGAGACAGAGGCAGAGTCGCTGTGAGCAGCTGAACCTTCACAAACTAATCCACCTCCCCGTTCATGACCTGACTGGGGCCCCGGGGCTAAAGAACACCTAGATCTAATTAACTCCTGGTGAGAAGCTGGATGGTGCAGCTGGAGATGCGGTTTGGGGAGCCCGGCTTTAGGACTCCCTTCTAAGGCACAGCGTCGGTAGGTGACCCTGGGTTCAGGTGCCAGGGGAGGAGTGTGGGGTCACGTGGCTCAGCTTCCTGCCTCTCATCCCCAACACTCTCATGATAACCCTGGAAAGCCCACTCCTGGGCAGTGGCTGGGCTGGCCCAACTGGGCTGAGCTGAGTCTGGAGGAGGGAGAGAAGGGGAGGGTTTATCTCCGGGAAGTCAAAATCTGTTGTCAATTCCAAGGGGCCAAGAAACAAGAGGCAAACAACAGGGTTTGAACAAGGGAAAACAGCAGTTGATGTGGGAATGAAGAGAGATAGGGAGGGAACTGTTCTCAATAGTGAAGGAAAGCCTAAAGCTCGGTTTGTGTTTTCTAGGGCGTGGGTGGGGAACGGCTTTTGGCCCTGGAGAGCTTGGATGGGCACATCTCATGTAGAAGTTCAGCGTTAGGACAACTGCAGCTGACTACCTCTTGGCTGAAAGCCCAATTCTGCTTCTGCATGTCCCACTAAGTATGCCCTGGACCCCGACGGGGAAAGAAGTGGGGAGCAAGGTCAGTCCCAGGTGGCCCCCTATCCCTGGAATAGCCCCTGGAATGTCAGAGTTCACACCTCAGGACCAGTTTACTTGTGTTTCTTCGTCAAGGTTAAAAGCACTAATTATGGCTCTTGACAGACTTACATGATTCTATTTTTTCTCCAGGGAAGAGGTAACCCTGAGGACCAGTCTCTGCCATCAGCTTGTCTGATTCAGGACATAACACCTGTGGCTACCCTGATATTTTATTTACATTTCTTCATTGTGTCTTCCTCACGCTGCCGTCTTACCTTCATCAAAGAGGAATTGTGACACTTTTTCCCACCGTGTTCTTCGTGCATAGCACAGTGTCTGACACATAATTAGCTCTTACCATAAGTCAGATGAATGGTTTGGTGCCTTGTACATTCAGAGCACGCACTGCTTTAGCACAGAGTCCGTGGTACTCTCCTCTGACAAAAAGCAGCTTACAAAATGGACACAGGAGGTACTGTCTTAGGATTTTAGACTACTTTCTTCTCTTTGGCTCTGTCCATATTAATTAATGGTTTTTGTAATGATCCAAGAGACCCTCTGCTGATGACCTATTTCCATAGACAACCGAGAGCTAGTGGAAGTGTTTTTTCCTGAGATTCTGTGTGGAACAAGGGCCGTGATGACACCCACATCCTCACCTCCTTCACAGGGTGAATGTCTTCCCCGCTGAGATGTCACGAGCATGGTGGATCTGAGTGCAGACTTGTAGGCTTGGGATAGGCTCTGCTGCTTATGGTGTGACCGCTGAGCCCCGCCTCCAGTTCGCTCACCTGGGACACGGGATGGAAACAACCGACAATACCTACTTCTAGGACGGACTTTGGAGACGACATGATTTAGTATGTGTGAGGTACTGTACCCCAGAAAGCACTGTGCATGCACTCACCCTCATCACTATTAATGTGTGAGCAGCCGAAATACGGGCTGTCTCATCAAAGTCATTATGGTACTTACGACTCCTAGGTATTGAAAAGATTTTCATGACACCCTACATGGTCATTTATGCACATTTGTTTCAGAGCCTGTATGTCACGGAGTGAAAAATGGTTGAGCAGAACAACTTTGGAGCTGCTCTCAGCAGGAAAGCTATTTGATGGCATTATCTTAAAAAACTCATGGTGCTTCTTTTGCTTAGGAGAGGAAACCCTCTTCCAGTTACTATCTTCTAAGAGAAGCACCTCAAGGTAGCTCCCAGTGACTCACACCCTTGTACAAGGCCCCTCCCCACCCGTGAATGTGGATGGGACGTGAGACTTGCTTGTAGCCAGTAGATTAGAGCAAAAGTGAAGGAATTTTGCAGATGTAATTAAGCTCCCAAATCAGTTGACTTGAGTTCATCAAAAAGGTACTTGTCTCATCAAAAAGGAGAGCACCTGGGTGGGCCTGCCTCAATCAGGGGAAGGCCCCTAAAAAAGACATTGGGGCCCTCCCTCAGATGAGAGACTCATTACAAGACTCTGGCCTTGAAGGCTACGAGTTCTCCAGCTGCAAAGAAATAAATTCTGCCATCCCTCATTCCAGGCTAAGGAAGTGTAGAAGTGGATCTTGCTCTAGTTGAGTGAGCCTCTGATGAGAACGTAGCACAACTGATTTATAGTCTTGTGCGACTCTAGGCAGAGGACACAGCTTAGTCACACCCTAACTACTGATCCCTGGAAACTGTGAGATAATAAGTGTGTGCTGTGTTAAGCCTCTACACTTGAAGAAATTTGTTATGCACCAATAGAAACTAACACAGCTTCAATTAGGAAACGACTCTTTTCTCCCCCTGCAGTGGCCTGCATCCTTCTTTTTGTTACACAGATACAGAGATCATACCCAGGCAAGAGCACAGCTATAGGAGAAAATACTGCGAGAAAGCTCTGTGTCAAGCAAGACAAAAACTATTAAGTTAAAAAGCAGTAAAGGAAGTCAGCGTGCTGAGGATTGTACTGTAGTAAGAGACCAGTGTGGTAATCAGTTGATAAATATGCAATTAAAAGTGAGTTTTGAGAATGTAGAGAGAGAACTCTTGCAACTCAATAATAAAAATATTTTTAAATAGACATCTCTCCAAAGAAAATATACAAATGATCAACAATCATGAAGAAACCCTCAACATATTAGGAAAATGCCGATCAGAACCGCAGTGAAACACCACTCCACACACACAACCTATGATGGCTGTAATACACAAAGACAGACAATAAGAAGTATGGGTGAGGATATGGAGAACTAGAACCCCTTCTACACGGCTGGTGGGAATGTGAAATGGTGCAGTCACCTTGGAAAACAGTCTGACGGGTCCTCAAAAAGCGAACATAGTGTTACCTCCTAGCTCAGCAACTCCACTCCCACATATACAGCCAAGAGAATTTAAAACATGTGTCCACAAAAACACTTGTTCAGCTTTTGTAGCAGCATTATTCCTAACAGCCAAAAAGTAGAAACAGTCCATGTGTCCATCGACTAATGGATGGATTAAAAATGTGGTATATTCATCCATGGAATATTATTCAGTTATAAAGAGGAGGGGTGCCTGGGTGGCTCAGTCGGTTGAGCGCCCAATTCTTGATTTTGAGCTCAGGTCATGATCTCAGAGTCCTGGGATCCAGCCCCGGATCGGGCTCCCTGCTCGGCGTGGAGTCTGCTTGTCCCTCTCCCTCTGCCCCTCCCCGACTCCGTTTGTACTCTCTCTCTCAAATAAATAAAAATCTTAATAATTAATGAATTAATGAAATGTCCAGAAAAGTCAACTCTATAGGGACAGAAAGTACATTAGTAGTTTGCAGGAACTGAGAGAAGGGAAGGATAAGGCATGCTTGGTAATGGATATGAAGTTTCCTTTGCAGGTGATGAAAATTGTCTTATAATTAGCAGTAGTGGCTGCGCAACTTTATGAATATACTAAAAACCCACTGAATTATACATATAAGAAGGATGAACTTCATAGCATGTTAATTATATCTCAATACAATAAGTAAATTTTAAGTTACTACAGCATAAGACCCTCCAAACAAGGAAATGATCAAGTCCATTGTGGATGGCATGGAATATGAACAGTGAGAGATACCCAGAGGAGAATTCACAGAGGCTGCAAGAAGTTTACTTAGAAACAGAGCTGGTCATCCTGACCCAATGTTTGTTCCCAAAACTTAGCAGGCTAGAACTGGACAGACCGCAGATCAGTGCTGGATGGCCACACCCACAGCAGCCTCTATCCCTCACCCCCACTTGGGGATATGCTTCCTTCTTCTCTTCCCTTGTTTGCATTGATCACCACACCAGTCGGTGGCAGGATCAGTCTAGGCTTCAGATGTTCTGCGCATGAGCTCTGAATCACAGATATGTCTTGAGTTTACTCCACATTGATTTGGAGAACCAGTGGGTATCTAAAAATTAAACACAAAGGAATATGGATATTAGGCCATAAAAAGTTAATCCTCCACGGTCCATCCTCTCTATCAGCTTTTGGGTTAGTTCAGGAGGTAGCTTGCAGATAACAATTCCACAAGGCAGCCTATCACACACAGTTCTACGGTTCTTAATGTCACTCAGTGAAGCTATGGCCACTCACAGGAGCCTTTCAGCTAGACCATGGTGCCCAGGGAAGTTCCTCTGAGGAAGAGATATTCGAGACGCATCTGGAAAGCTGGATTTGATTTAGATAAGCAAAGAGAATGGAATGGAACTCTAGGCTGGGGAAATGGCGGGCATGAATGTGTGGAGGCCAGAATGTTCACACGATGTCCTAGGGAGTGTGATCTGAGCAGCTTGCAAAGAAGGTTTGCTTTGGGAAGTAATGACATAGAGGTCTGGGAAGAGATGGAAGGGGAAAAGAGTGGGGGGCACAGTGAGACACAGGTTCTGTGACTTCTTTTGGAGGTTGGAACTTGATTGAAAATACCCTAGGAGTTTCACCTCATTAGTTTGCTCTTCTCTCTCCCTGCATGGAGGAAAAATGACTCTAGGGTTTCCAGAACCTTGGGATTACCTGCATTTCACCAGAGAAGACTTCTCTGTATGTATGGGGAAAAGAAAACCTCGGGCAGCACAAATACAGCACTGTCTAATGTTCATGATGATGTGTGTTGAAAGCTTTCTCTGGACAAGTCTTGGACTGTGGTGGTATCTGAGCCCAGTATTTATTCTATGATGCAGTTGTCCTCACACAGGATGCTCTCACTTACCAGCTTCATCCACAATGATGCCATGCATACATATTGGTGTGGATACATAGAACAAGTTTTCAGCAATGCTCACTTCCAACCGGCCACCAGTCAGATCCACAATCCACCCCGTGCACAAGCAGGTTCAAAAGTCCCAGACAGAACAGCTGTGTGCCTACTGCCTCACCTTGAAAGAGAAATGTATCTTTTATGGTCTTTCTTGACTTAAATTCTTGGCAGTTTGGGGCCTTTTTCCTTGGAGACTTGTCACATGTGGCTGTGGCCATGAGGGGACCCCTGCTTTTCCATTCCAATCCAGGAAGGGTGCCATGGAACACTGGGGAGAATGAGTATAACTTCTCTAAGCACATGAGTTTGTGAATATTTCCTTCAAGTTAGAGACCTGTTGTTTACCAAAGAAACTCACCAATCCTTTAGCACAGGAAAATTCTTAATTTACAAAATTGCCCATGGAAAATTGATGCATTAAGCAAAGGATGAGGAAATGAGCTATTTTCTCCTAATTTCTATCCTTGATTGCTTTATGGTGTTGGCAGGGATGGGCAAAGGGCCACATGAGTTACTTTCTCCACAGAACAAGTTCTCTGAGCCCTAGAGATTGCTAGGTAGTGTCTCTGGACAGAGTATCTGGATTGCCATCCAGGCAAAAGTCAGCACTCCAGGTGAATCAGTCTCCTGATTCATGCCACAAATACTTCCTCTTCTATACCTGTACACGGACTTTTCCTCTAATGAAAATACCCTCCCTCGGCCACACGTCATCTCTCTTTCATGCTCTGAATCCCATGCCCTCCCTTTCATGAACAGTCACTGGTTATCTCAGCCCCCAGGAATGTCTCCCATCTGACTCCTGTGGCCTCATACGGCCCCGCCCCCAGATGCTCTCATGTTTGTATTTGTTGCTTCATTGACCAGATAGTAACCATCTGTGGCACAGGATCTTTGATGGATTGAATTGCAGAGATTGGAAGGAAAGTGAAAAACTGGGACTTGTAAGAGCACAGTGATAGCACTTACATATATTTTTTTTTTTTGCTTCTAGGAAGAAATAGAAGTCACGCAGACTTTGCAGAAACTATTACCATTAGGGGAACATCACCGAATGGTTATCGAAAGAGTGTTGCCTATAGCAACACATCCTAGTTTCGGAAGCAGGTTCTTTGCCCTGCCTAAACATCTCTCTTAGAAAAGCCAAATATGAAGGGGGTGGAGCCAAGGTTGGGGCTAATTCAGCAATACTAAGTCACAGTGTCTAGAGGGAGTAATGGATAAGAACAGCAATACTACCCAGGCTCTGGAGCCTATGTCCAAAGTTGTGGCATCAGAGGGACTCTCTGCTTTATGGTGACTTTATATTTGTAAGGGGCAGGGACCTGGGACTACCTTGCTCACCATTCATTAGTGAATGAATGTTTCTTAAGTGAATCAAAAATGACAGAATGATCTATGAGAAAGGAATATGCTAATGCTGAGTTAAGGGAAGGTGGTAGCCCCCAGAGCGTCTCCATGTGTGCAAGTGTACTCTTGAATTGTGGCTTAAATAAAAGTGACCTTTCTGATCCATCCCAAAAGAAGAGCCCAGCTGACTATTTCAAGGTTTCCCTTGGGGAAATTTAGGTCTAGAATTTGCTAGGCCAATTAAGTCTCTATTCAGAACATCAACTGTTCAACCACTGCTTTTATCTTAGCCCAGGAGACCCTGAGAACCCCAGTGCGCCCCAGAAGACCTTTACCTTTCAACCTCAAAGAGAACTAAGAAAATGGTGGTTGATCTTGTAAGTCACGTGGGCTTGTGTACCAATGAATATTAAAAAGCTGGCTTTTAGAGTGAGCCAAAAACAAATGATAGCTGCCCACATATCTCTGTCTCGATTGAGATTTAGGCTTTCACTGCCATACCCTAGAACTTTTATAGTTGGTATTTTTTGTGCATTGTAGGGAATTCGGGGCTCAAGAATTCCCAAGGATTTCCGGTGACCCACTTTTACACAAATGTCTTTGTCGCTCACAGAAGGCATGTATCCCTGAAGCTGGCTAGTGATCTCAGCAGCCAGGTCTCTCAGGAAATTCCAGGTTACCCACAGATATTTCAAGAGTCCTGGAAATTCTCTAACGGACTAACCCAAACACACACACGGGCAGGATTTTAACACAGCCAGATTGACCCAGAAGGCATGGAGGTATTTACTCTGTTGGGCTCCTCTGTGGACCGGAGTTCCAGGAAGGGGGACCTCATGCAGTTTGGGGGCCTTTCCTTGGTGTCCAGCAGCTCTCTCTGAGGAAGATCTGTGTTTGCTTGGTGCTCTCCTATTCTTCCAGGATCTCCAGAAAGTGTTTTTAGTTGTTATATCTGAGCACGCAGCAGACAGCAAGAGGCAGCAAGACTGTCTTGGCTTTTCTGGCCACAACTCCTCTGCTCCCTGACCCCAGCCTGAATGCATACCTGAGGAGGAGGGTGTCTGGAGGGGAGGAGAGCTAGGGACAAGCTCCCTTGCTGTTGGCTTCACCACTAACCACAAGAAAATTTTCCACCACTTCCATTATTTCTGGCACAGAGCCACACCGAAGGAAGACAGACTTTCTGTTCAGAGAAGAGGAAAGATGGGGTCTGGTGAGGAAGTACATGAAGCAGTTAAAGAGAAAAGGAGAGCGGGAAAGCAAGAAGAGAGAAAAGCAGAAAGGAAAGCAATTTGTGCTGGCCATGGATGGGCAAGGCCAAATGTCTGGGCAGGTCTCTGAACAGCAAAGTGTGTATAATGAAGTTAGAGTTGTCTAGTTAATTATGAATCATGTTCAGTCAATGCATTTTGACTTAACTACACTACGATAGAAATTCCTTTAAATTCTGTGTCGCTCAAAATAACTTCAGTATTCATGAGGGGAAGGGCTGTGGAACTCAAGGTTGCTTGATTCGTTATTGAACAAAATCTGGATATTTTTTCCAAATAGCTCCATGATGCATTTCTTACCTCCCATCTCTAAAAATAATAAATAAACACACATGTGAACACACTGCCGTATAGGTACCCAGACTGACTGAGGGTTATGCTCATTTCTGATTACTTCTGCAACTTTGTGACTTTTTCTTTTATTCCAGAAAATATGGGAATGCAAAGGGTGAGGATTATTGATTACAGGGATAACTTGCAATCCTCTCTGATTTTATTTTTCAAGAATCACCATTCACACACCTGGGTGCTAAGATGATTAATTGTTGAAATTATTTGCAGTGCACCTCAGAAAAGATTGAGACGTGCAGCTCTGACTTAAGAATCGTATCTCCCGGAGTGGACAGTCCTAGATGTTCCAGGCACCAAGATTCTTGTTGTCTAGACACAGGGAACACAGTGAGACAATTTTTTCCATTCCCAACAGGATCTACAACATAAAGGAAGTGATCCCATCTCAAGAGTTAAACTTTAAGATAAAATCATAATGGACCAGAGCAGATAGAAGCAAAATTCTGAGGCACTCTGTGTCCTGGGAAAGAAAAGTGAGGAAAAGGATACAGAAATATACAATGAAAGAGAGGGAAGAAGGGGCGCCAATGTACCAAACATTTCCCAGACAGAAGGGAAAGATAGTACATGTGTACAATCACACAGGAGAGAGGAGAATGGAAAGTTGCAGAACAAATTAGGGTATGGAGAACAGCTCCCTCCTGCCCTTGAGGAACTTAAAAATTTCTTCAGATCATGAGTCATCCAAGGCCCAGCTTCTATGGTTCTTCTCAATACACAGTCTACCCTAAGAAGACATTTCTAGAAAAGACTACTAAGAACTTCGGTCATTAAGACAATTTCTCTATGTTCTTTCATTAAAGATTCACTTTTAACCATTGAACTTTCACCTCTAAGATACACATTGTGATTGCTTCTCTGAGTTTTTTCAAAGTTTTAAATTTAACCAAATTAATTGTTATAATGAAGTAATAAATTAGGTTTTGAAATGTAAGGCATTGCTAATTTTGGCATTTATGAACATTAAATAAGATTTTCTCTCACCTCTGACAACTCTGTTTAACCTGAAGCCTGTGGGATGCTCCCAGGCCTGCCCTTAACAGTTTAAGTCCTTTAGGATCCCATTGGTTAGAACTTCCTAATCTACCCAAAGGCCAGTCCAAGCTTGGGTTAAAACCAGGAAGAAAAAACAAAAAGAGAGAGAGGGTTTATTTAGCACTTAACACCACCTAGAGGAGCGAGGACCCAGCTTGAAAAATCCTGGTGAATTAAACCAACAAAAGGTGCTGGCGCCAGCTCAGTGGGCCAGGGGAATTTTTAAAATATAATTAGAGTCCGTCACCTTTTATCTTGGGTCAGTGGACACATTCGCCCCATTGACAGCCCGTTTAACCATTCGCTCTATTCACTTGAATGTTAGAGAACTGTTTGATGGAGACGAGCTCAAATACTTGATTTAAATAAAAAGAAATGAGAGAGCAAATGGTTTTTAAACTCTTAGGACAATTTGTTTAAAATTCATAACTAGTGGTGATGATGGCATCTTCCCGGCTACCATCAGGAGTCCTCAGGCTCTGTCCTCAGCCCTGTGCAGATCACTCTGTGCTCACTGCTATGAGGGGGCATCCGTCAAACACCACAACTGTTGATGGCTCCACGAGTGTGCCTCCCACCTAGGGCCATGTTTCTCCACTTGGGAACACCAGAACAAAATTCTAGAAGGTCCCCATCCACACACAGCTTGCCCATTTACCAGTGTATCCCCAGTACCTACCATAGTAGCTCATAGCAGATATTCAATACATATTCATTGGATGAATAAATGAATGACTATTTCTAGTTGTCTGTCACCAAGTCTGTTCACCAGACATTTCCCGAGTCACACTCATAATCTTCCCATTTCACCTCCTGTCTCTATTCTACAGGAACCCGAAATTTGCAGCTTGCAATCAGCTTATGTTCTCCTTCTCTGGGCCCTATACAGAGTCCTACCAACTTCTCCCTTAATGTGTCTGATTATCTCACTTTTTCCCCTCCCAGTAGCCAAGGCCACACTGTACACCTCAAGCTTTTAATGTAATAATAGTTCCCTCTCTGATCTCCTGTTTTCTCCCTGTTCGGTACATCCAGCCGAGTGGTACTTTATCATGGCAAAGCCCCTTTACTTCCTACAATGCCTTCATGTGACCAGACCAAGCACGGGGACAGGAACGTATCGAGGAGCAGGCACTAAATGACTCGCTTGCTGCTGAAACCCTGTGAGACCCGGGGAGAGTTGCCTCACCACCCTCAATCTCCATCGCTTCACCTGTAAGCTGTGAGGTTTGAAATAGACGGTTTGTAAAGGGAAGCCCACACTAAAATACTGCCATTTTCATCCTGCCAACTCCATAATATCCTCCATTAATCTCATATTCCTCATGCATTTAAACTATGTCCCTACCCCCACTGCATACAGACCAGTTACCTTGTTCTCCTATCAGGCTTCCTGGTCTATACCAAGAGGCTCCATTCCAGCACTTAATCTTGGCTCATCGGACTTTTTTTTCCCTCCACATGATACACCCCATCCTACCCACCCCGTTCCTTACCAGTGCTTCCTTCAAACCTGCACTTCCTTCGAGGTCCAACTCAAGTCCAACCTCTACAGAACCTTCCCTAAGTCACCTGTCTGCACTGACATCCCCTTCATCCAAGTCCCTGTAGCAAAGCATCACATTGTCTCCCCAAGGCAGATACTCCAGGACAAGAAGTTCTCTGCAAGGAAATTTCAATGAATCTCCAAGTGAAAGGGAGTGGAGGTAGGTTCTAAACTTCTCAGAGCATGTTCCCAAGTTAAACATTTAAAACCAATTCTTGTTTATTTACGTTGTGCTTTGAAACTACATGCATAAAAGATGTGGAGGAAAAAATTATCCTCTTGGTAATTAATGTAGAAGAATTTTCCTTTGTAAGAATAGTGGATATGTTTCAAGAGATAAGGGCGAGACTCAGAAAGGATGAAACCCCAGAGAATATGCTCAAGTAACAATAAATCCCTAAATGCCCTTTCAGGAGGGTATTTCCCGTGAACTATAGGGTTGTCATTTTGCTCAGCACTAAGAAGAGTGCAGTATTCCCACTGTAACAGGATATTGAGTGAGTCTTTTCCTATTGTCTAGAATTTTTGACATGGTCCCAAGCTGAGAACAATAGAGGAAAGATAGCCTCACATTCCAAGGAGAGATGTTCAACACGCACACAGGACTGACTAAAAAGCAGGACCACTGACCCTGTGATTCCTGACCTCACTACATACCAGCTGCATGTTGAAGAGAAGCAGGCAGGCATATCTGAACACAGAAGTTGAGGCCTACTTTCCATGGACAGAATTACAATTATGTAGTCCTGTTTGGGAAAAAAAAAAAGAAGAAGTCAAATTGAAATTAGGTTGTTTCCGATAAGCTGTAGGCAGAATAGGATAGGATGGTATTTAAGAACGTGGCCTTGGAATTATGTAGCCTGGGCTCAGATCATGGCTCTATCTTTTACTACCCAGAGAATCCCAGCGAACTTACTTCATCTTTCTGAGCCTATTTCCTCGTCCTCAAAAATGCAGCTCTGAACAGCGCTTACTTCACAAGGTTTGTGAGGATTAAAAGAAGTGATGCTCATACTGTGTCAGCACAGAGCCCATCCCTTGGTCAATGAATGTGTGGTATTATTGTGTACCAGACAGCCAACTAGCCAGAGGCAGAAACTCAGCTCAGGAAGGCACTTTCTTCTTCATCTAGAACACAAATATTTGTTCTTTAAATGAAAAATCCCTTTCCTGTTTCATATGAGATTTTGCTTCCCAAGTAAACAACTATAAATCTCAAGTACACATCTGGATCGCAGTGGCTAATAGAGAGACCCAGTAGAAAGCATGCAAAAAATATGAAAAACCTGTTTTGCACAGTTTCCCTAAAATTTTGCAGCTGATGGGGGCCCTCCAGTGGGAGAATCATCCACTCAGGATTAAACTGTTTCCATTCTCTCAGCAAGCATAGTGATCTTTTCATTTCTTCCTAATTGTTGTGTGTGATGGTTAAAAAAATTAGGAGACGCACAGAAAACACTCTGAGTCAGGAACCATAGGTTCATACAACGTTATGCTTAGGAAGGTGGTTGCTCTAAAAAGACAAAATTGGTGCTGCTGTTGAGGATGACATCATGGAGGGCCTGCTCTGTTCAGCATCAAGGAACATTGAGTTATGCTCGTTCTATTTTTCCATGTTACCACTAACTCCCATTTTGCCTGGGTGAAAGCACATTCCTCTTGGTGCCTGGAATACACGGGCTCTCTCGTTTCTAACTTGACTGATCTCGCCACAGATGGTTACTGTGACCTTGGATGTCTCAGAGCCATGCTCAAACCATCTGGGCTAATTGGCTTAGACACTCTTAGGGATGAGGCAGGATCCCCCACCTCTGGGATAACAACACCCTATTTCTAAAATGGCCTGTGGGAAATTTACAGGGTCATGGTCATGTTATTTATATGCAAATAGGAAAAAATCCATTCCAGCAGGCTGCGCTCTAACAGCAAATACCAGAAGAAGTTATAAACACACAAGCAGAAAGCCAAGCAGTCTGCTGGCATTATCTCAGAACGCCTAGGAAAGTGAGCCGGCTGCATCAGTGGTTACAAAGGGCTTGGGCAAAACTCTATGGCCCTTGGCATCAGATGTTTTCCTTATGTTAATTTTGTACATAGCAACTTATGCCTTACATTTCCATGGTTAAACCAAGGACAGCATAACATACATGTATTCTTTAGAACTCCATGTATATTGTAATCACTTCTCTGTGCTGCTCCTAGAGCAGCAGGAAGCCTCTGATTGGTCTCCAGGCTTCCTCAGAAGTTTTTTCTGACCTCTTTCTTAACAATAAGAAGTTACCAGTAAACATGCCTCTCATGACCTCCTCCAAGTTCAAGTTCAGTGTGAAGGTCAGATCCGGTGGCTTTATTTTTTTTTTAAGATTTTATTTATTTATTTGACAGAGAAAGACACAGCGAGAGAGGGAACACAAGCAGGGGGAGTGGGAGAGGGAGAAGCAGACTCCCTGCCGAGCAGGAAGCCAGATGTGGGGCTCGATCCCAGGACCCTGGGATCTTGACCTGAGCCGAAGGCAGACGCTTAACGACTGAGCCACCCAGGCATCCTGATCTGGTGGCTTTGAAAGTGGAGTTCAAAGTCAGTCCATCGTCATTTTTCATTCCTAGCTAAGTTAATTTTTTTTATTTTATTTTTTTAATAAAGATCTTTATTCATTTGAGACACAGAGATACAGAGAGAGAGAGCATGAGCAGGGAGAGAGGCAGAGGGAGAAGCAGGCTCCCCGCCAAGCCAGGAGCTCGATGTGGGGCTCGATCCCAGGACCCCAGGATCACAACCTGAGCCGAAGGCAGACGCTTAACCATCTGAGCCACCCAGGAGCCCCAATTTTTTTTTATTGTAAAGATTTCACCTAGCTTGCAGATTTGAGTAGTTTATTAGCCCCAACAGAAAAAGAATGAAAGCTTTAGTTCCTGACATTTCAAACCTGGCTTCTTGGAAAGCCACCAGCATTGCAGGATGTGGGGTAAAACTTGACCCACAGCACCATCTCCTGGTCGCATCTGGTACATTGCACTGAGAGCGAAAAGCATCTGGGAACAGCTGAACACTTCTGCGTGACTTTCAGGCCCTTAAAGTTCTCCAAGCCAGCCGTGGTGTCAATGACCCATCCCTCAAATGTGAACGTGTGCGTGAGTGTGGCCTTCCCCAAAATACTCAGGACATTGATTAGTGCCAATATCAAAATCCACCAATGTGGTGTAAAACCAGGGACACTAAAAACTGGCAAGAGCATGCCAGTGTTAAAAGGGGAAATGAAGGGACACTTGGGTGGCTCGGTCGGTTAAGCCTCTGCCTTCAGCTCGGGTCATGAGCCCAGGGTCTCGAGATCGAGTCCCACATGAGTCTCCTTGCTCAGTGAGGGGCCTGCTTCTCCCTCTCCCTCTGCCTGCCACTCTGCCTACTTGTGCTATCTCTGTCAAATAAATAAATAAAATCTTTTTTAAAAAATAAATAAACAAAAGGGGAAATGGAAAAAAGCCTCTGTAACAATGTGAGAAAGCTTCCAGGAGAATACTGGTAGGTGAATAGAGTACTGATTATGATCCCAAGCTTTAAAAAAAAGAATAAGGACAAGTGAAAAGTGGGAGGTATGAGGATGGTTGATCTCTTTTTCTAATATCACTTAATAATGCACATTGTATGTGCAGTAAATGAGGACACATAGGTAATCAATGAGTCGTTTGCACAAAATTGTACGAAACATACAAAAAGGATTGTATCTAATCTTACTTCATGATGGTATATCATACTCACAGGAAACATCCTCCCAAATGGAGACTGACACATGGTGACCACTCTCGACACTGCACAACGAACCATTTCTTTTCTCCCCTAAATCAGAGCAGATCATGTGGGCAAGGACATCCCTAAAACTGAAATGATGCAAGAGCATCAATAAATATCACTAATCTCCAGGAAATGTTATCTGCCAATCATATAGTCCCTGAAACAGTCATTTCTAAAACTGGCTTATATAGAATCCCTTGGAGAACTTATTAAAAACGGGTTTCCAGATCCTACTCCCATATCGGCTATAACAGAATCTCTAAGCCTGGAACCCAAGAAACTGCAGGTTCAAAATGCTTCCCAGGTGATTCTAAGTGCAACCAGTCCATGAACTCACAACTCCCACATGGGGATCACAGCTGTATCTTATTGAAAAGGGAAAACAGACCCCAAATCCTTTCATTGTCAGTACTGCGTGGCTTATGAGAGACGTGGTTTCAGCTCTAGATCATCAAAGGTAAACATTTTTTTTTACTACGAAAGCTTGCTTACAGTTAACAGATTTTCTTTTAGGTAGACCATTTTTGAATCAAGAAATAACCCAGTTTGTATATAATCTATGGCTACTTTCTTCCCATAACCTTTCCATGTGAACTATGAGTCAGGATCACTTTAATGTTGATGAAAGTCTAAATTCAGGAAGAAAAACGTCTTGGATAGTGACGAGTGGGGTGCACAGTTACCCACAGGAGAGACCCCTATCTGGCCCAAAAACTGTGTGGATGACTCTGGAGCATTAATTGTGGTGCTGGGCTAAAAAGCAGGCTGGGGGCTGGAAGACTCATTCAGGGCACTTGCGGCAAATTTCTTGCAGCAAATTCGGAATGAGTGAGTAAATGCCAGAGCTAAGAGGGTGAGTGAAAGGAGGCAAGTCCATGAATCCCCTTTCCAAGAAAGGTCCACCTATGTCCCCTTGTTGAAATTACTCTATTCCACCCTTTGCGTTTCGCCCATTCTCACGTGCCTATCAGAGCCCCCGTGTCGCAGTATTAGAGTTGATTGGGGGATGTGCGTCCCAATTCCCAGTCCAACAATCTGATGCCTCAGAGGGCAGGTCTGCACTCTCACCTTGGTGTGCCTTGACACACCTAGGACAGGGCTTTGGAAAGCTCATCAGTGTTGGTTGAATGTTGCTAAGAGGTTGATGACTCATTTAGTTAAGGAGCAAGAATGTGTTGCGCCTGGTGGTGCTGATTAAAACCAACACTTTGTTTTAAACGACAGCAATCAGTTTGTAATGGTCCAAATTCCAAGGGAGATAACAGATGGCCTTAGCAGACAGAGGCTGTCACCCGTGACAGTACCCTCAAGAATCTTTTTGGCTGTGAGTCGTTAGCCATGACTGAGAGAGGAGTGTGAGCCCTGGACGGTCTCCTCAGAAACACCGTCCCATCTGGGCACAAGGCAGAGCACGGATTACGAGACTTGTGGAAACCTCTAGCTTTCCCACCATCCGTCTGAAATCTCATAGCTCCACATACTGACAATGAAAAAGGAAGGAGTGCACCTAGAGGGTGGGGGAGGTCCCAGGGAGGGCCGGGGAGTAGATGTTAAACTAGAGAGTGGAAATCATGGACTTTGAAAGCTAACGTGATGTGACAGTCACGGGAGATCTGTGGGTTCTGTTGAACCCTCTACTAAAACTGTTTATGGTGCTGCCTTTCCTCATGCCAGTGGGGAGGACGAGAGGAGAGCGCCGTCTCCTACACCGGGAAATCCAGAAGGGGCAAAACAGATCGCCAGTTGTTATGATCATAAATCCTGTAGTTGTCTTCCTGTCAGTGAAAACACCAGAGTAACCTGCCTGTGTACCACTAGGCGATTTCTCAGAACACCATTTTCATTTATTGTACTGTTTCTCTTCGAAATCTCTGCTAAGCTAGAAGACGTTTGCTTTTGTGATGTAACGTAATGTCATGTAATCAACCGACAAGCACATCCCCTGAGCACCTACTGTTTTTACCATGTATGCTGGGAACCACAGCTTTACAGAGGATGAGCTGATTCCTATCCCAGAGGTTCTGCGTTTGTAACTAATGAGACACAGATTTATGAAACTATCAGTGAGTAAACACCACCACACAGGCTTCACGTGTGACTGAGTCAAAACAGGACAATATACAATAAAATAGACATTTAAAGCCCTTACTTGTCAAAGATCATTTTAAGTCACCATTGCAGAATGCTCTCATTCATTATAAATCCGTCCTATAGGTACGCCCCTCCCGATGTATATAAAACTGTAGATTTATACCAGATCTAAAACAGGGAGAGGTAGTTCTGTTTATAAAATAAATATTCACTTTAAAGGAGGGTTTATTATAGCTCCTTTGAACTTGTGAGCTCATGGGACAATGTGAAAGCAAGTTTTGGTGATTAAGAGCCCCGTCTCCAGAGCAAGACTGCTGGGTTGGATTGTGAGCTGGGCTGGTTTCTCGCAGTGTGGCTTTAAGCAAGGGATGCCACATCTCTGCACTTCAGTGTCTTCATTTGTAAAAGGGAAATAATAAAAGTATGTCCCTGTAGGGAAGTTTCAAAGATTAAATGAATTCATGTAAATTAAAGTTCTTGGCACTGTGCCTCACACGCATCTGCTGTAGAAAGTGGGGCACAGGACTGTCAGGACCAGGTGAGTGGGAAGCATCTGGACCAGATAGCAAAGTCGGTACTAGATAGAAATTTATTTTCCCCAGAATCACAACATAAATGTTTATATCTCTTTTTTTTAAAGCAAATTGAAGTTATTCCTTTGAGAGATGCAAGAAGAAATCCCAAGCGCTATTACTTAGATACATAGTTTCTCCCCCTTTTATCTCAATCTTAAAGCAAATATACTTCCTCTTTGACATCAAATTGATGACAGGATCTTGCCACCCACTTCAGAGTCAACCCTAATCAGCTAGAAAGGGAAGGAAATTTCCAGGGAAACCATAGATATCATGTTTTTCATTGGATGCTGAACTTTCCATCAGGAGTGACGATCTTCCCATTAGAAAGACAGATTGGTGGTTGGTAGATGATAAATTTTCCTTAAATAATTGATGCTAGATGATAATTATATATATAATTTCTGTACATAGAGGAGCCGTGCTTTCTGATCTTCTACATGTTGGCAGTAAACATGTGGTTGGAAAAAAATGACCATAATAATAAATCCTTTTCATTGAAATGAGGCCAACTTAAAACTGAATGTAAAGATAAATCTAGCAAAAACTCACGGCAAATGAAATAGCGATTTAAAGAATATTCTTATGTTTTGATTTTGTCCGGGCCTAGTAGAGTTCAATTAAGGCTAAGTGTTTTCTTAGAACAGTGAGTAGAGTTCAAAATATAATAATTTCATAGATTTTCTGAATATTGGTTCAAACCCAATTTATTCTGGATTTTTATTTCAGTTCCTGATGCTTGTAACGTTGTGTTTGTGTGTGTGTGTGTGTGTTGCCCCAGCCACGTTGTCCTTGAAAAGTGGGTAGGGGCCAAGTGTTCTATCTTTATAAAATTTTGTATTTGGGTATAATAAAAATATAGGAAAATGTGCAGACCATAAACACACAACTCAATGAATTTTCACAAAGCAAACACAACTGTGTAACTAGCACCCAGATCAAAAAACAGAACTTGCCCACAACTAAGAAACCCATTTCCTGCCTCCTTCGGGTCATTGTGCACTTTCCAAGAGTAGCCTCTGACACTTAACTGCATAGTTCAGTGTAACGGTGGGTCACTGCTGTATAACAAACCCCCACACCACTTCGGCGGCACATGAAATCAGGGCTTTATGGTTCACTCCCTTGAAGCGGCTGCAGAGGTAATTCTGCTCGCCTTGGCTGGGCTCTCCCCCGTGTGTCGGGGTGGGGGACAGCTCTCCTCCCGCAGGCTGGCCAAGGCACAGCCATGCTGATAGCATAGGATAAAAGAACGGACAGAAATATGCAAACTTCCTATTTATGCAAGATAGGATCTGACGGAGCCAGAATGAGCGTGGGGCTAATTCAGTCAGTTGTGCAAGTGCAGGGTCAGCTCCTGTCTTTACCGAAAACTGATCATTTGTTTGCTATGATTTTTTTGCATTAATTTTGATCTTAAAAAAAATTACATTAAAATCTTATTTTCCTCAACTAACGAGGTTTTTGGCAACCCCTTAAATTTTGTGCTAGGATAAATGCCTTACTTGTGTCACCTAGGGGGCTAGTAACGCAGTGAATTACCATTGGTTTGGGCCATTTTTGTATTTTATTAATGGGGATGGTACAGTATGTATTCCTTTAAGTCTGGCTTCTTTCTGTAACATTATGTTTGTGACGTGCTCCATACTGTCATGTGTAATTGTATATCATTCATTCACATTGCTATATAGACTTCCATTGCACAAAGATTCCACAATGTTGATGGGCATTTGAATGGTCACAGTTTTGTTTTTTTAAGATTTCATTTATTTGACAGAGAGAGACACAGCGAGAGAGGGAACACAAGCAGGGGGAGTGGGAGAGGGAGAAGCAGGCTTCCCACGGAGCAGGGAGCCCAATGTGGGGCTCGATCCCAGAACCCTGGGATCATGACCTGAGCCAAAGGCAGACGCTTAACGAATGAGCCACCCAGGCACTCCATGAATTGTCACAGTTTAGAGCTATTATGAATTGTGCTGCTTGGAACAGGGTAGTATAAATTTCTGTTAAATACGTATGCATTTTGGTTGGGCACACACCAAAGAGTGGAATTGCTGGGTCAGAGGGTATGTATATGTTCACTTTTAGTAGATACTAACAGTTTTCCAGCAATTAATTCCTTTAGGTTTACTTTTTTAAGATTTTATTTATTTATTTGAGAGAGAGAGAGAGAGTCAGGAGGAGAGGGAGAAGCAGGCTCCCCACGAGCAGGGATCCTGATGTGGGGCTCGATCCCAGTACCCTGGGATCATGAGCTGAGCCGAAGGCAGACACTTAACGACTGAGCCACCCAGGTGCCCCTCCTTTAGCTTAGTTAAAAGTCTTGCTATCTGGTGGTGTAAGTCTTCTAAGTTTTTTTCTTTTTTTTCAAGATTGTCTTGGCTATCCTCAGCCCTTTGCATTTCTAAATGAATCTTTCTACAAAAAAAAAAAAAAAAATCCTGATAGGATTTTGATTGGATGAGCTTGGCATCTCCAGGCTAAACTGGGAGAAATGGTCGTCTTTACAACATGCCCCTGTATCTTCTTAAATTTCTTCAATGTCTCATACCTTTATGAAACAGCAGCCTGGGGATGCTCTGCCTTTGAGTAAAATAGGTAGCCAGTAAGTACCTAAAATAGGTGGTCAATAAATGCATTGTTGGTACAAGGCTTCAGACTGAATTATATTTGTCAGACACACTCCCAGCTTGCTGACACCTGAACTTGTCCTTTTCGTCCACCCTTCTGAGTGTTGCATGTGTTCTTCCTTGTCAGATGGAATTCCCTTGTTACCCTTTATCTCTAATGCCTGGCCAAATCTAATCTTCCTTGATGACTCAACTCAAATTTCACTGCTGTACAACATTAGATCTTCCTGTGGTCTCCACTGCATTCTCCTTTAACTGAATTTAAATCACCACAGTATATTGTGATGAGCTGCTCCATTAAACTCTTGGATGCTAACCACAGCCCGCCCAGTACTTGGTAGATATGTGTTGGATAATGAAAGCAACCGTTCCATTTTTTGTTCATTTATTTGGTTTAGGTGGTTTGTTGGTTGGTTTGCTTGTTTTGTCTGTGTGGGACTTCATTTGGATTTAAGTGTAGTCAAAGAAAAAAATGTAGTGTCCTAGTTTGGCACTCTGGTACGCATCAATCTGATTTTTGTTTCACTCTTCATCCTGAATTGAAAATATTCTTACACACTCAGTCTCCTTCCAATAAGGTTTTGAAGCACATACATTGTTTGACCTGATCCATGTCACAGCTTCTTAGATGAAAAGAAAACCATCAGCTGAATTGTTTTCAGGCCATTAACAGGAGAGCTCCTGAGAAGGCAGTTACACCTCCAATGACCACTAGGTGGCAGATTCACTCTCAGTCCTATCAGCTTGACAATGTCGGGTGCTGTCATTTAAGAAGTCTGGGGTAGGCACGTGAACGGTGGGGCGAAGCTAACTAGGCCTCTTAGAGGCAAAATGAAGGCCAGAAATTAGCCCTGAAGAAAATGGAGTTACGGAGACTACAGCACGTGGAAAATGGAAAGGAATGCTAGCAGATATTATTTCACTGAAAGGTTAGCAAAAAGCTAAATTAACCATAGCCAACAGATCAGTAAAAAAGGTATGTAGGACCGGAGATAGATGGTGTTGGAGGGCAACAGACTCTCCTGTTGGCCCCCCACAACTGAAGCCCCACCCCTTGGGGCAGGGGAAGGGGACAAAGGATGAGGGGGTATTGTTGGTAGAACAGGGCCCCTGGTAAAATTCTTGAATTCTCCTGGGAGGAAGGAGGTTTCCAGGCTTTAGGCAGCATTGGATGGGGCTCTGCCCAAATGTTTTTGGTTGAAACTGCTGTCAGGCACAGGGTTATAGGAGTACTGTGCCAAAGTTTTGCTCTGCCTTTGAGAGGTGGGGGCAGAGGACGTGTATTAATCACCTTTTTCCATACAAGGAACTTTATGGATTTTATTTCACTTAATCCTCACAACAACTTTATGATTAGGTATCTTTGTTTCCATTTTATAGATAAGATACCTAAGGTTCAAGGTGAGTATAGATCTTCTCTAAAGCCACAAAGTAAGAGGTTGGGGGTTGAAACCCAGTACTTGGACTTTTGCCATGACCGCAGGCTGAATCCCAAGGAATCCCTCCTCCCTCTCCTGGGAATAATGAGAGCGTCTCCCTCCTTGGCTTGCTGTGGGAAGAGAGAGATCATGCTTGTAGGGAGCCTTGGTACAGCATCCAGAGGGACAGGATCCTGCCCCACCAAATGCCCTCCTTTTCTGGACCCTGAGAAAAGACAGCAGCCTGGGGATGGGCCTCCCTATTTTGCCCATGTTGATCTTTCCTAAGAGTGACCTCTCCACCAGCCAAAGGAGAATTTCTCAGAGGTCCTTGTGGCAGGACCTGAGCCAGGGAGCAGTGGCTGAAAGCAGGGGACTGCAGGCTGAAAGCATCGACCATCTTCTATCAGGACTGGATCTTCTGATGCCACAAATTCCTTCTGGCCTAGAATAAGGACACTGAGGCCTGGAGGAAGCAAGTGCAGGGGCAAATGGAACCTGTGTGACTAAGAAGTCACTGACAGCTTGGATGGGCCTGAGGAGACAGAAGCCGAGGGCACAGCTGTCCTGCGGATGACTTGGTTCTTAAAACATGACATCTACTCATAAGCCTGTGGCAGGGTTTTAATTTTTGCCCACAAAGAATCTGAGGAATTGAGTGAACTCTTCTTTATTCTTTCTTTGCTACCAACCCCACAAAGATTGCTCAGAACAAAGACACTCGAGTCTAGACCACTCTGCCCGCTTCAGACAACACTGCCCCGGCTGTGAGTTGATCACCACTGGGGATTACAGTCTCAGTGAACAGGAATGGCTTCTTTGTTTGTCCCCCGGTTCCAGTGTGAGCTGTAAAAGAGACTTAGGAGAAGAGGGAGGGAGAAGTTTAAAAGAAGAGCTAATAAGAAGGGGCAGGTAGCTTCTCCCCCGACAACCTCATCATCACCACTGATATCAACCCTTAGGGCTTGTCCCACGTGGAGTGGTGGGGAGGAAGAATATAAGCAGGACTCCCCAAGGAGAGGGGAGACTGTATGCTGTCACTCAGATGGAGTTCCCTAAGTAGCAGCCCCCATCGACACCTCTGCTACTGGGTCCTGGGGAGGAACGAGGTGGGGAGGGGACAAAAGTCACAGTCCGGTGGGAGGGGCTAGATACCACTTCAGGCTTCCCTGGAGTCCTGTGTTGTCATGGAGGAGGTCCACGAGTTTCCTTGGACCCAGTGTGGTCTGAAGACTTTAGCCGGAACCTGACACAACTTGCCAGCCCCAGGAGGATGCTTGCCAGCCCCATGGAGGAGAGAAGAGGAGCATGGGGGATAGAGGTGGACCCCCTTCCCCGGGTGAGGGGCCTCCCTGAGCAGCAGAGATGACAGGAAGCAGTGGAGAGTCCTATGTGCTTCATGAAGAGGGCGGCCTTTAGCAGCATCCAGCCCAGGGGCCACGTGGGTGGGGATGCTGGTAGCAGATAGCAGCGAAGAAGTAAACCCAGACGTACAAGGAAGCATAGGGCGCCAGAAGGAAAGATGCCCTCCCTGCCACCAGAACATGGCCATCCATGAAAGGGGTTGCAAACCAGCAGCCACCAAGGAATGAGGTGTGTTGGAGGCAAGAAAATTACATTCAGTTATAAAATATATTCCACTTTGTAGCCATGTGTATTAGTATTCTGTGGCTGCCAAAACACATTACCATACTTTACCTTAAATATTATGTCTCCGTGCTGTGGGCCAGGAGTCTCCCTGGCCTACCATCGAGGCATCAGCAGGGCTGTTCCTTTGTGGAAACTCTAAGGGGGAATCCATTTCTTTGCTCACTCAGCTGTTGGCCGTTCCGTGAGGTTGTAGGACCGGGGTCCCCATTTCCTTGCTGGCTGTCAACTGGACCTGCCTTTAGCTCTTAGAGGGCTCTCTCTGGCCTTTGTGTGTAGCCCCTCACATCTCAGAACCAGCAGCAGAGTGTGGAATCCTTCTCACACTCCTAGCTCTCCGACTCTTCTTCCTTGGTCGCATTTATCTCTCCAACTGCCCCCAGGGAAGGTTGTCTACTTTTAAGACACATGATTAGAATGGGCCTGCCCAGAGGACCCAGGATAACCTCTTCATTTCAAGGTCCATAATGTTAATCCTACGCACAAAATCCCTTTTGTCATGTGAAGTCACATATTCATAGGTTCTGGGAATTAGGACATGAACACCTTGGAGGAGTGGGCATTATTCTGTTTACCACACCATTATATATTCAACAAGTATTTATCTAGTGCCTTAAGGGGCCAGGGAGAGTGCCAGGTGCTGATTTAAGTGCTAGGCGCTAATTCTAGGGAAGTTAGGCCAGGGTGGAAGCTGGGGTAGGGGGTGCAGCACACTGAGACTTGTGTCCTCAGGCTCCTTTGTAGTACTCCAGGGGGCGCCATTTATATAAAATGCAGTGTGGATTGTCTTCCCACACACACACCCCACTAACCCCTTGACTGCCCTAACCTCATCCCTGAGTTCTGCAGGCTGCAGCCTGGTCTAGAAGTTACTGGAGATCTCTGGAGAGGGTCCATCCAGTTCTGCTGGACCCAGGTTCATCCATAGCAGAGAGACAACAAAAGCAAAATAGGACTTGCAGCATTCCAGAGAGGCCTGGAGACAGATGCTTCTCCTGCCTTTTATCCTTTTTTCTGACCTGGCTTCAGGCCCCTCTCCCTGACCAAGGAGACCAGAGATGGAAATGCTCAGTGTCCTCTTGAGCCCCTTATAACTTCACATCATAAAAGAGAGATGGTCAGAATAATGTTAGTTTCTCACTCAACTAAAGACCTTTCCAGCTGAGGCTCCCTGACCTATATTTTGCAGCTCCAGAGCTCATGGGAGCCACCAGTTTGCTGGTTTTTTTCTCAACCACCATCACAGTGAGTCAGCAAGGTGTTGGCTCTCAGCTGGGAGGCCGCAGACCCAGCAGAGCTCCAGGTGGAGCCGCCTCCCGATGGGCCTGCCCCCATTGTTCCTTCCAGTCCCGGGCCTCCCCGAACTGACGGGCATCCTGGCCCCATACCTGAGCAGCAGTTCATCTAGCTGGGTGCTGTGCTTCCAAAGCCAGGGCGTGAAGGGTGGAGGTGACAGATCACACAGAAAAGAAATCATCAGCCCACTCCAACAAGGCTAGCACTTGGCTGAGAGCAGCTCAGGCTCTGGGCTAGAGGCCCAACCTGAGATGGGAGGAAGTTGGGAGGGCATTTTGCTTTCCTCGGCTCTAGAATCCTACATCTGGAAGCCACGCCCCGACAACTAATACCCTTCCGCTCTGTCCTCATCACACCCCCTCAGGTCGGCCAACCAGACTTCTGGTGGCAGGAACAGCTACCAAGAAGGGGGTGCTCAATGCCCCTTCATTTAAATGGCTCTTGGCCACTCACACTACACAACCCCAAATGCCGGTGGTGGTTGCCACTTCTCTTTCTACCGCCTGAAATTTGTTGGCAGGGGACACCTTGGAGGGTGGGGGGAGTGATGCCTTCATGAACATAGCATCCCTTGTTTTAGCCTTCCTGTACCCCCCCTTATTAGGACTAAGTCACTCTCAGCCACCCTGAGTGACACAGAACAAGTTGATAGCAAGGAGGAAACCTGTCAGCAATTATAAGCTCCAAACAAGCTCTCTTTACTATTAAGTCATAATAAAATAATCAAATCTGCAGTAAAAAGCAGTCACCAGAAACACAAGTGTTTCTTGAAAGGTCTTGTACCAGATCCCTACAAGCGGCTTATGGAGCGGTGGTTCTACATTTCCGCTCACACGCGGCATTCAGATGACCCCAAATTTCTGCCACAACAGTACTGAGGAACTGCCTGAAGGGGGCGCTCGTGGGTGATACGAACAGAGCATCAGATCTGGCAATTTCAGCATCTGGAAAGAAAACAGTCAAGGCCGGTCTTTTTTTTTTTTCTTCCTGATAAAGCTAATTGCCTTAAGTGAACACACAGCATAAGACTTTGTGGCACAAAAAGGATAACAAAATTATAAAAGGTATAATTTGGAGGCTTTGTCACACGCTGTGATGATCACACCCTAATAGGTATAAACGCTCTGAAGTTCCAGCACTAGGTGACAAGGGTGCCTGAGGGAAGAACAATGCCTGCATTCATGTTCAGGCTCCGGAGAGGAGAGCTTTTTGGTCTGCAATTACTAATCTGCTATTCTTTACTTTAGAACACATCGACTTGATGCTTGCTATTTTCTCAGGCTCAGAATTTTCCCCTGATAGATTCACATGCACATTCACATGAGTAAAAGATGCTTTTTACACTTTGCTGGGTACGGAAGTCACTGCCTGATGGAAAGACTCCGATCCTAACCTTGCAGTGGCTTTTCCTGGCACTGGGGTTGTGAAGCTTCCAAGTTCGAAATACAGTCATCTAGATGATCTATAAGGTCTCTAAGTTTGCATTTTCTGCCCCGTTTCCCAAGCCTGAATCCCCCTCATGTGTATCCCACTCATGTTCTCCCTGCTGAAGCCCTGTAAAAGTGTATCCTTGCTTCCATGAAGAGTAAGCTGCTTCCAGAATAGGGACTGCTAACACTTTCTCCTGTATTACTTTGGCAGTAACAGGCCTCCTACCTCCCTTCTTGGTTCCATATCACCACCATCCCACACCCTAGTACTTTCCCACCTAGGGGTAAGACCAGCATGGTGTCATGGCGAATCCCCCTACTTTTAGAAGGTCCCAAGCTCTGAGCTAGGGTTGCTCTGGTTCTTGGCTTCTTCCCTCGAAGATCAGGTCAAATTCTACTGAGGAGATCTTTTTGGAGGAAGAAATTGAGTTGAGGAATTCTTTTTGATTCTTTATATCTTTCGGGACCCTGAACTGGGCTGAACTACGAATGCAGAAAGGTGAGCAAGATTGAGACCATAGAAATGGACTGCCAGTTGGCACTGCTCCAGCCTCACCCCTTCCATAACTCCTAAAGCCACAGCTTCCCATACGAAGGAAGACCTTCCCTCTGTCTTCTCTCCACCTTCACAGCCTGTTGGCCTAGCCCGACTTTCTCTCACCTGCCCCCTTGGTTTCTTTCTTTCAAAGTCAATCATCCTTCCAGGGCTGCCTCTTGAGGGAAGTAGTTGACAATGAGGAACTAGAAAGGCAGACTTGTGGACTGTGGTGAGGCCACCGGGGGCCTGAGAAGCCAGGTGGCCTTGGCTGAGGAATGCCTTTTCGCCCTCCGGCGTCAGTGCGTTCCCCTACGTCACATGCATGCTCTGAGTAGAGAAGTGTCAACACAACCCCCCATATCTCTTCTTTATGACCAATACTTGTCTCCCAGACTAACCATAGGTCTTTGGAAAAGGCGTCTTTCCAAAGTCTCCCATCTGTAAGCAATTTCAGGGCCAGAGGGAAGGCTAGCGTGACCTCTCACCTGCGCTAGAGCCTATGACATTTAATCATCTTTACACTTGAAGGCCTCCTGTTTCTCCATAAATCTAGCCAAACCCAGGAGGTAAGCAAGTGCCCTAAATCAGCACCCCACGGATGCGTAAGAATCACTGACTACGGTTCCCTAGGTCCTCACTAGAGGACGGCGTATCGTATTTGTTCTTCCCAAATGTCCTTGCACTGACCTAATGTTTATCAGGCCCAGCCACTGTCACCGTGTTGCTGGATTCGCTCACAGCAAATGAGCGCCACAGCCCTACACTCCAGGTGCTGAGCGTTCTGAGGGCTTTTATATGTCACCTCAGGGAGCTGTCACGACACAGTACCACACGTCAGTGTGCTTATCCTTCCCGACTGACGGCTGAGCAGCACCGAGGTGCGAAGGTTAAACAACTTCTCGGAAGTAAGCGACATAGTAAGTTATGCGTAACGGGCCAGGGGCGCATGATGAAAGAACGGTTAAACAAAACAGGAAGTCATGACTACCGTTTTTGGAGCTCCAGGTATCAAGCCCTGTGCCAGATGCCGCAGAAACTTTCTCCCCTTGACCCTCACCTCAGCTAGTCTGGAAATCACATCAGAAGCATGTACGGGCAGCTTCTACCATCAAGGAGAGGGAACATATTTTTTAAAAGGCCCTATCTTTTGACCATCTCCTCTGTTGTCTCTTGTTCTGACCACTAAAGTTTTGATGCGCTTTGAACAGACCCAACCCCCCCCCCCCACAACTGTTTCCTCTCAGGCCCCTCATCTGGGTCGTAACAGTAGTCGAGTCCAGGATAACAACTGTGCCCCCTCACAGTGCCCCCCGCCCCGAACCTCTAGGTGTAACCCTGGGAATTGTTATTACTCTCAACTGAGAGATGAGAAAACCAAGGCTCAGATGAGCTAAATAATATTTATGGATGCATTCGGCTTATAAAAGAAGAATTCGGGGCCCTGGGGAGGGAGGGGCATAAGGCCAACGTCCAGCTCCAGAGCAAACCAGGAAAGTGAGGGCATCAGAGGCGGACGAAACAGTCTGGGCAGGAGGGTGAGGAAGCATCTTTGGTCATGACCTGCAGACAGGTGGGTGTGGTGGGCACACAGGGCAGGGGACAGGGGTGAAGGAATAGGACCTTGCAGTCAGCTGGTGAAGAAACTTGTATGTCATGCTGAAAGATGACTGTATTCTGTGAGCCAAAGATTTTTTTTTTTTTTTAAAGATTTTATTTATTTATTTGACAGAGAGAATGAGAGAGAGAGAGCATGAGAGTGGGGAGGGTCAGGGGGAGAAGCAGACTCCCTGCCGAGCAGGGAGCCCGATGTGGGACTCGATCCAGGGACTCCAGGATCATGACCTGAGCCGAAGGCAGTCGCTCAGCCGACTGAGCCACCCAGGCGCCCAGTGAGCCAAAGATTTTTAAGCGGACCTTTAATGTGATCAGATCTACTTAGTATTAAGACCTTTGACCAGAATATTTCCAGATAATTTACTACTTTTGATTGATTCCATTAACAAAACCTATGAGACAGGGTAACAGCACTACCCCCTCCCCCGCACTGCAAAAATAGGGACACTAAGGCAGAGACAGGCTTAGGATATTGGACTGTCACTGACAAAGCCAGACCTTATGCCCTGATCTTCCAATTCCTGATCCTAAACCCCGTCCCTAACAGTGACCCAGTGTTGGACTCCAGGATCACTGCCATTCCCAGGCACATTTACCCTGTGCTAAAGAAGACAAAATCCCCTGGGCCCCCTCCCGCCACACTGCTGCCTCCCTCAGCACCTACTTACGCAGCACTGTCTCTGGGCACTCTCTCCCACGGGTCTGCAGAGAGTTCCGGCCACCCTCAGTCTTTTCGTGTTTGTTGGTGCAAACATTTATTCACATAGCAAGAAAGCAAGCTCTGAGCCCAGCTGACCTTAATCGTCTGAGTCGCCTCTTGCACTTTCCCTGTCCAGGTCAGAGCAAACACGAATTGACCTTCAGAAAACTGAGTTTCAACAAGTTTAAGCATTTCACTGAGGAAGATACTAAGCTCTGATTTGGTGTTTGAGCGATACCCTGTAACCCTGCAATGCTGGGTTTATCCTTTGAAGAATTCTAAGAACCTTCTCACAGGAAAGGGTGGCTCCAGGGCCTCTGGCGGTTCTCTCTGGGTTCCTTTGAGCTGAGAGTTTTGAAGTGTGAATAAGGCCAAGAAAAGGTGGTTGGGGAGGGGGAGGGGAGAGAGTGGGAGGACTGGCAATGAAGAGACAGAAGAACCAGCCATGCAAAACCTAGGTTGGCCAAATATATCCCTTCTGGGAACAGAGGGTCCCTCCTTCATACATGACTATGCCTCTAGTCCCAGGCGCTGCGGAATAAATGGGTTTTGATGATGTTGATTGTGGCTCTGTATCACTAACTAGGCAAGGAGGAGTGGAGGGGTGCTGGACAGTTGGCGTTGAGGGGCAAAATGAGTCGCTAGGAACTCTACTGATGCCAAGATCTAGAAGCTGGGATTCAGGGTACAGGAAAGGACAGAGTGACCACTGTATGAACCCGTCATGAAGGCCAGGACCCTGGGGACGCAGGCCTAGAGTGGAGTCCTGGTCCGAGCCCTCCTAGCTGCATGACTTCGGACAAGTGATAGAACCTTCCTGAGCCCACTAAACCCCTATGAAATGGGGGTCATAGCAACATGATAGCAACACAAAAGACCTGTGAGAACTGAGGAATAAACCATCGCTTAGTACTTACCCTACTGCCTGGCCCCACCAACCACCCCAGAAATGTGAGTTTTTATTGATTAAAAATTCAAGATTGTCATCCTCAATTCCAGAAAGGCTGCCACCTCAGTGAGCTTTCTCTCATCGTTTCTTCTTGATTATTTCCAAAAATGGCATCTGCAAGGAATACACATATGTAATTCTCTGTTCACCAGCTTATCCCCCATTGCTGCATCAGTTCGTCCCAAAGCAAAGCAAACTTCTCAGCCTGTTGTGGAGTCAGAGGGCTGAGCTTCCCTCTTTTGCTTTCTTCGTTGTTTAACTATGTCTTGTTTTGTTTCTTATATTCTGGGAAATGGTGTGGGCCTTCAGTTCCTCCTCCCCAGGGCCAGTAACAGGGCCCCATGGTTTCCATCTCACTGAGTGCATCCCCGGGGCGTCCTGGGGAGATAATGGATTCTGGAGAACAAGGGGCCACTTACACAGAAGAGCCCAGAGGCTCTGGGCAAAAGATGACAGCGCAGAAACCTCACTAATGCACTCCTTCCATTACTGTTCTCCAATTTTCTCTGCCTCCCTCTATTACCTTCAATTAAGCTTTGCTCTTTAAAACCCTCTGCCCGCCCCTGGGGTCATTAGCTTTCATCTGGCACAGCAGAGCTGGCCCTGGCACTTCTCAGAAATCTCCAAGTTTGGAGCCAGATCATTGTTTAGAAACCTCCCGAACGTGTTCTTTACCTTGAATGTTTTCAGCTTTGACAGCAACCACTTGAACTGAAGGAGTGATGGACTAGCAGGGGCTGGGGGGAGAAGGTCCCTAATGTCATCTGTTTCCTATCCCCGGTGCTGAGGGTGGGCAGGCCAGAGTTCAGGTAGACCAATAAACAAGTTGATTTTGCAACTGATTTATCGGCTGTGGGGAGATTCTCCAATTCTGTTTGGTACAAAATTGAAAGTCCTTTTGTCTCCCAACAACTGTGAAAACCCAGGCTACCTCAGAAGCTCTGACACGGGGGGCACGAAATGAGAGGACAACTACCCTATGACCTGCAGACATTCTCACTCTGTGGTGTTTGTCTACTGAAATCTTGGAGCATCTCTCACTTTCAAACACTCTGTTCCACTTTGCCACACACCCACTTGCACCCCTCAAAAAGAATTGAAGTTCGAGAGCTCGATCACTACATAATTTAAAAGACAGTGCTCTGTAATACATGGATATGACCACCAGATGGCATCAAAGGTCACCAGTTCTGTTGGTGTCCTTCACGCCCGAAGCCTTGCTAAGGCATTAAGAACGCAGTAGTGAACCAAAAAAGAGAGTCCCAAGCTTTCAAAAGGTCCACATCTAGCAAGAAGACAGACACTAACCAAAATATTATAACTAATTAAATTACAATAAGGGGAGGCAGTGTCCAGACTCCGACTGGGAGCAGGCAGAGACAGCAAAGTTTACCCCATGGTCTGTGGGTTTCTCCACATTCTCCAGCCACCTGACCGTTAGGTGGGACCCTGTGACTAGTGCAGGGCCATGGGATGTGAATGGGAATCCCATGTGATCCTTCAGAGCTAAAGCAGAGAAAAATGAGTATAATTTCTCCATGCTTCTCACTTTCTTTGCTGTAACAGCTAGTGATGTGACAGAAGGTAGGGCCTCTCCTAGCCTGCATCCCTGAGTGACTGTGTGGAACAGAGCTATCACTAATCCCCATGCTTCATGACCTCCACTGCTCATGGAGGCTAGGCAGCATAAATCTTTATTGAATTAAGCCACAGAGATTTGGGCCTTAATTTATTTCTGCAGCATAACCTAGTAAATATGCTAGTTACAGAGTTAGACTAAGAATGAGTCTTTTAGCTCCGAGTGAGTGGGCCTTTGTGTAAGAAGCAAGGACTTGGGAGAATGGAGAACATAAAAGCAAGCTCCATGGCCACCGCCAGGCCTCCTAAGACCAAAGGGAGGAAAGGAGGCCCCATAACCAAAGAGGCTAGCTAAGGTTACCATTTCTTACCATTTCCAGCAGGGTATTGAGCACATGATAACAGACCAGGATGGTATGATTGTTCCAGCAGGCCTGGGTTTGGGCCAGGGATAGGCAGAGCACTAGGCAGCTAGTCTGGGCAGAGGTAGCTCACAGACTTGTCTCAGGCTGGCCACAGAGATGGCCATGAGATCTCTAGCTACAGTGGCCACATACATAGTAGAAGAGAATAGTGAGGTAGTTAGTGGTTGGGCTGGCCAGGCACCAGTCACCCACAAGGCAGCTTTCTTTTTGGTTATATATATTTTTCGAACTTCTATTTTGATATAAGTTCAGACTAACACACAAAAATGAAAGAACAGCAGAAAGAACACCAATTTACCCCTTACCTAGATTCACTAGTTCACTTAAAAAAGGGTTTCTGAAAGCAGTTATCTCTTTCATATGAAACATCGATTTAATGCTTAGCTCAAACTTCAATATTTAAGTTTCATAAGCTAACTTTATATTTAAGACTTGTAAAATATATATGGGATATCCTTCATATATAAAGAGTTGTTTCAGGGGGGCGGAGCAAGATGGCGGAGGAGTAGGAGACCTGGATTTCGTCTCCTCTCAGGAATTCAGCTGGATAGGGATCAAACCATTCTGAACACCTACAAACTCAACAGGAGATCGAAGAAAACAAGAGCAACAACTCTCTCATCAGAAA
>NC_138377.1:72094152-72114319 GCF_054177405.1 Leptonychotes weddellii | reverse complement strand
GCCTGGTGGTGGGTACTGAGGAGGGCACGTTCTGCATGGAGCACTGGGTGTTGTGCACGAACAATGAATCATGGAACACTTCATCTAGAACTAATGATGTAATGTATGGGGATTAACATAAGAATAAAAAAAAAACAACAAAATAAAAAGAGTTGTTTCAAATCCATAAAGAAAAAGTAACCTGTCCTGGAAAAATAGACAAAGGCCATAAGTAGCCAGTTGGTCAAAAGAAGTAGAATTGACAAATAAAGCTGTGAAAAAATTCAACATCTCTAGTTATTAAGTAAGTATAAAGTCGAAACCTTACTTCCACCTAGCAGACTGACAAAGCTTCACATCAATGATAAGACCTGTGTTGGAGGAAATGGGCGTTCTCATACAATAGTGCTGGTTCTGAAAATTGGTGCAGCATTCTGATTGGTCTATCTGGCAACAAATATCAAAAGTTTTTGAAATGCACGTGCCCTTTCACACAGCAACTTTAATTCTAGGAATTTATCTGAGGGAAATAGGCAAATAAATATCCTAGATTGTCCCTCAAGTAGAAGGGTATTTGTCACAACATTATTTATCAGACAAAAATGTCAAAAAGTAGGGACTTAGGTTAAATAAATAGTGGTCTTTCATACAAAGCATTAACACCATCTACATAGCGCTTCCTGAACACCAGGCTCTTAACACTTTACATGTGGTAGCTCATCTAATCCTCCCAAAAGACAGGTACTAGATACCATCAGCGTTTGACTGCAGGACAGAGAGCCTCCCCAACTCATCCCACCTCTGCAAGCTGGGGCATACGGAGCTAACACTGCCACCCGGGGAAGTCTGGTTCCAGAGTCCTCCCTCCTGGACAAACCCCATCCAGCCTCTCATATGATGTGGAAGCCTTTCTCTGCAGCCATTAAAATGACAAAACAGATTTATATTCACTGTCATAGAAAATTGTTCATAAAATATCAGTGAGAAAAGCAGATTATGAAACATGTACAGTGTGAAACCACTTTTTAAAAAGGAATTATGTATACACTTCTATAAGAAGGTATAAAACATAGTCCTCAATCAAAAGATTAGCAGTGTTAGGATCGTGTGGTGGGGGGTGGGGGCGGCTTCTTTCTGCTTCTCTTTGTTTCCTAGGTGTGCTAAGTGATGGTGGTGTTCTTGCAGTAGAACATTTTAAATGACTTCTCCCACTGCCCGGTCCTGCTTTCTCCTCTCCCTGTTGCCACTCCCTAAAATATATGCTAGAGCCCATCTCGGGCTCCCCTTGAAGGTTGGCACCGGGTGTGGTCTGAGAAAGCAGGCGATAGGATGATGTTTCAAACAGGGTCGCTCAGCACTCAGCTGATGGTGCGGACCCATCACTGGAGGTCACTGGAACACAGGTAGCCCCTGATCCAACTAGGACACCTTCCCCTGTGGTGAATTAGGATGGTGCCTGGGTGGAAGGGGGCGCATAAGCTCGTGCTCTCTACTTGGTGTTAGAAAGTATCGGGAAAAAGGAAACTTGAGGACAGAGAGAGAGGGTGCCTGTGACTATACTCTGTTGAAGTTCTACAAAAAGGATATAGGTTGGGGCGCCTGGGTGGCTCAGTCAGTTAAGTGTCTGCCTTCAGCTCAGGGTCCTGGGATCGAGTCCCGCGTCGGGCTCCTTGCTCAGCGGGGAGCCTGCCTCTCCCTCTGTTGTTCCCCCTGCTTGTGCTCTCTCTCTCTCTCTCAAATAAATAAAATCTTGGAAAAAAAAAAGTATTGGGAAAGAGGAACCTTGAGGACACAGAGAAAGGGTACCTGTTGCTATACTCTTTTGAAGTTCTACTAAAAGAACATAGCTCAACAAAAGGCTGAGAGCAACGACCAGGCAAGTGACAGAGCCAGAGGCTCTCCGTGAAGGCAAATGAAGAAGGTTTGCTCCCCTGCAGAGAGAGGACAGGGAATGTGGAGACCCAGGCCTTCACAGTAAGGGTAGCCCAAACCCCAAGGAAGGCGAAAACTCCAATCAAGGCAGGGTTGTTATGCCAAAGTCAGAAATTCGGATGGGGGCAAATGAATCCTGACTCATGAGATGGAATGTCTGGGTTGATTGCCTCCAAGCTCTCAAATTAATTTCCAGATTCCTCTAAACCCTCTGAGCCTAAAGAAATGATCCACCTCTCCCATTAAAAGCTAGGATCACTCCCTAGCTTAGAGACAATGCAGAGGCCTCTCCCTCCCCTCCTGATCCTGGGATGGAGTTGCAGCTTAACCCAGCAGCAGATACGCTGCACCTAGACCTCCTGGCAGGGGCACATGTGGGACTGGATTCTGAGAGTACTTGATCAAGGAGGCTAGGACATAACACTGAATACAGGGGCATTTATTGATCTGAAGTACAGATTTTAACATGCTGGCAAGATCCCCCAGAAATGGGACATACTTCCTACTAGGCTGTGTCCTAGATGCATGGGAGGGCGAAATGTCAGAATTACATAGCAGATGCTAGAAGAAAGGATTGAAAGATTCAGACAGGTGGGCATGCTGGAGTAGACACTCTCCTCTAGGCTGGAGTATCCACCCAGAGATTATATTCCCCGGGAAAGCCATAAGTACACCGGCGGGAGGCAAGCCAGCCTCACTAAGAAGTACAGTGATGGTGCCCCTTTTTGACCAATCTTCAAATGGCAATAATATGAGAAAAACTGCCGACATTAGTCGTCATCTCAGAAAAATACAAATTAAGGGGCGCCTGGGTGGCTCAGTCAGTTAAGCATCTGCCTTCGGCTCAGGTCATGATCCCAGAATCCTGGGATCGAGTCCCGCATCAGGCTCCCTGCTCAGTGGGGAGCCTGCTTCTCCCTCTACCTGCCTCTCCCCCTGCTTGTGCTATCTCTCTGACAAATAAATAAATAAAATCTTTAAAAAATATACAAATTAAGATCACAGCGAGGGACGCCGGGGTGGCTCAGTCATTAAGCGTCTGCCTTCGGCTCAGGTCATAATCCCAGGGTCCTGGGATCGAGCCCCGCATCGGGCTCCCTGCTCTGTGGGAAGCCTGCTTCTCCCTCTTCCACTCCCCCTGCTTGTGTTCCCTCTCTCACTGTGTCTCTCTCTGTCGAAAAATAAATAAAATCTTAAAAAAAAAAAAAAGATCACAGCAAGAAACCATTTCTGACCCACTAACATGGCTATTAACCAAAAAGACTGACATTACCAAATGTTGCCCATAATCTGGAGCATTTGATTTGGGGATCAAAACTGAGTGTAATAATCATCAGACGTACACCTAGTGTAGTCAGAGCACGTGATCAGGGGCTAACACTGCCCACCCCCAAACCCAGATTTTGCAAAGGGTTCAGGTTGTGGGTACTTTCTTCCATGGCTTCTTTTTTCCATTTATTTAAAAAGTCTTTTATCATGAAAATATATAACCTCTGAAAACTTTATTTTTCTGACAATATTTTGGTATGTAACCTTCTGGACTTCTTTCCATGCCATGCAAACCATTTAGTAGCCTATTTTTTTAGACTTAATTTTTTTTAAGACTTTATTTATTTATTTGAGAGAGAGAGAGCAACGAAGGAGATGGAGAAGCAGGCCCCCCACTGAACAGGCTCGGTTCCAGGACCCTGAGATCAGGACCTGAGCTGAAGGCAGATGCTTAACCAACTGAGCCAGCCAGGCACCCCTAGACTTAATTTTAGATTTACAGAAAACTTGAGAAAATAGCACTGAAGCGTTCCCATATACCTCTCACCCAGTGTCCCCTATTATTAACATCTAACATTAGTATGGCACATGTATTATAATTAATGAACCAATATTTGTACATTATTATTATTATTATTTTAAGATTTTATTTATTTGCGAGAGAGAGAATGAGAGACAGAGAGCATGAGAGGGAGGAGGGTCAGAGGGAGAAGCAGACTCCCCGCCGAGCAGGGAGCCCGATGCGGGACTCGATCCCGGGACTCCAGGATCATGACCTGAGCCGAAGGCAGTCGCCCAACCAACTGAGCCACCCAGGCACCCCATGTACATTATTATTAACTAAAGTTCATGTTTTATTCAGGTCTTCTTAGTTTTTCCCTAATGCCTTTGCTCAGTTCCAGAATCCCATCCAGCATACCGCCTTACATTCAGTTGTCATGTCTTGAGTTTGCAGTTTCTTAGACTTTCCTTGGTTTTGATGACCCTTGATAGTTTTGAGGAGTATTGGGCAGATACATCCTAGGATGCTTCTCTATTGAAATTTGTCTGATGTTTTCTTCATGGTAAGACTGGGGTTATGGGACTTCCTTGACTTTTTTGTATCCGATTTTGGATAACTTTGAAAACAGTCCCAATTATTCACTGAAGAGAGAGTTCTTTCTGGTCTCTGGAAAATCTCAGTTTCTTGCTGCTTTGGTGGGTTGAGCTAATGTTCAAACTCTGAGCATCGGAAATCGTAGAAGGAAGAGTCTCAGAATATTTGCTTTTTAAAAAGACCTACTCTTTGCCCTGCAGCACCTGTAAAGAAATTTTGCAATTATCATTAGCTTTTATTTAATTCACATTTGTTCCAGAGGTACTGCTTGCCCCATTACAAGGGGCACATAAGTCTTATTTCATCTCAATAGAGATATTTTGCTAATCACTTTATAATCCTTACATTTTAAGAAAATACCAATGAGCAGTTGGTTTTTATGGAGGTAATTGGCATTAAAATATTACTTGTGCTTGAGGGTTTTTTTTTTCCTCTTTCAATACACAAAAGCCGAATCAAGTGATGGAGAAGGCAAATTTGTGCACGCTTAATTGACTAACAATAGAAAATCCAACAGTTGCTCTTGATACACATTCGGGACACTTTCGTTATCTTATAAATACCTCAAGCTGAACAAGTGACAAGCGAATTCGAGGGGAAAGAAAGGTGGTTTGCCGTATGAAAAAATACACGTTTTCTTTATCTTGAGGTATAACCGTGAAACACGCAGATCAGTGATGAGTTTGATGGGTTTTGACGACTGTACACCCACGAGCCACCACCCCAAACAAAACAAGGAACCTTCCCATCACCCCGGAGAGTTCCCTTGTGCCCCTTCCCCCTCTGGCCAGAGGAACCACTTTCTGATGTTCATCATGGATCTGTTTTGCTTATTCTTGGACTCCCACATACATGGAATCCTACTGTCTGTAATCATTCGTGTCCAGCTTCTGTCATTGAACATCATCTTCCGGGGTCGACGAGCTATTACAGCAGCTCAGCGACCAGCTCTAGGGAGATCACAGCCCCTCGGCCGCTAGGCTAGTTATCTGTCGAGGACAAGGGACGCTGACAGCCTAGGGTGCTTCCAGAAGAAGGGTCCGGAAGTCAGTGAGGAACAGCTGAGAGAACCCAGACCTAGACATTCAGACCCGAGAAAGAACAGAAAAGAAAATGAGGGGCAAGAAAACGGTCACACAATATTAGAGGGCTGTCATCTGAAAGAGGAAATAGATTTTGTGCGTGTGGTTCCAGAATTAGAAGCTGTGGGTGGAAATTACTGGGAGGCACTCTTCGGCTCTGTATAAAGAGGAACATCTTTTAACAGGTCATTGGGGCACCCTGAACCATCGTTGAGTTTCTCATCACAGGGACTGTTCAGAAGGAAGCTACTAGCCGTATATCATGGACACTATTAAAGGAAATCCCCCATGAGGTGGGAGAGGCCATCTTCCTATGACTTGTGGTTTTTTATTCAGGCAAAGCTGGGCTCCACCTGCACTGTATTCTAGTTGGTCCATGTGGTTTGTGATAGCGTGTATGGCAACAATGTCACGTGGGTTTCACTCCAGGTATCTCAGAAAGAGCTGCGGCCATGAAAACTAAGCCAAGTGTTCAGGACCCAGGGTGGATTTTGTGTTCTTATTTTCAAAGCATTCTCCACAAGAAAGAGTGATTCCCTGCCTTGGTCCCCAAAGATCCTGCTGGCTAGCCACAGGCAATAGGAGGTCTTCATCCCTCACAAACAGGAACGCATCATCCACACAGGCCAAGGCCACCAAAGGGTTTGCCCGAGCCTCCTTCAAGGTCCTGCTTGCAACTAAAATTAAAAACCAGAGCACTGCAGCTCTTTCGTGAGCTGCCCTCAGTGAGTTGGATAAATACAGAGAGGAAGTAATGAGAAGAGAGGCATCATTTATAAGAAAAAGTGGCTGTCCTTCAGGTAGCCGAACATCTCCTCAATTGGTGTACATCTGCACACACCTGTCCTCCTCCATCTTCCAGCGTGAAGTTACCCGAAGTCCCGCCACCTGCCTTGGATGCCTGGATGCAGTCTCCATCCCAGGCAACTGTCCTCGGAAGAAAAAGATGAGCAGAGGAATTAAGTGGGTCATCCTGGAGCTGACCTCTCATCCCTGTCTACAACCTGTTTCAACGAGCACCTTCATTGTCCCCATAGCTTGCTCTTTGCACTTTCCCTCTCCCACCTACTTTTCAGCTCCAATCCATCAGTATTTCTGCCATGCCTGGAACTGCCTCCCCTTTCTCCCAAAACTACTGTCTCAGAGAAGCCATCCAGTGAATCTCACCCCTTTCCCTCCCTGACCCCACCTCCTGCAGTTTGTAAACAGCCAGGGTGTGCCCCTGTGACCTTATTTCATATATTGCCTTGTAAGCACGGCAAAATCTCTCTCAGAGATCCATGATACTGACTCAACAAAAACCTCATTTATTTTTGCATCTGGACAGTTGACAATGTGATCTTTAGGGGCAAAGCAGAAAGGCCACCTACACTGCAACCCCAAGCTATTTACTGAGAGAAATGCTTCCAGCGCCTCATTCCAAGGAGGCTGGGTCAAAGGTGGCTCTCTGGGCCAAGACAGATTCGATTCTTGCAATGGCTTCTTCCTCCCACGACATTTGCATGAGATTCTGCCCAGCCACACCCCTCAGGAGAGCTGAGAGGCAGGAAAGGGCTCAATAAGCATGCAGATGGGCATGCAAAATAGTTAACGCAACCGGGCTGTCCCAGGGCTTTTCACGTGGTCTCTGAGAGCAGAATCCGAGACCACTGGAGCCCTTCCGGGGCAAGGGGTTTCTCCAGGGCCTCCCTGTCAATGAGGGGCAGAGCTAGGGCCAGAGCCCACATTTCCCAATGCGTGCATAGCTTACCTTTTACAAGTAGCTAAACAGGATCCAGAAAGGGAACCGTATCGGCAGGAAGCTGGTGTAACACACGGGGGACTGGAATTGACTTGGTCTGTGACTACATGCGTGACCGTGACTCCCTGAAGCCACTTCCTCATCTGTGAAATGGGGTATTGGGCCCTCACTTACAGCTTTTGTGAAGGACGGATAGGACATGGCGCCCAGAGATGCCTTGCTGCTTCCTGACATAAACAGCATGAAGAGTTCTGTCTTCTGTTGTCATTTAGCTAGCCTCTGGCATTCATTTCAAGTTTAACATCACCCCCGAAACACAAGAAAACTTGCCTCAAATATTGGAAATCTGAAGCTTTGTGCCACATTAAAATCTACTCTTTAAAGTGAATGTGTTTATTTTACGTTATTTTGCTAGATTGTCTTGGCTAGAATCAAACAAAGTCAGAGAAGATTTTTCAAAGCATTTTGTGGCTCTTACTTAACTGCTGTTGGAAACATCTGGGGCTTGTTTTTCACCTTTGAAGAAGATCTTACCTTGTAATTTTACATCTTAAGGCATCAGATACATTGACGTATTGGCTAGAGATAACAAGCATGAAAAAAACCCATCCTGATTGAGCGATACCTGGATGGAAACTTCTCCTCCCTGAGAATCTCTTACTTTAATTTTGAAGTGCATTTGTAGAGTGGAAAGGCCCTGCTAGCATTGCGAGGGGGGTGGTCAAGAGAGTGGGAAACAACAACCGAGCTTTGGTGGTAGGAGAGCCAGAAGGGTCTACAATCACCCTTCAGGTGGGGTGAGTGGGGCCCGAGCCTGGTTTGGGATGTGGGGCATCCCCGCTGGGTCCCTGGCTGAACTGTGACCCAGGCAGGAGGCGTGAAGGAGGTGAGGCCATCAGCTAATGACCTAACGGGCCATCCGTCAAGGCCAAGTAGGTGGGCCCACTCTCCCACGCCCCCTTCCCCAATAAGCACACAGTACACCTCATGTCCTGGAGCTGTAGCCTGTTCTTTTATGACTTTCCTTTTCAAGCTGCCTTGGTGCTCTTTGTAACCTGATTTCACTTCTAACAAACATGCTGTGGGGGATGAAACACCCAAAAGGAATCTGCCCCAGCCCTGCGCCACCATCTCTCCCCTCTCCAGATGGTTCTAGCTGCAAAAGCTTACCTTCTGGGCTTTCAGGTATGTTGATATTCTGCCTTGAAGAGTTGCTGTGCTCTGCATTCCCTCTATCCTTAGTCCTTCAGAAATCCCCACTCCCCCCTCAGAGGGACCCTCCATGTGTGCACTCTCCAGCAAAGGGCTATTTACTTTGTCTCCTGGCGTCCTGCATATCATCACTTTGAAATCCCAAACCTGAGAAGCATGTCCTCTTATCTTAACTTTAGGGAGAGAAAACCAAGACTTAGAGAGATCACTCAGTACAGAAACAGAATTCTAACTAGGTGTGTCTCCTAATGTTGCCCATTCTATAATAATTTCTCCCTAAACTCAATCCATAATTAAAAAAAAAAAAAGCATTTTCTAGCTTAAAAATATAAATAGATGCCATGGATTTATTTTTAAAGCAATGCAATGACATTCTTGGCTGCCTATCCAAAGATCTTTTGACATCTTCCTTCTTCCTAATAAAATCCCAACTTCACTTTCCATTCCACATAGCTCACGTCTCTTGGGGACACGGCTCCCACCCTCAGGTCAGTGATGGGACAGCCTGGAAGGAATGACCCAGTTCCTCTTGTCAGTGATTGATTCAGAAGTGGGCATGTGACCCACCTCTGGCCAATAAGACATGGGGAGAGATGTGATGGGGATCTTCTGAAAACTTTCTTGCTCTTAAGAAAGAACCACAAATAATGACTCTCTCACCCACGGAATGTGAACAAGGAAGCCAGCAGCCACAGTTACTACTGGCAGGCTTCCTGCCGTAAGAAGAGGAGTTAGAACAAAGCCAACACTGCAAATGTCACGGAAGAGGGACAAGAATAATGACATCACTAAGGTACTGGATCAACCAACCCTGAAGGCAGCCCTCCACCTCTGGACTTCCTGCCTAAGAAGCAAACACGTTTTCATATGGCCTTAACAGATTGAAGTTTTTGGTTCTTCACAGCCGAAAGCAACTTTAACTGAGGCTGGGATCTGTCACATCTCCTACACCCACGTAACGGTGCACTCACCATTCACATCTTGAATGATGGTCGAGAGACACCACATAATCCTCGGTCAACAGACAAAAGTCAGGTTTTGAAGGTGGCAGGTTTTGTGCAGTGCATTAAAGATGGCTACACATTCTTTGTCATCGGGAGGTCATTGAGAGACTGAGTCAGTTTCCCCTTCTCTTGAGTCTGGGCTGGCCATGGGGCCTTTTGACCAACAAAACGCAGTGGAGTGATACTGGGTAACTTTCAGCCCTGGACCTTTAAGATTTTTGCAGCTGCCACCATGCCACATGGGACACTGTTTACTCAGAGCCCAGCCACTCTCTGACTACCGTGCTATGAAGAAGCCCCAGCCAGCCATAATGAGAGTGAGAGAGACAGAGACACCCTATGGAGCAGCACCGAAGTGCCAGACGGGTGGTAAAGCCTTTTCAAATACAGCCAAGTGAACCCCATCAGACACCATATAGATCGAAAGAAACACCCGGCTGAGCCCTACCAAGTTCATGACTCACAAATAAAATGGTTGTTGTTTTAAGCCGCTGAGTTTTGTGGTGGTTTGTTATACAGCAATAGATGACTGAAAGGAGAAGAAAATAGAGAAGCTCCTTTTTCACAAGCTTCAGTAACAGAAACAAAAGACTTTCTGCTGAACCCTTGTTTATCTAGAAATTGCATTAGCCGGGATACTACTCCCTGAGTGCCTCAGCTAATCCTGGTTCTCAGAATGTGTGACTTTATAGGAAGCTGTGTATGCGCAGCATGTGAATGTCTGTGAGGAAGGATGGTGCTGTTCTACCCCCTTCCTCTCCCTTCTCCTCTACCATAAGCAGATCTTGGGTTCTTATCAAAGTTTTCCAAAACACTAAAGAAGACATACAGGGGAGTGTTCCCCAACCGAGGGGAGCCCACTTTCTTGGCCTCACCAAGCCTTCTCCATCTACACACGTACACATCACGTCCCCTAAGTGTGAGTTCTGATGGATTCCTAGTCACTGTGCGTGGCTTGGCAGGGCAGCAGTTGTTCGAGGATTTGTCCCATAAAAAGTCCGAATTTGAATTAGCCACCAGTTTCTTTTTAAGCTGAGCTGATGTTTTGAGCTAAATTTATTTTAACTAGGGATTTATGACAGGAAAGGAATAGTTCTAATTAAATAAGTATTAGCCTCAAACAGTGTGAATAATGACCCATTGGAAGTTTCCCAGTCCCCTAATAGCTAATTAACAGCTCATAACAGGGTTCCCTTTGTGTCCCAAGGCAAGTGTGAAAAGGAGGCCTTGACTGGATTAATGAGATGGGCTCAAACCAGATTAAAAATGAAAATTGGCTTTAAGGACTCCAGACCTGCAAAGCCACTCCATGTGGAAAAGACGGGATTATTTTTAAGGCATCCTGGGCAATCGCTGTGGGAAAAGAGAGTGCGCAGCCAAAGGCATTGATCTGTTACCACCCTCCCTGTGACCCCTTTCACAGCAGCCTGGAGGAAAGACAGACAGCCTGCTCTGAGGAAAATGGCCTCATCCTTGTCGTGAGGGCAACGACAGGGTTTGAGGGGGAAAAGCCAAACAGCCTTTGTAAAGCCCCGCTCTTCCTCTGTCGTGTTTGTGGTTCAGATAAATATTAAGGCAGACAGGCAGCAAATTAGAAGCCAATAAGTACCAATTTCCATCTCTGCGATTCCGTATTACAACGTGTTAGAAACTCTTCTCCTTCAGTGGTCGCTGCAGACGGGCTCTTCGTCATTGAGGGAGGTTGTGCTCGGCTTTCCTGAGGTGATAGTAAGGCTGCACCACGTCGCCTCCCACATAACACTTTCTCTGACACTTACCAGAAAATGTTTTTGAATAGGGCAGCCGTGGACTCTGGGACAATGCCGCAGGCGTTTTCAGAAGCCCCTTTCTGCGGGAGAGAACCACCGGGGTCCCTTTGGATAGTTGTGGTCACACTGGCTAAGCCCTAGACAGTCCCCTGCTTTTACCACCAGCCCCTAGAAACTTTAAAATAGTACATAGAGCCCATATCTATTCGCCCCATAAAAGTCCATTCAGCCAGTGCTTGGGAATTGCTTTCGGTTAAGGTGGGGAGGGCGAGCAAGGGGCTCCTGTATTACCATGAAATGTAGACTCCCCCGTGAGCCGCCTGCCCGCGCTCACCCCCCACTTAAACTGCGGACATGATCAAAGGGTGTGCCAGAGCAAGGCCACGCTAGGAAGGGTGTTGAGCTGGGGTCACCTGAGAGCAGCGGTGGATCTTCATCACACAGCTGGCCTGCAAAGAGCAGATTACATGTATAAGGCGGAGGAGAAACACCTTTCAGAGTTTATAAGTAAAGTTTATGATCCGCCATAGTCAGGAAATGGGATGCTTTCTGTTAACCACACAGATTGCCACTGTTTAAAGACTTGGAATTATATAGAATTTAATCTTGATTTGATGATTTCAAAAAGGCATTGGAGACTCTGTAGTACTTTCAATTCTTCATAACAAACCTTATCAAAAGGTAAGAGCTAATTAAAAGAGAGATTAAAAGCTTTCATACGCATCCCAGGAGATCCCTCATCTTCCGGTGTCTCCAATTTCCTCCCCTCCATCTCACCATGGCAAGGAGAGAACCACAGCAGGGTTAGACAGTCATTTTCCCTCTCCTCTGACAATATCCCCTCCAATCTGTGCACCTCACTTTCGTCTACCCGGATCAAAAGAGGGATCAGGAATCAAGAACCATCAGAACTTGTGCTGGACTGACAGCACAAAAAACAAATCCACATCCAAAAAGCAATGTGTGGAAAATACCTGGCCTTTATTTAATCCTTGCAAGGCTTAATGCCAACCTATTTGGTTGACTGCCAGGAAAGGTGTTAACTCTCAAGGGATGGTGGAGACACTAGAAATCAGTTAATTAACACTCTCTGAAGGTGGACAGAAGTGCTCTCCTAAGCTAGAAAGAATCTCATTTTCTTCTAAAACTGTGACTTAGGACTGACACTTCAAATTGTCAACAGTAATTTGGGGGGTGGGAATGTGTCTCTTTAGTTATTTTATTCAGTAGCATGTACTGAGCGCATTTGGTGCAGAGTTCTGTCTGCATGAGTTTCTGTGGGCAGATAAGGAATGACAATCATATCTGCCTTCAGTTAATTGATCAGGATAGGTAGGAAGTTAGGACCAGCACAGATTACATCGTAAAGGATATAGGCAAGTCCATACATAACAAGCAATATTAGTGTTGTGCATGCATGGGGTAAAAACGATTAAAGAATGGCCATCTCTTAACATTTTAGTTAAGGTCAAGGATGAGGACATTTTAAAATAGTGTATGGGAGGAAATGGTGGGTGAGGATTAACAGCAGAAGAGTGAGCCAGTAAATTCTGTGCAGGGATTGTCCAGAAAATCTGATAGAGTGAGAACATTTAAGAAGTCCATGGCTTTATAGAACATCAAATAAAGAGAAAATCACAGTATTTAAAGTTCCAAAAGTAATGAAGAGAAGAACAAAAAAATCAATAGCATTAGTATACAAAATTGGAAAAGTCATAGGGAATGGGGAGACAGTAGGAACGATCTGATCCTTACCCTTCATAGAAAGAAGACAACAGATATTGTCCAAAGCGAAGAAATCAGGAAACAAAACCACTAGCATATGATTTAGTTATAGAGGTAACTACCAGGACAGCTAAAATTATCAATCATTGTAAGAAGGAGACTAGGAGAAGAAAGGAATCAAATAAAAATTGATGATTGTCATTTTGAATTTTGCTGTACCAATCAGTATTTCACTGTATGTGGGTATTGCCTTCATGATTTACAATGGGCAGTGGCGGGCCCTGATGTTCCAAGTATTTTTCATGTTTTTACCATCCCTATGATGACCTTCTAGGTATGCTAGGTATGGCTGGCGGGGAAAAAAAAAAAAAAGGCAGTAACTCCTTCAAAATTCAGTACTTAGTAAGAAAAAGAGAAGCTTCAAGTGTTCTTTTTATATTATTCCTGCTAAACAAGTCCCAATATAGGGTGCCTCATGCTTGACAGTATATTTTTGAAGTCTTTACTCTTATTTACTCTTATTTCCCTTTTAAGGGCTCTTGGTTATGGCCCAACAGTAAAATTGGGCACTCTCATTTAGAGCAAAATCAGCAGCATTTCTAGGGGACTTGGAAATATTACCATTCTAAAATCCTTTATCCCATTAAAAAAACAAATTCAGAGTGAACCAGAATGTTCCATTTTCTGGAAGTCTGTAAAGAGTTGATCTGATGTTTGGTTTCTAATTTTTTTCTTAGCTCCCTCCCATATTATATTCCCAGAATACAGAACAGAATATAATTAAATAAATAGAATTACAGAGTAGAAGAGAATAAATAGAATTCTAGTATTTAGGAGTTAATTTTAAGGGTCATCTTGTCTAGTTTCCTCATTTTAAAGATGAGCAAACTGAGGCCTCTCCTTGTCAAGAATATGAACAAATTAGTAACTTTAACCTCTTGCAGGGGGCTTTTGATACCTACAATTCTTTTCCACGGGTCCCTTTCCCCTCCACCCCAATGAAATCCTAGGAGAAAAAGTTTTTAAGAACAGTAAAAATTACCTTCGCAAGAAAGAGGTGAGTCACGTACCAAAATTTCTCTCCCACCCATCACTTCTTATGCACTTCATCTTAAAGCATCACTTTTATTCTGTGAAGGAAAAACAGCCTTTAAGGGTTGGATATTCTTACTTCAGTCAATGTGGAAAGGGGGGAGGTGAAAAAGGAGCTCTCCGAAGATAATCACAATGAGAACAAAAGCTTTTCCAAATTATGCAATGCATTATAATTATGCCATAAAATTGCTCTTCAGCTGGAGGTGTCAATGGAGAGCATTACAATTTTTAAATAGTTCTGTTCTTGATGGGAATTCACGAACATTTGAAATGTTCATGTGTGCGCATACATATTTAGGCAAACCATGGGGCTATAAGCATTCGTCCAGAGCTCTGGTATCCTTCCCACGCCCCACTAAAAATAGAAGAGAAAAACAAAACAAAACAAAACACCCCCCCCCAAAAAAAACCAACTGTCTAGATGTACTGGCCGGCATTGCCCTTATGGTGGGTTCCTTGAGGGAAGAGAACTATAGTCCTAAATTCAACACAGCTGAAGATCTCCAGGGCTTCCAAAAGCTATTTGATTTGAATTTATTTGCCCTAAGCTGTCTGTCCACCTGCAGATAAAGCCCACTGAGGAACAAGAAGGTGAGTGTGTTCCATAAGTGAATGGAGGAGAATGCTAGAAGCAGAGGGATCGATGAATGAGAAAATGCAAAGTATTGACGTTAGCTACGTAGCTCTCTGAGCACAGCTTCATGCTGGACACTTCGGGAAGTACAAGAAAGCAAAGCTGTTTCTTATCTGTAGAACGGAGGATGTCAGTGATTTTAGCTACTGGCTCTTGCCATGCCTATAATAGGAGAGTCATGATTTACAAAGACTCTATTTTGAAGGGTTATTCTGTTTTAAATTCCTTCCCTAAGATCTCCCATTTTCTCCTCCTTGCTTTAAGGTTTGACCAAATCAACCATTTGCTGTTGTTAATGTTTTTGTTCTTATATATCAGTGGTACCCAACCTGGTCTCACATTAGAATCCCCTGGGGAAATCTTAAAAAAAAAAAAAAAGTCTTCCCCCACCCAACTAATACCAATTATATCAGAATCTCTACATCTGGGCATCAGTTCTTAGAAAAGCTCCCTCACTGTTTCTGACGTGCAGCCATGAGCGAGAACCCCTCCTGTTCTAAAGAGTATAACAAGATTCTGTAGAAACTTCAGTTAAAACCAGTTTTGCCTATTGATTTGGTCAAAAGTTCTGGATGTGTGAACAGGCCTTGTGTGGGACATGAAATTAATGGTGCCTATTCCAAGTCCTATAGATGTCAGTGGATGAATCTAGGGTCCATAGAAAATTCCAGAATTTTCAGACGTCAGGTCTGGGGCCATTTTCTGTTACGGATAATGCACTCTGATTTGTCTCTAGCAAGCGCTACATGTCTACCTCATTATGTGGTTTTCTAAGACAATCTCTTGTCAAAATCTTTTCCCAGACTGACTACAAACTCTTTCCTTTCACAATGGCCCTGGAACTCTTTTTGTAAAATAGACATATTCTAGCCAGATATATCCATAATAGATATAATAGATCTCTACCCAGTGGCTCGGTTTTAGAACAATTTAAATTGACAATTGTTTGCTTCCAGAAGAGGGACAGAGTTCATGTAGTATCAGTTTCTGCCTTCAGTAGAATTTCTCTCTCCACCTTGCCCCTGCAAACTGAGTCTGCACTGAGTGTGGGGATGTAAGACTCTGAGATCAGGTGGGGACAGAGGACAAGGAGGACAGTGCTAAAGACTAGGGGCAGTAGCATGGAATGGTGGCCCATAGATAGCATTCTATGTGTGAGTGGCCATGGAAATCTGGACTTTCCATACTTATAGTAGAATCTTTCTTTAGAATATAGTATTTTTACATATATATTTCTAAATACATATGAATATGTGTGTGTGTTATATACAATTATATATATATATAATTTCTTGGAAAAATATATCCGGGTTCTTGGTTACACTCAACAGAAACTAATGCTAACTTAACAAGAATAATAAATTTTTGGTAAGATATTGGGTACCTCAGAGAATTGACAGAAAGGATGAGAACCAGGCTCAGAAGATATAAGCAAAGCATGGTGCTTTGCCAACACTGTCACTTCTAGACACTTGCCGTCACCACTGCAGGCCCCATTGTCATGAGACACTCACCATGATGTTTGCTGCTGAGCTTTGGGTTCTCCAACATGTCAGTATCCCCAGTTGTGCCATCAGGAGTGTGTGCCTTTGCTGAAGGCACATCAGAGTTAGGAGCATCAGTAGAAACACAGACAACAGATTGCAAGTTCTTTGAACAAAAGGAACATACCACGTTCATTTCTCCATTAAAACACTGCCTGGCATAAAACGGTGTTCTATAAATACTTGTGAATTTTAAAAATGAGAAGAAATGAACTAGCCTGACTTGTCATGACACGAGATGACATGGATGATGTAGCATGAAATATACAGGCAACACATGATGAGAAGCAGATTGTTATTCCAGGGTAATCTCTATGGAAGAATGTTAGTCTTACCTCTACAACTTAGGAGTTTCAGACAATGGATAATCATTTACTTCATCTAGGCCTCAATTTCCCCATGGTAAGAAAGAAGCATAATAATGACCCTGCCCCTATCATAAGGTAGTTTCAGTACTAGGCAAGTGCTTTGAAAATACACATGCCATACTTTATAACTCTGTGGAATATAAGTAATTTCCTACTAAAAAGTACAAATCAAAGATCTTCAAGCAGCCCCCCCACCCACTTCATAGTCTCAACCTAGAAAGACATCGTCTGTCTTAGGTGAGTGTACATGCTGATCGCTTCCTAACTTAGTGATGCAATGGCGATTTCTTGGGGAAGGTGCTTAGCTAGGTTGATGTAGGCACCATGAAAGACAAAGAGTGAATGGAAACTGGGGCAATTTGCAAGAAGCTTATTTCCTCTGGATAAAGTTAACTCCTTCATACATGCTACAACCCATACCTCAACTATAACATTCAACCTGATAACTTGACTTCTGCAGAAATCTAGCATTGAGGAGAAAATAATCTAGTGTATGTATTATATTTGAAAGGCTACAAAAGTCATGAACTGGGGCTCCTTGAAGACAGGGAATTTCTCTTATATATATATGGGTATTTTTCTCCCAAGCACCTTAAATAATTTCTAGCACATGATAAGAATTTAACAAATGCTGCTGAATTAACCAATGGATAAAGAGTCATGTACATGTGTAGTATGATATAGTATCATTTCCTTAGCCCAAGCTGCCAGTATGCTGTGTAAGGGACCACACGGAAGCTGTGAAAGAATGGGCTAATAGATGAAGAATAAATAAGAAAACAAAGACCAAGGGAGCTCCCGTCTCCAGTCTTACCCCTACCATCCTCAGTCCGGTCTAAAATGCCACTCTGCACCACCACTGATATTCCTGTGCATTAAATCATCTCTAAGCACTGATTTAAAAAGAAACAATTTCCCCTTCATCTCACTTTTTCCTGGGAAGAAACTTAAGTACTGCCTATTCCCCAGGGTTATAAGAGCAGAAGAATGGAGAATATTTGCAGAAGGTAAAAAATGTGTTATGACGTCCTGCATTTGTATTATACCTGATACTTTTTTTAAATAGACTTCCTTTTTTAGAGCAGTTTTAGGTTCACCACAAAATTGAGAGGAAAGTACAGAGCTATCCCATATACCCCTCCCCCCACACATGCAGAGTCTCCCCATTTTCAACATCCCCCACCTGACCGATACAGGTGTTACAATTGATGATTCTCACTCAAAGGCCACAGTTACCATTAGGGTTCAGTCTTGGTATTTTACATTTTATGGCTTTGGACCAATGCATACTTGTATACAAATGTATACCTTATACTTTTTCAAAGTATGTTTACTATACCATTTCTGAACAATCCTCAAAACAAGCTTATGAAGGGAGTAGGAATTTTGTCTACGTTGAAATACACAGACGAGTGAAGTGACTTATCTACCATTATGAATGGAAAGAGCCAAGACAAGACCCCATGTCACGGGGTCTTGACACGGTGAGGGGTCTTTTAACCGCTGTCAGTCATTGTCTATGGTTTTACTGCACACAATGATGAACTTAGGTGAGTCTGCCCTCAATCACCACACCAGACATGAAAACGCTCAGTTAGGCACCAAGGCTGAGACTCAGGCCAAAGAGAGTCACTTATAAATAGATTGCATAGAAAATGCTATTTCTGAATTGCTATTTGGGGAGGGAAGTTAAACAAAATGTAATTTCCCAGGTTGTTTTGCATTTTTTTTTTTTTGTAAACTTCATCAGGTAAATTAATTCTGTACTGCAGAAAGAGCTAGAAGTAGAGGGGGAGAAGAGAGAAAGGGAGATTGACAGAGTATAAGAATAGAACATTCTAATTAAAAGCAATAAAGTGAGGATCTTGCAAGGCTTTTAAGGGGGAGTACCTTCCTTGAAAAGAGATATAAATTGAAGAATTCAGAGAGAAACAATAGATGTTGGTGTAGGGACTTGACTTGATTCTTGTGGTTTTGTTCACATGTATCACACTAGAAATGCTAGCCACTCGAATCATCTTAGGACCCTAGATTCCCCTTGACTCAAGCTTCATGAAAAAGGTGACACAGATAAAGAAGGGAAGAGTTAATGCAGGGTCACCAATCCATCAGCAGAGACCAACAACATGGTCATCTTAACCTCCAAGGAGTTACTAACAATTTGAGAAGTTAAAGAGAGGCAGCACACAGCAACAGAACAATTCAAGCCAACAAACAGTCAAGTGCCCAGGTTCCCCAATAGGGGGCGCATATACTGCAAGGGAAGGGTGACCCTAGGATCTTCGCCTAGACCAGATGCCACACAGTCATGGTCCTGAGGGAAGAATGGAATTCTCACAAGGAGGAAGAGTTGACAGTGGCTGGTCTGCTTTCCAATAATTGTGACAGATGGACTTCTGGGTCCCTACTTGGTTGGATTTGTCAACTAGTTAGTAAAGACTGGATAATGTAACACTCACGAAGTGGACAAATGCCATGAAATTTTCTTTTTGTAAATTAGCCATGGGTTGAAAATAATCTTAATAACTTTAGCACAAGTTAACCACAAGAAAATGGCAGGGATGACATTTCCATCTTTTCTGGAATAAGCTCTTCATCAGCTTCAATAGGAGATAAACTTAAGGATGATCTTTTCAGATCTGGCAAGGTGTCAACAAATTTTTGAAATTATCAAAAAAGAAGAAGTATTTGCTGATGAGAACAGGAAGACATTACAATTAGCATAATATATTAAAATATTGTTTATTTCATTTTTATTTCATCTTTTAAAATTTCTCTCATTTCTGTAAAATGTTTTAGAGCAGTTACATGTATATAGTTTAAAGAATCAGTAAATGGACGTTATCAGAAGATACGCTCAGAAACACTCTATTGGTATTGGTAGGGATATGCAATCAGAAAAGCAGAGATCACTAGGTTAATAGCGAAGTGGCAGAAACTCACAAGGAGATAAATTGGTTGGAGCCAAAGTCAGGGAGAGTTTTACAGAGTTTGGATTTGAAAGATGGGGTTGCAGAAAGAAGTTAAGTCCAGAAAAGGCAAAAAGTGTCAACAGGGGCATAAAGAAAAGAATGTTAGATAGAAGATGGGACTGATCTGGGGCTGACACTGAAGAGAAATAAAAGCACAATAGTTCAGTTGGGGATGTACCTGCCTCCTAATAACAGGAAGTCAGAAAATCTAGACTTTTAAGACCAGCCTCACCCTACAACTCTCCCTCAACTCTGTCCTTCCATAACCTCAACTGCCTCCTATAAAGATAGCCCCACAGGGGCACCTGGGTGGCTCAGTTGGTTAGGCAGAGGGCTCTTGATTTTGGTTCAGGTCACGATCTCAGTGTCGTGAGATCAAGCCCTGTCTGGGGCCCTAGCTCATCACGGAGTCTGCCTAGGACTGTCTCCCGTACTCCCTCTGCCCCTCCCCCTGTGCTCTCTCTCCCTCTCTCTAAAATAAATAAATAAATATTAAAAAAAAAAAAAAGGCAGCCCCACAGATCTGTCTTGATCTCTAGGCTGGCTTTGCCAGGTGCCTGTTGGTTTTCTCCTCAAATCTCTGTGACTCCCCAAATTCCAGAAGTTCAAAAACTTTCAACAGCCTGAAAGAACCTCTTCACCAACCTCAATCTTCCAAGATCCTACCTCCTTACATTTCAATCAAGTAAAGGGATCAGTTGAACTAGTATCTATTTATTTTTCCAAAAGCTACATTTTACATCCT
>NC_138377.1:72051803-72094052 GCF_054177405.1 Leptonychotes weddellii | reverse complement strand
GGGGAGGGTATGTGCTATGGTGAGTGCTGTGAATTGTGTAAGACTGATGAATCACAGCCCTGTACCTCTGAAACAAATAATACATTATATGTTAAAAAAAAAAAAAAAAAAGCAGGAAGGTAAAAATGAAGGGGGGGAAATTGGAGGGGGAGAGGAACCATGAGAGACTATGGACTCTGAGAAACAAACTGAGAGTTCTAGAGGGAAGGAGTGTGGGGGGATGGGTTAGCCTAGTGATGGGTATTAAAGAGGGCATGTACTGCATGGAGCACTGGGTGTTATGCACAAACAATGAATCATGGAACACTACATCAAAAACTAATGATGTAATGTATGGTGATTAACAAAACATAATAAAATAAAATTAAAAATAAATAAATAAATAAAAGCAATTATTTATTCAATAAGTATTAAGTACTATGTGCCAGGCACTAATAAAGGCACTCGGGATACATCAGTGGAAAACAACAGTGGCAAGAACTTCTAAATTTGAGAAGATAAATAAATAAACCTATAGGTAAAATGAAATGTCAGGTCCACCAATTAACTGATCTTTGAGAAATATTTATGACATATTTAGCAGCAACATCTTTTACTTTATAGGGGCAATATGCTGGGGTTTTTTGGCGTCAAATGGATCTGGATTCAAATCTCAGCTCTATCACTAATAAGCTTATCCTCTTTAGGCAATTCACCTTAAGTCTGTTTTCTCGTCTGCAAAGTGGGTGTAAAAATACAAAATTGGGGCACCTGGGTGGCTCAGTCAGTTAAGCATGTGACTTGATTTCAGCTCAGGTCATGATCTCAGGGTTGTGAAATTGAGCCCCCTCCCCCCACCATGGGCTCCACCCTTGGCAGGGTATCTGCTTGAGATTCTCCCCCTCTCCCTCTGCCCCTGCCCTGCCCATGCTCTTTCTCTCTCTCTCTCTCAAATAAATAAACCTCTTAAAAAAATACAAAATTGAGATATTGTAGGTTTCTATGAAATAAAATCTATAAGCTCTTTATACATAGTTGGTGCTCAATAAATGCTAGTTTCTTTTTCTTTAATAAATATGCTCCTGTTGGTTTCACTGAGAAATGGTATGTATGTGTGGATGCCATACAAATAAACCAAACTGAAAGGACAATTTGGGATGGGAGTGCTGAGGGAAGAAGCCCTACCCAACCACTGCTGTCTCCTCTATGGAAGCTTCTCAACTTCCCAGTCAGAATTCATTTTTCTGGACCCACAGTATTGTTTTTAGACCACATCTATATCTCCACCTCTACACTTTTTGAAGATAGTGTCTTGTACTTCATGTTCCCTTCAGCACCCAATACAGTGCCAACCATAAACATAGGCCGGGTTGAATTCAGGTAGCAATTGAACGCATCAGTGAAATATCCTGTTCACTCTACCCTAGTAAGACATTCTGTATGACTAGAGGAAGAATTGTGGGATTGGCCCTGTATTAGTCAGCATGGGTTGTCATAACAAAACACCAGACTTAAATATGGCTGTTCCTCTGTGTGTGCAGAGAGTCCTTCCTCTTAGAAGGACACCAGTCCTACAGGATTAGGGCCCCACCCTTATGACCTGATTTGACCTTATTTATCTCTTTAAAGGCTCTATCTCCAGTTACAGCCACACTGGGGGTTTTGGCTTTGACATATGAATGGGGGGGTGGTAGAGAGGGACCATATAATTAGGCCCATAACTGATCCCGAGCTTTATTTTTTGCCTACAAAGAGAAATGTTAATTAAAGAAAATAGGAGATTTTTGGTCCTTGAACTCATGACACTCACATCTATCTCCATCTATTGAGACGTGAAGACAGAGCTAGAAATGAAGAGAAAGGCAGGAAATAATGAGGACCCGCCAATTCTGCCAATATGTAAATTATGTCACCAAGATAGAAAAAAACTTTAATCAGGGAGTTAGGAGTTCAGCACTAAATGGCAACCAGGCCAATGACTTACAAGGCACTCATCTCATGCAATGCATCTAACCTCTTTTACCTGATTTTCTAATCTATAAAATGAGGTTAAGATTTCCTGCTGCAAAAATGATGATTCTGTGATTCAAAAATAAACAAGGCAATATTTTCCATTTTAAATAATCTCCTTTCCCCTTATTAATGTCAGCACACTATCTTTGAAAATATATCTGAGCTTGGTTATTTTTTTATTGTTTAATGCTTGGGATGAATTTGCTCCCCAAACACAGGCAAAGCCTTTGTGTTTACTTCTGCTCCTTGACCATATCTAGTATCTGAAGAGAGATTGTTGCTCTTGTCCCAGAACAATTAAGAAGCTGCATCTCTGATTTCTTGTCAGAGGAAGGAAAAAGAATACTGCTTCCCTGTGTCTCCTATTTGAACCTCACCTACCTGAAAATGTGTCTTTCTGGGCCTTCCCCTCCACAAAGCACAACATCGAGCTCCTTTCTATCCCTGGATATAATTTGAATTTGCTTCACAACAACAAGCCAAGGTCAAGAATATAGTCACAAGTCCTGTTCACCAAGTTTTCCACCTCTCTGCTTGACTTTTGGGTACATTGCAGAATTACACTTCCTGGTCATTTTGGGATTGGGTGTGACCAGGAAACTGGTTCTAGCCGATGAGGGGAAGTGACTCGTTCACTACTGGGTCCATCATTTAGTTGTGAGCCTGTCCAGAGCACTCTTCTCCTCTACTGTGGTGACCCCCAGTGTTTCAGACAGCAAACTCTCTCAGATTGGATCAGGAGCAAGCCTGCAGAGCACTCTCTACATCCCTCCAAATCCCCTCTTCACCAACCCAGGTTGGATGCATACCCAACTTCTGTTGGGTAAAACCACCAACATTTAGTCTATCCTGACTAATAATGACAGCTACATTTCTGACCCTTTCCCACATTCTTAAAAATCTCCCGAAGGATAGACTCTCCACCTTGGACACCACAGTCCCACACATGGTTGTTAAAACATACACAACTAAATTTTACAAGAGAAAATAAACTCTGAAGTTCAGGAAAAACATAGATATTCATATAATTCAGTTTTCTGGATCCAAATTTAGAGTGCTAAAATGTTCCATAATTTGAGGGCCCTTGTTCTAGACCTGCACTGTCCAACATGGTAGCCACTAGTCACGTGTGCTATTGAGTACTTGAAATGTATGCAGTTAATGCAAATGAGGAACCAAATTTTTTTAAACTAATCTTAATTAACCTAACATTAAAATTAGTGTAAAATATCTCAAATATTACTTATATTGGTTATGTGTTAATGGTAATATTTTGGATATATTGAGCTAAGTAAAATATATTCATAAAACTAATTTTACCTACTTCTTCTTACTTTTTAAAATGTGGCCACTAGACGATTTAAACGTATATATGTAGCTCACATTGTATTTCTGTTGAATGGAGCTGGTCTGGAACCTTATCCTCACCTCAGGGTTGCAATTTCTTTATTCAAATCCTGATCTATCTTCCAGTCCCATGTAGACTATGCTGTCAACTCCCTTTAGTGACTAGAGGAGCAAGTTTTTCCCCAAAAAATCCCTCCTTGGCTAGGATTGAAAGGAGGGTTTCCTCTGTTTCACCAAATCCTGAAGAACTTCGCCCTAGGAATTCTACTGTGTGGTTCTCCTCTCTGAGGCCCAGAAGCCCTCTCAGTCCTGCTGATGGGCCCTTCCCAGCTCTTCCTCCTTGGAAGGAAGGTTTCCTGTTTCCCTGTGTCTTTTTCTCAGAACTACCACCCAGATTATCCTGCCCAGACATTATTCCTGTTTGCATGCTGACTCCACCACTCTGAGACATCGCCATAATCGTCTCCTGAAACAAGGAAATTACAGACCCCTGTGTTTATTCATGTTTTAACCCTGGGCTTCTTGTGTAATGTGGGTGGGGGAGAGTGCCTGTCAGCTCACCATCGGGCTTTAGGAAAGAGGGGCATTTATTCTCACCTTCTTATGAAGAGATTTGACTTAATCTACTGTTTTCCTTAAATGGGTCTCAGAAAATATGATTCTCTTGGATGCATTTTCCTCTGTCAGAATGGCTAGAGAGAAAAAGACTTCTGTTAACCTTAATGTCACAACCTTGACATTCAATGACATCATTCTGGCATCTGTCCACAGATTTCTCCTGAAACTCTTATGTTCTCTTGCTCTTCAGAGTGAGAATTTAAAGGATCCTGAGTGCTTTAAAGTCAGGTCACTAGAGCACTCTTCCAGAATCTGTCAGAGCCTAGGGAGGAGCTAGCATGTGAAGGCCTGGACCCCTTTTGTTACCCTCCTTTGCATCAGACATTTATGTGGCCTTTGGTGCTTGGTCCCCTTTCAGAGCTACCCCTCTGAATGTCAAATAGCTGACCCAGTCTCACATTCTTCAAAGATAGGTAGAAAGGTACTGCCACCATGGCCTATCACCTACCAGAGGCCCACTGGAGGTGGTTATCATTTCTGAAGCCTGCAAAAATCAAACAGTTCTTCTACAGTTGCTCAGACAGCCACAGAAAAACTCCACCCCCCTCCCCGACCTAACTTCCTGACCCCAAAACCCAGAGTCTAATCACTAAGCCAATAGTTTTAAGGTTGGGGTTTTGACAGCTACAGAAAGCCAGGCTGCAAGAAAGTGGCTCCCAGACAAGGGCAAAGGAGAATGCACAAGACGGCCTGTGGGTTTACTTACTTACTTGTAATCTGCTAGTTCTTCTCATCTGAATGCTGCTTTGCATACATTTTCAGTTTGAGTACCTTCTCACTCCAAACCTTGAAGTTACTTAGTTTCAGGGATTAAAGCCAGGGAGTTATCTATTTTATGAATTAATCAGCAGGGCAAGTCTGAGTATACCCTTCGTGGCTTCTGCTCCAAACTGAGGGTCCCAGAATACAGTGGCTGACGCAAGGCAGAGATTCAGATCCAGATAGATCGCACTATGCTCTGGGCCACATAAAATGTTGAATGTGAATAGGTGAATGAATGAAATGGATGAGTATTTTTATATTGAGGAGTAGCACCAGGCTTCTGACCTAAGCACCTTGATGTAACTTCATACTACACAAATTCCAAGACTTGGAGGCTAAAGCGACCCAGCATGCCAGGGATGGATGGGCTCAGATGGCCTGGGCCTGGTCATTGCATCTATGTGGCAGTTTCACTCAAATCAAGGTCCTTTGCCTGTCTGCACAGGAGTGTAGGCATCCAGGTCACTTAACAGGGAGTGTTTTATGCATGTTTTAAATGTGTGTAGGGCTGTAGACTGCTGTGTTTTTGCATACATGTGTAGGTAGCCATTCATACGATTTTAGAATCTAGAGCACCCTCTACCCAAACTATCTCCCATTCATGAATCCCTGATGCCTGTCATGCCCCCGAGGAGCCATTTGTCTTAAGAGTATCCCCGGAAGGAATCATACATAAAAGCTCATTAATTATCTATACTATAGATGCCTCTATGGTATCTTTCTATACCATAATGCGAATGCATTTTTATCACTACCCTTTCTAAGAGCTACTTTGAGAGAAGAAAAAACAGGTTTAAGGGACCTGGTGCTGCAAGTTCCCTTGCCGTCTCCGCACCGGGCACGCTCTGGGTGGAGTGGAGAACTGGAGAGGCCAGGAGACAGGGGAGTAAGCGAATTGGGCAGGTGGGGAGGACCCCCAGTTCTGCTTTCTCTTTTCTGCCGTTCGCTTCAGCTTGCTTACCGCTGGAACGTTGAGGCCAGACCAGGGAAGGTTATCTTTGTCACCTGGAGGGGAAGGAGGTGTGGTTTTAACTTCAGCTTCCTTTGCTTTTTGAGTGCAGTTCTCACAAGCGTTCGCTTGCTTTGCCCGTTGGAGTTGAGTAGTTACTAACTGAGCCCATGTATATTGCAGCAGAGAGAGGAAAAAACTATCCCTTTGAAGAGAAGGTGGGTGAAAGAGAAAGCCACATTAAACAACGAGCCAGTGTTAAATTTGGGTTTGCTCCTATTTGTAAGAGGTTTAAAAATACCCTGGGCCATTTTCTGCTTTTGCACTTTTTTTACCTAGCTACTTGCCCCATTTCCAAGCAGCCTTATGTAAAGACACTTCCTTTGACTCTCTTACACCTGCCAAGAGCTTTGATATCATTCTCTGAAGGTTCAGGGGCTCTAGAAACTCCTGTTGGAAGCTTGAAGACTCTGGCCCCCGCTAGTAAAGAAGATCTGAATTCAAACATGACAAACAACAATAAAGAACTATCCATCCTGCCCCACCCACCCGACACACACCCCGATCAAACCAAACTAAACCCACACTCAAGGGGTGTGTCTCCCAAGGTGCTTACTCAAAAATAAGTTGATTTAATTGTTATTTATGGGAGAGTTGTGGAGTGCACTCATTTGATGGTGGGGTGGGTGGGGGTATACAACTGTCAAGAAAGTGTCTTGATTTGTTTCTGACAGCTGAGCAAGTTATGGAGCCATGGAGCTCTTTGTGGGAAATAAAACCTTCCTGCATCCTATTGGAATGAGTTCTTAAATACTGCACTCAAAATGAAAAAACAAATGGGATATTACATGCACTCAGTAAAGAGTGGGTTAAATATAATATAGCATAACCATAAGTGGAAAACAGAACAGTTGCAAGAAAAAAAAAAAACCCAGAATGAGGAAGCTCTCTGGGCACTGATATGGAACAATTACCAAGAGATATTATTAAGTGACAAAAAGTAAGGTACAGAACAATGCGGGTAGTCTGTTACTATGATTTAAAAAAAAAAAAAAAGTCTCCTCTCTTTTTTTTACACATGGATTATCTAGGATCCACAAGGGAAGATATTCTATACTGTCTCCCAGAACTCCAGAATGTCCAAGCCCCAGATCCCCTCGGAGACCCATCCACTGAGTGCTTACTATTTGCCAGGCACTGTCTTGAACAAATACAATCCAGAAATACTCAACGTAACAAACAACACATAGACACTCAGCTACGATAGCCTGTAACTCATTGTCCCTCTTATTTTATCTATAGCTCCATCCACTGCCAAACTTCCCCCTACCTCTCCAACATACTCATACTTAGGATTTATTCTGAAGGAAATCACAGACATATCATTTCATCCATAAAGATTTCAATATAAACTTATAAAACCTTGGGGAGTAGGGTTTTAAACCTAACCACATTATCAGTGTTATAGCTCCAAAAATGAACAGTTCTTTAAAATCACCAAATATATCCAGACCATGTTCATTTTCATAGGATGACCAGAAAAATTTGAAGACTAACTAGATTTGCACATAATTTTTAATGTTGTTTATTTTGATTTGTTCAAATTAGGATCTAAACAGAGGACAGTATCATCTGTTTGATATTGACCTTAAGGCTATTTTCATCTATACATAGTCTTTTTTTTTTTTTTAATGCATTTGTTGAATAAACTGGTTTGTTTGACCTTGGAGTCTCGCCTTCTGGATTTGGCTGATAGCATTCTCACGGTTTTGTTTCAGTTTTGTCTATTCAACTTCCTATGTAAATTGATGTTCGACCTAGAAGCTGAGTTCAATTCAGGTTTAATCTTTTTACAAGAATACTTCATAGGTGGTGTTGTGTGCACCCACTGGTTGTCTCTCTTTTCGTGGTATTAGCAGCTATTGATGGTTATTACCTAGATCCATTATTTCCATTAGAAGTTGTAAAATAGTGCTATCCCAGTTCTGTCATTCTTCCTTATTAGTTGGAATACTCCTATAAAGAGAAAATTCTTCTCATTAACTACTTGCTTACCCGGAAATAGAGTTGGCTCCTGAAAGGAAAGATAAATGCTTAACTTTCTCCTTCTACTTGTGAATAATTCAGGACACTGAGTTGGTCCTTCGCATCCTCCAAAGATGGTCAATTAGCTTTAGTTGGCTCCTGAGAAAGTTTGACACAAGCCTAATAGTCTTTGATAACTTCCCTGCAATCTAATATGACAAGATACCAGGCTCTTCTTGTCCATTTCCTGCCTTTAGACCTGGAACATCCACTTCTCCAAAAGCCCTGGTTCCTTTTACTGGAAAATGTTCTTTAGATGCTATAGTGTGGGGGCACCTGGGTGGCTCAGTCGTTGGGCGTCTGCCTTCGGCTCGGGTTGTGAACCCAGGGTCCTGGGATCGAGCCCCGCATCGGGCTCCCTGCTCAGCGGGGAGCCTGCTTCTCCCTCTCCCACTCCCCCTGCTTGTGCTCTCTCTCTCACTATGTCTCTCTCTGTCAAATAAATAAATAAAATCTAAAAAAAAAAAAAAAAGATGCTATAGTGTGGACACAAGGGGTGTTTACTGCTATTGGGTTGACAGAACCAGGCAAGAAGTATTTTTTTAATACATCATAAATTCATATTGTTATTTTTAAATCAACTTTAGGATTACAAGACTTTGCTTCTGTGATTTTGCATCCTTTCTCCTCTTACATGGCAAATCTTAGTTTCTAATCTCTTTAACATCATCATTTATTTGCTTTATACTCTAATACATGTAACCATTTCAGGGAACACTACAAACAGTGCCATCATTAAGTTGTTTGTTGTTATTGGGTTTTTTTTTTTTTGCAGTTCTTTTTATCTTCACAGTTTATCACACTAGGGCTATAATATAGTCATATGATCATTTTACATAACTTGTTTCTTATTTTAAGGAATTGCTTCTTTAATTTTGATTTAATTTTTGTCATTATATAAGACATTTACATTGTACCAATGTTATATCTACAAAACAAAGTACATTCAGAAAAGTCTAACTTCTCTTCCTCTTTATCCTCCTCCTTCTTATTCCTTTAAGTAATTATTTTATTTATTTTATGGTTCTTTAATTATCAGCAAGTAAACACACATATACTCATATCACCCTTCCTTAGATAAATGTTAGACTACTATTACACTTTGCCATCACAGTGTATAGTCATATATAAAAGCGTTTTTTGTACTTTTCCAACATATTATTAGGATAAATTCCTAGAAGTTAGATGACCAGATCAAAGGGCAAATGCATATGTAATTTTACTAAATATGTCAAATTCCCATCCATGGGATCTGTACCATTTTGCATTCCCCCAGCAATGTATAAGATTTTGCCTATTTCACCACAACCTCACCAACAAAATATATTGTCAATCTTCTACACTTTTGCCAATCTGATAGGTAAGAAAATTGTATCTCAGTGAAGTTTTTGTGTATATTTCTGTTATTAAAAGTAAGGTCTTAAACATTTTCATATGTTCAAAGACCATCTTCCTTCCTTTTTCTGTGAACTGTCTGAGGTTGGAGCACCGTTCTTGTTTTCCCAGGACCTTGCAGCCCTTCTTCCTGGAGGAGAAAAGCAGTGTGAAAGTTACTAGTTCATACATACAAGCATTCTGCTTTGCACAGAAGGAAAATACATGTTCACACCTGCTAACACATACACCTGGTCTTTGTCCAGCACAGATCAATAAAGATCCCTTCTACCTTTACAAGTGGCTTCTTGTGCAGTTAATCTAGGCATTTTCTAAGTTTCTTGTGGGAGTTTTATTTATCTTTTGCACTCTGTGAATTCTTAGAACATTATCACCTACTCAGTAAACATTAGTGGCTGCTTATTTATTAATTAATTTTACTTGTTCAGCTATCAAGAATCCAGTTTCAGCTGCCATGCTGCTCTCGCAAGCAGCAACAACAACAAGAGAAGCCAAGAAAATGATTCAAAATAAACATTTTCCATGCTTTATCCCCCCTTCCCTCCAGTCCCCTACTGCTGATCATAAATGAGTCTTTTTCTACCTTAGAAAAACCTGTAGAATCTGGAAAGGGCACTGAAGAGCTAAATGAATGATTATAAAACAAATTATACATTCTGCCAGGAGTACAAGAGACCTGGGACAGAATTTCAAATGCTGACTCTTTTTTAATAGGATGCTTGTTTAATTTGGGATATTACATATTCTACTTGTGAAATGTGTTCCCTAAGCACTTTTTATCTTTGGCTATAAATGATACTCCTTTTCTTCCCGATGACTGTTTCTAACTTAGTAATTAATTTTCATTCCAGCAGACACTTATCCTCACACCCAACTGAAGTAACTATTTAAAAAGAAGCCCAAAATATAGATGTCTCCCGTAGATCCAATTAATATTTAATAAGTGCCTACTGGATGCCTGGTAGTTTCACAAACACTAGTTGATTAAATTTTCTCCTAGAGTAGTTGAGTTTTTTTCAGTAAACATTTATTAAGCACCTACAGGTGCCCGCGCCATGCCAAACGCTGGGGATATATATCAGTCAGGATAGACTTGCTCATATTGTGGTATCACACAAGCCCGCATCATAGTGGTTTAAAACAGAGAAAGTTTATTTTATATTCATGCTAAATGTGCACCATAGGCTGTCTGGGGATCTGTTTGCCATCTTCATCATCCTCACTCTGGGATTAGGTTGACAGAGCAGTCAGTACCAGTATATTGCCAGTCAGCCAAGGGAACCGCCAGGGTATTCTAGAAGGTGTCCAACTGGCAATTCACTTTTCTGGCCCAGGACTTAAACAAATCACTTTCACACATAAATCATTGGCCAGAACCAGTCACATGGCTTCAGAGGGAGCAGAAGTACAATCCTACCATGAAGCAGGGAGTTAGAAATAGTTAGTGACCAGCATTGAAGACATTACAGGATAGACAATTAAAATGACATGATTCTTGCATTTGTTGGAGCAACCAATCCCGTTGGGAAGACAGACATACACAGAAGTTTTCAAACACTGTGTGCTAAGTGCCAAAATTGAAGCCTTTGAAAGTGTCTATGGGGTCCAGAGGAAGGGTAGTGAGTTCAAGGTGGGAGGTGTGGAGGGTAGCAGAGGCTCCCTAGTGAAGGTAACATCTGAGTGAGTAGTGCACATCAGGTAGCATCTAGCAAGTGAAGAGAGCAGGGAATGGGTTAGCCCTCTAGGCAAGTGGAGCCAAGGCAGAGGAGAGAAATAGCACAGTGTATGGGAAACAAGAAGTAGGATTAGTGCAACATTGCTGAGTGTAGAGTGCTTGACCAAAAAGGACAGAGGAGAAGACTGTAGCTATAAGCAGGAACCAGGTCCTGTCATTGTAGGGAGCTTGAGCCTTAACCCAGGAAAGAGGGAGCCATAAAAGTGTTTTAAGCAGGAAAGTACTATGGTCACTGTGTCATCCCTTGGGACATACAGTCCAATGTTATCCCTTAAGTTCTTTGGAAATAAAAGAAGCAAATTATGAAACCAACCTAAATTTGATCAAAGCTAAGAAGTGGAAAGTTACTGCAAGGAGATAGAATGTCTCAAGCCTTTGCAGAGTAGAACTTCTATTAATCAATCTAAAGATACTTGGAAGTAGAAGAAATGGAGAGGTATTGTTCAGCCTTGAATACCTAAAAAATGACATTCACAAACTCAAATGTAGACTCTGCCCTTCCAGCTCTGTCCAGAGCAGAGAGAAACTTTGCAAATGAACTTGGAGAATTTCCAGTCACATTGCCAAGGTCAATCCAATTATGAGACAGCTGCGTCAGGTGTTAATCAGAGCCTGATGCTGTTAAACAAAATCATTGTTTAAACAATTCCACTTAGTGTGCTTTGGTATGCATTAAACAAACTTCCCCTTAGGACTTCTCTTCCAACATTCTATAAGCCTGAGAAGGTGTCTAACAGCAGGAATATTTAGGTCGCTGAATGCTTTTTTTCACTGTGAATTGATTTGCTATCAAATCAAAATTTTGAGCCTGAAAGATCTAGGTCCATGGTAGAATCACCAAGATAATGTCATTCTGTAAAATCCTATAAAAAAGGTCGGTTATGTCTTCTTCCCTGGTCAACAAACTGACTCTGAATTACCCATAGACATGAATCTAATTCATCTATAAATTTATTTTTTGTTCAATTTTTAAAATATGAAATATTTCAAATATACAAAAGTACAAAAATCATATAACAGCTATCCACACACCTATGACCAGATTTAAACATGTTGATACTTTGCTGTATTTGTTTTATTTATTTTTTAGAAATAACAGAACCATTGTTCTGTGTTTTCAAATGATATAAATATAGTATATGCTCCTTTTACAACTGGATTTTTTTCTTAACATTAGCTTCAAGAGATGTATCCATTATCAATATATGAAAAAATAGTGTATTCATTTTTTTTCCGATTTTATTCATTTGTTTGAGAGAGAGAGAGAAAGAGCATGAGTGGGGAGAGGGGCAGAGGGACAACCAGACTCTCCGCTGAGCACAGACCCCAATACGGGGCTCATTCCCAGGATCCTGAGATCATGACCTGAGCTGAAGTCATTTGCTTAACCAACTGAGTCACCCAGACACCCCTAGTGCATTAATTTTTTCAAAATTTTTATTCATTTATTTTTAAAATTCCAGTATAATTAACATACAGTTGTATATTAGTTTCAGATGTACAATATAGTGAACAGAAACACTAATTTGAGAAGATATATTCACCCCTATTTTTATTGCAGCATTATTTACAATAGTCAAAATATGGAAGCAGCCCAAGTGTCCATCCATAGAGGAATGGATAAAGATGTGGTGTATAAATACAATGTGATATTACTCAGCCATTAGAAAAGAATGAAATCTTGTCATTTGTAACAACATAGATGGATCTAGAGGGTATAATGCTAAGTGAAATAATCAGGAAAAGATAAATACCATATCATTTCACTTATATCTGGAATTTAAGAATCAAAACAAATGAACAAAGAAAAAAAGAGACAAAAAACAGACTCTTAAATATAGAGAACAAACTGGTGATTGCCAGAGAGGAGGCAGGTGGGGGGATGGGTGAAATAGGTGAAGGGGAGTAAGAGTACATTTATTGTGATGAGCACTTGGTACATTCATTTTTAATTGCTGTTTTATAGTGTTTCTCAATCCCAACTCACATTAGAATCTCTTGGGGAACTTTAAAACAACGGATCCCTGAGATCCACCCCTAATCAATTCACTCCAAGTAATCAACTTTTGTAAATGCTACAATTGCCCTTAAAATCAACATATATTTTCTAATTGATGGATATAGGGTTTTAAGAAATCCGTAAGATCTACTATACTAATTGTATTAGTCAAGATTTCTATGTCCTAACTTGTTTTTTCTCTTCTTGAACTATCAATTTCTAAGCAATATATGTGGTAAAATTTCCTACTGTGTGGTTGCTGATTTATCAATTTCTCCTTGGAGTTCTTCAATTTGGGGGTTATATACTTTGATACTGTGTTGTAATACCTTTCTCAAAAATTGTTCTTTTCTATTGCTTTTTATTGTAATAACCTTCTTTATAATAATGTGGGGGGGGGTGTTTTAAAGTCTGCTTTATTTGATATTAAGCTTTCTTTGTGTTAGTGTTCTCATGGTATCACTTTCACCAGCATTTTATTTTCAACTTTTTGTGACACTGTACTTTGAAGCCATCATATATCTAGATTATAGAATTGTGGGAGTTTTTAAATATAATCTGAGCCTCTGTATTTGAACTTGTGAATTTAGCCCGTTTACATTTATCACGATTACTGATCTATTTGGCTGGATCTATTTCTATAATTTTATGTTGTGCTACCTATTGACCCTTTTCATTGCTGCTTTTGCTTTTCTTAAATTCTTCTGGACTTATCATATTTTCTACTTCCTCTTTGTTTTCTTCTGGTTTTGAAGTTGTTTTTTTTATTTCTATATTTTGAGGATTACTCTTAAAATTCTACATACATGATTAATCAACAAAATCTAAATTTAACCAATATTTCTAACTTCTTCATACATGATAGAAGAACACTAGAACTTTTAAATCAGTAAACTCTCCTACATATCATCATTTCCTTCTACTTTAATTCCACCTTGAAATTACAGCCCTAGAGTAGTCATCATTTTGTTGGTGCTGTTATTGTTTATATCACTGCTTGACAATTTATCACTAAGTTTTACATCATTTATTATGCATTTTGAAGTCCTGGACTATGTGGGCAATATAAATTTGGATATCAAGCCTATACAAGGCATAGGTCTGTAGTTTCATTTTCTCAGGTCAGACTTTTTTTCACCAAAAACCACATAGAAACAGAAAAATTTCCTTTTAGAGCCTTTAGCCACTGTATAGATTTTTTCCTCTTTGTCTTTTCACTGAGATTACAGCGTCAGCCTCTGAATGTCCTGGCTTTTGCAGATACATCAAATTCACTCTCCACATCATGTAAACTCCAGCTCATTTCACATACTCCAGTCCTACAAGCCCAAGGCCCTGGTTGCAGGAACCCATATTCTGCACCCCAAGGGCAGCCAATGTCCATTTATAAGCTTACTGATCTGGTTTTCAGTTCCCTCTTCATTTCCGGGATCTAGGGATTTCCCCTTTTTTTTTTTTCTTGTAGGCTCAGATATAAATTTCAAAGAATTTTTAAACATTTTATTTAGCTTTTCTCAGAATTTGTAGTGGGAGAGTTTCAGGTTCTCTTAGTCTGCTCTTTTTCCAGAAGCCACAGATTTTCTACGTAGTTGTGTGTGTATATATTTATGTATACATCCACATATTTGTACATGTTTTCTATGCTCTTATATCTCATATATTTTCTATATCTCCTATATACTTCTATATGCAAGTATGTATGTTTATATGTAAAATACATATATAAATAACACGTATACAACATACCTATACAACTGCGACAATGACACATAAACTCCCACAATTGCAGAAGGTCATATTTCTGTAAAAAACTCCTTGTTATTATATAATGATCTAGAATTGGTCAGAGTGGTTTCTGCGTCTCTGAACCTTGACTAATATCAAATTTGCTTCTGGGAGTGGTTTGGTTGGTTGCTTCTAAATGCACTGGAGGACTTGGAGAAAGAAAATGATGAAATCAGGCCAAGTTTCCAGCTCAAGATCTGCATAAGGGGCCCAAAATATATGACTTCCCTAATAGAATTCTTTATCTCCTCCAGCCTTAGGGCCAAGATTTCCAAAAGCCACTCTTGCAGGTGGCTGAATTGTGATGCAAATTGACTTCCCTGTCACACAGCTTCCCCCATAAGGTATTATTTGGCAAAGAGTGGGACCTTGAATATCAGGATGGGGTTTTATGGGTAAATTCCAATGAAACTGGGCAACTTGAACCCTTGAACTCTACTAAGCCTCCTTTGCCAGGAGAAGCAGCCCATCAATCCCTGTCTAAGGAGGTTAGTCTCCTGTTGGGTAAAGAACCTGTAATTACCTCCCCTGAGATATTTTGCCTTGCAGGGAACTGCTGATCTTCCTTCAGATCTAATCCTACCACTTCTTACTGCTCCTAGAACTAGACTCAAGTCCCAGAAGACCCAAGAGAGCAAGGTACAAAGCATGAGTCATGAGGAGGTACAATAAATACCAAAAGAATTGAATGTTTTTGCCAGTTTACATCAACAGAAATCTAACAACCAATTCCTAGACTTGAGCCAGCTCACAGACCCAGAATCCCTTGAATAAAGAGGGGTCCCCTTGAATAAGAACCCTGCTACACACACAATTTATATTGTAAATCTTCCTAACTTTCCCCACAGGCACCTATGGCCATTTATCAAGGCAACTATACACTGAAGAAGGAAAACTAATCATACTTTTCAGGGATTACTGGACATTCACTAATTTCCTGGAGCTCCAAAGCACCACTGTGTCCACTAATCAGAGTAAGATTTTATAGGAGATTGAGTGATGAACAGAGTTTTGACTCAAGTTTGTCTCACAGCAGTCACAGTGACCTTTGACAAAATCATCATTGTATGCCCCTGAAATTTTTGTGGTTGTTTGTTATATAACCTTAGTGTGGCAACAGGTAACTGATATAATTGAATAAAGAAAATGTAGGGTGGTTAAGTTCAAAGGACCTGATTTTGAGATGTGATTAAGGTGACCTTAGCCCTATTTACAAATAATGAGACTAAGGGATAAGGGAAGACAATTTACTTGCGTAAGGTCACAAAGGATATTAGAAAGTGTCCCATTGTTATTCTCTGGTGTGATGACATGTAAAAGTAAGGTTGTAATTATATTGTAGAGAGGTTATCATACCCCATTTAACTAACAGACATTTGCAAAGTAGGTGGTAGGACTTAAAAATTATGTTCTAACTTCCTTTACATTTTGCAATAAGCTAACTACCGTTTGGCCATCATGTTAATGGTTGGCCATCCCTATCTCAACTTCTCTGCTTAGTATCTCACAGGATGGGTTATAACTATAAAACTACTGATTTACTTTATATGAAAACATCCCCTGAACTATGAGTCACCTTTTTTCTTTAAGACAAAGTAGTGGGGTCTAAATGTTGCTGTGTGCTTTGGCAGAGTAAGGCGCCAGCTACAAGGTACAATTTTCAAGAGCACAAGAAAATCAACTTGTCCTAACTGAATTCCCCAGTTAGAGTCCCTAAGTATATACTTACTACCATTAACCACCCCTTGGGTTCTTATATTAAAAGGAGCTAGTAAAATTCAAATATTCCTTGAGAAGTGTAACATAAAATGTAGGTATGAAAGATTTTCTGCTACTTGGGTAGGTTGGGGGGAAAGGAAAGTATGTGGGGGAGAAAGGTCAGGTCCGGTGAGGTTGGTAGAGGAGAAGCCCAAGCTAATGGGCAACCCCTCTGCTTGGAGTCAGGCAGACCTCCAAGAAACTCCTCAGGATGGAGCAAGGAAGTCAGAAGCAGGTTTATCTACTATTTCATTTGAAAGAGGCAGGTGCTTGCTTCTGGGAGTTGGAGTGGGATATGATCAATTTCAAAAAGCAGGAACCAAAGTGCTAAAATAGTAAAAATACTTAATGGATTGGAAATTAGGAGACCTAACCCGTGCTAAGCTCCAACTTTGGCCCCAAATAAGCTGTATGACCTGGGGTAGTCACTTCACCTGTTTGCCCTCATCCTCATCCCCAAAGTGAGACTCTTCAGAGGACCTTTCCTGCTTTCATGTACTGTAAAAAGTCTCCTGGTGGAAAACCCTGGAGCTAGACAAAAAAACACAGCAGAATTTTTTTTTAAGTAGACTCTACACCCCATGTGGGGCTTGAACTCACAACCCCAAGATCAAGAGTCACACCAATTGAGCCAACCAGGCACCTGTGTTTTTGTGTGGTTTTTTTCTTTCTTTCTTTTTTTTTAATCCACACAAGTCCCAGAGTCTAACTGCATTTTGTGAGTACAATTTTTGTGTTTAGCTCTCAACAACCATATTCAGCACTAACAGACCCTGATTCCTTATCATTGAGGCCAATGTGCACGTGACTCATGGGGTCATTGCCATCACTGGTATTGGCAGCCCTTGTTGACTTAACGGCACTGTTTCCAAAGAAGATTACTGCAAAGCCATCTTTGCTGTGATAGTCAAGGTAACAGGTGGTTGTGGTTTCAGAATGGGTCTTTGTACTCAACCTCTCGCTTACTCAAACTTCTCTTCAAGTCATATCAGTCTCCTAGATGATAGAAGCCCTGAATCTTACTACCAGCTGTAAAACTTGACACTTCAGATCATACCAAAAATACTGTTTCTAATCTCTTGGTCCCAAGCTTCAGAGTTCATTTACCAAAGAGGCCCACAGCAATCTATAACCCCCTATCTTGAAGAAATAGCTATTATATTGCACCCTCTAGCTGCTGTCCAGTTATCAAAGGTCTTTGTAAATTCTTTGCAAATGCTGATTAATTCTCTCAACAGACCAGTAGGGTAATTTCTATAGTGAAATATGACAAAACTGAGACATGGAGAGCATGAATTGCCCTTCACTACATCACAACTTGGCCTGAGATTAAATCACAAGTGATCTGATAGGATCCTGTGTCTCATGACTCTTAAGTCTCTCACATTCAGAAATCCCTGATCCATTTACAGGTTTCCCAAATTCCATCTGTTAAGAATATGGAGTTTGTAATTCTGCCAGACAGATGTGGACTACACCAATCTTATGAATATTTCACATTAACAAGTATCTATCAGGCTTTGTTGAGCATACTCCCGCCCGCAAAAAACACACCTTTGTTCCAACATGGAGGCATAATAATCAGTCTGCAACACCTCCCACCCTTTGGCAATAACATGACTCCTCCCAGCTAATACATTAATGTATAGATGGATCCAAATTTTGCTAGCCCAGCTTGTGACTTCAGAGTGAGGAGAAAAGTCTTCCAAACATGTCCTACTTGTAATACTCATTTTAATTCATATTTCGTGGTAGAAACTGAAAAGATTTCTCAAGAAGCCTTTGCCTTATTTCAACCAAGTTTTCTATAGGAAACCTCTGAGCTTCATCTGAGAGTTCTTTTACCAAAGAAACCCACAGCTAATCCATACTCCCATAACTTTGGAAGAAATGGCTGGAGTGGAGTCAAAGAGAGAAAGAGAAATTATCTACATGTATGCAAAGGGAATGTTCTCTTGAAAGCAGGGTGGGACACCCACTTGAGGCTCAGTTGTACCCCCGCAGGCTTGTGGACAGTGGATTTGCCCAACATCGTATGTAGTAACTTGAACTTCTTCCAAAGATCCAAGAGGAGTGAATAATGAGATCTGCCTGGAAATGATTTAATCAAGTTAATCAACCCTTCCAATCAGTGGGCTTCCTGGTTTAAGGCAGGCATAAGTCTGCAGTGGGAGACTTTCTCTCCTTATACATTCCCTTGGTAAACAGAGAAGTTGTTTCAGGAGATAGTCTCAAGTTTAAATTGATCTTCTCCTTTCATTATCACTGCCTGTGCCCTAATTCAGGCCCTTGTCACATCTCGTATGGACTCTTGCAAAGTTTCCTGCCTGGACTTTGGTCTGTATTCTTGCCTTCTTTAATCCATGCTCTGCACTGTCACCAAAGTGTTCTACCTAAAATGAATTGTTCTGGGGGATCCACAGAATAAAATCTGAACTCCGTAACTTGGTTCTCAAGGCCCTTCCAAATGTAGCCATGACCTGAATTTCTGGTCTCATCTATCATGTCCAATCTTCATGTGCCTTTTCTGCTGACATGTCTAAGGGGACAGCATCAATCATTTATTGCCACATTAATTCTGTGTCACAATCACCCTAAACTTTGTGGCTTGAAACAAGAATAATTTGTTCTCAGGCTCCCAAGTTTGCAAATTGGCAGGAGTGGCTCTGTTAATGTATGTGCTTTATGGGGCCCAGGCTCAAAGGGCGTCAGCTACCAGAACAGTTGCTGCCCCGCTCCTCTTCATGGAGGAATATGGAAGCTCCCAGAAAGGAGGGCAGAAACACGTGATACATCTTAAGGCCTAGATGGCTAAGAATGGACATACTGTCATATTTGCCCAATTTCCTTAGCCAGAGCAAGTTACACGACCCAGTTCAACATCAATGGAGCAGGGAAATATATTCTGCCTCTAGTAGGAGAAACTGCATTATTATATAGCAAAGGGCATTGATGCAGAAAAAGCAAAGAATTGGGAATGAATATATATTGCTGCATAATAAATTATTCTTAAAACAGCAGATATTTATTATCTGGAAGCTTCTGTGGATCAGGAATCCAAAAGCAGCTTAGCTAGGTTGTTCTGGCTCATTGTCTCTCATGAGATTCCAATTAAGCTGTCAGCCAGAGCTGCAGTTATCTGAGGCTTGATGGCTGACAGAGGCGCTTTCAAGCTCACCCCATGCTTGTGGGCAGATCTGATCTCCTTCATGTGGACTCCCAAGGCCGCCTGAGTGTCCCCACAACTTGGAAGCCGGCTTCCCCCAGAGTAAGTGACCCAAGAAGGAGAGAGCCCCTGAATTTGATCACTTCCACTCAGAAGTGATCTTTTGTATTCTATTGGTCACCCAGACCAACCCTGACATAGTATGAGAGGGGACTACATAAGGGCTTGGAAACCAGCAGGCAGGGATCATTGGGGGCCATCTGGAAGGTTGCCTGTCCAGTTCTGATTTATAAGATCTTATTTAGTTGTCCCTATAAGCTGCCAAACTCTTTCTACACCTCCGTTCTACAGGGTCTAAACCATTGTAGCAAGCCAAGGTAAAAAGCAGTAGCACAAAATTCTTTGTCAAATCCTGTTAGTTTTTACCAAAAATGGCAGCCGTAAATATCAATGTTTTTCAGCTTTTGGCTTTTCTTTTTTTTTTTTTTTTTTTGCATATCTGTCTTCCTGTCCATAAGCTTATTTCACACTGGTGCATCGTACCCATTACTACTATTCTCCCTCCCCCAGGCAAGCGGATGAGCTCTCAAATAGCACTCTGTCTTTAAACCTTTCCTGGCTCTTGCACACCTGCGCCATTATCCTCCTACGTCCCCACAACACTTGGTATGTCTCTCGATTAAAAGCCCTAGCCCGGGGCGCCTGGGTGGCTCAGTCATTAAGCGTCTGCCTTCGGCTCAGGTCATGATCCCAGCGTCCTGGGATCGAGCCCTGCATCGGGCTCCCTGCTCTGCGGGAAGCCTGCTTCTCCCTCTCCCACTCCCCCTGCTTGTGTTCCCTCTCTCGCTGTGTCTCTCTCTGTCAAATAAATAAATAAAATCTTTTTTAAAAAAAAAAAAGCCCTAGCCCACTGCGGAGTATTTATATTCCTCTCAGTCTCCTTCATTAGACTGTGAGGGTTCCAAGGCCCGGTATTTGGCGTGATAGCAACTCAGGAAAAGTTTGAAGAGAGCTTGAGAGGGAGGACAGAAGAAATGGAGAGAACACAGGGCCAAATCCCAACAGGCTTTCCAGACACAGGTTTCCTACCATCTGCTGGTTGAGCTCCTTCTAGGTGCCAGACGGTGTCGGATCCTTTCATAGTCACCCCTCGTTATGACCTTGCAATAATCTAGCACGTAAGAGTTATTTGGGGAGGATTTGGTTTTCAAGCTCAGAAAAGTTAAATACTTTTCCACAGAAGTGGTAAAACCAAGATTTTTTTCTTGATCTTACATTCCAAACCCATGCTCTTCACACCCTCCACCCGCCCCCCAGCAGCCCCCACCCCCCGCTCACCCCGCCCGGCAGCCTCTGTCGGGAAGAGCCCCACTGCTTTTACTGTACTGAACAGTGCATTCACTACCTACTAGAACTAGTTCTCTCACTTAGTGATCTAGCTATGTCAGTCCCCAGAAGTCGTTCCTCAGGCTTTTTTCCTTGACTGATTGTTCTCTCTGCCCTGGTGCCTTGACTGGGTTCCAAACCCAGGTAAAACCCTGAAGTTTCCTTTTCATCTAAGAGAGTGAGCTGTATCTAGAGGAGCAGGCACATTACAAAGGAGCCTAGAGAAACCCGGAGCCCACCCGCAGGCTGGCAGAGCCCAGCAACAAATCCCAGCCCTCCCCCCAACACTCGCCCACAAAGAGGACTGGGGGAGGGCTGTTCCCAGCATCTCCCTGCACATATCCATCACTGGGGCCAGGCAGAGAGCCCTGTGAGATTTGACATTTAAAAGTCACACCTCCCAGGAAGTCATGAGGATGAAAAATAATGGTATACATAAAAGCATTAAGAATTCTTTGAGAGAAAACACCAATATAAACTCAAGGTAGCATTAGAATGTTTTTGAAAATCACAGTTTCTGTTAATTTTTTCTTTTACCAGTCAGTTACACTGGTAACTGTGCACACTTTTAAAAATAAATATGCACATAAATATAATATTAATATTTTTTAAAGTATAAATTAAATCATGTCACAGATATGGGAGTGGGGGTGTGTTGCAGTCTTTTCTTTCTTTTTTCCTTTTTCTGGCCTTCTCTTCCACACGCCCTCCCGGCAGACTGCTAAACCTCATAGGTATCCTTCTGGATCTTTTTCTCCACACTGACATGCACAATAGTACATATACTGAGGATGGGTCATTACTTATTGGACAGCAATGGAAATTCTATTACACAAGCTTTCTAGCATCATGTGTTTCTCAGTCAACAATATGTCACAAAAATCCCCCCAAGTCAAATGGAATTGTCCAAATTCTTTTTTCAAAATTTTTATTTTTTTATTTTTTAACATTTTTATTTATTTATTTGAAAGAGAGTGAGATCACAGAGGGAGAAGCAGACTCTCTGCTAAGCAGGGAGCCTAATGCAGGGCTCAATCCTAGGACCCTGGAATCATTATCTGAGCCTAAGGCAGACACTTAGCCAACTGAGCAACCCAGGCATCCCTAAATTTTTCTTTTTAAAGTTGTGCAATATGTGATGGTGTGATGGGCCCATACTTTTTGTATCCATTCCCTTCTTAATTGGCCCTTACTTGTCTCCTGATTATTTTAGCAGTACAAACAAGGCTGCAGTAAGAGCTACAAGGAGAGATTCACATTTGGTGTTTTACTTCTGTGGAATATATACCCAGGAAGGGGATTGCTGGCTGGGAGGGGACATACATTTTGGTTCTTAGAAATTGTTTCCAGTCGGGTGGGACTAAAGAGATAGCTTGTTGTTACTGGTGCATTTCCCTGAGTGAGAGTGAGGACCTCTTCAGGTGTTTGTTACCATTTTTATTTTTCTGTAGTGAATTGCTTTTCCATTTCCTTTGCCTTTTTTTTTTGTTGGATGATTTGTATCTTATGGATTTATAAGAGCTCTTCAAATATTACAGAGAAAATCTTGCTCTGTCTTCTACATTGGAGCTATTTTTCCATATTTATCATTTGTTTGATACTCATGGTCTCTGACTTCGCTGGTGTTTTGTATACATATGTATACATTTATATATTCTTTCATAGTGTCTGGTTTTAGTTAAAAAAGTGTCCTCTATCCTAAGTTATTCATGAGGTTTCTTAGATTTTATTGCATTTTTGGTGGGGTTTTTTTTTGCATGTGCATCTTTAATCCATCTGAAATTTATTTGATTTTTGAACACGATATAAGATTGAGTCTAATTTTATCTCTATCCAGATGAAGAAACAGTTGTACCAGCACCATTTATGTAAAAATCCATCATTTCCCCATTGAATCACCTTTGAAGTATATTAAGTCCTCACATATACTTCAATTGTTTTCTAGTTTCCTTATTCTATTATGCTTGTCTGTTTCTCTATTCCTAAGACAACATCGTATTTATATAATTACAAATTGTTCTGATATCTGGGAATGCAAATCCAACTCTAGAAAATCCTCCTTTTTAGTCTTATTTTTAAGCTATTTTTGGACATTTATTTTGCAATGTGATATTTAAGATTATTTTATCCAATTCCAAGGGGAAAATCTATTGAGATTCTCATTAAAGCTTGATTCAATCTTTACATTAGGGTTAGGAAAATGTATTTATAATTCTAAGTCTTCTTCTCCAAGAACAAAGTATGCCTTTATAAATCTCATAATTGTTACTGCTACTGAGAATGGACTGTTTTCTGCATATTTATTTTAGGTGCTTATGGTAATATGGGGAAAAGCTCATGATTTGTATGCACTTATCTTATACATAACCACCTACACAATCCTTTTATTCATTCTAGTATTTTTTTTCTAGACACGAATTTTCCAAGAATACAACTGCAGATCCAGCAAAAGGGGTTATTTTTTTTTCTTTTCCAAAGTTTATACAAACTATTTCATTTTTTAAAACATCATTGCACTCACTAGAATCCCTAAGCCAATATTAAGTAGTTAATATTGATGACAAGCAATCCCATCTAGCTCCTGATGTTTACTGGAATGGTTTTAGCAAGGTTGGATAATTTTGGAGAATGACTTTGTCCCTCTCCAGAAGCTCACTCCCTAAATACTCTTCACTTGCTGAGAGCTGCCCAGGGATGTTCCGAGAGACAGCTTGTTACTGCTTTTCTATAGGTCCATCTAGAAGGGAGACTTGGAAGAAGAGGTGACCAGAGGGAGCACCAGGAGTGGTGGGAATCCTTCTCCCTCCATGGAGGAGGACTTGCTTCATGGAGCATCACACTTTGAAGGCCAGAGCACATGAAGCCATGTGTGCGCTAGTAAGAAATGCTTTAGCTGCCCCCAAAGCACCGGGCGTTCTGCTGCATCCATTTACAGGATCGCTTACTTTCTATCAAACTCTCCTTCTGCTTGTCCCAGACCAAACTCTTCATTCCACACACCTGGGCAGGGAAAGCCCGGCCCAGGCCACCAGCTCACTGCAGATTTTCCCCTCCATCACACCACAGACTCCCGAAGTCCTACCTCTGCTTCCAAGTGAGACCCACTGAGAGTGGGCTTCACAGGTCTCACTGCAGACACCTTACTACAAACACATGTGTAGCGTTACCTGGCTGCCCAGGCGGATCATCAACCATCGTAAAAGAACTGAATTCCTAGGACAGGAGTTCTCTCTTGGCGCTATTGGCACTCTGTTATGGGGTGCCATCCCGTGCACTGTAGGATGTTTAGCAGCATCCCTGGCCTCTTTAAATGCCAGCAACATCCCCATTTCCAGTAGTGACAATCAAAAATATCTCTAAACATTGCCACAGATTCCCCTGTTGGAGGGGTAGGGTAGGTGGGTGCAAAATCATCCCAGTTGAGAATCACTGCCCTAAGCTCTATGACCTGAAGCACACTACATAGATTTGCCAGTGTATGAAATAGCTCATTTGCAAATCATTGCCTATAAACTGAAGCATCTGTCCTTGTCACTTTCAATTTGAAACTACTTCTTTCTTCTATTCAAAGAGCCTTAATACATATGGCTTGGTTCTCTTGATTGGCAGTCATCCAGGCCTCTCGTTGAAGGATGATGGCTCAGAGAGCCTGAAAGCTAATTTTGTGTGTGTCACGGTGGGGTCAGTTCCCATCAATGTTATCTATTTTTGGTTGCAAGAGTAGGATCATTTTTATTTAGCTTGCTGGTATATCACTCAGCATGAAGATACATGTACTTCAGTTCCTATTGACGATGGCAATCAAATATGTGCAGCTTTCAGAATGGCAATTTTCAAAAGGAAATTAACTTTCTCCTGAGCAGCCTGGCACTGAGTTTGGCGGATGACATCCCAGTAAACATCCTCCAAACAAACTCTCAACTCTAGAAATGAGTAGGAGCTATTTATATGTAAAAATTGATTTTTACGTGGGGAGGTCAAAAGAAAAAACAAGCTGAGAAAAAAGTCAGCAAGGAAACTCCCCTTCACCCAGCATCTTGAAGTGAGGAACTGTAGGGCCATTCACCAAAATGGAAAGTCTGCGTCACTATTACTAATGGAGGGATGATGTTAGGGGGCATTTTCAGCTTGTTGAAAATGTCAACTCATTTCGTTTGACACAACCACAGACTCCATTTAAAACGTACAAACCTGAAGACTTAGCCTTAAGACTCAGGAAACAAAGGGATTTCAACCAGGATCTTGGAAACATCAATCAGATGACAAGTATCCTAGCAACAGGGCTGCTGGTAAAAGGCTCTCTGCCAAATGTGAGGTTTCCCACTCATAGGTCTCCATGTGCGCGTGCATGTAAAGTCCCTCGGCATTCTGAAAGGGGGTCGTGGCACTGCTGTTCTCCTTTCTGCTAAGGAAAATCAGGAAACTCCTGAACTGTGCTTGGAGGAAGTCCAATCTGAGACTGGAGACGGGGTGGCAAGCAGCTCCGAAGGCAAGGAGACAGGGCCCTGAGCGCAGCAGTCCTGTGTGGGCTCTGCAAAGGCAAAGGTCAGTTCTTGAGGAAGTTGAGCTGTGTGGTTTGGTAGCTGCCCAGGGATGACAATCTCCTTCCCGATCAGCCTTCTAGAGCTGTGTATCTTGGCTTCGGCCATTTATGGCTCCTAACTTCACTGGAATTTAGGACAAAGCTCAAGGCAAACAGGAGCTGCTGGTTGATGAGGAAAGTGTGGCTCTTGGTTCCCAGAAGATTGGGACAGATCTTGCTCTCTTTTATGATGCCACTGATCGGGGCACCCAAGTCCTAGGATATACAGATGTTGTTAATCTTGACGGGGTACCAGTGAACTTCGTAAAGAGTAAGGAAGGAAATCTATTTGGCTTCTCAGGCCATTGGGTCTCCGTCACTACTATGACCTAAGCAGCCACAGACAATATGTAAAAGAATGGGTGTGGCTGTTTCCAAATAAAACCTGACTGACAAAAATAGGGGTGGGCCAGATTTGCCCCACTGGCCCTCATTTGCAGATTCCCGATCTTGATGAAAAACATCAAAGATAACTAAGTCTCTCCATCTGAAAAGGCCACTCCTGCAAATCTCTCTTTGTCTGTTAATGCCTCTTCCTGACCCCAGTCTCCCCCTCTTCCAACAAATATTTTCCATTGCTGACAATAGTATCTTCTTAGAATATGCAATTAACCCATCACTCTCCACCTTAAAAACCTCTCATGGTCTCAGTGCTTAGAGTAAAAAAGTTAAAGTTCTTCAATACAGCATTCAAATAACTCCACAATCCAAGGTGCCTTCACAAATGCATCCTGAGCTCCTACCTTGGTGGCCAAGGTACCACTCCCCAAACATGCCAGGCATCCACCGTCTCCAAACTTCATCTAGACATGTGCTCTGCCTTGTGCAACCATCCCCACAGTCTCCACCTGTCAGTCACTCTCATCCTTACACTGTCACTTCAGATTCACTGTCCCAGGGACACCTTTCCTTTCTGCCCCATCTACATGAATTGTCCTTGCATGGGCTCCCATAGCATGGATGGTATCCGTCTCTTAAAACAACATGCCTTGAATTAAAGTTATTTCCACTTGCTGGCCCCATTCAAGAAATCATGTGCTTCCTGGTCATCCCTTGTTAATCTTGATATATGCCACCGTATGCTTATTTCCATCATTTGATCATTCACCCATTAACAGATATGTTTTGCATACCCACTGTGTGTTTTGTGATATTCTCAGTGCTGGGGAGACAGCCATCAACTAGACAATGTTCCTGCCCACAGGCTTAAATGGCAGTAGGGGAGGACAGATAGGAAGCAAGCAAGCAAGAAAGAAATCAACATGTAAGATCATTTCAGATGGAAATAATTACCACTGAAGAAACCACACAGGGTAATTGCTTAGGAAGAGCGACAGTCTGCGTAAGCGCAAAGCTACTTTTGCTGCAGGGAACAGGAAGGCTCCCTGGGGAGGATGCTATTTGGACTGATACCAGGTATCGGGTATCGACGATAAATTGAATATGAATGATGAGAAGCAACCATTTATGGCTCTGCACAGAGGAAGCTCTGCATAGAGAAAGTACCTTTCAGTGTCCCTTAGGTAAATGATCAATGAAAATACTCCTATAAGTAAATAAATTATAATATGGTTGTTAAAAAATTAGGTCAGTACCTCTACATGTGCATATAGGAAAAGATATCTAAGATTATCGTTAAGTAAAAGTAAAAGCAACTTGCAGAAGTATGTAAAAGTTTTTTTAAATTGAAATTTAAAAAAATCAGGGGCATCTGGGTGGCTCAGGCAGTTGAGATTCTCACTTCTGATTTCAGCTCAGGTTATGATCTCAGGGTCCTGGGATCGAGCCCTGAATAGGGTTCCATGCTCAGCGGGGAGTCTGCTTCGATCCCTCTCCCTTGCCTGTGCTCTCTCTCTTTTTTTAAAAAAAAAAACTTTTAAAAAATCTTATGTATACACATTAATTCACAAAATTTCTGGAAGGATACACAAGTGAAAGTTAAGAGCAATAACTTCTGGGGGTGATAATGAAAGGTTGTGATACATTTGCTTTCTATTTTATACCTGTGTGCACAGCTGGAAATTTTTATAAGCATATTTCCCTTCTATAATTTTACACATGCACAAAAATCAATTTCTCACGGAAAAAAAAATTTCCTTCATGAAGCCTTCTTTGGTGTTTTCAGTCTATAACTTATGGATGAATTTTTCCTGACATACTGGGAAGAAATTCTTCTCATTCTCTTTACCATTAGTGAAGTTTTCATCCCTCTCTCCTCACTCCCAATGGCAAACATCCCTATTCACACACACACACACACACAGCCATTCACTCTCACAGTTCACCAAGGGCACCTTTTTTGAAAATACCACTGTGTCCAGAAGTATTGATTGAGATTCACTATTCTAAACAGGGTTGCCAGATAAAATACAGGACCCCCAGTTAAGTTTGAGTTTCAGATAAACGGTGAATGATTTTTTAATGTATGTCCCAAATATTGCATACTAGGATGGTATACTAAACAATTATTCTTTGTTCGTCTGAAATTCAAACTTAAGTGAGTATCCTGCATTTTTTATTTGCTAACTCCAGCAGCCCTAAAACTGGCACGTGCCCTAAATAAAAGATGTTCAAATCTTGAATGAAGGACATTAGTTCTTCTCCGTAAGCACTCCCTCCACTGGGTTGGAAGAACAGTGGTGCACTTTTTCTAAATCTTGGCTCTGTCTGAACCTAGTTCCCATGGCTCCCTTTTCATTGCTTTCTCAAAAAAACATCTACACAGCATAGGGCTTCACTGTACACTTTAGTGTTGATCCTATTGTCCTTCCTTAAGCCTTGTCTATGTCCATGCTGACTTAGAGAGTCCAGCAGAGAGAGCCCTTGTCCTTGTACAGATCCATGTCCTCATGACAGCCTATCCAATGCCCCAGAGCCAGGACTCTGCTTTCCTTTGGGCAGTGGGGCTAAGCCCCGATGGCACCCAAGAAATTTTTTCACATATTCCTGCCCTAGATAAATGAATGCAGCATCTGAAGCAAAGGGGCCAGGTCTTTAACATGTTCTAGAGTTCCCCAGGTGATTCTTTTTTTTTTTTTTTTTAAGATTTTATTTATCTATTCATGAGAGACAGGGAGAGAAAGGCAGAGGGAGAAGCAGGCTCCCAAGGAGCAGGGAGCCCGATGTGGGACTCGATCCCAGGACCCTGGGATCACGACCCGAGCCGAAGGCAGACGCTTAACCATCTGAGCCACCCAGGCGCCCCTCCCCAGGTGATTCTAAGGTACAGCCAGCCCGGTGAACAAATTGCCTGAGCACTAGGCCATCTGTACCCCACCCTCAAGCTTTCGGTCCCAGAAAACAGTGCCTCTCAAACTTCCGGTGCACACGGATAAGTGTGGGATGCTGTTAAAATGCAGCTTCTGATTCCATAATTCTGGGGTGAGGCCCAAGAGTCTGCACTTAGGACAAGCTCCCTGGTGTTGCTGCTGCTGGTCCTTGAGACACACTCCGAGGAACAAGGCCCTTAAAAAAAAATGCAGGACGAAAACACCTTGAAACCAAAGTCATGGCCACTTTATCCTTCATAATTCATATCAGAAGCAGAATAAATACTGTAAAATGAGACCGGTAATAAAAACTTTCTCTGGATCTGCAACAGTCCTAAGATGGGCACCATATGTGCGCTACGGTTTCAAGTCGCAGCTTCTCTGGATGCGCTTCCTATCTGTGGGAAGCTAACGAGAGAATAACACTGGTTCGAGTTCCAGCACACAGATTTTTCTCAGACGCAAATAGTCAGAAACCTTGGGCTAAAGCTTCCTGTCTCAGGGTCATGAAACCCTCAAAAGATCTGTCAGACTTTGCTGTGGAATGACTTCACTCCCAAGTGTTTTCAAGTAGGAGCGACAGCACCCTACTTTCCATGGGCAGTGGACAGGGGTGAGACGCACATGCTCCCCAGGCAAGTTACGTCACCCCCCTTCTCCCTTAGATCCCTCAGGTAGCTCTTGTCAAAGGGAAATACAAATGGGCCCATCGATGAGATTATAGCTAAGGTGTTTTGTTAGCCCGGTGCCTGGCACATCAGCCACATTAAATCTTTGCTAGCTATCGGTATGGGTCCCCCTCTATTTATAGGTTAGGTGGAAATGTGAGCCTTGCTGTCCCTTGCAGAGAGAAGCTGAATTGTTGCATTCGAGTACCGCACACACCCCGAAGTCCTGCAGTCCTCTGCTCTGGCTTTTGCTTCTAGCCCGAGTGAAGGACATCAGTTGGTGCCCACAAAGAAATACGATAATAACTACATCAAATCGGCACACGTGAAGAAACCATATGAAGCTTGAAAGCAAACAAAACCCAGCAGGTTTTTCTCCCACCTCATGGAAAAGGCGGCTCGTCTTGTGACCAGGGCTACTTCCTTGTAAGGCCACGGAAGCGAGAACTGGGGACAGCTTGCATTACTCTCTGCGCCCTTTATAGGAGCAGAGCCTTACCATGTGATGCCATTAGTGGGGTCTGCAAATGGCAGGGGAGAGGAGCCAGTGAAAAGAAAAGTGCCATAGCTTTTTAATATGGATGAGAAGCTGCCTGCTCTCTCCTAAGCTACTGGGGAACAAGAGCAGCAAGGAATTTGGCCGTATTTACAGGTAGTCTCTGGACTAAAGGGCAGATGGTAGAGGTGGCGTTGTTCAGAGCCATGTTGCAGTGGGAAACCTACCAGTGTTGAGTCTGGCTTCTGGGAGACAATCCCTGATTTGTTTCAGCAAAGAAACAACAAAAATGTAAAAATAGCAGATAACCCTTGAAATGCCAGTGTCGGCCCCTAAGAACCGCTTCCAGAGATGAGGAGTGGGTGGACTTCCAGAGACACAGATTTGGATTCTAACTTTAGCCTGGACTTTCTGAAGCTGCTCAGCAGTACCAGGGGAAAGCTTTGGTGTGAAGGTGTCTAAGAATAGCAGTTCAAATCAGGCTGTGGAATTAGAGGAGTCTGGATCAGCTGCACTGCCCCTCCCCCGTCTCTCCCCTCCTCCCCAGCCTCAGTGGGACATGAACCTCCATAACACTGGAGAGCTGGAGCTCTGGGACAGAGCTTAGACCCAGAACAGTGACAACAAAAGCTGACACTTGAGTCATTGGGACTGCAGGCCTTAGGCTAAGCGTTCCACATAGATTGATTCATTTAAAACTCACCCAAATACTCAGAGTATCACCACCTTGCAACTGGGGGTATTTATACTTAGAGATATCCAGACAGTCCTCCAAGGTCACTGAGCTGGTTAAGTGGTAGAGCTGGAAAAAGAACAATGGAGTTCTGGGAAACAGGAAGAAAAATGGGAAGCAGTGGAAGATGAAGGACCTTGAGAAGGAGGGCAGACATTCAAGTATAGAAAGGGCTAGACAATGGGGAGATGCTTGTCCACTGGCTCCGTGAGAAATGAAGAGGGACTTCGTACACTGAAGCAACACCTTCATACACTTAGGTTAGATCCAAGGGAAAACGAACAAACACCTGGGTTGTGAAAATGTGTGACATAGGATTCATTATTGAGGGACAGTGAGAAATCTGCTAAGTTAATTGCAAACACACATGCACAGTGGTTTTATGTTTCTCCAGGTACGATCCACAGAACATTAGTTCTTGAAGACATTAATAGGTATAACCAAATAAATCCAGGAAACACTGTGCTAATCACAATCAAGCAGGTTTCCTGGCTGGAGGAGCTCTAAGAGTTTTCCGCCAGCAAGTCTATATTGTGAATCTCTAGTAGTAGAATATATAGTAGGGAGTGTCTCCCAAATGTACATGACCAGAACCTTTTTGCAAACTAGTCTTTTCTCAAATACACATAGGTTTTCTACGATGATTTCATTTGGAACTTTCTGGAGGCTGGGGACTGGCCATGCCCTTCGGAGAGCACTCCTGGTGCTATGTCATCAGCATACACATTACTTAGGAGCTGCTGAGAAATACAGAATCTCGACCCCAGTCTTGACCTACAGAATCAGAAACTGCCTTTTAATGGTATGTCCTGATGATTTTTTTGCAGATTAAAGCTCGAGAAGCTCAAAATGTCTTCAGGCCTCAGGATTTGGTTATATAAAATTTCATAGCACCAACAGCCTGACATCAGCTATCTGCTGCCAAACAAACCACCCCAAAATGTACTGTGTCTTGAAATACTAATGATTTATTTCTCGTGATTCTGTAGGTTGACTTGGTTCAGTTGGTAGGTTCTTCTGCTTCAGGTGGCATAGGCCGGGGTCAGTCACTAGGCTGCATTCATGGGCCGGACTGGAAGAGTCAAGGTTTCACTCATATATCCAGTGCCCCAGTGCTCCTCCCTGGGTTTCTCTACATGGATAGCTTGGGCTTCCTCAAAGCACACTGTTCTCAGGGTTTGGGACTTCTTACATGGCAGCTGGCTTCCAGGGAGGAGGAAAGAGATGCTGCCAATTCTATTAAGGCCTGGGCTTGGAGGACCTAGAACATCACTTCTGCTGCATTCTATTTGCTAGTCAAAACAAATCACAAGGCCGATTAGATTCAAGGGGAGAGAAAATGGTTTACACCTCTTGAGGGGTCAAGTGGCATGCATACACGAGGAGGGAAGGCATTGGTGATGGCCATCTTTGGAGACTATCTATCATACCGGCCCTCTTGGGTGATGTCAGATGCCATGCATGAGCTCTCCCTAAACTCTAATAGCTTGAAGAGTGCTCTGGTATATGTCCTAGACTGGCTCTTTCTCTGAAGTAACCAGGCACTTCAACCCATTTTACAAAAGGAAAGCTATGTCCCACCCATGAGGCCAGGAGAACAGAAGATCTAGCAACATTTAATCTATTTCTGCCTCCATTGATTTCCCGAAAACCTCTTTTAAAGTTTGCAGCTAAGAAGAAAAAGCAGTTTGGGGTCTCAACCTTAATGACCACTTTTCTACAAGTTGGTAAGAGACAGGGGACTCAGTTTCCCCAGGAGTTCATCAATAAAGGCAAAGAGCAGCTTCTTCTCTTCCTTATTCCTCTGGGAGCTTGGAATAACAGGCATGCTTTTTGTGCATTATGTTCTAGAAGCTGTTACTTATAAACTAAGGCAATGGGGTTGATGGTCAGCTGGGCTGAGAAGGGAAGGGAAGAGAGACAGAAGGTGGGGAAGGGAGAGAGGAGAGAAGATGGTTAAAGAAAGAAAATAAGAAGCAGTGACGAGAGAAGTGATGAAATTAGGATCACAGAATCCCAAACCAGAAGCACAAACTCATTTCTCCAACCCTCTCTTAAATCATCGGGAGACTAAGGCAAAGTGGCCAGAGGTGGGACCAGAACCTGGCTCTTCTGATTCTCAGAGCTTTTCTTCCTCCACATTTACCTTATTACATTGTGATATTGAGGATTTTGAGAAACTCTGCCTCCATGTACAGCTGTGACGTAGCACCTCGTGCTGGGTGGAACTCTAAATATTTAATGTTATGAACCTAAGTAGTGATGATAAGCACAATCATATCAGTATTAGCATGAAGGTTTCTGCAGGCCCCTGACTAGTTTTCAAAAAGGGAAAGTTGATGACAAGGGCGACAGCCAGGGCGGAGAGCCTTATAAAGAGCTGTGGTTTGGTTTTAGTTTAGGATTCCTCTCACTTTCAGAGCTCTCATTCCATCATGGGCTTTTCTCCCTGCTGGCTGCTGTGTGGGATGCAGGTGGTTGTCAGGAAGAGAGAAACATCTAAAAACAAATGAAAGCATGATCTTCAGCTGCTCCAGGTCGATGGCACCAGAACCAATCTAACCAGTGGCAGCTCCTTGCTGTGGAGCCGGAACCAAAAGAGGAAGGTCTCTGGAAAACACCTGGCATAGAGCATTCTATGAATTTTTTGAAAAATACACAAATAACCCTTCCCCCTGCTCCATCTCTCACAACACAGTCCTGGGCGCAGAGGAGAGGCTTGAACACACAAAAAGAGAAGCGCGCGCACACACACACACACAAAGTGGGAAAAAAAATAATGCCTTGGTTCCTCTATTGCCTGCATGTTCAGTTCAAAGGAGATCTATTTAAAAGCTGGGAATGTCCCGCCTGAAACTGTTACTGAAATATCCAAGAACTGATACTTCAGCACTCGGCGGGTAGCTGAAGGCGCGGATCAGTCTGTAACGTGTGGGGCGCCTGCAAAGTAACAACCGGTAAGCACATTAAGCCAAAGACAAACAGAAGTAAGAGCTGCTCCACATTTCCCAAGGCAAAGAGATCTGAGGACCATGCTGAGCTAATGACACCTGCAGAGTCCGGAAGTCCGGGACTCGGTGGAGAAGAGGAGGAGCCAGTGAGAGGATCCTTAATTCCGGGTAGAGATGGGAGCAAAGGAAGCTCTGCCCGTCCCGCCTCCAGACTGCGGTCCCGACCTGCGGCAGTCTCTCACACCTTGACTCACACGTGGGAAGGAGAGTGGAGGCTTAACAGAGAAGGAGAAAAGGCAGGGAGTGACAATTTGCTTTTATATTGAGAGGCAAACATTCAGACATCCAAGCAGACAGTAAAAAAGGAAACCCAATTTGCAGTACGTGAGATATGCAAAACCTCATCTCTGACCCCTTGAAAACCGGTGGGTTTTATCCAAGGGGGAACTCTATGAGACAGGGATGTAGATGTACCTCCTTAGCACACCCATCTCTAAGACCCTCTGCTCTCGCAGTCCTCATGTCATCTCTTCTGAGATAATGAGTTCCTTGAAGGCAGGACTCAGGTCTGTTTCATCTCTGTATGTTTCAGCGTGAAGCACAGTTTTGTGCACAGAGAGGTGCTGTTTATTGGGCAGCTTAACATGGAGGAAGGCTAGTCCCATAGACTTTCCCCATTCACTCCATTTTTTACTCCACAGCCAGATTAACTTTCATGATATATGATTCTGAGTATGTCCTAACTGTACTCAAAACTGTCCATGGTTCCCTAGAGCACACAGTTTATCAAGTCCACTGTCACTGGCTGATGGGCACGCCCAGTTCTACCGGGCCACACTTTCCCCTTTAAAGGCCCTCTGCTTTCCGCCCTCTGTCTGCACTGTTCCTTAGTTCCCAAACATTCTCGATGCTTTCCAGTTCTGTCCCTTTCCTCACGCCTTCCTTCTGCAGGAGGAGTCTGGACACTTGGCCCTAAACCCCACCTCTATTAGTTCATTAGCTGTGTGACCTATGGCAATTTTTTTTGCCTGCTGAGTCTCATATTTTTTTTTTTTAAGATTTTATTTATTTATTTGACAGAGAGAGAGAGAGAGCACAAGCAGGGGGAGCAGCAGAGGGAGAAGGAGAAGCAGGCTCCCCATGGAGCAGGGAGCCTGATGTGGGGCTTGGTCCCAGGACCCTGGGATTGTGACCTGAGCCGAAGGCAGACACTTAACCAACTGAGCCACCCAGGTGCTCTGAGTCTTATTTCTTCGTCTTTAAAATTAGAGATCATAATACTAACCTTGCAGAGTTGTACAGAGAAATAAACACTTAAATAACATCTGTGAAAGCATCAGCTATTGTAGGCGCCTGAGAAATGTGTCTCTCCTCTTTCAGACCCTTCAAGTTTGAGCACATGCTGTAGGCAGAAGAGCCTCTCCCTGCACCAAACCTGAGCAAGTGGGTCTGGGGGACATTCAGGCAACAGTGAGGTAGGATCCGTCTCTAGTGAGCCATAGGGAAGCAAGTGGCCAGCAGATGACACAGCCGCATGTCCCCACACACAAAATCCCAGCAGATTATCTTGCCAACGTCCTCTTTCAGAGACAAGGAAACCAAAACCCAATGAGGAACCAAAGCTGGACTCCTGCCTTCTGTTCCTTACTTTTCCCCATGCCATGAAAAAGAGCCAAAAATCACTGAACCGACCAGATGCCCAGGAATGCCCCAGGCCGAGGCTGGAACTAGAATCCCAGGCTACAGACCTTCCTCAGAAGTGTCTGGTTCATTGCCTTGCTCCAGACAGGCCTGCACCTACTACTCACTCGGTGCTTACTGGGCTCCTACAAAATGTTAGGTCCACACCTATGAGGAGAATAATAAAATATCTGAGAAGGACATCGTCTTGTCCCAACTCACAACCCAGCTAGGGAGGAGTGATGTGTTCAGATAATTGCCATGCAGTGTGGGAACTGCGCCCACCCCACACTGGAACGCCGAAGGACAGAGAGAAGCTCCCTGGTAGAGCAGAAAAAGCTTCACAAGGGAGACAGATGAGTTAGGCCTTGAAGAATAAGCAGGCGAAGGGTACAGGTGTTGGGAAGGGCGTTGTCACTGGGTCACTGATTTTCACTGTGCCCACAATTACAGTAGCATATGCAGGAGGAGTGGCCACACACCTGCCTGCTGGGAACGATCCAGCTCCATGAGAGGCAGCCAAGGACTATCCCAGGCTGTGCCAGGCTCAGGAACATTTCTGAGCCAAATGCCAGGTACCCGATATTATTCCTAACGTATTTGTTTTACACAGATTACTTCCAAGGGTCCCTCATCACCCCCTTGATTGCTGGACCTGAAGTGGGCCTAGGTCAAATAAATCCGAATCTCAGATTTGGGAGTTTTCATCCAGAAAAAAAAAAAAAAAAGCCAAAAGTAAATGGGAGGTCTCTTAAGTGAGAAATAAGTGGGCAACCTCTCCAAAGAAAAGGTCTCGGTGCACAGCGAACTGGCTGGGTCCTTCAGGAAGCAGACACCAAGACCAAGTTAGGGATCAGAGAAATTTTTGTTTTTTTAAAGATTTTATTTATTTGACAGAGAGAGAGACAGCCAAAGAGGGAACACAAGCAGGGGGAGTGGAAGAGGGAGAAGCAGGCTTCCCGCCAAGCAGGGAGCCCGATGTGGGGCTCAATCTCAGGACCCTGGGATCATGACCCGAGCCGAAGACAGACTCTTAACAACTGAGCCACCCAGGGACCCCAGGATCTGAGAGATTTGTTGGAGGTAAGACCCATGAAAGAGAAAGGAGAGGAAGCAGGAGTGGGTAGGGAAAGGCCTCCGACCATGACAGAGGCCTGACCCCTGTGGACAAAGTAAAGGGCAGAAAGGAGGATTGGGTAAGAAGTTCAGGTGCAAAGACTGGCAGGAGAGGTAAAACACCTGGCTCCGGGGCCTCACTGAGCTCGGTCTTGGCAAGGGCAGCCTGGGCAGGGCTAGATCACTCCCAAAGCCCAGGTGGGTCCCCAGGGAACCTGCCACTGACAGCAGGCCTCACCGCAGGTTCTCGCTGCAAGAAAGATCTCAGCGACACATCTCCATGGCGGCTGCACACATGCATCAGCCTGGAAAAAAGGAATTTAGAGGGGAATTTACTATGCTGGTAGTTAGAGACTTGTTCTGATCTTAAGATACAGTAATTGTAGGCTCTTTTTGTTGGTTAATTATCGGTGTCTGGCCAGGAAAACTCAATCGCTAGCATTTATGACAGGCCTGGGTTGAGGGTAAAGCTTTGGTCCTGGAGTTCTTACTTAGTTCCCTAGGAGCCGAATTCTTCGCTTGAGCAAGCCACTCAGCTGTCTGATCACTAAATGGAAAGAAGGATAAGTCAACGCTCTCAGCCAGATAGAGAGAATGGAGGAGGGAAAGAGGAATGAGCTACTAGACCTTAAGCACCACGAGTGCAAGATCCCATTGGTCTTTTCCCCCAGTGAATGGCTCGCTGCTCCTAGTATCTGGCACATGGAGGCCCTTACTAAATATGAGATGAATGAATGAATGAATGAATGAACAGATGAATGTCAGCCACCACTTCCGGATAAAACCGTTCTCTCTCGCATTTGTCGCTCCCTGTGTTGAGCTTCTCAGACACACTCATTTTGTTTTCTATATTTTTTACATACCACCCTACACCGACTGGGGTTCAGCGGGAGAGGACAGAATCCTTTCTAACTGGTTTAGGCAGGAAGGGCTTCATTTCCGGGTATTAAATGGCTCATAGACTCTCTCGTTGGGCGGGCGGAAGAAACCGACTGTAGGTCGAGCTGCCGGGACAAACCCCTGAGCCACACTACAGCCCCGGCCCAGCCCGGGCACTGTGGCTCTCTTCTACAACCCGGAAGCGACCTCCACCAGCACCCCACTGCCGCTGCAGTCATCAGGAAGCCGCCAAGTTCTGGAATCTTCCATGGCCGCCAGCTCTGGATCACGCCACACCTGCGGGGATACCAGCGAACATCCCACGCCACCTCTCACCCGCCATGAACGTAACAAATAGACTCTGGAAGGGCCAAATGCCCCCACATGCTTGTTGGTCCTCAGACGCAGCAAAGGCATGGCCCCTGCCGCAGGTCTGTCTCCCAAATCTACGTGAGCGCCACTGGTGGGTCAAACTTGAATCACTTCAGGAAACCGGGCTTCCAGGGACTTGAGAAAACGTCGTGGTTTTGTTTCGCTCCAGCCTCTGCGGGAGATCCAAGTGGAGCGGAAGGCAGTGATGGGCCATTTCACCACAGCGCCCCCGTGAGGAAACCGCGGAGAAGGGCTCATTCCCTGCCTTCGGTCTATTACAACCTAGGCGCCTTGGGGCCAGTCTGAAGGGAGGGTTGCATCCTCATTTGTGAAAAGATTGTGAAAACAACTCATGCGTGCATTTTCTAAGGAGACAGAAGAGCAGGAATCATTGATCGTTAGTTGTCTTCCACAAAGGGACATCCTCTGTGGGCTTTGGCTCCCTGGACCCTCTACCTCATTCAGAATGTCATGTGGCCACTGATATCACCCTGTAATGGTGACTTTTGTGAGGTCAAATAGTTAACGATCCTAAATACTTCATAGCAACCCCAAACCACAACTTCTAGGTTTGACTTTCGGTGCTCTTAAAACTTCTGTATCTCCATGTAGGGAGTTCTGGTATCATCCTCATAACCTTGTTGCCATTACTCGGGAAAAACACCTGCCACATGTCAAGCACTGTTTATATATGTAATAGGCATGTTGAATAAGTATGACTCACGATGTACTCAAAACTGTTTTTGTTTCCCATTGTCCCATAATGGTTTTTTTTTCAGTGGGTTAACCTCCCCTGTCCTTGGATAAAACCCCTTGAAGGTGTTTGGGCTTTTTGGCTCACTTCTAGGTAATAACACAGTATTGGAGTCCCTTTAAGTCACAAAGACATTCTCATTTTGGTCACAATGATGTCTAGTCCCATGTAACAATCAAGAGGCTGAATTCTCTTTCCATGGGCCAGCCTCAGGCTGGATGCCCACAGTGGGGAAGGAGGCTTGACACTTCAGCTCTCCTCTTCCTACCACAATCTTGTCCACTCCCTCACTGTCAGATCTAAAGGAGGGAATAGGACCATACTTACTTGACAATGGCTCTCTGCTCCCTGAGCCTGGCACATGGTTCAGGCTGGTGTCCTGGGTAGGTGAACTCTTTCTCTCATGAAGTGCTTTTCTAGTTCTTCATGGTTCTCATCTGTCCTGCAGGCCCTTTTGACCTGGGGAATGTACTTCCACTCTTTGTGGCCTCTTCCAACTCCTTCCTCATCCCCTGGGCATTGGGCAGTGGGCCTCTGGCTCTTTGCTATGCGGTTTCTCCTGTCTCTTGAAACAGGACTGTCCTTACTGGATGCAACCCAAGGTGGCTCCACCTCACGTCTTTCCCAGGTAGCCTTTGTCTAATCCACAGGAAATGCCTCCCTGCCCTGCACCGATCTTGATCTGACTGAGGGGCTGAGAGACAGGAAACATGTCCTCAGAGTTACTTCTTCTGTAAAGCTGCAGAAGGTATGGAGGTGGTGGGTTTTGTTTTACATGTTCATTGGTAGATAATAACTATTGTGTTGGTGTCTCAGTCAAAACAGAGGCAGGAGTGGTCCCACTGTAACATCCTGCAATGCGTGATTGCTAAACCCCTTCACAGAGGGTTCCTGACCCTCCCTTTAGACAGCGAGTTCCTCAGCAATAGAAATCGTGCTTGCATCATTCTCCCCCATCACTATCCATCCCCTTTACATCCTTCAAGATCCAGCTCATTCTTTACTCCTTGGATGAAGCATGAAGTCTTTTTAGATCTTTCTGACTGGCTAAAGTTTCTCAATCTTTCACGTTTCTCAAGCTTTCACATGTCCCCTCCATGTTTGCCTCCTCCATGAAGTCCTGATCCACCGGCATGCCCCCCAACACAATTACCTCCCTCCTTGCAGCTCCCTTAGGACCTTTACATAAACCAATTATCACATTTTGTGTTGCTTTCTCCCCCAACTCTTTGCCTTACATAGTAACCTAAGAACTCTTCAAAGATAGCACCCATGTCTTAGCCAGCTCATACCTCTAAGTCAACTCATACCATACCATACTTAGCTCATACCCCTAGCACCATACTCAGTCCATTGAAGGCAATCAATTTATGCATCCAACCCGGGCTTATTGAGCAAACACTGAGGACACCATGGTGAACAAGACAGACAAGGCTTTGCCTTCATGGCACTTAAAGGACACTAGAAACAATGGCGGCACCCCATAGAATTTCCCTCACTGAGGTCCTGGTCTGTGCTGGACCCCTTGCAGGTGCATCCTAGAAAATAGGCACAGTGAGATTCTCAACTACTAAACATGGAAGCCCAGCACACTTCTAAACAGTTGCCAGAAATACTGCTGGAGAAGTCTGACCTATTCCCCTGATGTGGATTCACCCATTCAGTGACACAGTTCATTCAAAACAAGGCCTGTGAGTGACCTGAAAGTCTGATATTAAGGACTCTTTTATACTTCATGAGAGAGCTTATGCTCCCCAAAGGGGTGTGGCCCTCGCCATGAGTCACCTGAGCACACACCCCACACAGGCTTCCCCAACAAATGACACCAGTCTGTGCATGCAGGAAGGGAGAAAAAAATATGCTCCCATAGCAAATGTCCTTGCCCTCACTTCTACTAAGAGTATATAGCTTATTGAGGTTCTGGGTTATGGGACTACTGTTTTGTTGTATTTCTTTATGTGAGGTGGGGGAAGGACAGTAACAATACGGCAGATCACACCTGAACATCAGTAGTGAAGAATATCTGAGTCTGAATCTATAGAGCTAACAAATTCTGGGCAGCAAACTCACTGACAGCAACAGCCTTCTCATAGAGGGTGCCCTAAGGGCCTGGAAAGGACCTTCTATCCAAAACACATTTCTTCCCTCACTCTCCACCACAAAGCAGGAAATTCCCACCATGGAACTCTGCCTGAGGTAAGATGTTTCTAGAAGCTCCGTGTTTACATAGCCATGAAGGGCAGTGGACATCAGAAACTCCAATGACAGTGATTGACGATAGTTTCCCGAGCCCTAAATATTTTGATTCACAGAGCTGTCAGAGCCCAAAAGACTATAGGATTTTCTGTTGCTTTTTCTGTATTTGTTACAGAATTTACTCTACACAGGTTCCATTTGTCAAATGCCTGTGCTTGATCTCAAAGGACACAGGATCGGGGAGACCCGACAAGGGAAAGGTTGACAGACCATGTCCAGACGTTGGGTAGACACAAAGAAGAGCAGTCCCAGGGAGGCAGTGCTGTGGGAGACCAGGCTCTGGAAGAAGGGATCCCTCAGAAAGACAAACTCCACATCAGATTCCGTGCACAAGCTGCTGGTTGCTGGGAGGAAGGGAGGCACAGTCCTGGGTTCAACACAGAGTTACGTATAGCAAAGGCACATGGCAACTTTTTCTTTTAAAATCTTTCTAGTTTCTCAGAAGTCTTCCTAGCTAGGACTCCTCTGTCCTGCATAAACCTTTCCTGTAAAAGACAGTGTCAGTATCACAAACCCAAGTTGTGAGTCAGCTGAGCTGCCAACTTCCTGGAGCCCATCACCAAGCAAGAGGCTGGCTCAGATTGGACAGAACTGGCTTTTCCATGTGTCTCGACTCAACCAGCTGATCCAGAACTTCCTTGCAAAGATGAGGTGTCCCTTCAGCAAACACCATTGGTCTTCTCCTTACATTTGGATCTGGGTTTTGCTGTATAGCACTGACAGTGGAGGCCAAGGATAGAAATGAGACATCCTCAGAGCTAACTAGAGGTTACCTAGCTTTGCTACCAGGACCAGCAGGAGCACTGTTCCACCTACTTTAGAAGAGACTGCTGAAAAAAAAAAAAAATAGGCCAAGACGATGCTGAATCTGCAAATGTCAATGCAAATTTTCAGCCTGACACTCTGCCCTCATGGCTCTCCCTTTTGGACATGCTACTCCTGTTTCATAGGTCTCCTTATTTCACCCTCCATCCTCTGCCCCCCAACAGGTCACAGAGAGCCCAAATTCCCTGCATTTGCTCCTCCTGTTCCCCTAGTCTGAAATGTTTCCCCCTTTTGTCTCTCTCTCTCACAGCTTCTAAGATCCAGGTCTAATTTTCAACCTTCTATCAAAGTATTGTTGAGAACCCCAAACTCCAGAAATTCTAACTGTACTTGTAATCTATAGGGGCAATTCCAAAAGGACAAAACAAAAGTTTCTAAGGAGATTTTTAAATATTTACTGTTGCTCTCCTCAGACTGTCTGTATTTGAAATTTGGGAAGTGAGGCTAGAAAACTCTGTCTTTTGTTTTTGGTTTTGGTTTTGTTTGTGGTTGTGTTTTTTTAATGTTCCCATAGACCCTCATTTAAGAGCCATTGGACTATAAAGAAATATGTCTTACTTGACACATACTATCATATAATCTTTCAATTGTTTTGAGTTTGCTATTTTGTTTTTTCTACCAACCCATCAGCTCCTCTGGCCAGGGCCAGGGCTACACACACACACACACACACACACACACACACACACAC
>NC_138377.1:71961632-72051303 GCF_054177405.1 Leptonychotes weddellii | reverse complement strand
AAGGGGAGGGTTGTGGCCCAAATCCAGAGCACTGAAAACACCAAATGCTAGTGAGGATGTAAATTAGCAGGAATTTTCATCCATTGCTGGTGGGAATACAAAATGGCGCAGCCACTTTGGAAGACATTTTGGCAGTTTCTTACAAAACCAAACATGCTCTTACCACACAATCCAACAATGGCATGTCTTAGTATTTACTCGAGTGAGTTGAAAATTTATGTCCTCACAAAAACCTGAGCATGGATATTTATATCAGCTTTATTCATAATTACCAAAACTTGAAAGTAACCCAAATGTCTTTCAGTAGGTGAATGGATACTGTGGTACATCTAGACAATGGAGTATTATGTAGTGCTAAAAAATGAGCTATGAAGCCATGAAAAGACAGAGGACACTTAAATGCATATTACTAAGTGAAAGAAGCCAATCCAAAAAGGCTACCTACCATATGAGTATAACTTATGACTTTCTGGAAAAGGCAAAACCATGGAGACAATAAAAAGATCAGTGGTTGCCAGGGCTGGTGGAGAGGGATGATGAATATATGGAGCAGAGGATATTTAGGGCAGTGAAACCCACTCTATATGATATGATAATGGTGGCTATATGTCCCTATTAACTTGTCCAACAGAATGTACAACACCAAGACTGAACCCTAATGTAAACTATGGACTTTGGGTGATAGGTCGATGTAGGTTTGTCAAGCTTTAACAAATGTGGTAACAAATGTACCACTTTGGGGGATGTTGATAATAGAGAAGGCTATGCATGTGTGCGGGGAGGGAGTATATGAGAAATCCTTGTGCCTTCTGCTCAATTTTGCTGTGAACCTAAAACTGCTCTAAAAAATAAAGTCTATTTTTAAAAAAGCGGGGGAGAGGGTAAGTTATCTCTGTACCATATGACAACCCATGCATTCCCATCAAGTCTCACTCTAGTAAAAGGAGGGTTATGATGAGGATACAATGCTGGAATCTTATAGGAAGGAAAGTCAGACCTCAGGAGAACCGAAAAGCCATCAGAAATATTAATAATAATGATAATAGTTACCATGTAATGAGTTCTTACCCTGTGCCAGCATTGTGCTAAGCAGTTCACCTGATAGCAATATTCCTACTTTACAGATAAGGAAATTGAGTCCTAGATAAGTAATTGGCCTACTTTCATAATTAACAGAGTCTAGATTCAAACCCCAGCCTATCACACCCCAGAGTTGAAGTGTTTGATAGTTTTTTGGGTTTTTTTCCATTTCTTAGTATCCTATGACTTTTTCTTTTCTCTGGCTTTCTCAGTTCAAGAATTCCCTCTACTTCCTCACCTATTTACATGTGACCCAAAATGGCTACCTCTTCCCCAGAGCTTTTAGAGAGACTCTTATCTCTAGGACTCCTAATTCACTTGAAAAAGTATGACCAGCCAATGAATTGGTGGGCTTTGAGACAGGTATCCTTCAAGGATCCAGTCAGCTATGGCTGATTGGCTCTCGGATGGATACCTGTCGGCTCACCCCCGAGCTACAGGTAGTCCAGGCAATTTGCCTTATGTGTCCATCACTTACTGTCCTTGAAACCAGAACCCTGGAATGCACATTGTAAGCCTGGTCCTTTCCTCACATGTAGAATCAAGCTAATAATGGTACACCCCCATGGATTTAAAGGAGGTAATCTAAGCCAACTGTAGAGAACAGCGCATAGCACACAGTAGTTGCTATGAATGGCATTATTATTCAAGCCCTACTACGCGTACTTTTGTGCTGGTCTTCCAGTATGCTATGCCCTTGACTTGCAGCTTTGTTTGCCTGACCCACCCTTTCAAGAACAATTGTGTCAACAATTGCCAAACTTAAATGTCCCCGGAAACAAATCTTTTGCTAGTGTAGGTTTGATAACACCCTTAAACAACAGTTAAAAAAAAAGAAATTCAACTGAGTAAATTTGAAGATCTAATTGGCTTTATTAAATGATTGAATCCAGCAGCATCCATCCCTTTTAGTAATTGGAAAGGCCCTCTGAGGAATTGTACGGAATGGAAGTCTTTTATAGACAGAAAGAGGGTGGGGCGAGGAAGGTATTAGCAAAAGAAAAGAAAAGATTGCTTCAGGCCAGTTCATCTTGTGGGAGGAAGGGAATGGCAGGGGTGTTCTTTTACAGATTACCAAACTAGCTCAGATCAGGAAATTTCAGATGGACTGTTTAAAGATTATATTTCTGGGGAAAGTCTTGGTTTGCTGTAATGGGGCAAATAACCCCATTTTGGGCCCATTGTTTCTTTTCCCACACAACAAAGGTAGGTTATTACTAGTCTAAAAATGTCCAGGGCTATTATTCTAAAATGACCCAAATCAATGCTAGCCTTTTTCTTTGGGAAGGTAGTTATAAAACCAGGTCCTTTTTTTTTTTTTTTTTTTTTAAGTAGGCTCCATGCCCAGCATGGAGCCCAACGCAGGGCCCAAACTCATGACCTTGAGATCAAGACCTGAGCTGAAATCAGGAGTCAGATGCTCCACTGACTGAGCCACCCAGGCGCCCCACAAAGTGAGGTCTTAAAGGAAGAAAGCTGAGTTCACAGAAGTGATAGACAGAAAAGCCCTGCAGCAAACTCTGCCCCTGAAGTCATGTTTTGCTCCACTGGTCCATTTAACAAGGAAACGATTAATTAATGACCGTGAATAACAGAGGAAAAGGATGATCAGACTGAGCTGGTCCAGACAACCAAAGTGACTTACGCATTTGCATGATATCCCTAACAATGCCACCGCAGCAATCCTGGGAATTTAAATATTTCCAGATGATTGCTATGAATCTTAGCATAGTTCTAGAATCAACTCAAGCAGTGCTTTATACAAAATAGGCGTTCAGACTCTTGTTGACTTGGTAAAGAGTAAATAAGGAACAAAGAGAAGCAGTGCAGCCATGAAGTCTCATCCAAACAAACCAGATAATGGATTTCCCAGCCCATATATCATAACAATTACCAAGTTACATTTATGTTATTGCAGATTCCCCCTTTGATATTCCCAACTATCGCCTTGCAAGCAAAGGCTGTTATTATTCAGTTTTACAGAGGACAGAATTGAGGCCTAGCAGCTTGCAACTACTTGCCACTGCTAGTAAGAAGAATATAGGATGCAACCCCAGTCCCCTGGCTCACATGTTGATTCCCTGCCCCATGATGGCTCTGTGGTGTGCCCTGGTGAAAACTGCGGAAGGAAACTTCCAGATGGTGAAGTCAACTGGTGAAGAAATAGTCAGCGTCTCTTAAAGTGTGCTCCTTAAATCCCTAATGTGCCATGACACTTCGAGAATAAGCTTGGGAATTACTGCTCTCCAGATATCTACCTTGATGTATATACCACATCTGAGACGCTGAGCAAGCAAACCTACCACATAGAAACATGTACAACATATTAACCCTGTATTCCTCAAACTTCTTTGACCATAAAATTCTTTGTGTGTGTGTGTGTGTTATTAATATCTCACAGAGGAATATTTTTTGGAAAATATTTTAGATTATGTTAAAAACAATTATTCAGGGACATAAGTAAATTAACTATAAATTATGTCTCATTCCATTTTGCCTAATCCCTAGTTTCTTAGGCCCTAACTAATTTCTAGAAGCAATACTAATTGTAAGGAACATTTCTGGACATGCAACATGCTATTAGGAAGTATATGAGGAGGATGCAACTTTCAAAAATTGAAGTAGGCTTTAGGAGGGAGATTAATGTAAAAATAGAGTTTCATCTCCAACTTCCTGGTGGTCTACAGAAAGTCCAGGAGTTTCTTCATTTTTCTTCTCTACCTGCATAATTTTCATGTATTTACAGCTATGTCAGTGGTGTGGGGAGTAAGATGGTTCTCCTTCTCCTCCTCACCTTGTGGCTTTCCCCACAAAGAGAATTTTCTCTAATTTGGAGGGAGAAAACTGTGGCTCCTCGGAGACCAGCATGGTATATATAAAGTAGAAAGGTCACCCCGTGGTTGCCACGAACAATGACTGGCAGCATGAAGGAAAAAGGACTGTAACTCGCATGCCTTTCAGAAACCTTTATCGAGAGTCAATTAACCAACCAACTGAAATCCACTGTACAAACAGAGTGAGCCCTTTCATTATCAAACTACTTTCCAGGACCTTCTTGTCAGTGGCTGCATGTTTTGTTTGGGGGGAGGCAAATTATGCTCAGAGACCAGATTTGTCTTTCCAGCCATTGATTTAACACAGGCTCACTGTGGACATTTTTTAAGCTAACGGTATACAGGATAATGTCTTTTAATAAGCCAAGAAAGAAATAACCCTCCAAACCAAAGACAGATTAATCATACTATTGTTTCAGGCAAGGAGCAATGAAAGGAATAAAGACCAAATTTAGTTGAGGTGTGCCTCAACCCAGAGCTGACGTCCAGCTGCCAACGCAAAGGGAAAAGTCCCCTGTTGCTAGAGCATTTCGCTGCGGAACGACGGAGCCGGTGTCCATGGGCAAGGTGATCTTTGTGGGGCCACTTCATGGCTTTTGTGTCTTTTGGTAAGTCACCTTTACTGCTGCAGGAGGTAATTGCCCCAAGGTCTTCAGAGAGCTATTTAGATCAACGAAATGTAGTCTTGCCCAGACAGAACATTCTCGGACGGTCCTCACAAACCCTTGATATTTATAGTCTAAATGTCCCCTTGCTTTTTCATCTGTTTTTACTGAGAAGCCCCCAGTGGGACCCTCAGCAGCTGAGCTACTACTGAGCTCTCATCAGCTAGAACAGATGAAATGGTGCTCGCTTCGGCAGCACATACACTAAAGACTGGAACGACGCCGAGGAGATCAGCGTGGTCCCTGCACAAGGATGACGCGCAAATCCGGAAGCGTTCCACAGAGCAGATGCAATGATGACAGCCTCACACAACTTACCTCATCCTTACATCAAAACAACTTAACTTCTAAACACAACTTCTTTTTGTTCACCTTTGTCAGAGACAAATGAGTCCATCTTTTACTTTATTTGCTCATTTGAACTGGTTTCTCAGCTACATTACAATGTTCTCAGAGGGGACAGTAGTGCTGTGAAGTATTTCCTGTCATGATCTCAGACAGAGGACATCTAGCCCCCCTGCAGATTGAAGCACGCAGTCGGGTCAGGAAAAAAAATGTGAAAAAAACTTTGAAATGGGCAAGATGATCGTGTCTCCTTTCAATGGAATGCTACATATTGTCTGAAGGACCCTTCCAGGGTGGTCAGATTCATTAGAGGTCTGTGGCTTTCTTGGTCTTCAATGATTGTGCAACTCTACTTTTTCACTTGCGGAGACCTGAAATTTGATGCAAATGGTTTCTGTCCGTGAAAAAGCAAACGAATTTGGTCCCATGAAATTACGATTGATTTCCACCCTGTGGTACAGGTTGTCTTTGCTTCCAGGAGCAACTGAAAATCAACATTTCTGGTTGCCCATATAAATGACCATCTTTGGCTTTGCCTTTGAAGTAGTTGTAATATCTTCCTAGTTCTCTCAGTATCAGTGAGTTAAATAACATCTTTGACATGTGTTCATTCTATGTGTGTGTGCGAGTGTCATGCTTGTACTTTTCAAACAATTACTCTCTAACAGGAGTCCACAATTTGATAGTTAACAATAAAATCCTTTCTCACTCCTCTGCTCTCAGCCGTGACCCTAAAATTAGACTAGATGCCAGATCACGCTGCTTCTCCAAAGGACTCAGCTTTAAAAGTAAGTAAATGAAGATTTAAACGGTTCCTTGCAAGGGGGACTAGGACCTCACCAGCCATGTTTAATTCCTGGGTAAAGACTGCCTGGCTCGCTGGGGTTGCACCAGGGCTGGCAGGAAAATACCAACCCGCAGCATCTGGCCGAAGAAAGGATGGGAGGGGTGTGTCGGCGAGAACACTTCATGTGTGTTAGCCCGACACGCGGAGAGCTTGGACAAAATCTTCTTAAAGAGAGGGGTGGACAAAGCAGAAGTGCAGAGAGCAGGAGAGAGTTCTAACTTACATCATTTAAGTGATTTGAGAATTGGGGATTCTTTAGCTGATGGAGTCTCACTTGTCTATTTTTGCTTTTGTGGCTTGTGCTTTTGGTATCATATCCAAGAAATCAGTGCCATAAGCAGCGGGATATTATTCAGCCTTAGAAGGAAATCCGGCCATATGCGACAATTCTGATGAACCTGGAGGACTCTATGCAAAGCAAAGTAAGCCAATATTTGGAAGGACAAATACTTCATGATTCCACTTAAAAGAAGTCTTTAAAATAGTCAAACTCATAGAAACTGAGAGTAAAATGCTGGTTGCCAGGGCCTGGGGGGAGGGAAAATAGGGGGTTGCCATTCAATAGGTATAAAGTTTCAGTTACACAAAATGAATAAGTTCTGGAGATGGGCTATACAGCATTGTCTATAAATAACAATATCATACTGTAGATTTTAAAAATTTTGTTTTGTTAAGAGGGTAGATCTTGTTGGGGAGCAAGAATGTCCTGTCCCCTTCAAGGTCCTTCTAGCTGGAGTAAGAATTAAATTAACATGAGACAGATTCACAAGAGAAAATCAAATTTAATAGTGTATGTGTGGGGAATCCACAAAGACATGGAAATTCCAAAGACAGTGAGGCCAAATAAGGCATATATGTCATCCTGAACTGAGGAGAAGCAGGGAGGGGACTGGGGCATCAGCAGAGGGGACTGCAGTTCACAGGGCAATGAGAAGAGCAGATGTTTGGTAATTAGGTGTTGTCTGGCCATACAGATGGGTCACTCAGATAAAATTGATCTGTGGTAATAATCATGATTCTGGGAAAGACCTCCAATTTAGATGTTTTTATGCTGTTAAGGGAGGGCCAAAATTTCTCTTGAGCTGCAGGGTCTTGATTGCCTTCAGCTCAGAATAATCCACATGCCACAGTGACCATTTTGGGATGGCCTGCCCTTGGCCCTTACAATGTCATGTTACCACAATAAAGAAGGAAGGAAGGAAGGGAGGGAGGGGAGAGGGAGGGAGAGAGGAAGGAAGGAAGAAAACAGATAAGAAACCTAAAGAAGAATAGAATTGGGGGCTCTTTAAAATTCCAACTTTTCTCTGCAATGTTATTAACTCAAACCAGAACATGGCTATAATGATCGGGGTTAGGCACTGACATTACCTGGGCAGCTACTCCATTCCTTGCCCCCGAGTTTTGAGCTCTTTAATTCTACTTTGACCTGAGAAAAAAGGGTCAGAAGCAGTGAGCTGTGAGTGGTCCACCACTGCCCAACTCCCACACCTGATTTCCTCCCTGGCCTCTACTCCTCCCCACAGACAAAAGCAGACCAGAAACACCACCACCACCACCACAAGGAGCCTGGTGTCATTAAACAATGAACAGAAAGGAGCCCAAAGAATCAGCTGGATTCCAATCATGGTCCAAAGACTTAACTGCATTAGAATGACCTGGAAAGCTTGTTAGAAATGCAGATTCCCATTCTCCACTCCTAAACGTGCTGAATCCGTTGGTGATTTGTATGTACTCGAAAGTTTAGTTCAAACATCAAACATCAAAAAGAGGGGAGCGTGTTGCTTATTTTCTCTGTGGGCCTTAAAAACCAGCCAGAGCAGAATCCTAACCCACCATACAGTCTTTCCCAACCATGCCCTGCTGCCTCTCAGGCACAGTTAAGGTGGAGAAATGAAACTAGCTTGATAAAAGTGTTCTGCTGTTCACCATCTGTTTATCGTTTTCAAACCATCTGTTCCTTCCTGTGAACTATTTTGGCTATTAAGGCACTAGGGAGTGGTGATTAGAGCTGGATTCTGGACCTAGAATACCAAGATTTTTTTTTATTTATCTAAATTCAATTAGCCGACATAGAGTACATCATTAGTTTTTGGTGTAGTGTTCAATAATTCATTAGTTGCATATCACACCCAGTGCTCATCATATCACATGCCCTTCTTAATGCCCATCACCCAGTTACCCCATCCCCTCACCCCCCTCCCTTTCCACAACCCTCAGTTTGTTTCCCGGAGTCCAGATTCTCTCATGGTTTGTCTCCCTCTCTGCTTTCTTCCCATTCAGTTTTCCCTCCCTTCCCTTATGATCCTCTGTGCTATTTCTTATATTCCACATATGAGTGAAGCCATATAATAACTGTCTTTCTCTGATTGACTTATTTCACTTAGCATAATACCCTCCAGTTCCATCCATGTCAATGTAATGGTAGGTTAGAATACCAAGATATAAATTTTGACTTTGCCATGGGGCACCTGAGTTGTGCAGTCGGTTAAGCATCTGACCATTGGTTTTGGCTCAGGTCCTGATCTCCTGGTTGTGAGATCAAGCCCCGCAGCAAGCTCTGCACACAGCAGGGAGTCTGCTTGAGATTCTCTCTCCCTCTCCCTGCCCCTCCCACCTGTGTGCGCACTCTCTCTCTCTAATAAATAAATGAATCTTTTAAAAAAAAATAAATTCTGACTTTGCCACTTCTGAGATTTGAAACCCTGGGGAAGTCACTTAACCTCTCTGTGCCTTAGTTTTCTCATGTATAATTACAGTATCTCTCCTACTGTTGTTGTGAGAGGTATACTAATTAATGCAAGCTGTGACAGTTTAAGTAACACAGGTTGTGTGAATTCAAATAAGAATGCATGCAAAGAGCCTAAAGAAAGCCTGGTATATAATAAGTGCTCAGTGAGTAATAACTGTCCCTGTTATGATTATTGGCTTCTCTCCTACAATTATTTCTTAAGATAAGAGAAGGGTTGAACAATTAATTTGGCTATCATGGTTAATACTGAGAGGCAATGATCCCGCTACATTCTGAGCCCACTGGCTTAAACTCCTTCATTTGGCCACATGAGTCAAGGTCACTGACCTTGAAGTTCTGCCCAGGTGCAGGTTCAGTGAGGAGGACTGAGCTTGGCTGGCACAGACTGTACGAGGTAGGGACATAAAGGGGCACCCAATCATGCCTCTGTGACTGTGAGCTATGTCCTTGTTGGTGACTTTTCCCTTGGTTGGCTTTCAAGTAGGTTTAAAGGTGTGCTTTCATATCCCATCCCCTGACAAAAGTCAGACAGCATCTATTAAGACAGGGCAGGGCTCTTTGGGTAAGAACAGTTTGAGACATTCCCCTCCCACCAGGATTGGACCTTGTTTTTACATACCTCACCCCAAGCTCTCCTTTCAGATCCCAGGGAAGAGGACTTTCTTAGGGTGGAGACGAATGTCGGAGATCAGTTCTGCGCAACTGCTGCAGAGAAGGAAACGAGCCTCTTCTTAGGCACTTACAGCGTGAATCTTGTTCTTAAAAAAAAAAAGGATGACATCAAGAAGTGGCAACTACCAAACCAAAGTCTGTTGTTGAGATAAAGAGCAGGCGTGACTTATGACAGAGCTGAGTGTGTTGCAGTACGTCCTAGAAATGAGAATCCACTTTAGATCATTGTTCTTCTTGCTTTCAGGAGAACTCAGGAGACTCAGCATGCATCCTGGGTTGGAAAGTCATGAAAACTGCAGCAGGGTGGCGTGTTACTGCGCTCAGTGTCACAGAACCCCTGGACCACCCGAGGGCAACACAGATTGGTAAGCATCACGAGTCTCCCGACATGCTGCCTGCTCAGTGAACAACCAGCATTTGTTCCGGGGACGTGCCGGGCACTGGAGGCCCACAGGGCACCTACGAGCACCGCTCTGCCTGGCCACGTGCTGTCTGCCTGACTGGGAGCAAATACTGCAAATCTCTCTGAAGTTCCATTTCCTCATCCGGGACACAGGGAGCCAAATACTTCAGTATATTGGTTAGGATGCTTTCTTTGGGCATCAGTTACCCAAGAAGCATGACCTGAGTGCTTTGATAACCAGGGGAAGGGTCAGCTCATGGAACAGCAAGCGTGCAGGTATGCCAGGAGCCGGGGCCTGGCCTCCTCCCTCTCTACTGGCTTCCGGTACAGCTCTAGAAATTCCAGGCAATTCTAGAAACATCCAGACACCACAAGGTCCAGAGTAAGGAAGAGGGATGTCTCTTTCCATGTACCTCTCTTTCATCAACGAGGAAAACTTCTCCCACCTCCCACCCCGCCCAGCCAAGCTCTACTGGGGCCTCTCGGGCTTGGACAGGGTCACATGACCACCTCTGAACCAATCACTGGTGACGGATGCCATGACTGGTTTCTTCTCCCCGGGGCTGAGGGCCAACTCACCTTCCCCAAGGACAGGGTGGTAGGAAGACAAACCTAAACAATAGCAGGACTTTGCAGGCAAGGAGGAAGCAGGAGCCGGCTGGGGTGTAGACAACAGACAGTGTTTGCTACAACACCCTATCAAATTCTTAGGATGAACTGATGAGATCGTGGATGAAAATGACCCACTCAGTGCCTGGAAAGTGGGAGTAATAGAGCAGCTGACGTTTTTGAGGAATTACAATGTGCCAGGCACTTTACGTGAATTCTCTGTCCCCTGAGGTAGGCACCACTCGTGTGCCCATTTTACAGAAGAGGAGACTGGAGCACAGATGAGCGAAGCAACTTGACCCAGGCAGAGTGTGCATCTAAACTCAGGCAGTCTGACTTCAAAGTCCTACTCTCATGCCTTCATTCTCTAAGATTTCCTGCACTGGAATGGTCGTCAGATTCATCACCCCATCTCTTCCCTAAGCTCAAGAACTGTGTAACTTTTGAGTTCAATGGGATTCACACCCATGAAAAACTTAAAAACAATACAGTACAGCAGCTAATGACAATCTTGGTGATATGATAGAGGTAAGAAGTAACCAACCAATGTTCTGAGCATAGGGAAGGCAGTAGAAGGTGATGCCATCAGTGGGGAAAGCAACAGGGCCTTGGAGGAAGTGAAGAAGGGGATGCGATGGAGAGCATGCCAGACTGGGGTAGCAGCTTGTAGTTCTCAGGCATAAAAAGCTGCTCTTGGGGCGCCTGGGTGGCTCAGTCAGTTAAGCTTCTGTCTTTGGCTCAGGTCATGATCCCAGGGTCCTGGGATGGAGCCCTGCGTCGGGCTCCTGCTCAGCGGGGAGCCTGCTTCTCCCTCTGCCTCTCTCTCTCTCAAATAAATAAATAAAACCTTAAAAAAAAAAGCTACTTTTATGTGACTTGGGCGAAGGGAAGTGGCTTTGGAATCCACTCAAAGGAGTGGGGAAGCAGAGTAGGACTCCAGCCGCATTTGACTTTAGGAGAAACTTTGAAGCCTGTTTTACTCATGAAACCTTGGGCTCATGAACTGCATTACAGTGGACCTCCTGAGTCATACAGCTTTTGTGCAAGGGAAACCAAATCCCATCAGTAAACTCAAGAGTTTTCCTAGTGTTCTCATAACTCATGCCTGTGAGCTCCAATCCAAAGCATTGTAAACTTCCAAGACAAGTTTGGAATTGGTGGAGAAGGCCTGGAATGCCCCCTATCCCCACCCTCCCATCATGGCAAGATCTCCTGTAGATGTGAGTTGGATGAAAACAGGTGCTCAAAGGGCACCTGGGTGGCTCAGTTGGTTAAACGTCTGCGTTTGGCTCAGGTCATGATTCCAGGGCCCTTGGATTGAGTCCCGCATTGGGCTCCTTGCTCAGTGGGGAGCCTGCTTCTCCCTCTGCCTGCTGTTCCCACTGCTTGTGCTCTCTCTCTCTCTCTGACAAGTAAATAAATAAAATCTACAAAAAAAAAAAAAAGAAAGAAAGAAAGAAAGAAAACAGGTGCTCAAGTTCAAACTCAAGGTAATTATGTACATATCCTCATCTCCACAAGGATTACATCCCATGCCTGCCATTTGGGGGCCCAAGTATTCTGAATGACTGGAGATTAGGACCCAAGCCTTACAGTCTTTGAAGAGTACCTTGAGTTTCCCATTCAGAGAGGGCACTACAGTGTCAAACACTAGATGGTATTTCCCAGAGGAATCTAATTTGAGGCAGAGGATTTCTCTTTATGTGTTACACCTTTCCCTGTAGCACCAACTCTCATGCCAAGAAAGCATCTCCAAGGACATGTTCTGGGCAGGGTTTCAGGTTATATTCTGTTCTCAAGTTGATGTGTTTGAATCAAATCACTATGTTTAGATCCTATTTAGAGTTTTGTCTATTATCGGGTCTTGTTTATCATCTTTTACTTTATTTGCTCTTAAAATTACTTCCCAAATTCCTCTGCAATTTGGTACTTAGGCAACAGGTACCTCTCTAGGTTAGCAAAATAGATCCAAGTTGGAGAAGGATGGTCTCTGGTGTCAGAGATGGAGTTCAAATTTGCAGCATTATTGCTCACCACTGGGTGCCTCTGGGGCCAGGACTGAAGTTGTGAAGCAAAGGCTCCCCCCCACCCCCCCTTACCCCCACCCCTGCAATATGGCATAATGCTCCCTCCTGGCAGGGTGAATAAAGTTAAGAGAGGCATCGTTCATTGTTTGGCACATAATTGGTGTTTTTTTGTTTTGTTTTGTTTTTTAAAGATTTTATTTATTTATTTGAGAGAGAGAGAATGAGAGAGAGAACACATGAGAAGGGGGAGGGTTAGAGGGAGAAGCAGGCTCCCCGCCGAGCAGGGAGCCCGATGCGGGACTCGATCCAGGGACTCGATCCAGGGACTCCAGGATCATGACCTGAGCTGAAGGCAGTCGCTTAACCAACTGAGCCAACTGAGCCACCCAGGCGCCCCATAATTGGTGTTTTAAATGTTAGTTTCTTCCTCCCTTCTGTCCTTTTCCCTCTATGGGGAGGGAGGGACGTTCAAATGCAGTAAAAGCGGAAGAGGACTTGGGTAGTTTGCAGGGCGCTTGATTATGCCACTGAGTTGCTGTGTGCCTTGGGACAAAACCTTTGCCTTCTCTAGTTCCGTGTCTCTCATCCACAAAAAAAGGAGGTTGGATTTGATATTCCCAAAGTCACCTGTATATTTAGAATTATATTTTTATTCTGTACTGTCTACATTCCCCAAGTTCTGAGTCACAGGAATTTCCCCAATTCATCTGTCACATCCAGGCTCCCCAGTCATCTCCCTCCAGTAGATGTGGCCTGCGGGGACCCCTCCTACTTCTGGCCTGTTTTGAATTGGTTGCCATCTAAGATTAACAAGTACCCACCGACCACTTCTGGGGGTGGGGCGCGGGGAGGGGTCTGGCAGGGATCCAGCGACAGTGATCTCAGCATGGTCTAGACTGCTGGCAGTTCAATCAAAGCACCTGATAGCAGAGATGTCAGTGGAAAGGAATGTGAGGTCACCTTGCCCTGTAGTTTACAGACTGTGTGTCTCAGAGACCTGAAGTTTCCTCCAAGCCTCTGGCTGCGGAGGGGCCGGGGAGGCAGAAACAGATGGGCCCAGCCCCACTCCACTGCATTGGGTCCACCTCTGATTCATTTACTTCCTAGTAGCTGCAAAAGTTTCTGCTGGCAGAGTCTATTGGCTGAAAAGAAAAAAAAAAAGAGCTTGAAAGCCACCAATTTCATCTCACCCTTTCCTTCTACAGATAAGGAAACTGTACTTCATACTTCAGAAGCCTCAGAATGATTCCTATACCCTTGAGATCCAGCAAATCCACTTTCAGGTAAGTTATCTTGAGGAAGTAATCATGGATTTGTGAAAGCTTCAAGAATGTTCATCATACTATGGCTTAAAATGAAAAATTGGGAACCCCAGCAAGAGAGGAGTAGTTGAACAAATATTGGTACATCTCCAAACATGGAATATGGAGAAGTCCCATATATCACAAAAGGAAATTACTTGTATGGAAAAATTGCTCATGATATATTGCTAACTGGAACACACATATGCACGCACACACACATGTTCAGCCTCTAATATCTCCAGTTGTGTCATAGGAGGACTTTGTGGGAGCCTCTAAATGGGGCATGATTGTGCCCATGATTGTCTACAGTTGACCTGCGGCATGTTCCTCCTCTCGCCTACCAGCTCTCTCTCATGCACGACCTCTACCACTGCCTTCAAAAGAATGAGCATGTCCATATCACACTGTCCTATCCAGCTGCCCCTCCCCCGCACCATGCTTCCATCCCTGGTGCATGGGAAATCTGCTGGGTTCTTGAAAAAAGAGGTAACTCTGAGCCACATTTTTTTCCTGATCCTAAAGCAGGCTTGCATGTGCCCAGAGGCACGGAGTCTTTTTTAAATAGGTCTGTCCATTTCTGGCCATCACTACCTCTCCAGCCAGTCTCAAATCCAGTACCTCAGCCAGAACTAGAATAGACCTCCAGAACCTTCCATTCTCCCCTTCTGCTTTTTCTTTTCTCTCTTCCCACAAAACAAAGAAAGAAATCTCCTCACTATTCCTCATATTATAACAATAATCATTTGCATGTACATAAGTGCAGACAAACAGCACAATGTGTTTTGAGGGTGGGAAGGTGTGATAGACAGAATAGCGGACCCCCCAAAATGTCCACGACCTGATCCCTGGAAACTGTCAGTCTGCTACCTTACATGGCACAAGGGATTTTGCAGGTAGACACGAGAGATCTGGAGATGGGGAGATTATTCTGGTAGGCACAGTGTGTTCACAAGGGTCCTCATAAAACGAGGCAAGAGAGACAAAGTCAAAAAAAGGTGATGTGGCAATGGAAGTTAAGACTGGAGTGCTGAGCTGTGAAGATGGAGGAAGTGACCACAAGCCAAGGAGTGCCAGTAGCTTCTAGAAGCTGGGAAGGACTCGCCCCTGAAGCCTCCAGAAGGAACATGTCAACATGTGATTTTAGTTTTAGCCCAGGAGACTCACTTCAGACTTGTGACCTGCTCACTGGTGAGGTTATAAATTTGCGTCCATTTAAGTCACTAAATTTGGAGTAACTGTTATAGCAGCAATAGGAAATGAGTAGTGGACCTTCAGGAACAGGGCTGTCATGCCAGGAGGAGCCAAACCATCCTACTGCATATCGTCAGGGCAGAGTAAGAAAATTTTTTCCTGATCTATATTTCATACCTTTACTAAAATGAACACACCTAACTTTTGTAATAAAAAAATGAAAAGTTGCTGTCTTCAAAAAGAAACGTCTGATGACCCATTGCCTGACGGTCCTGGCAGGGAGCTGGCCCCAGAGTCAGGCGTCAGCTGCAGTGGGGAGGGGAAGAGTTAAGGAGAGGTCCCGCGGGGGCGCCTGGGTGGGTCAGTCGTTAAGCGTCTGCCTTCGGCTCAGGTCATGGTCCCAAGGTCCTGGGATCGAGCCCCACATTGGGTTCCCTGCTCTGCGGGAAGCCTGCTTCTTCCTCTCCCACTCCCCCTGCTTGTGTTCCCTCTCTCGCTGTGTCTCTCTGTCAAATAAATAAATAAAATCTTTAAAAAAAAAAAAAAAAGGAGAGATCCCGCATACAATCTGGACCGTGTGTAACACCCCTTGATCTACCCAGGGCAACAATGTCCAGGAACTCTTGAGAGATGGCTAAAACAGGACTCCAGAGCACCTGGCTTCTCCCAAAATGAACTGAGAGGATGAGTTTAGAAATGAGCAGGCACAGGACGGAAAAGGAAAAAAACTGAGAAACAAAAAATCCACTAGGGAAAAAAGAGAAAAAATATGACATGAAAGTGAATCCTTAGACACTTAACAATCTATATGAAGGAGGCAGACAGAGTAAAGGTCAATCCATTGGCTAGGCTGAGCAAAAGCAGGGCATGGAGGGATGTTTGCAGCACCTTCTCTCAGCAGATTCTTTGGGGTTCCTCCCATCAGGACATCCATCGAGGCCCTCCCAAGAAATAGCCCTGCCTGCAGGTTTTTCCTAAAACCACCAAAATATATCTGTCACATTCTAAAGACAACTGTCAAACATTTAAGTCAATGTCATAGGGCGGAAAGGAACGAGGTATATTCTAGAACTGGCTCTGCCCAATAGAAATGCAATGCAAACCATATATGTCATTTTTAATCTACTGGTGGTCACATTTGAGAAATAAATAGATGAAACCAATTTTTATAACATATTTTATTTAACTCAGTATAGCCCAAATATTATTTCAACACATTATCAACATTAAAATCATACTAATGAGATATTTTACATTCTGTATTTTTTGCTAAGCCTTCAGAATTTGATGTATGTTTTGCACTTAAAGTACATCTCAAGGGTGCCTGGCTGGCTCAGTCAGTACAGCATGCAACTCTTGATCTCAGGGTTGTGAGTTCAGGCCCCACACTGGGTATAGAGATGACACGAAAAAATTTTTTTTTAGATAAAGTACATCTCAGTTTGGACTAGCCACATTTCAAGTGCTTACTAGCTACATCTGGCTAATAGCTACTGTACTGTAAATGCAGTTCTAGATTAAAAGAAATTAAAGAAACATAATGACCAAAGTCAGTGAGTGATTCTAGTCTGGATCCTAGTTCTAGAGAAAAGAGCTGTAAAGACATTCTTAGGGGAATTGAGAACATTTGAATAGGACTGGATAATGGGAAAAAGGGACTATAGACTTGTTATTAGATATTATTATAGAATTATTATTGTTATAAATGAAAATTATGGGTATGTAGGAGAGTGTCCTTATACTTAGGGGATTAAGGCTGATGTATTTAGGGGTAAAGTATCATGATGTCTACAAATTATTTTTTATTTTTATTTATTTATTTTTAACGATTTTATTTATTTATGTGAGAGAGAGAATGAAAGCACAATTGGAGGGGAGGGGGTACAGAAGCAGAAGGAGAAGCAGACTCCCCTCTAAGCAGGGAGCCTGATGCAGGGCTCGATCCCAGGACCCTGGGATCCTGACCTGAGCCAAAGGCAGATGCTTAACTGACTGAGCCACCCCGGCATCACTACAAATTATTTTTTAAAAGAAAGCAAGCAAATAGGACAAACTGTTAATAGTTGTAAAGACTAGGCAGAAGGTAAATGGATGTTTCATGTACTCTTCTTTCAACTTCTCTCTCTGTCTGAAATTCATAATAAAAACTTGGGGAAAACACATCCATACACATCTGCTCTAGACTGCATTCTAAATAAGGACAATTTACCTGTTGAAGGCCATTAGCCTGCTGAATTAATTGTGCTAAAATATTTTTTAGGGTAGAATATTTTATGGAGAAAGCAGCTTGGTTAGTAGTAAGAACACTAAAGGTGAAGACAAAAGACCGAGATTCCGGTTCTAGCTTTACCATTTACTAGTTCTCTAACTTGAGTAGCTCTTTTTTTGAAGCCTTCAGTTCATACATGTAGCTGTATGTATTTGGCTTTTTCGATAGGAATTCCAGGCCTTGGAGCCAATGAGTGAGGAAGCTACTTCTGTTTGGAGGAACCCCTGTGATACCATTTTGTTATGTGCCCACTTGACTCATTATGCTGGCATCCAGAAAGAGAAAGGTTCTCCGAAGCCTCTGTCCCCAGCCACGTGCTCCCGAGGTATGGCACCAGGACCTCTGCCGTGCCCAGGTGGCACCCCATTGCTCCACCAGCAGGCGGGAAGGACAGGATGGCTTAACTGAGAGGTGGAAGTGGCTTTGAAACTATGAAAATGCCAAATAATATCTGGAAGTAGGAATATCCAAATAATGTGGGAAGGGGTCATCCCTGTGGACAAAGAACACTAGACAGCCACAAAAAGAATCTGTTTTGGAATAGTGCCCATTCATCCTCTGAGCACCGTAGTCAGTGTAAGATAAAGACAAAGCAGGTATGTGGTGTCCCCGTCTGTCATTTTAAATCAGCCTCAGAGGAATGAGGCAATTTGCCAGCATCAAAGAAAGAAGGAAAAATAAGAAAGATTCTACTAACTAGAACAAAAGTTCCCAGAGAAGTTTCGCATGTCCGTGTTCTCCCTAAAAACCGGTTGAATTGGATTTTTTTCCTCACTGCCAGAGTCCAGAATATAATACGGGCCTCTTATACTAAGCCACAAACCTCAAAACTCATTTATTATCCCCAAACATAAACCCTATGCAGATGTAGAAATAACTATCTATCTCAGAAATTCTTTTCTGGTGGGTTCCATTTTTTCATTCTGTCAAAGATCTTAATACTTCTGATGAAGTTATACGGGTCTCTAACTTCCCTCTCTGTTTTTGCTTTTTTTTTTTTATGCTGCAAAGTCTCTCTTTTACTTAACTTCAAAATTCTGAGATGAATTCTTTCCTCTTTTCTGTAGGTAACTTCAATTGCCCTTGCTCCCTTCCCTGGATCTGCTCCCTTAAGCTCCTTTAGCACTGAACATCTATCATCATAGCACACATACCTGCATGGGTGTTCACCCTCAGATACACACTCCCTCGGACACACACACACACACACACACACACACCTGAAGAGACTCATGCATTTGAAGACCACACTCAAATCCCAGAGGTTGAGATTGCCCTCAGAAATCATGGCTCAATCAGTCCCTCCAAACCTTTTAACATTATGACATCTAGTTAAACTTCTCAAGTTTGGACCTATTGATGTGAAGAAGGCCAATGTCATATCTTTTTTTTTTTTTTTTTAAGATTTTATTTATTTATTTGACAGAGAGATAGCAAGAGCAGGAACACAAGCAGGGGGAGTGGGAGAGGGAGAAGCGGGCTTCCTGCAGAGCAGGGAGCCCGATGCGGGGCTTGATCCCAGCACCCTGGGATCATGACCTGAGCCGAAGGCAGACGCTTAACAACTGAGCCACCCAGGCGCCCGCCAATGTCATATCTAAAAAAAAAAGTCTCATCTATAGAATAGCTTTAAGAATGTGGAGTTTTGTGTTATTTTTATTTTTTAACTTCACAGGACATATTAATTGAAAACTCTTTTAGAATGTTGCTCAGTCTACTTTGTTCAACTTCTCTGTAATTAGTAGCCACAACCTTTAAAAAGTATTTGGATCTTCAAAGAGTTTTCTTCTTAGCAGTTGAGCTCTTTGCTCCTACAATCATATACTTAGGCTTAATAAACAGTTTCTTCATATGAATGTTTTTTAAAATAGTAAGCTTCATCTCCTACCCCTGGAATGACTAATCTCTAAAAGGATTGAGTCTGAATTAATGATGTTTTATCTAACTGAAGAGCACAGAGTTCAGTCAAGATTACTACTAACTACGGCCCTGCTAGGAAGACCAAGGTTTCAGGAGCTACCTGTCTAGTGTGCAAAGCAAAGAAACAAAGAGTAGAACTAACAACCTAACACTGTTTACTTAAAAGCTGAGGAAAACTCTACAAAACTCTAAGTCTGATGGCCCCTGACCTCTTTGGAATCTAGTTTAAGGGTGTCCAGGCTGGTGTAGCACCAGAGAAGGAGAGGGAAGGGAAGTATACCTCTGAGACCATCTAGCCCCTCCAGAAATTCATCAGATTTCTGATCAATGTTCTTAGGGATTTTTTTCTTAGCAAAACAAGTTATGAAATTCCACAGATTTTTGACATTTATGTTCATAGTATGAATGTATGCTTCCAGTTTATATATACAAGTCCCCATGAAATAACAAAAATGACATACTCAAGGTCAATACTAAAATTGCTCTTAGGCATTGAGCTGAGTACTTGGCTTTCCTAAACTATAAGAATAGGTGCAGCCCAGAGCAAGAGCTACAGCAGGGATGGTTTCCAGGATATAGGCAATCTTGATATGTCATCTTATTTTTTATTACATGGATTTCTGTCTTTTTACATGAAACAACTCAGCAGAGGAGGATCATCTAAAATAAAATTGTATGATGTGGATCAATTATGAAGGCTAACCAGACTTTTCAAATAATACCTGCTAGAAACCAGAAATGAGATGAACAAAGACAAAGACCAGTGCTTTACCACCTGTGACTTGATCTTTTCAAGAAAGACAATGCTGTTTTGGTCAAGAGGCCAAGTTAAACTTTGAAGGCATGGTGCAATTCTCAATTTGTTAATGACTCACCCTGCAGCCCAAGACAAGTCACTTATCTCTGTGCCTTGGGAAGGACTCTTGTGAGTAATAAAGACACAAAAATGGAAACTCCTCTATGAACCAAGAGGTACCACCCACTGAAATCCCAGGAAAAATTCAGGAGGGTTAGGGATTCCCCACCCTGCAGCCCTGAAAGTCTAGAACTGCTCTGTTAAGACAGTCTCCAGTCTTGAAGACTGAGTCTAGCATGTTTCCAGAGGACTCCCACAACCCTAAATCTCCCCCAACAGACCAGTGCATCTTTAAATGTCCATAGGGTCTTTGGAGGTCTCAGAGTGCTGCGCCTTCCAGCCACGCCAAGAACAGGATTCACCTCCTAAGGTCAATGTTACAATTGATAAGACACTCCTGAGTCCTCCAGATCAGCACTGGCTCAGATATGAGTTAAACCTCCTTAAGAAACAACTAGACTTCAGTAGCTTTCAAAAGGAGTTAAAGAAAAAAAATAGGGAAGAAGGAGCCTGGTAAACCGGTAACCATTTCCATGAGTTCTATTCTCTTTTGGAATGATTCTGTTTTGTTTGAAATGTGCCTGTAACTATAGCCATGGCCATCACGAAGCACAAGATGAGAATAAATGCAGAGAAGACAGGAAAGGGTTATCTGTTTCTTCCCCTTCCAGATGAGATTTATGCAAAGCAGTGGGCACTTCCTATCCGTAAGTGGTGGCTGGCCTGCCAATCAAAGTGCGCTTGGCTTCCAGCAAGCACAGTTCCATGAGCTTTCTCCCTACAAAATGAGCAGCCTTGGTTCAGTGAGGGATGAAACCCTGAATACCAGGGACCAAAAGATGGTTTCAGGCCATCTTTTGAAAGCCTAATTTTCTTTAGCTTTCGCCCTATTCATGTCACTCAACAAAGACTTACCGTTCAGGTAAAGCTGCATCTGCCAAACACCCTGGGCCTTGACACTGTGAGTCAGAAGTCATCCCTGACTCTCAGAAGCCTGTCGTAGGTTTGGGATCTACGACCTTCGTAAAGTTGTGGCCTACAAAGTATGAAGACTGTTGTCACTCTCAGGCAGCTCAACCACCTGTCTCCAAGTGACAGGGGCAGGAACATAAGTGTGAGTAGAGGAAAAACCTTTCCCCAGGGATGAAGTAGCATGGGACGTAGTTATTTTTCAGGAACCTGGACCGATCATGATTCTTTGTAGCAAAAGCTAGAAAGTAGGTGAGCCATCCTACTGGCTGCATCTCCACGTCCTTCCCTACGTCTAGCCCCCGTTATAGGTTCTGTGTTATAGGTATCCTGAGTAGTTGATCATCTGACTTTTCCTTCGTGTACCCCAGTGTTTGCAAGAACAGGATTTGGTGTGCACTCTTGGGGCTGGCAGAGATGCCAGACATCACATTAAGTAGAACATAAAATAAAAAGTAGTCCTCAAAGGTCCGGGAAGAGTAAAAGGAAAAGCAAGGCACTAATGGAAAAATAACAAGAAAGGGTGGTTTGTGTGTCACCTCTGAGTCTTCCAAAGAAGCTGGGGACCAGGGAGAAAAGGAGCACCACTGAGACAGGAAATTTCTAGCGTGTGATTTGCTCTGAGTTGAGAGCAAGGCAAGTGAGGGACCCTTTTTCTTCAGGACCAGGTCTGTATCAGAAGCTGTAAGCAGGCTGGGTATGGCAACAAGGTAGGAAGATACTGAGAACACTGGGTTTCTGGGATATTCCAGGAAAGGATGGTCAGGGATGGGCACTTGAGGGACTGGACAAAATAATCCCAAACCCAGAAAAGTCAAAATTAGTCTTCACTCTTAATTTACCAGGCTAGAACAAATATCTATATTTATATTGGCACTTCAGAAGGATATTCACACTGATTGAGAGTAGATTTTAATGTTGGAATGCAATTCCATTAATAGCTCAGTAGGGAGAACTTAAAAAAGAAAGTGTGATGACACCTAAAACCCTTTTCACATAAATAAACAAGTCAAACTTTTGGGGTTGTAGCAAGAAAGCCCTAAGGAATAATGCTTGAATCACTTGATCTAATAATCCCCCATTTCTTCAAGAGAAGATCAAAGACCCTTAAAAAAAAAAAAAAAAAAAAAGGAATCATGGAGAAGAGACTGTAGTGGGAACCATGTTTTAGCCCAATCTGTTCGGGAACCATTCACATGTATAGACACACACACTCCAGAGCTATGGTACCAGTCACGTGAAAACTGATTTATAAAGGGAGCCAACATATTAGTAGCACATTCACAAGGCCTAGACTTTCCTTTTTCAAATAACTTACATTGAAACCTAGGGGTAGGGCCTGAAGAAGGCTTAAGTCAGTGGCTCTCCCTCCCCACATCAATGGCCAACTCTTTTTAGGGAGAGTTCTAGCTTGAGCTGGGTCAGGGAGCAGCTGTAACCAGACCAAAATTCTGATCCCTGTGATGTTCTGGTTTGTAACTTGTGGTTGATAAGATAGCTGAAAGGTAGCACTTCACTGGGACCATCAACAATTTGGTTAGTGCTGGTTACCTATCTGGAATTTCATAATGGGTAATCGCCAACAAACTCAATTGTTTTGGGGTGCAAAATCCAATATATTGTGAGTGGGCAGTGTAGCAAATGGTGATAAGTTCCATAATCACATTGACTTGAAACCCAGATTCACCTTCCACTAGCAATGCATCCCTGTGTGAATTACATAACCTTTCTGAGCCTTAAAGCCTCATCTATAACGTGGGGACAACAGAGGTAAATCATAAAGGTTTTTTTGTGAGGATGAAATAAAATAATGTATATTTATTTCTTGGCATAGTGATTGACGTGTAGGAAGTACTCAATATGTTGGCTCATATAATCATCATTAGGAATTTAGGATAAACTAAAAATACAGAGAAAAAAGTAAAAAGCATTTTACGTGATCCTAGGATCTAACTCAGCATAGCTTAACATGGAAGTTGGCCCTTTTTTGTCTGCTTGTTTGTGCCCAGTGGTGGAGCCTACTTTCTGCAGTAGCTTGGGGGCTGTCAGGCCCTTTCTGGCTGGACCTCAGGTACAACAACCCCAAGTTCAAGTCTCACATGGAAGCGATAGGTACTTACTTTCTGGTGTAGAACAAGCATTGCTTAGTCCCTAAGCCAGTTGGTCAGTAGGTACTAGTTTTGGTCCTTCTAGGCTGGACCCTCTGGCCTTGAATGACCCTTCAGAGCCCCTCATTTTTCCTCTCTTCTCCAGGCAAGTCTTCACTTTCCATCCCATTTCTCACTTTACTGCTCTCCAGGTACTCTTTCCTGTGCCTCCCTATTGCGTGTCCAAAAGGGACAGGGGGAGCTCCTCCTAAATCTCGCTTTGTCCCTTATTTTACGCCAACATTTTTCAACAGCCAGAAGCCACTGACTCTCCTGGAGCCAAGAAAGAGCTCTCTGTCTTTCATGAAGACAGCCTAACTCCCAGGGCCGACGAATCCAGGAGGTGCTATGCCTAGAGCCCACAGTACTTAGGCCCATAAAAATGTTTTAATTTAATTTCTTTCAAGATTAGAAGGAAAAAAAATTGATAAGAGTGAATATATAATAATAAATCCAGCCTGGACTTTATTCATCTTCATGCTAATACAATCATAAAATACATTTTTTTAAAGATTTTATTTATTCATTTGAGAGAGAGAGAGACAGAGAGAGCATAAGCAGGGGGAGAGGCAGAGGGAGAAGGAGAAGCAGACTCCCCACTGAGCCGGGAGCCCGACGCAGGGCTCAATCTCAGGACCTGGAGATCATGACCTGAGCTGAAGGCAGACGCTTAAACATCTGAGCCATCCAGGCACCCCCATAAAATACATTTTTAAAATATATTTTTATGGAGGAAGGGGCCCACAAATATCAAAATATGGCCTCTAATACGGGGAAGGCCTGAGGCAAACTCATCCACTGTCTATCCCCACCTCCTCCTCAACCCATTACCTCCTTCTGGCTGGTATAGGACAAAAGTTGCAATGACTCAGATTTTTAAGAGAACTTTCTCAACAACTGCCAACATTGATTATATATAACTTGTCTCTTTCCATCATAAGTCTAACCCAGATTCTTCACCTTCCCCCACTCAAATACAAACTCATGACGTCAAAGCAGTAACACTCCAGTGGGATCACACCTGCCTGGGCCAAATTAAGGTCCGGCATGTGATAACCTTTCTCAAGGAGCAAAGCCTCACTTCTGGGACACTTGAAAAATCACACCTAAATGGGCGCTGACTGGATTTATCACAACATATGGCAGTGCTTTTCACTGATTAATTTAAAATCAATTAAGCTGAACACTGAACACCCAGTTGACTATCCTGGTTGGCAGTGAGGTCTCTATCCATACTTATGAAGCCATAATGCGGACTTCTTCAGCTGCACACTTTGTTTGAGGTATCTTCAGTTTGATGCAAAGTATAGGGGGAAAAAAAGCAATATGAAACAAAAAAGACAGTTTTCTTTTACAGTAAATTTTGGCTATCGTTTGGATGGATGCTGAGAAATTACTTTGACCAAAATGTTTAAGTTAGTTGCCAATTGGGCATGGAGGCAGATCAATCTTGATCAATACTTGCAGCAAATTAAAGCTTTGAGCTTTGTTTTTAGTCAATGCATTTCTAATTGTCATGATGCTCTCTTGGGTGTGACTCTGTTATTCATGAAACACAAAGTCTGCACTCAGGGAACACAGTTACCCACAAGGTCAAAGATATACCCTTCTTAGTGGTGCCGACAGAGCCTTACTTCCTACTTCCAAAACCAGAGGAACACAGAAGACCGAGTATTCTGTCTCAGTTTATACTTTCCTAAGGCTGCTCTCTGCCCAGAAGAGTTTCACTCTTTATTCCCATGACAAAGAATCAGACTGAATAAAAAGGTACTCCCCACGTGGGGTGGGGGGTGAAGACTGGGCTTTGGTACAGAGCAGTGGGATTGGTTGTTAGAACCCCACCTACTGCTTGTAAGTTGTGCATGAAATAAGTTACGTTAGTATTTCCTAAATATGAGGAAAGTATGACCCCTTTTAAAGGGAAAAAAATTTTCTTTTAGATCCTTAACTATGTGTCTGCAGATGATCCCAGTTTGGAAAACACTCACTGCTATTAATTTACAATGATTTTCTCCACGGCTCACATGCAAGTGCATCTATTAATATTCAGGAGTTTTCCTTTCAATACTAATACTTATTACAGTACTTTTTTGAGTGCATATTAAACAGTTTTTGTACCCAGAAAACCACATCCTTTGACTGGTCCAGGCCATTTGAATCTTTCTATGAACGTTTTTTTTTTCCAGCTTTTACCCACGCGTCTTTGTACATGTTAAATTATTAAGTGGCATTAATGTGGGTATGGTGCTGGGTGTACAATAGGAGTTTTAAAAATAGTGGTTGCATTACAAAACTAGTTTTAGCATTTAAGTTATTGCCCTTTGGTTTGCAATGCCAGCCATTTGAAAAGGAGCCCAGTGTTGGATTTTAATTAACTTGGTCCTTTTTCAACAGTTCATTTCAAGCACCCAAAGGCAGACTTGAGGAGTGGTGTTAATTGAATCACATCTAAAGTGGAGGGGATTTAAAGAGCTCATGGGGAACTCTTCAAGGTGTGAAGCCTCTCAGATTCTGCCAAGGCAATAAGATTAAATCAGATTTGAAAACCTTATTTATACATTAGCAAGGGTGGGGAGAGTCAGAGTCAGTTCCTGAGTGTTATAGTTCAGCAAAGCACTAGATCTTCCTTCTCCTTACTTCCCCATCTTCCTTTTCTCTGAAAGATTCTCCCCTCCCCCTTCCTCCCCTCCCCAACCCTCATCCTCTTTCCCCTCCTCCCCCCTCTCTTCGCCTGCCTCCCCATCCTCCCCTCCCCTCATTGTTCAGCTCACTATTCATCTTACCTTTTGCATATTAACCTAGACCTCACTTCCTCTGAGAAGTTGGTTCCCCATCAATCAAGAGCCATGGTACTGTCCCTTTGGTGTGATCACTTAGCCCTTAACTAGGTTCTCAAAGCATTCACTTTGTATGCCCACAACTTGGCACAGAGTCATTGCTCAAAACAATATGTCCTCAGTGGTTACTACATGCTAGGCGTAGACCATGCCATATCATCCTTAGCAAAGTCCCATGAAGTACGCCTTGTTTGTGTCCATATTTATAGACATGAAAACTGGGGCTTAGAAAAGTTAACTTGCTCAGGGTCACATTACCAGGAAGCATGAGGGCTGACATGCAAAATCAGTTGAACTCCAAAGAGCTCCTACTTTTAACTACTGGGCCATTCCGCCTCCCAGATATTTGTGGAAAACATATTGCTCGATTTTTTTTTCCATAAATTTGAACAAAACAGATTCACTGGTAACTCACCTTTGCTGGCCCCAGCCTCTGGTTTTTTAAAGCCATGCGGGTCAGAATCAGAAAGTAAGCTCTCTGCCAGAATGATTCAAAATAGGATTTATTTATTGAATAGGTGCTTGCACAGAATACAAAAATAAAAGTTACGAAACGAGAAACAATGAAAATGAAGATGCCCGCCCCCCATTCGCAGAGCTGGCTAGTTCCCTTTTCCAGAGGTAACTATAAAGATCTATTGTTATCATGACAGGTAGGCTTAGGAGCTGTATTTCGTAAACTATGATCCCAACCCAGTACTGGATCAATTTTGTGGGTCCTGACCAGATTCATTTTTTAATGTCATTAAAAAATATATATTTGAAAAGACTGTGTTTCACACAGCTTGTGTTTCGGTTTCACGTGTAGCGTCAATATACATCTGAGTCACAGGGTGTAAAAAAATGTAATTTTACACTTCTCATCATGAAGTAATGTTCAAAGCAGTTGGAAAGCCACTGGCCTGGTCGACCTAGAAGTTGGAAATTATGAAGGTCGCGTCCACAGAGAAACTTCCATCCTTCCCTCTCATGAGTCACTTTGGAACTCAGCAACCCGAGTGACCCCATTAAAGCAGAAGTCCGATCCCATTCCTCCTCTGTTCAAAGCCCCTTTCAAAGGGAACCCATCTGAGGAGAGTAAAAGCCACGAGACAACAGGGATTTCTATTTGTTTGTTGGGTTAGCAGCCTAAAAAAATCCAAAATCAAAAATATGGGCTGTGTGATATAAATAAATCAGACTGTGGGGGAGGGGCTCTGGGAAGGGATTTCACAGAGTTGGACAGCATCCATCAAAGCAGCTGAAATTAAGAATGGATATTCGCAATTAGGGTCTGTATATGGGATGAGCTTTTTTCTTTTTTTAAAGATTTTGTTTATTTATTTGACAGAGAGAGAGAGACACAGCGAGAGAGGGAACACAAGCAGGGAGAGTGGGAGAGGGAGAAGCAGGCTTCCCACAGAGCAGGGAGCCTGATGCGGGGCTCCATCCCAGGACCCCGGGATCATGACCTGAGCCGAAGGCAGACGAGCAACCGACTGAGGCACCCAGGCGCCCCAGGATGAGCTATCTTAAAATATAATTCTAGGACATTCATAAAATCCCCTTTGGAGAATTCTGGGGGTGCCTCAAGGAGACAGGACACTGTCCCTAACAGCTGGCCCATAGTCAGAGAGGCTCCCAGGGAGGCATGCTGCTGCATCCATGAGAGGATGCAGAGGAGAGAGAATGAGAAGGAGTCCCACCACAAGCCCTAGGCATACAGGCGCGGAGCCAAATGGGGCTGCTTCTCATGTGGGCAATTCCTCTCGCCTTGGTGCGAGGTGAACGGCAGCAGGGATTTACCGTGTCCGGTGTGCTATTGCAGAGGACAGCCAGCACAACAGCAAAATAATGAGGCCAGTTCTCCGTGTCTCAGAAATAGGAGCAGCACTCAGCAGGAGAGTAAAGGATGGTTCTGCTTTGGCTCCTTCCTTTCCCTCTCCATCTCTCGTCACTCTCCTCTGGAGCTGTGTGCCCCTAAACGTGGCAGCTGCGTCGTCACAGGTCCATGTGGAAGCCTCACTGGGGCCACTCCCTGGTGTCCCCATCAGGGAGGAGCTAACCCAACTTTGAAGTGGCAGATCCTGCAAATCAAGAGTGTAAAAATCTTGGCATCTTTGTTCATTTGTTGGCTTGATTCCTGTCTGTCTGTTAGACATGTAACACCTTGTCTGTCTTGTTCTCTACCTGAAGCTCAATGCCAAGGGCAGCATCTGACGCTAAGTAGCAACCAGTGACTATATATCTTAAATGGATGAATAAATGTTAGGCAACAGAGTAGAAGCTGTGGCAGCCAATCGGTTCCTCGAGCACAAGCAGGCAGATCGTGAAAGGTGGTTTTGCACCCCTCCGCACCTGGGAGGTAGTCCCGTATGTGCCGTCTGCGGTGACTTGCCAGTTTGACGTGCTTTGGGTAAAACTGTGCCTTTGTGTGTTTACCAGGTGAAAAGAGATGGCAGGCGGAAGGAAGTGCACAAGCAAAAGCACAGAGGCTTGCAAGGGCACTGGGCACAGCAATTACCAAGAGTGCCGTGGTGCTATCTAAGAGGTCAGGTGCCTGGGAGGGCACGGCCAGAGGCTAGGCTGCACAGATGAGGTTCACTTGTGAAGGGGCACAATGGTAACAAGTTTGCACTTTATTGTGTAGGCAACTGGGGATTCCTTGGCAGTTTGGAAGCAGAGAAATGACATGATCAGGTAACTCTGAAAGTGATATGAAAGAAGGATCAGAGGAGAGGAGGTCCTGTAATTAGGGAAGCCAATTATGAGTCTATTACACATGTCCAGATTCAGACATAATGGGGGCCAAGACCACCGCGTGGCCATGGAGATGGCGAAGAAGCCCTCTGGGGCAGTTAAAGGGAGGTGACCAGTTGGAAATGTGGGTGTGGATGTTAGATATTGAGGTTGGATATTCAGATGGAGAGTCATATGGGTCCTGTTGAAGTCATGGAAGAAAATAAAAACACCTAATTTGAGTAATGTATCATTTAGAAAATCTGACAAAAGCAGGTGTTTTTTGTTTCAGAGGCTTCACAGATACCCACCAAAAAGCCAAGTAAAAGGTCCATGGACATCAGTTATGAATACCTGATTGAAAAGAGGAAGAATGACAGAGTCCCAAGGAATGACCTCACCCAAGAAGTGGGCAGAGGAAGACAATGGTCCCCAACCCTTCTCAACTGCTATAGAGATGTTGACTACTGCCCATCAGAGAGGTAGGAGAAGCAGAAGAGAGAACAAGAGAAAAGGAGAACTTTGTTCTTGAGGTCAGAGGTGCCTCAGACAACACCAGGAAGACTAACCACATGGCAGAAAATGAAGAAAGAGATAAAGCTAACTTCTAATTTTTTTAGATGTTTGGAAAAGACAAATTGCTTAAGTAGGAATAGCTAGAAAGCCTCATCAAAGAGCTCAGGGTGGGCCCAGACACAGAGTTAGATGGACGCAGAATGCAGCGCTCTCAGGAAGCCAGAAAGAAAGATGCTTTCCAGGCAGAAGTAGGCCTCTTTCTTTAGAAAAACTCAACGAAACTTGGTTACTGAATGAATAACTAATAATTTGTATACTTATATACATAATGAACTCAGATGTACAGGTGTGTGCAACTGCCTACATGTGTGTTTAGTATTGTGTGTATACACCAAATAGCCTATTATGTAGATATGAACACATATTTTCATATAATTTTGCATTTGCAGAAAGGTATGTTCATCCATTTAACATATATACATATGCATATACAGTATAGTCTAGAAAAGTGTTATAATTTAATGTCTATTAAATATCCACATGCTCCTTCCATATATATGGCTGTGACTAAAACTTGGTTCTATTACCCAATGTTCATGAGGATTCTCTGGAGAAATTTCTTAGTGGTCTTACTATTAAGAAGAGTTGATATTCTCTTGAACAATTTATTTTTTTTTTGTCTTGCATGTGACAGAAATTGAATTTTATACAAAGCTCCCTTTTGAAGATGACTGCTAAAAATCTGGGAGACAAATTTTGGTCCTATTTGTAGCCAAGTGCTCTACGGGGGTGCATTTAAAAAAATGACTTTCAATTCTGGCTCCATTTTATATGCCTTATTTTTCACTTTTTATTTCACACTTTTTTTTGTAAGTTGTGTACCTTTGTAAGTTACCTTTGTAAGCTTCTTTTTCTAGGAGGTGCCATATAAACATGAAGAAATATAGAAATGAAATCACAGAGGGAGACTTTAAGGTCCAGAACATTCTAGCTAGGAAGAGACCTATTATTGTGGTCAGAATTAAGGCATGTGACAATGATAATGGGTGTGTTATTAGGACAGCCCAACAGCGATAACAGGGAGTAGGACAGATCTCAGCCCAGGTCACAGTTCTCTCTGCTGTTTACTAGTCGTGTGACGGGAGTCATGTTAGTCTCTAAACCGTAATTTTCCCATCTCGAAAACAGTGACCTCTCGGGATTTGGGGGGATGGCTTAAATGAGGCAACGTACAGAAAGCACTTTAGCACAACGCACTCCATCAATCAGCTACTGCTATGGTCACTATCTTTTGGACAAGCAGAGCTAGGCCACCATTCCTGGCCCTGTCTGCCGTCAGAAAGTTCTTCCCACCCCTCCCCGCATCTCCCACACCCACAGACGCCCGGCAGCTGTCTCCCGCCAGATACGGATCACACCTCCCCTCCGGCGCGCACCTCCAGAGCCGCCGCCTCCCGCAGGGTGCAGGGCGCCGATCTCCAGCCAAAGTCCTGCAAATTGCTACCAAGAAGGCACGGGAGGCGCAGGCTAAGGCAGAGCCACACCTGAGTGTTAGTTCCCTACTGCGCCCCCGGCGGCGCTGCGGTAGACACAAGGGGCCCTGCGAAGGGGCCAGGGGTCTCCGCGAGGCGGGACTGAAGAGCGGCCTCCCCCCACCCCACCCCCCGAGCCGCTCCGCGAAGCCCGTGCCCTCGGGCTCACACCGACTTCGCGGCGCCCCCTCGGACTTCAGCCAGGGGCCGGGAGCGGCGGGCGGCGCCGCGGGGCGCTCGCGAGTGATGGGGGCGGGTTTCGCAGAGGAGCCGGAGAGCGCCACACGTTTCCTCCACCGACAGCATCGGCGCGTGTCAGGTGGTTGGTGCGGGCGAGAGTGCGCGCGCGCGTGAGGCCGAGAGGGCGCGCTCACAGAAACTTTGTGCCTGCGGGTGCGCCTCGGGCGGGCTCGCCGGCTCGCAGCGCGGCGGGTGGGCGGCCGGGGGCGGAGGGGCCCCGCGGGCGGCGGCGACGGCGGTGGCGGCGGCGGCGATGCGCCGCGCCCCGCCGAGCCCGTCCCGGCGCGCTAGGTGAGGCGGCCGCGGGAGCGCCGGCCGTGGCCATGGGCACCCTGGGCAAGGCGAGAGAGGCCCCGCGGTGAGTAGGGGCCCGGGCCCTCGGCGGCGCCAGCTTCCTCTCTTGGGGCGGGCGGCCCCCTGAGCCCTCTCGGGGGTGGGAAGTGGGGCGGACGACGTGGGCGCCTCCTTCTACGGGAAGTTGCTGACCCGGGGTGCGAGCGGCGGCAGGCGGGGGCTCGGCTCAAGTCCGGGGAGACCGGCGCGCCGGGCAAGTGGGGCAGGGAGCTGGGTTGCGCGCGCGGCGAGCTCCGGAGTTGCATCGATCCCCCCTCCTCCCCTTGCTCCTCGGCGTCCGGCACCTGGGTCTCCTATTCGCGGACTTTCCGCAAAATCCGCACCTGCTGCGGGCGCGGGGCTCGGGCAGCGCCACCTGGCGGCCTCTCCCGGCCCTGCGGATCCCGGACAAGGCCCAGAAAGGCCGGTGGCATTTGCGAGGTTCCCGAAACATACAGCCCCCTGGGTGGAAACTGTACTCCCCTCTCCCCCGAACTGCGATTCTAGAGAGATGTTTTAGGAGGGTCTTGAAGATGAAGGCAGAGTGATAGTGCAAAGTCTCTTGGCAGGAGAAAGAGACCTGGAGGGGCCAGGCAACGTGGAGCGTGTCCCCCTAGAGCAGGGAGAGCCTGGGCATAGCATACCAGCTGTGCTCTGCCCAACTCCCGCCACGTGGACCCCGGCGTGAGAGCGCCGTGCCCAGCCCGCACGGACAGGCCCGGGAGGAGCAGGAAGCTTTAACCTGCTGGACTTTCTGGAGCCGAAGGTTCTCGGGCCTTTCTGCACTCCCCCGACCAGGGGGGTGTTTGCCCTGAGGGTACAGCAGTGCACCTTCAGCTAGATTGGGGTGGGGGGGCCGTCGGTAAATTACATTGCGTCTATACTATAGGGCTGAGGGAGAGGACAGGACTGGGAAGAATCCTCACCGGAAGCCAATTAAAGCCACCTTCCACTGCAGAGAAAGTTGGGGAAATCTGTGTTCTCTTCCTCCGTTTCATCCTTTCCTCCTCTTGGCTAAATTTCATAAAAAGTTCAGCCCGAAAGTGTATGTGCCCTCCACGGAGGCACCAGTGCCTGGACAGGATTTGACCTGAACCAGTTCGGAGTTTTGACAGCCTCCTGCGGCAAACCCCGCGCAGCCTTGGCTGCTCATGGTCTCAGAAAATACCTTCAAGTTAATCGGTTTCTCTCGCCACCCCCCCTTTTTTTTTTAATTTATGTGAGGACATTTGCCTACAATCCTTTAAAAGTACGCCTTTGGAGGTTTAGAGTATTCTTTCCGTGGATTGTTTCATACCTTTAGATATGCCTATAATGAAACATTTTATACATCCTTACGTAAAGCCATTTCACCAGAAGAGAGTGGTTTGCAGGTTTGCCAGGAAGCAGCCCGTCAAGACTGCCAGCAAAAAGAGCAGAGTTTCCTAGTTTATGGTGCCGATAACCCCATTTCCCCAGACCTCTCAGGTTGCAGTTCGGTTTTTAGTAGCATCTCTTCTCCCTGGTGTCTCAGACCCCCGAGCTTCTGAGCCTGTCTGGCCTCCCGACTCCCAGATGAGGTCTCTCACTTTCCCTTCCCCCCCCCCCCAACCTGAATACTCCCTTCACGCTCCTTCTTTCTACTTGAATTTCCCCTTGTCCCTCTTATATTCTGGTAAAAGCATCTACCTCTGAGAATCACGTTGGGACACAAAGTGGTTTCCCCTCCTGCTGACATTAGGAGATGTGACTAGAATGAGAGCCGGGGGCAGTTTTCGGAGTCCTCAGTGGTCGATACCACCAACCGAGCGAGAAAATGGAATTTTCCCAGGATCCAACAGTTGAGAGACTGGAGTTAACACCTCCCAGCCCCGGGGGCAGAAGCTGTATGTGGAGACAAAGCCTCCAGTAGCAGTTGCTTCCTCTCTGGGGCCAGTTTCATCTTTCCCCGCTTTGCTTTGGGTGGAGGTCTTCATGGTGAACAGGCAGCAATGAAGGCAGAGGCTGACCGTTTCCATCGACACCCAGCACCAGGTTTAGAGAGTTGCCAGTACTTTCAGGAAGGGAAGGGAGCCTGGCTGGGGAGCAAGAGGTAGGGCACAGGAGGCCTGGCTTCTACCAGCCTCCGCACCAGTGGCCGGTAGCATTGCCTTTCTGAGCCTGGACCTCCCCACATATATATGAAAGTGGAAATTGACCGTGAAGAGTCTGCCCCGCTCTGGGGTCTGAGGACTGTTCCAGGGGCCTGCAGGAGGAATAAGGCCTGAGATTCAGCCTTTAAGTTATTAGCTATGCTTTTGGAGGATTTTTTTTGTCTTGAATTTTCCAGCCCCTCTGTGACCGTCTACTTGCTGATTCTCATGTAGCGAAGAGCGCACGGTTCCAGGCACAGTAAATATTATTTAAATATTTATTAAATAAAGCCAGAGAGGCACCAGGTACAAATCCCAGATCTAGCACCTATGAGTTACACAACTTTGGCTGTGTCATTTAGCAGCTTTTAGATTCAGTTTCAACTTCATGAAATGGAGATAAGGTCTTTCTGGGCTATCAGCTTTAAAAACCTTTTTTTTTGCCATATCATAGGTACTCAATTGATTATGCTCATTATTTTCTCTTATTTTCAGATACTGATCTGATCCTGGGGTTATCACAGTGCCTAGATAAAAATCAGTAGTGGTCAGAAACTTGATCAAGTCCTGTAACACCAACTTGATCTTTCAGAAATCACTTCCTTGGGTTAGTAGATTCTCAGAAGTCAGTCATTAAGGCAATTTCCGTGGCCTCACCCCAGGCCAAAAGCAGAGTCCAGTGGCCACTGCTAGATAGTGCCCTGGAGCTAGTTTGAAACGGAGCTCAAAGGGCATGGTCTTCCTTCCACTAGTCTGGCTGTGGACTGAGAGTGGCCCAGAGTTCAGTACACGATCTTATAGCTGGTTTCCCCAAAATCCATGTATGCCCCAGCATTTTATTTTGATCTGAGCGTTTCAGCTCCTTCTGGATGAGATGCTGTCTTCTTGGAGCTGCTTCCCCCACCACTCCGCCTGGAACTGGTTCTCTCTCCTCTAAGAACATCACACTTAGGCTTGACACCCACAGGACACTTAAGATTTAGAGAGTTGTCTTTTCATGGTCTAGGTCTGACTCTCCAATTTTTGAATTAAGGAGCTTCTTGTTCACCCTTATACAACAACAGCAACAACTAGCATAATGAGTATGTTTTTTACAGTTTACAGAGACCCCTCACCTCCGTGTCTCCACTCACTGCGGTCCCCTGCCTCTCTGGCCTATCACAGTGTCTTGCTTATAGAATAAGCACTTACTAATTGATGCCATTATGTGTTTATCAAAATACAGAGGGAGTAGCTAAAGTTATGGATCTGAGGTACATATTTTTTTTTTTTTTGGTCTCCTCTTTGGTAGTAAACTATGAAATAACCAAAGCCACAGAATTAATTATGTGTTCAAAGAAGTTACCAGCAACAACACCCATCACTATTAAACCTGAAAAGGTTATAGATATGTATCTGTGTGTGTGTGTTTAAATGGGAAGGAAAGTAAAATGCTTAGTTAACTTTCATATATCCTTTTGCAAACAACCTGACCTGTACTCATGAGGTCATGACCAAAGATAAAGCTAAGTGAGAGTGGATGAGGTGCCCTATTCGACTCCTAAGCCATTTCCAGATCCAGACTTGTCCTTTCACATTCAGTTCTGGAATAAAGCTCCCTTTAGCTCTGCTTTTTTTTTTTTTTTTTTTAATCAGTAAGGACTTAATAGAATGATACTTAGTGGTGAAAAATGACTCAATGATCACCTGTATTATTAGCAATGAAAAGCAGATCCAAGATTTGTGAGAAAGGCAGGATTAGCTTAAAATCTAAATACCACCACCATAAATCCTCTCCGCTGTACACGGGTCCTTAGTCTTCGACTTCTCCCACAAAGTCCAGAGGTGTTTCTGGGGCTCCCTGGCCTTCTGCAGCATCTCTGGTATTGCTCAAGATGAGTGAATTTAGCTGAAGATGAGACCAAATTCGACGATTCTTCAGAACCAAGTCAGTGGACTCCCCGCTAAAATCAAATATTGCTAGGAGCTAAGGACCGCCAAGATGGTCTTGCCTCTGCCTCTCCCCTTCAGGAGCTGGAGCCAGCAGGCCAGAGCAATTCCAACCCCATGATGAAGAGCCCTTGTTGCAGCCGGGAAATCTCACCTCGTTATTGGCTTGGGAGATCTCTAACAGCCAACCAGTCCATTGGGTGCATTTGCCGAGTGGGAGGGGTATGTCTTCTATCAGCCCAACTCTCAGGATTAATTGTCTTACCTCTACTCCTTTCCCGTCCAATCTGCCTTCAGAGCTTGGAGCTGCCAGTTTGTCTGTCCCTGGGCTGCTCAGCTCACACTCAGCGCCTCCTCTTTTCCCCCAGGAAACCGTGTCATGGCTGTAGAGCTGCCACTAAAGCAAGACTAGAGGCGAAGCCAGCCGGCAGCCCCGTCCCCTCCCATCCCAGCCTGGCCCAGATCACCCAGTTCCGAATGATGGTGTCTCTGGGACATTTAGCCAAAGGAGCCAGCCTGGACGATCTCATTGACAGCTGCATTCAATCTTTCGGTGAGTTGGCTAACTGCCCACATGCATAAAAATCTCTATATTACTTTGTTCTTCCCTAAAAAGTTGCTTTGTAGAATAGCAACCTAGATGGTATTTTGGCTTTAAAAATATCTTTTGAGCCTTTGAAATGCTGGAGACCGTGTGCAGTGCCTAAGGCACATGACTGTGTGGGTGTAATAGGTCGTGATGAGAGGTGTGATTTCAAGGGAGAAAAGTTACTGAGGAGAGTTTGTGTTTCCATTTTTCTTGGGACGGAGGTTTTTCTCATGATGAAAAATCTCATAAAATGCTACTGTGCATCTGGTGCTTGGACATCTTTCCGCCCTTGTGTTCTTAGGGCACACAAAGACTTGGTTCCCTGAGCAAACACTATTATCAAACAAGTTTGAAAGACTTTGGGTCATGGGGACAGTAAAGTTTCATAATTCCCCTTACAGTTGGAGGGTAGTTGTGATGGACTAGCGAAGGACAGGGTAAAGCCAGATGGCTGTGACTGGAAGGTACTGGTTAATAAGTATTGTGCTTGGGGCGCCTGGGTGGCTCAGGTCATGGTCCCAGGGTCCTGGGATCGAGCCCCGCATCGGGCTCCCTGCTCGGCAGGAAGCCTGCTTCTCCCTCTCCCACTCCCCTTGCTTGTGTTCCCTCTCTCACTGTGTCTCTCTCTGTCAAATAAATAAAATCTTAAAAAAAAAAAAATAAGTATTGTGCTTGAAGGTCAAGGATCTGAGGAATAAGCAGACAGACACACACTGACAGTGAATTATCTAGAATGCTGCACGCTGTCATCACCATCCTCAGTGTGAAGGATGCACCACTTAGGGTAGCTCACAAGCAATTATCTGCAAAGATGCCTTTTTTTTTTTTTAATTTTATAAGCACTGTCTTTTTTGGGATTGTTATTTGTGAAATAGTGATTGAACAGTAACTAAATATTGGCTCCTCTCCAAAAAAGGAATGATTAAAATTGATGGAAAATTCATAGATTTCCAGCATCACTGTCCCCCCAATCTGTGCCCCCTTTGAGTCCCTCTGTCTCCCACCCTGAAGGGTATATGTATATGCAGTTCAGCTCAGAAGTGCCTCCCCAGCCCAGCTCCTCGTAGAGCCTGGGCTGGGGAGTGTAGGGGAGGCTTGACCAGATTCCAGGCAGCATGACACGTAGATCGTTTAGAATTCAGAACTAGGGATTCGTTCTAGGGCTGGACATGTTCACTGCTTGGTATACTCTAGTACAACATGGAATGGTTTTGATGATTTCAACATTGGTTTAAATCACATGGAGGTGTTGGTCATTTTTTAATAGATTGCTGGGCCCTGCCCCCAAAGTTTCTGCTCTGGTGGGTCTGGGGTGGCTCAAGAATTTACATTTCTGGGGCGCCTGGGTGGCTCAGTCATTAAGCATCTGCCTTCGGTTCAGGTCATGATCCCAGGGTCCTGGGATCGAGTCCCACATGGGGCTCCCTGTTCGGCAGGAAGCGTGCTCTCCCTCTCCCACTCCCCCTGCTTGTGTTCCCTCTCTCGCTGTCTCTGTCTCTGTCAAATAAATAAATAAAATCTTAAAAAAAAAAGGAATTTACATTTCTAACACGTTCTAACAGGTGATGCTGATGCAGCTAATCCAAGAACCCACTTTGAGAATCACTGCTTTATTGTTGTAGCCTTTTTTTTTTAACTTGGAAAAGAGGGAACATTTTTGTTAATACTGGGTTAGTCTCAAATTTTAATTAAATTTCTGTTTACACTCTAATCGTTCAGTTATGAATGACTTTGGGAGCAAAGTGAGTGGTTTTCTATTCTTAAATAGTTCTAGAAAACACACAGGCAAGGAGGTGAACTAGAATTCAGGAGACTGGGGGGCATATGGCCATGAGCAGCGTTGTTCATCGTGCACGTTACTTTCAACTCACTCCCCACTGGAATAAACTGCAGAGTTCCTCAGAGTTTTGGGAGTCTTATGTACTAGTCTGTCGCAGGGCACTGTGAACTGTTTCAGGAATAAGGATTTTTATTCTTTCTCCATTTCACTGTTGAGAAAACAGGGACGGAGAAATGGTATTTATCATGCTAACTTTCTTCCTCGTGTGCCAATCCGGCAACTGCTGGCTGAGGTCAAGGCTGTTTTCATAACCTCCAATAATCATGACATCAGCCTGAGAAATCCAGGACCAATTCTGAAGTCCTTCCCCAAAAGAACCAAGCCTAATCCACCCCCCTCAACAAATCCTACAGGGCAAAAGATCCATTGTTTTCTGGAATATGTTGACCTGAAAAAAGTACGTTAACATCCAAAAGCTGTACAAATCCCATTGAGTCCAATAGTCTTTCATGCACGCTCAGGAAGCATTGATTAAGCCCTTCATTGCATCTGACACATGCTGGGCAGTGCACAAGGGGAATTCTGGTGACCAGAGAGACCCCTGTTCCTTTATTAGAGCGTAGAAGACCTGAGAGATGCACCATTCAGGAAAAAATAGGATACACGAGGCAAGGCAATAATAAGCCAAGGCGTGCAGGAAGAATAAATTACACACGTAGAGTTTGAGGAAATTCACTTCAAGGGTGAGAACGGCCACTGTCCTCACAGCCCTCTGGCCATGGGATTGCAGTGGGAAAGTAAGATCTCAAGGTTTTGCATAGTACGTACTGCACCGTTTCGTGCCGCAGAAATTTATATGAAAGAGGTGAAAAAGAAAAGACTCGCTGTGTCTGGAGGGAGTGGGAGACGCACAGTGATTTTGAGTTGGCCCAGCCGTGGGTAGTGGGGGAGGGGAGCGGAGCTTGAACTACAGAGGTGAGCTGAGCTGGGGATCGCTAGCAGCCCTTGACAAAGAACAATCCAGGGCGAAATGCCTTCTTGTGCTTCTGCAGGTCTCCTCAGAGGTGATCTGAAAATAGTACAGAGCGAGCCTCATGTTTCTCTCGAACCTTATCTTACTGGTTATTTTCTATAGCATAAAGCAAATCTAGCTTAGCTTTTTGTTAATGAGTTTAGATGCCTTCTCATTTTAAAACCTGTGAAAAGAGAGGGAAATAGTACGGAAATGTAGGGAAATTGTTTTGTTTTTTTGGTAATCTCGCACTTCAGACTCTGGCTTCAGCCACTCTCGGACGAACTTGAGGAAAAAAAAAGGAAAAAAGCCTGTTTTGAACATAAAGACTAATTAGCTAATTTACTTTGTCCTGCCTTCTCAACCTCGCCTTCATGCAGGTGCTTTGAGGAGGTTTGAATTAGCTAGAGCTGTGCTGCCCAATATAGTAGCCATTGGCCAGATGTGGCTACTTACATATACATTTCAATTAACTAAAATTAAATCACATGTAAAATGTAGTTCCTCGCGACATTTCCTAGTAAGCTTCACTAGCCCTATTTCAGCTGCTCAATAGCCACAAGTGGTAGCTGCTGCTGGACAGAGTACATGGAAACGATTTCCCCATCATGGCAGAAAGTCTGTTGGACAGTGCTGGACAGGGTAGATGGTTGACTTGGAGGGGAGAAGCAACAGAGAGACCTTCTCGAAACTGTGGGATTTGCGTTTTTCTAGCATCTCTGGGTAGTAGTCTGAATACTGTCTAAGGCATCATGGACATTTGGATTTAGCATCTTTACTGATGCCTCTCTAGTATTATTAACCATTAATTACCACCCACACTGTTCTCAGAGGAAGGACTTATTACAATGCTTTTAAGGGTGGGTGACCAGCACATACAAACTAAGGGTCTTCTTGAAGGCCTCCGGTGAGCCTCCCGTTGTCACAGACAAGGTTACAGACCTGTGATGAGAAACTCAGAGCCTTGAGTCATAGTGCACTGCTTCAACCATGAAACAACCCACTCCCACCTTCTGTTGTAATCAGAGGTCATGCTTTACCTTTTCGGCATATTATTGCTCGTCAATCTACTCTTCAGCTGAGCATAATGAGGCAAATCATCACAACCTGGTACATTTATGTCAAACATATGTGAATCACACCATCTGTTTCTGGGGTAGAAAAGACCTATGAGATCATCTGGTTTTTAATGTTTTCACTTTTTAAGAGGGCTGCCAGCATTTGGGGCCAAACGGAAGGCTTCACATGTCCAAATTCACAAAACTCTTCCCCTGTTCCATTCTGCATGCAAGACAGCTTTCAGCAGCATCAGAAAGAAAACCGCAAACATGTCCCAGAAAGGGACCCTCAGCAAGGAGCCCTCCTGCTCCCAGGTGGGATGTAGGAGGATATTCAGCATCTTTGTCGTACCTGTCAGTGTGAAGGGAAATGCAGCTTAGCTAATATCTTATATTTATGGAGTGTTGTTTATTTTTTCTTAGAGTTCCATATGTATTGATTTTCTTTTAAATGCAAAACAACTCTGAAATTGTCAGGTCAGGTGGTATTGTCTCCATTGGACGAATGAGAAGATAAATTGAGCCTCTGAGGATTGAGGCAATTTGCCTCATGCCCCCAATCTAGAGAGAAAACATGCTGTTCATGTGCTTTTTCCTCTGTCCCCAACAGCCACTTGCCACCTGAGCTGGAGTACACTCAGACCCCTCTCCCAGGAAGGCCTCCCTTCGTGCAGGGGACACAGAACAGGCCTGAACCCTGTGCCCATGTTCTGCAGGCCTGGGCTCCCCCAGATGAGAAATTAAACTCCCTTCAATATGAGAAATATTCATTGGACCCCATGTATCTATGTATGCCTGAAATTCTATCTTGAACAAAGTGTTGATTAAAATTACCTTAGGCATTGTACTAATGCTATACGAAGACCTCCCAAACTAATAGGTATATTTTCTGCACCATGGAACACTTAGACGTTGAAAGCATTCTATAGACCTCAGCTTATTAACAGCAAAACACCCACTGTTTAAAATCGGAGCCAAAGAAGGCAATCACACATTTGTTGGGACCGCACACAGTTCCCTCTGCAACTTAGAGCCTGTGCACTGAAGTGAGGTGCCCAGAAGCAACGAGGACACACGACCAGAAGCCCAGGGCCATGATCTTGAAGGGCACTCAGACCCAAGAATGGGCAGCTCCAAGGAACAAAGCCACGTGTCAAGAAGGGGCTCAAAGCCCTGTCCGTTGTGGACGATAGGTCCTTTGTGAAGAAGACCAGAGATGACCCAGTAGCCTCCTCAGGGGAACCCCCATTTGCTGGGGAGTCACATGTAAAGAATGGTTCTTGGGGCACCCATGTTGTAAGTCTTCTAGGCCACAGAGCAGCTGCCAGACGTGACTGTTGTTAGCCCCCTGGAGGGCATTAGCATTCTGTGATCAAGATGCTGTTGATTCCAAGGAGTGTCTTTGCTGCGTCTTCGACAGGCTGGCAGCACTCCATGCCCTAGCCTGATGTGTCTGCCCTCTCGTGGGTGTGAGGTACAGTGATTGCCAGGCTCGAGAGGAAGAGGTGGGAGATCCCCTTCACTCTCATCTGTGCTCTCCTCTGTGGTGGTGTTCACAGCAGTCCTCCCTCTGTGATAGAAAAATGTCAGTGCGTAAGGTTGACAGTGTCTCGGGAATCCTGAGCGTTTTTAGTTCACTAAGTCCATCCAGAGAGATAAGGGTTCCTGCTGAGAGACAGATAGACAGACAGTGGCTGGACACTTACTGTGGGCTGTGTAGGGTGCTGGGCCTTTACCTGAACTGGGCCCGAGAATCTTCACAACAACCCTATTTTTTCATTAATAGGGCATTGAAGCTCGGGGGTGTTACAGAACCCGTGGAAAGTGGCCCACCTCATTAGTGGGAGAGCTGCTGGGATCGGAACACTGAGGCTCTTGTTCTTTCTACTCTACCAGGGGTTCTCCAACTTGAACTTGAGCAGTAATCATCAGGGAGTGTGTTCATTCAGATTCTTGAAGGTCAGCTACAGAGAGTTTTCATTCAGTCCGCAGTCACTATGGTTTCGAGGGAAGTGACCCGTGAGTTGATCTTGAGAAATACTGTTCCCTAGCACACTTGCTAGCCCTTCTCGGTTGCACAGGCTCCCTTCAAAACTTCCTGCCTGTCAGTCGTTGGGCCATGGAAACAAACAGCGTGGGCGTCTGTTACAACTACACTTTGGTTCTTTGCCCTCAAAGGCAGTATTCCTCGTCTGCATTTCCGCCTGTAAGCCACTCTCAGACCAGTTTACTGGGGTGCTTTTAGGGCCTTGCTCCCTGTTGTATGCTTGTTCCCCAGAGGTCAGAGGCTTGGAGGCAGTAGCTATGCCAGGAAGCAGGAGAGGTGCTTCGTCTAAATATTTCCCAAAAGTGCCATTTTTCTGGGACGCCTGGGTGGCTCAGTCAGTTAAGCGTCTGCCTTCGGCTCAGGTCATGATCCCAGGGTCCTGGGATCGAGTCCCGGATTGGGCTCCCTGCTCTTCGGGGAGCCTGCTTCTCCCTCTGCCTGCCGCTCCCCCTGCTTGTGCTCTCTCTGTCAAATAATAAGTAAAATCTTAAAAAAAAGAAGATGCCATTTTAGATTTTTTGAGGCTGCATGTTGGCATGAAGGTTCTGAAGTCCATGGTGGAAACACAGTAGGAAATGGTGTGAAAGCAAACGCACTGTCGTCAGTGGTTGGCTGAAACAGCCGGGACTGGGCAGAGGCCACAGGAGGGCCCACCCCCAGGCCCATCTCCTGCTCTCGGGACCTACCCTCTTGTGCCTGGAGCAGTTCCGGCTGCTGGACTGTGTGCCTTGTTCTGCAGGTAGTTTGGGCTGCCACCCAGTTGGGGAAAGACGGAGTGCGAGCAGGCTCAGCTTCACGGGCACCACAGTCGATTTGGTGCTGTAACAGTCCTGAAATCTTCTTAACCTGCAAAAGCAGTGTTACATTTTCAAGAGTTCCTAAGCCAGTTGTTAGACAGAACCACCATTAAAAATTAAATTATGTAAACTTACAATTATATTAAAAATGAAGGTAAGAAGTCCTCAAACATCATTTCCTAATGTACGACCACATTTTACTATTCTCTGTGCTCTTGAGGTTTTGCCTGTTGTATCCACACAGTATGGATGCCACGTGGCGGTGTGCTGGGGTATGTGCATCTCCTCCCACCTCATGTTCCGTGAAATCAGGCTGGTAGCTGGAGGTTTCCTGGGTTGGGAATATTTACACCCTGGAAATAGACAAATGCTACTCCTCAGGGCTTCCTGTTGAACCCTACCCCCCGGAGAGGCCATTGTTAACCGTTTCCCAGCACCTCCTTCCAGCTACAGAAGGTACTTACAGAGCAGAGTGTCTGTGGGAAGGAGAGCTGAAAACCAGAAATGTTATTTTGTATCACCTAATTAGGAGTAATTATTTACCGTTCTTTGTCTTCTTTTGTGTCAGTATCCTATAAAACAACTCCATGTGCTCGTCAAAGAAAAGGAACAATTTACCTTAGAGATAAGGAAATCAAACATCGGTGAAGTTGAAAATTTGTCTTAAAGCAACAATGGAACTTAAAAATTAAAACTCAGGCAGTCTTATTCTGGAGTTGAAGCTATCGGTTTTTGTTTTAATTTACCTCCTCTAAAAATTCTCCATCGTTAAACTGTCCCTTATTTCTGACCAGCCCATCCTCAGTTTTGTGACCTCTGTTCTTCATATGTATTATATGTTGTCTCTGTTTTTGATTCCATCTGTGTAATCATTTGCCTCCACTTTCTGCTATGTGGTAACAGGTACTACTGATCTATATATACATATAACCAAGCTTCTGCTGAGTATGTTTTCATAAGTTTGTTTGCTAACTTTATTTCCAGTTGTGTGGAGTGTTCATATCCTTTACCTATTTATCACTCGCTATTTAATGTTATTATTAGAGGTTTGTGAAAGCTTTTTATATGATAAAGCTCTTAACTCTTTGAATACCATTTGCTATCGACATTTCCGGTCCCCCCCATCCCATTTCCATTTTTTATGTTTTATGTCAGCTTTGGGATTTTAATGTTTAGAAATTTTACATTTTTATGTAGTTAAGTTTGTCCTCATTTTTTAAATCTTTTCCTTTATAAACTCAAACTTGAAAAAAAAATCCCCATTACAAAGATTTAGTGAATGTTCCATTGTCATTTTAATCAAAGTTTTAAACAAAGTAAATCCATCTTATGATAATAGTTCCATATCCCACTCTTGCAGGTGATCAATGAAAGTTTGTCAGTAGGTGTTTGCCGAAGAAAAAGAAGCCTCCAGTTTAGTTTCTGACACTGTCATTGGCTTAAAACCAGGGAGCTTTTACAGTCACTTTGTAACTCAGAGCCTCAGTTTTCCCTTACCATGATGGTATTGAAGCGATTTCTGATATTGACAGTATCTGGGAGAAGGTGTCATGTGGTCTTGATCATGATGTTGAATGTGAATTTGCAGACAGTCCTTTACAAATGTATATATTTAAAGAAAGTAGTTTTGATCTTTTTGAAGTACCCTTAGGGTGGAGACTTAGATAACCAACCAAATCTAAATCCATTTCTCCCCCCTAAATTATTAATATAGAGTGAGTTTATTCTTACATTTTTTTTACTGTGGTAAACAAAACTTACATAGCATGAAATTTACCACTTACATAGACTTTTAAAATATTATTTTAGTAAATAGTTAACTTTTGAGTATTTACTGTGAACAACATGGTGTTCATATTAATACATCACTTAATCTGCACCCTTTTATCAGTTCTTATATTTACAAAGATCTAACTGTAACTCAGCCCTCATGTTTCCTTTTAAAATTTTAATAACTTTAAAATTATTCATGCTCACTACAGAATATTTAAAAAACACAGTCTAGCAAAAAGAAGAAAATTGTAGTCATCCATTCCACCACCAAGAGCAAGATTAAGCACTACTAACATTGTTGAGTGTATCTCCCTAGATTCTCTTCCATGCGTGTTTTACATGCACTATAATCGTGGTAACTTTTTCTTGGTAGATTCACTGTAACTAACTCTTTGTTTTCCATCATTCACATTTTAAACAGTTATGATCTTACAATCAATGTTAGTATTTGTAAAGAGGTGTGCTAGCACACAGAGTTGCTGTTCAATCCTAAAATGGATTTTTAAGAAATGATTCTGGCACAGTCCCTTCAAATGTGGGACATAAAAGTGAAGGTTGTCTGGCAACTAAAGTGAGTCTAATGAGGAATTAAAGGCATTACAAGAAGAGTAGCTACTCATTTCTTTCTAATGCTAAGTGCTAATTATAATCATGGCTGACCATAGTTGTAATAAATCAAGGAAACAGACAAAAATGCTTCCATTAACTCAAAATTCTAGACGTTTGTTTTATTTTAATGCAGAGTGCTAATTATAATCGTGGCTGACCATAGTTGTAATAAATCAAGGAAACAGACAAAAATGCTTCCATTAACTCAAAATTCTAGACGTTTGTTTTATTTTAATGCATAGAGAAAGTCAGATGGCTTTTGTTGAAGAGAAGCTTTACTTTCAGAAACAATGAAAAAATCTTAGCCTTTATTAATAAACTTTCTAAGGTAATCTTAAATAGTAGCAACTGGGAAAGATACATAGAAGAAACAGAGATGCTACAGTTTGGTACATCTCTGATTCTTCTGCAGAGTGAAAGAGGTGGTGGACAGTGGTGTGACAGAGGCCATGTTTGAATACTTCGGTTTTTTCCAGAGAATGGTCAAAGGCCTTGGGGAAATTGCAGAGGTGTTTACCAAAATCTTCAAGCTTCCAGGACGGAGCTTGGATCGAGGGACACCTGTGATTCACTGAAGTGGACAGAAGAAGTGGGAACCATGCCACTATTCTTGGCAGGGGAGGGAGAAGCAGAGATTGCCAGTTTTACAGAGACGGAGAGAATGGACTAACCAAAGTAGTTAGGTGCTCAGAGATGAAGTCATCTGGGAGTTTCTGGGGTGGAGGAGCAAAGGTAGCCATGTCTGGCTTCCCTTCACTGATCTCTCTGAACCACCTTCCAGGACATGTTTTTGTCATCTTGTAAACAGCCCCATTTTAAGAGGGCACCTAGGGCATTTAGGAGGCCAAGAGTCCATTGCGTTAGAATGGAGTATAGCTTACAGAGCATCCTTAAATCTGATGAGCAGTTAATCACTTTGGTGAATTTGGCATCCAGTTACTCAATAACTGGATAATAATATAATTATACTATTATAATTAATAATATAATAATTATTATTAATTATTAATTAGTGCATAGAGGCTTTTTCATGGGCTCCAGATTTACTCCATCCAAACCTGCTTTGGTGGGTTCACCATTTACTTTTACTCCCAGGTAGTTGAGGTCACACAGTGAGTCACTCCAGCTTCTGGTGTGCCGCTTCCCAGAATGTAGTTGGAGTACTCATGCTGCTGGCTGCCGGCTCTTCAGTTATTGCCAAGAATAAGCAGAGTGCCTGGTCTCAGCGAGCGACCCTGGGGTTCACCTGTTCAGTTCTGCTTTAAGCCCAAAGAGCTCCCCACACTTAACTATGCCTGTGGTTCCTCAACCTCTCTGTCCCCCCATGGCTTTGAGTCCTCTTACCTGCTCAGCAACCACCAGTGTCTACCTGAGGTGGACTTAGCTTTAGTTACCTAAGAAAGTCTGCCCTCAAAATAGCAGGAAAGGTGGAGGAAGACCCTCTGGATTAAAGAGACTTAAGGGACACTTCAACCAGTCATAGTGTGTGAATATTTTTTCTAAAAATTGTGTGTATATATGTATACATGCACACATATAATTATATTAAATTATTATATAATTACTTGTATTTGGAAATTAGTATGCTGACTGGGTATTCCATGATATTAAGGAATTACTATTCGTTTTGTTTTAGGCATGTTAATGCATTTTTTTTTCTTAACAGTCCTTATTTTTCAAAATATATACTTAAATAGTTACTGATGAAATATCATGTTTGGTATTTGTTTTAAAATAATATGAGACAGAGAAGTGAGTGGGGTACACATGGACCAAAACTGGCCATGTGCTGATCACTGTTGAAGCTGGGTAAGTCCATAGAGGTTCTCTACATTGCTTTTCCCTCTGTGGTATATGCTTATAGTTTTCCATAAGATCTTGCAGCACCTGGCTGGCTCAATCCGAAGAGCATGTGACTCTTGATCTCAGGGTGGTGAGTTTGAGTCCCATGTTTGGTGTAGAGATTACTTAAAATCTTTTTCAAAAATAATAATTTTCCATAAGATCTTAAAAAGAAAAGTGTCCTCAAACCTAAGAAAAATAGATGATTAAGAACTACAGAAAATTCAAAGGAATGTAGTATTCTAATTTTCTTGGATGATGAAATAGAGTATCATGCTTGTATTAAAGAGGGAGACAAAGAGTAAAGAATAAGAATGGGATATTTTGGTTCCATACTGAAATAATTTATTCATGTTCTACACTTGATTTTCCCCATCACATTCAGCCCATTCCCTATTCAACACAGAGATGTTGAGTGTCTGATATCCAGAAAGACAGGAAAACAAAACAAAACAAAACTGAAGACTTCAGTCTTCAATCCCACCATCAGAGGTGGGTGTTGTAGTTAAGTGAGAGAATGTAATACTCTCTTCCCCACCCCACCTCACCCCACACACACCCAGGTTTGTTCTGGAAAATGCCATGGTTGTGGCATAGTCTGATTTCAGCAGGGCAGTGAGCAGATTACAGAGGGGGCAATTGGAGACCACACAGCATTCATGGTCTTTGGAATCTACTCCTGACTCTACCATTTACCAAATGTTGACCTTTGGCAAGTTATTTTACTATGGTTTTTCATCTGCAAAGTGGATGATAATGGTGAAAAATTGTAAAGGTTTTAGTTTGGTTGGAAACTAAATATGGTTGCCTTAGTAGAAAACATTTACATAAAATATCAAAATGCCGTTACATAGTAGATATTCAAAAATAGTAGCAATCATTATTACTATAGATTTGAATGTTAGAGTATCATTCCCTCAGATTAATGCAAACTGCCTAGGGATCCATAACCACATTATAGAGATGCAAGATGGAGATAACTGGCTGGAATGGCTGTGTCAAAGAAATTACCAGGATGGTGTCATAATAGACAAGCAGGTATGAGCCTAGTAGATAAGTGCTATATATATTTTAAGATTTTACATGAATTTAAGCTATATTAACATATGTTGAGTAAATAAGACCCAAAAAAGTAATTCTCTTATTTTTCAAAATGTTAGGGCAATGACAGAAATCCAACATGAACTATCTTATGGAATTTATTAGAAGGAATACAGATATTTCATGTAACCAAGGCACAGGAAGAGTATAGGATGCCTGTGCAGGCCTTGGGAACATCTGAGATTAGAGACTAGAACAGCATCAGGAGACACTAGCATGTCTCTATCTCTCTCCCCTCACTCTTCCCCCTCTTCTCTCTCTGACTTGCTTCTCTCTGCTTGTCAGTTAATCATTCTCTTTCACTGAAGATTTGTTTCCTTCATGCACAGGGAATATGGTATTAACAGCTTCAAATCTTGCATATCTTATAAATAGAGATTTATTCCCCCCAGTTCAGTGAAAAAATTGCCGGGGAAGAACTTTGGTTCAAATTGAGGCAGGTGGCCACTGCTTGAACCAATTATCTGTGGTCACAAGGGTGGAGTGATTTAAGAATGGAGCATTTCTAACTAGAATCACAGGAGTGAAGTCGGGGAAGTAATGTTTCCCAAAGGAAGGCTGATATTCTGGGCACACAAAACAATGTCTGCCTGTTGCACCAAGATCTGACCAAACACTAGACTATGAAGTGTTATTAAATTCAGGCTTAGTCCCTGAGTCTTAGGATAGGAATGGAATGCTAGAGAGAGGACAGAGGAGATAAATAGCTAAGAAATGATAAATAAAGAAATAGAATCCATGAGAATATAAGATGGCAGCACCTGAAAAGAAGACAAGTAAGTGGCTTTTTCTCTCTTAACAGTGCTAAGCATATGTTTGTCCTGATAGTGTTAAGCATAGAAGAGTCAGAATGAGTTATCTACCTCCAAGAGGACAGATAGAAAGTAAATTGGATTTACATTTCAGCAAAGAACTGCAGCTTCCCATTTATAAAGGTATTAAACATCAAAATAAGAACTTCTAGTTTGGGCCTTAATGAAATATTGGGTACTGGAATTATTTTTCTTCTGTAAAAACTGGATAAAATATGTGAAGCAAGTACTTTCAGGTATTGGAAAACAGGACAGACTTGTGATTGTGGATAAAACCAAAAGGTATGAGGTAAACTCAAAATTCATCTTGGTGCTCTGCCTGGGGGCACTTTACAAATTGTGGTACAGGGAACCAGGGCCCAGAGAGGAGCATTTTGCCTGATAGAGGAAACGGACTTTATGCTTCTGGGATGGCTGGCATTTGTGGCGCTGGGTCCTGGAGAGAAGGGATCTCCTTTAGTCTTTGGCTAAACACTAAACTATGCATGAATATGGTGGAAATCCATGATACCAAATAGTTACAGTTATGGAAGTCTGTGAGACAGAGGAAGGCTCATGGTTTGGGAAATACTGCAGTTCCAATCAACCAGAATGGCGAGAGAGAACACCTTGGGCATTCAGTTGAAACATAAAAAAAGATTGTTAACAGGGGCGCCTGGGTGGCTCAGTCAGTTAAGCATCTGCCTTTGGCTCAGGTCATGATCTCAAGGGATTGAGTCCCTTGTCGGGCTCCCTGCTCAGCGGGGAGCCTGCTTCTCCCTCTACCTCTCCCCCTCCCTGCCGCTCATTCTTGTTCCCTCTCTCTCTCTCAAATAAATAAAATCTTTTAAAAAAATTTTTTTTAAATGCAACATAGACGTTGAGGTACTGTAGCCCTAGAATAAGAGCTACTTTTGACCCATTCTAACAAAGCCTGAATCTAAGCCTTGACACGATCAATTTAAGGCTCCCATAAATTAAATGCCTCTGTAAAGAAACAGGATCCAAATTCTCAGCATTGTCTCTACCGTGCCCAGCATATAATATAAAATTACCAGACCTTTTAATAAGCAGGAAAATGTGACCCATAACCAGAAGAAAAAAGGTTAATAGAAATGAACTCAGGGATGCCTGGGTGGCTCAGTTGGTTAAGCGACTGCCTTTGGCTCAGGTCATGATCCTGGAGTCCCTGGATCGAGTCCCGCATCGAGCCTGCTTCTCCCTCTGACCCTCCCCCCCTCTCATGTGCTCTCTCTCTCATTCTCTCTGTCTCAAATAAATAAATAAATAATCTTTAAAAAAAAAAAAAAAAGAAATGAACTCAGAGTTGATGCAAATATTGCAACTAGTATATAAGGAATTACAAACAGCTATTAGAAATAGATTGAAGGATTTAAAATAATGTGAACAGACGCATAACCTTAACAGAGAAATGGAAACAATAAAAAGAACCAAATGGAAATTCTAGGAGTACAAAATATACCAAAAGGAAAAATCCACTGGATGGGCTTAATACTACATTGGACACTGAAAAAGCAAATATCTGTGAATTTGAAGGCAATTCAATATCTCAGGGAGAAAAGAGTGAAAGTTAAAAAAAAACAAAAATTAGAGTTTCAGGTGACACAACTAGAGCTGATATGGGGATGAAAGGACCTGGGACAGCCACAACAACCTGAAAAAGAAGAATAAAGTTAGAGATTTTACAGTGCCTGATTTCAAGATCAACTATAAAGCTACAATAATCAAGACCGCATAAGGACAGACAAACGTATCCATGCAACAGAGAGTGAATGCAGAAATCCACATATGTGGGCAATTAATCTTCAGCAAGAGCACCAAAGCACGTCAGTGGAAAAGGCATGTCCCTTCAACAAATGGTGGTGGAGCAATTGAAATCCATGGGAAAAAAAAAAAAAAGAACTGATACCTATATTTGGTACCATACAGGAAAAATAATCTGACATGAACCTGGGACTTAAATATAAAGTTAAAACAATAAGGCTTCTAGAGGGAAATATACAGGAATATTTTTGTAAACTTGGGGTAGGTATTTTTAGACAGAATGCAAAGGACTTACTCTAAATGATACATTTAGTAAGCTAGACTTCATAAAAATAAAAGACTTATGCTCATCAAAGGATACCATTAAAGAAAGAAATGGCTGAGCCACAGAATGGGAGAAAAATGCTTGGCAATACCTGTCTTGTTACAAGAACTTTTATTCCAAATATATAAAGAACCGTTGCAACCGAATAATAGAATGTAATGGCATGGAAAAGTAGTTGAACTCCCACTTCACAAAGGAAGACATATAAATGCAAATAAATACATAAAAATTCCTCAGCATCACTAGAAAACATGAATTATAATCCCGAGCTACCACTCTGCACCCACTGGAAAGACTAACAACACCTAAAGACCAACAACGCCAACTGGTGAGGAGGTGGAGCATCTGGAGCTCTCAGACATTACTGATGGGGTCGTAAAATGAGAGAATCACTTTGAAAAACTGTTTAACAGTTTTTTGTAAAGTTAAAGGTGCATCTACCCTATGGCCCACCAAGTCCACTCCCAGGTATTTATGCAAGAGGAAGGAAAACATATATCCACAATCTGACTTGTACAACAATGTCCACAGAAGCTTTAGACATAAAAATCCCACACTGGAAGCAACCCAGATTATCATTTAACATCAAAAAGAATAAGAAAAATATGTTGCTTATACAACAAATTACCTACCCATCCATAAAAAGGAATGAACCACCGATACAGTTGACATTGGTTAACCTCTAAAATATTTTGCTTCATTAGGCACAAAAAAATACATACTGTAGAATTCCAATCATATGAAGTTCTGAAACAGGCAAAACTAATCTAGGATATGAAAAATTAGGATCGTGCCCTCATGGTGGGTGGGGTCAGAGGAACTGACTGGGAAGATTAGGGAATTTGCTGGGTGATAGAAATATGCTAGATCTTGAGAGGAGTCTGGGTTACATGGGTGTATGTATCAGAAGACATCAAACTAGACATTAAGATATGCACCTTTCACTGTACCTCCATTAAGGTAGAAAAAGTTATTGGAAAAAAAAAACAGCAACACCCAAACAGGCTATAAGAAAACTGTAGAATTTCCTTCTGTAGGAACTTTGAGGGGAGAGCTCCTTTTAACAATCCACGTGCCTGTGGTAGAGCTTGTTAGAAGACAGACCAAGACCTTTCAAGGCAGCAGCAGATGACCAGTGAAGATGACTAACTTCTGGTTCACCTCTGGTTTAATCCTTTGGGTTCCTCTGTGGTTGTGTGTGATCTAATAGGTGAGGGCCAAGATCTGAGGGACAAAATGTCTAGTAACTCAGAAACCAGGGCTCCTTTGTGAGGACTCACTGGGCAGGGGTGGGGAGAGGACATCTTTATTTAATCAGATTACTGGTTGCTAATGAAATACTCTTCAGAACAACCTAAGAATTAAAGAGATGTGGGGCACCTGTGTGGCTCAGTCGTTAAGCGTGTGCCTTCAGCTCAGGTCTTGATCCCAGGGTCCTGGGATCGAGCCCCACATCGGGCCCCCTGCTTGGTGGGAAGCCTGCTTCTCCCTCTCCCCCTCCCCCTGCTTGTGTTGTTCTGCTCTCGCTCTCTCTCTGTGTCAAATAAATAAATAAAATCCTAAAAAAAAAACAAAAAAACTAAAGAGATGAAATGCCAAATTACTTGAAGATGGATTCAGGAGACCACACCAGTCTACAGGAGGGGTTCCCTGAAATTTATCAGGAACCCCACACATTTTGTTTTAATCATTCTTTTGAGTTTATTCCAGTTGTTTTACCAGATTTGCTGAAATACTATAAAATAACTAATGTTCAGTCCCGCCGTGAATCCTCTCTCAGGCAGAAGTATTGTTAGTGGTACAAGGCCCAAGAGTTGGGTGGTGAGGAAGAGAAGTATTTTAATATCCTGAATAAAATGCCCCAGTTTAAACAAAGGAGACGAGGGTCATCCTTGGGATTGAGATTTTGGTGTCCCTTCATTAATGCCTGGAAGGTGATAGACCCCAGTGAACACTTCCTAGGATACCAGGAGCAGAAGGGAAGAAGACTGCCTACACACCATCATAGACCAAGACCATTAAGGAGGAGGCCCTGTGAAGGCCACGGGAGAACTGACATCTTTGTTTTGGAGAGTATGAAGGGCCCTCATCTCTGGCCTCAGGGATAAAATATCACCTCAGCATATGGCTGTGCAGGCCCTATCAAGAGGAAAGCTTTGCTAGTTACAGTAGGAAACTCCCTGTGGCCCAGATCAGTTACCTTTGATCGTGGGCTTCTGGCTCACCCCAGATTGATTTCTAATGTGCTGCTACTTGTGCTTTGTAAATTAGAACTAACCAAGGCCCACCAGGAACTGGTAATGTTTGTACCAAGTCATCTATGTAAGTACTTCCCTTGTGTCTAGCCCTGAAGATAACTGGAAGTGTCCTCATGGGGTCATTTAGTAAATCATAGACCTACCCCAGGGCAGGGAATGAGCTAAATGGTTTCAGTCAGCCTAATCAAACTTGATTGATCATCAGATCCCAGATTTTTTTTTTTTTTTGAGAGAGAGAGCAAGCAGGGAGGGGAGAGAGAATCCTAAGCGGGCTCCACGCTCAGCACAGAGCCCAACGCCAGGCTCGATCTTACCACCCTGAGATCATGACCTGAGCCAAAACCAAGAGTCAGATGTTTAACGACTGAGCCACTCAGGCGCCCCAAAGAGATTTTTAAAATACAAATTCTGTGCCCCATCCATGGATATCTTGATGCCAACAGACCTGAGATATGAGGCCTTGGAGCCTATTTTGGGGGAGGTTATCTGGTTTACTCTTGTTTGTTTTATTGTTAAGCTACCCAGGAGGTCTTGGAAAGTCTGTCAGGTTTGATATATTCATTTGCTTCTGGATAAGCCTGAATGTCTTCATTCTATAGAGAAAACCACTGATTTCCCGCCCCCGCCCCCCCCCCCCCCGCACCTGAAACTCTCCATTAACGTTAAGGCCTCCTCACTAAAAAAAGATTCACCCGCCGAAGCCCAAAATTTTACTCTAAATTGCAAACTTTTTCTTTTCATTATGTTATCTCCTCTCAGAATGAGTGTTATTATGCAAATATGAGTTGAAGAATATTGAAGTCTCGGCCACCTTAACATGGGTGTGTCTTTCCTATGGTTTCCATAAGTAACTAGGTGTGCAGAGAGATGGAAGTGAAAGGGGAAAAACTCACCAAGTGGGGAAAGCATCGAAGTGCTTACCTGCTTCATGCTCGGCCCTAGACCTATCTGGACTGGTGAAAGGGTGTCATGTTACTTAAGTCTCTAGTGTGGATTGGGCAGCTGTGCCAGGCGGTGCTTAGAAGGGACCAAAGATGAAGTGACCAGGTTTACCCCCACTGTGATAAAACTCAGCCACGCGGGTGAAGCGAAAGCCTCCTTGCTGACTTCTTATATGTTTGGCGGGTCTGAATTTGTTTGAAAGTGAGTGACCCAGCATCCTGGTGACCCATCTGGGGAGCCCTAAAATCTTTGCTCCCTAGTGATCATGGATACTTCCATTTGGTTCCTCAGCTTCTAAAGCAGGCTGGGAAGCATGTGGACAGGGAAGGAGATGGGGAGTTGCAGTGCTAATGCCAGCAACATGAGGTAGGAGAAATCATAACTGCAAATAACTGTGCTGCTCGAATAACAGAATCAGTTCAGCAAAAACCAGTATTTCCTCCTCTGCTGCAGTGTCACTTGCTACAACAACAAGCGCACGCACAGATACACGCTCACACGCTTCCTAGCCTTCCCTGGGTGGCTGTGTCTCTTCCGGGCCTATGCGGTTAGGGGGAAACATGCAAGTGGAAAGTAAGTTCAATGTTCTTTAGAGATGATCCACTTTGAAAAGAGCCCTTAGGGCCAAGGTTGTAAGATGCAACAACCTGGCAGATGGAACAGAATGTGGCGTGAGAGGACAGTGCTTTGCTCCTTCTGTAGACCTGTAGGTCAGGGTAAGGGCAGCTCCCCAACTCAGTGTGTGAGGTCCCCACCTGCAAGCCTGAGGTACATTTCCACATTCTCTCCCTGCCTAACCGGTGCTTTCTGATTCAACCACACTGGACTTCACATCTTTTCCCAGATATGCTTGGACCTCTCTCATCTCCCACAAAACCATTTCTTCCCCAACCCAGAATGTGCTTACCTCCATCTTCATCTGTCAAACTTTGAGCCCTCTCAGAGGCCAAATCTTCATGCAGATTAAGAGATTGCTTCTAGTCAAATCTGGCTTTCCCTCTCCTCCACACTGTCTTACTGTATTGTTCATACCTCTCTCCAGGCCCTTACTGTATTCTGTACCATATTATAGCTGGTCGTTTCTGGACACTTACTGGGACAGGATCCTGGTTATCTTTGCAACCCTCCCCCCACCCCCCTTCCCCTTTACCTAGCACAGCACTGTTTAAACAAAAAACCCTCGATTGATGATGAGAACATCCAAATCTGAAATCCCAACTCTGCTGTTTGGTGATGGTGTTATCCATGGGCCAGTTGTCTATCCGGGAGTGATACACAAAATATTTAACCAGTATGGCCAGGCCCTCATCAGCCTGAACAGGTGCCAGTTGGTCAAATTGAACATCCGCCCTCTTGTGCCATCTCATCTGTAAGATACAGTCCCTCCCCACCTTCCAAGATGGTTGTGATGGTCAAGTGAGATTATGCACGTGAAAGTATTTTATAAAGTGAGAAGTGTTACACAAATGTAAGTCAGGGTTGTTCAGTGGGATTTCTGGCCCGTGTGTGTGCAGTTGGTTTCCTGCCCTTAGCATTTCCTTCTGCTTAGCTCAGAGCAGGATCTCAGGAGCTGACTAGGGAGTTGTTGGTCAGTTGAATAGGACACAAAAATTAGAGGAATCCTGGAATCAACCTGTTGGATCCCACAGAAACTCAGGATGTCAACTCGTTCAAGCATCTCCCCTCACCTTTCAGTTCTGAAAATGTAAATTTTTCAGTAAATAAGTTTTGGAAGACCTAATCAAAATCAAAAGGCTAGAAAATGCTTTTTGAACATTAGTCTAAAGCTATTCTCACTGAAGGTTTCTAATTATTTTTTATTGGAGTGTAGTTGACGTACAATATTACATTAGTTTTAGGTGTACTACATAATGATTTGACATTGATATACATTGCAAAATGATCACAAGTCCAGTTACCATCTGTCATCATAAAAGTGATTACAGTATTATCAACTATATTCTCTATGCTGTACTTTACATCCCTGTAATTTATTTATTTTATAACTGGAAGGTTGTTAACTCTTAACCCCCCTTACCTATTTCACCCATCCCCCTAACCCCCCCTCATCTGGCAACCCCGAGTTTGTTCTCTGTATTTATGATTCTATTTATGTTTTCTTTTGTTTGTTCCTTTGTTTTAAGGGTTTTTGTTTTCTGTTTTAGATTCCACATATAAGTGAAATCATAGGGTATTTGTTTTTCTCTGGCTGGCTTATTTCACTTAGCGTAATACCATCTAGGTCTGTCCATGTTGTTGCAAATGGCAAGATTTCTTTTTATATGGCTGAGAAATATTCCATTGTGTATATGCACCACATCTTCTTTATCCATTCATCTATCAGTGGACAAGTAGATTGCTTCTATACATTGGCTACTGTAAATAATGCTGCAATGAACATAGGGTTGAATATATCTTTTTGAATTACTGTTTTTATTTTCTTCAGATAAATACCCAGAAGTAGAATTGCTAGATCATATGGTATATCTATTTTTAATTTTTTGAGGAACCTCCCTACTGTTTTCTACAGTGGCTGCACCAGTTTGCATTCCCGCCAACAGTACATGAATATTCCCTTTTCTCTACAGAATCTGCAGAGTTGGACGCTCAAGCAACTAAGCCACCCAGGCGCCCCTTCTTATCTTTCTGATAATGTCCATTCTGACAGGGATGAGGTGATAGCTCATCATGATCTTGATTAACATTTCCCTGATGATGAGTGATGTTGAGCATCTTCTCATGTGTCTGTAGACCATCTGTATGTCTTTGGAAAAATGTCTATTCATGCCCTCTGCCCCTTTTTTAATCATATTTTTTGGGAGGTGTTAAGTTTTATGAGTATTTTAGATGTTTTGGATATTGACACCTTGTCAGGTATATCATTTGCAAATATTTTCTCCCATTCATTAGGTTGCCTTTTTGTTTTGTTGATGGTTTCCTTTGCTGTGCAGAAGTTTTTTGGTCTGATCTAGTTCCAATTGTTTATTTTTGCTTTTGTTGCCCTTGCCCTTTTTGGATTGTTGCCCAGTCCAAAAAAAATATTGCTAAAACTGATGTCCAAGAGTTTACTGCCTCTGTTTTCTTTTAGGAGTTGTATGGTTTTGGATCTTACATTTAGGTCTTTAATCCATTTTGAGGGTTTTGGATCTTACAATTAGGTCTTTAATCCATTTTGAGTTTATTTTTTGTATAGTGTCAGAAAGTGGTCCAGTTTCATTCTCATGCATGTAGCTGTCCAGTTTTCCCAGCACCATTTATTGAAGATACTGTCTTCCCCATTGTATATTCTTGCGTCCTTCGTCATAAATTAATTTACCATATAAGCATGGGTTTATTTCTAGGTTCTCTATTCTGTTCCATGCAGGTGTCTGTTTCTGCACCACTCTCATACTATTTTGGTTATGATAGCTTTGTAGTAGATCTTGAAATCTGGGATTGTGATACCTCCAACTTTGTTCTTCTTTCTCAAGATTCCTTGGCTATTTGGGATCTTTTGTGGTTCCATACAAGGTTTAGAATGATTTGTTCTAGTTCTGTGAAAAATGTCATTGGTGTTCTGATAGGGATTGCACTGAATCTTTTGATTCCTTTGGATAGTATGGACATTTAAATAATATTAGTTCTTCCAGTCCATGAGCATGGTGTATCTTTCCATTTATTTGTGTCATCTTCAGTTTCTTTCATCATTGTCTTACAGTTTTCAGAATACAGGTTTTCATCTCCTTTGTTAAATTTATTCCTGGTATTTCTTTTTTGATGCAATTGTAAATGAGATTGTTTTCTTAATTTCTGATAGTTTGTTATTAGTGTATAGAAACATAACAGATTTCTGGATATTAATTTTGTATCCTTAAACTTTACTGAATGTATGTATTAATTGTAATAGTTTTATAGTAGAGTCTTTAGGGTTTTCTATATATGGTATCATGTCATCTGCATATAGTGACAATTTTATTTCTCTTTACAATTTGGATGCCTTCCTTTTTCTTGTCTGATTGCTGCAGAAAAGACTTCTAGTACTACGTTAAATAAAAGTTGTGAGGGTGAGCATCCTTCTCTTATTTCTGGTCTTAGAAAGAAACTTTCAGCTTTTCACTGTTAGCTGTGGGTTTGTCATATATGACCTTTATTATGTTGAGGTATGTTCCCTCTATACCCATGTTGTTCAGAGTTTTTAATCACAAATAGGTGTTGAATTTTGTGAAATGTTTTTTCTGCATATATTGAGATGATAAGATTTTTATCATTTATTTTGCTAATATGATATAGCATATTGATTTGTAGATACTGAACCATCCTTGAATACTGCAAGAGATCACACTTGATTGTGGTGTAGGATCCTTTTAATGTATTGTTAAATTCAGTTAATATTTTGTTGAGTGTTTTTGCATATATCTTCATCAGAGATATTGGCCTATAATGTTCTTTCTTGTATTGTTGTTATTTAGGTTTGGCATCAGGGTAATGCTGGCCTCATAGAATGAATTTGCAAGTACTCCTTCCTCTTCAGTTTTTTGGAATAATTTGAGAAGGATAGATATTAGCTCTTCTTTGAATGTTTGGTAGAATCCCCTATGAAGTCATCTAGTCCTGGACTTTTGTTTTTTGGGTGTTTTTTGATACTGGTTTCATTTCATTACTAGTAATCACTCGATTCAGATTTTTTATTTCTTCTTGATTCAGTCTTGGAAGATTATATGTTTCTGGGAATTTATACCTTTCTTCTAGGTTGTGCAGTTATCTGGCATGTAATCATTCATAGTATTGTTTTATGATCCTTTGAGTTTCTGTGGTGTCCGTTATAACTTCTCCTTTTTTTTTATTTGAGTCCTCCCTCCCTCCTTCCCCTGTTGCTCCTCCTTCTTCTCTCTCTTTCAATCTGGCTAAAGGATTATCAGTTTTGTTTACCTTTTTGAAGAACCAGCTCTTAGCTTCATTAATCTCTTATATTGTTTTTTTTTTTTTTCATTCTCTATTTCATTATTTCTCCTCTAATCTTTTGTTATTTTCTTTTCTACTAACTCTGGTCCTTGTTCTTCTTTTTCTCTTGCCTTTAAGTGTAAGGTTAGATTGTTTATTTGAGACTTTTCTTATTTCTTGAGGTAAGCTTTTTGTTTTAAACTTCCTTCTTAGAACCACTTTGGCTCTGTCTCATGGATTTTGGAACATTGTGTTTCCATTTTTATTTGTCTCAAAGTGTTTTTTGTTTGTTTGTTTTTTTAATTCTTTGACCCCTTTGTTGTTTCATAGCATGTTGTTTAGTCTCTATGTGTTTGTTTTTTCCAGTTTTCTTCATTTTTTTCTTGATTTCTAGTTTCATGCTGTTGTGGTTGGAAAAGATGCATGGTATGATTTCAGTCTTCTTGTATTTATTGAGACTTGTTTTGTGGCCTAACATGATCTTCCTGGAGAATGTTCTATGTGCATGTGAAAAAGAATGTTTATTCTGCTGTCTCTGGATGAGATGTTCTGTGTATATCTCTTAAGTCCCTCTGGTCAGATGTGTCATCTAAGGCCTCTATTTCCTTATTGATTTTTCTTTCTGGATGATCTATCCATTGATGTAAATGGGGTGTTAAACTCCCCTACTATTACTGTGTTACTGTCAGTTTCCCCCTTTACATCTGTTAACATATGCATTTTATATTTAGGTGCTCCTATGTTGGGTGCATAGATACTTACAGTTGTTATATCCTGTTGTTGGATTGATCCCTTTATCTTTACGTAATGCCCTTTTTTGTCTCTTGCTATAGCCTTTGCTTTAAAGTCTCTTTTGTCTTATCTAAGCATTGCTATTCCAGCTTTCTTTTTGTTCCCATATTTGTGGAATATCTTTTTCCATCCCTTCACTTTCAGTTTCTATGTGTCTTTAGATCTGCAGTGAGTCTCTTGCAGGCAACAAGTAGTGAGTCTTGGTTTTTTTTTATCCATTTAGTCACCCTACATCTTTTGGTTGGAGCATTTAGACCATGTGCATTTAAAGTAATTATTGATGTATATATACTTTCTGTTATTTTGTTAATTATTTTTCTGGTTGTTTTTGTAGTTCATCTCTGTTCCTTGCTTCTTTGTCTCTTCCCTTACAGTTTGATGACTGTCTTTAGTGTTATTTTTGGATTCCTTTCTTTTTTTTTTTTTTAATTTTTGTTATATCTATTTTAGGTTTGTGGTTACTCTGAGGTTCATATATAACACCCTATGTGCATAGCACATAGTTCAAACACATTCTAAAAGCACTACATTTTTATCTCCCCTTCCCCAAATGTCATGTATTTGACATCATATTTTACATTTCTATTTTGTGTATCACATAACCAATTGTTGTAGATATTGTTTTTACCACTCTTATCTTTTAACCTTCATATTAGCTTTATAAGTGGTTGATCCACTACTTTTAGTATATGTTTGCTTTTACCAGTGATATTTTTTCTTTCATAATTTTCTTCTTTTTACGGCCTTACTTTTCTTCTTAAAGAGCTCTTTTTGATATTACTTGTAAGGCCAGTTTAGTGGTGATGAACTCCTTTAGCTTTTGTTTGTCTGGGAAACTACGTCTCCTTCAATTCTTAATAGATAGCCTGGCTGGATAGAGTATTCTTGGTTGTAGATTTTTTCCCTAGCACTTTGAATATATCATGAGACTCCCTTCTGCACTGCAAAGTTTTCTGCTAAAAAAAAATCAGCTGGTAGTCTTATGGGTGTTCTTCCCTTGTATGTAGCTAATTGCCTTTCTTTTGCTGCTTTTAAGATTCTCTCTTATCTATAACTTTGGACATTTCAATTATTATGTGTGTTGGTGTGGACCTCCTTGGGTTCATCTTGTTTGGGGCTTTCTGCAGTTCCTGGACCTGTACGTCTATTTCCTTCTCCAGGTTAAAGAAGTTTTCAGCTATTATTTTTTTCAAATAAGTTTCCTGCCTCTTTCTCTCTCTCTTCTCTTTCTGGGACCCCTATAGTGCAAATGTTAGTACACTTGATGTTGTCCCAAAGGCCTCATAACCTATCCTCATTTTTAAAATTCTTTTTTCTTTCAGTTTGGGTGATTTCCACTGCTCTGTCCTCCAGATCACTGATCCGTTCTTCTGCATCCTCTAATCTGCTGTTGATTTCCTCTAGTATATTATTGGTTCCATCTTATATTTTCTCTTTTTTGAAGTTCTTACCATATCCATCCATTCTTCTCAGGAGTTCAGTAAGCATCTTTATGACCATTACTTTGAACACTTGATCAGAGGTATTGCTTTTCTCCATTCTATTAGTTCTTTTTCTGAGGTTTTGCCTTGTTCTTTCATTTGGAACATATCTGTCTCCTCATTTTGTTTAACTTTCTTTGTTTGTGTCTATGTATTAGGTAGATTAGCTCCGTCTCTTGGTCTTGAAGGACTGGCCTTATGTAGAAGGTGCCAGTCCTGGCTAAGGCCATTTGCTGGGTGTGATGTGACAGGAGCCATTTTGAGGGGGCACTGTCTCAGCCAAGGCTGCCTGCCAGGTGTGGTAGGGCAAGAGCCCCTTTGGAGGGGTGCCTGCCAACACAGGCGAGCTGGGTGGGGCAGGTCTGCAGGGGAACACTGGAGTTAGGTGAGTAGTGCTAGCAAGGTAGATAGTGTCTGAACCAGCACCCACCACTGTTGGGCCAGTTAGGCAGAAGCAGGGGGGAAAAAGTTGTGTCTGCAAGTACTTCATTCCCAGAGAAACTTCCTGTAGATCCCTGCCCCTCCAGCACATGCCTGAAAACCAGTAAATCTCCTTTACATATGGCCCAGACACTTTTTCATCTACCATCTTTGTGCTGGGTCTTGGAGCGAGTAAGATTGTGTGTGGGCCCTTTAAGAGTGGAGTCTTGATTTCCTATAGCTCTCAAGTTTTTTCAGTGTTTAGCCCTGCTGATTTTCAAAGCCAGACTATAAAGTTACTGGGTTAGTCTTCCCAGTGCTGGTCCCCAGGGTGGGGTGTGCCCAATGCGGCTTGAGCCCCCCACTCCTCAGGGAGGACCTCGGTGCCTGTGATATCCCTCTCACCATGCACTGCCACGCTGGGGGTGTAGGTCCTACCCAGACTGCATCTCTGCCCCACTGACCCTTCTTGATATCTTGAGCTGTAAAAGAGCTGTTCTGCTCCAGGTCATTTGCAGAGAGAGTTGCTCTACATGTAATTGTAGCCTTGGTGTATCTGTGGCGGGAGGTGAGCTCAGGATCCTCCTATTCTGCCATCTTGATTGGGTTTCTCACTTGAGGACATATTGTTCTATTGCACAATGGCCTTAAAATTAAGGATTCTTACAGCTGTCTGGGAAGCTCTTACTGTACTGTGTCAAGGGGCTGCTCTGTCTAGATCTGCAAATGGAATTCAACACCAGTGACATTAACACAGATTGAAAGAACAGTCTAAATCTTAGTTCCTGCTTTGTCCTCATAGTTTCTTGACTCTTTTTACCCTTTCTTTTTTAAAACTGTGTTAATTTCCTCACCATCACCTCCCTGCATCCTCTCATATCTCCAAGTCCTGGGACTAGAAATCCTTAGCTATTTCTTCCTTCTAAAGGCATTTAACTCTTTCCTCATAGTCGGTGTGCACGTACTGTTTTGTGTGATCAGTGGTTGCTAGTCATTGGCTATTCTTCTATACTGTGATTTAGGTGGAGGAAATGGCCCCAGGGTAACGAGTACAGCAGGGGACTAGAGACTGTAGGAAACTGATAGGAAGTGAACACATCCTTGTCCTTATCCTTGGAGGATTCCCATTTAAATAGTAATGCAGGCCCATCATAGACTGAAAACCCTGGAGTCAGAAGGATAACCAGAGCAGTAGTCCCCCTCCTCCCACCTCCTCGCTTTGGGACCCCGACAGAGTTATTTTACCTCTCCTGACTGTTTCTGCATGCGTGAAACAGAGACGCATCTAGAATGCAGAGCTGTGGTGACAGAATAGATGTCACATGGCATCGCCTGCATCTGGCACACGGGATGCTCAGTCCGTGGTGGTGGTGGTTGTTGATGTCAGTATTCTCGTTTACCATGGAAGCTGGCTCCAGAAACCCTCGGGTGCCAAGGGGAAGTGATCTTCTCAGCTCTCAGAATGAGCAGCCACGGCTGCGGTGGAGAGGGCAGGGCTTGAGTCAAAAGACCAGAACTCAAGCCCCAACACTGGCACTTATCAGCTGTGTGACTTCAGGTCGATCACATCGCCTTACTCTCCATTTCCACACCTATAAAAAAATATAAAACTCATACCCATCCCACAGATTTGTTGTGAGGCTCAAATGAGCTAGCGTGCAGGGAGACTGTAGTCGGCAAGAAGGCACCAGTAAATAATAATAATACTTCAGCAATAGAGTGAGGGTTTCATGTGCCTACGTGACAACTGTCAGGCAGCCTAGATACTCAGGACCCACAAGTCAACCAGATGTCACATGGTTTGGACTCAGTTCAGGACCTGCTCTCCTCAAAAGATATCAAAGCTCTTTCCTTATCTCAACCGATCTCTCTGCTGGGTGGCCCGGGGGCAACACACTGCCAAGCTCTCTTTTTGCAAATGAGCAAGTTGAGGCTCAGGAATGATCAGAGCTATCTCAGGCCTAGGCAGCCTGGGTTCAAACCCCAGGTCTGCCACTTTCTAGCTGGACTCGGGGATGTTAGGCCCTTTCTGCCTCACTGTCTCCATCTGTGAGATGACAATAATACCACCTATTGCATAGAGTTAATACACGTAAGACCTCTCTCGTACACAGGAAGCATTTCGTGTATATTAACGAAAGGATACAGAGAAGGAGATGGAGTCAGGCTAACTTTTGAATATAGTTCATTTCTTCTAGTCAGATGCTGCATTTACTCCAGCAATACCAAATATTCCGCCTGGCTCATCCAGCTGCCAGTTGGTATCAACATGGTGAGTTTCAGTGTTGCATTTGGGCTATTTCTGTAAGATGGTGACAGCACCAGTTCGTGAGTTGGGGTGTTTTGGAACATTCTTATTTGGCTCTTGGCTCCTGAGTAGAGGGAAGCTGCTTCTCTCCTTCAGACTGTAAGAGATTCCTTACCCTCCATGCAGTTCTGTCTGGATAGCAAGGTTATCTAGGTGCGTAGGTCTATTAGAATCAGAATTGTTGGGGCGCCTGGGTGGCTCAGTTGGTTAAGCGACTGCCTTCGGCTCAGGTCATGATCCTGGAGTCCCGGGATCGAGTCCCGCGTCGGGCTCCCTGCTCGGCGGGGGGTCTGCTTCTCCCTCTGACCCTCTTCCCTCTCGTGCTCTCTGCCTCTCAATCTCTCTCTCAAATAAGTAAATAAAATCTTTAAAAAAAAAAAAAAAAGGATCAGAATTGTTTCCCAGGTTCTCATGCAGATTTCTCTCTAGCATCTCACCAAACTCTAAGCTGTCCTCCTGTCTTAAGGGTCTGAGGGGCAGGTATACTTCAAAGCTAGGATTGTGAAGAAGCTTGGAAAGCCCCCCAACTAACTATGCCATGGAGTTGGACCATGCTTGAGAGGAAGCCAAGTCCAGTGTCATTGGCCTGGACAGCATGACATACCACAGTGGACAGCCTCTCTGAGTTGTGGTTGCAGTGTTCCATGAAAAATCATAGTTCCATCTGGAGTAGCTGAAGACTAACAGAAGCAAAAAGAAAACGAAATGGTGCTCCAGATCCAGCCAGAGAAATAAGAACAGTTCACCAACTGTTGTAGCGCTTCATGGGTCACTAAGCCCTTTTTTGTACTTAATCTAACGTAATCTAATCCTAACTACAACCAAGGAAGGCCACGGGAGACTTTCAGAATAACTTCTATCAGATTACAAAAGACTTTTGTAATCTGGGTTAATTTTGCCATACATGGTGAGATTATGACGGTTTTGTACAGGACTCTTCATCACAGAGAATTATAAGCCGAGAACAGCATCTTCGGTGAAAGACTACGCTCAGTGTATTGCTATTTGATGTCAACATATACCAATTGCTTCAGCCCCATCATGCACTGGAACGAGGTGATTGAGGCATGTAGTAGGTCTGTTAGGATCAAGTCACACATTGAGAAAAACTTTTTTAAGAAGGTTGAGTGTGAGGCTACCCAATCCATCTCAGTGAGGTCTTGTATTAGTTCACTGGGTGGTGTTTGGGAAGTTCCCCAAGTTGCTTCTTAGTGCCTCTTCAGCCTGTCAACAAACATGCAAAAAAGGCCCAAAATCTAACAGACAAGAATGAAGCGAGAGGAACGTGCTCCAGTGAGCAAAGAAAGAGTGCTGCCCCAGATTTTCCTCCCTATTGTGTTTGCCCTTGTCTCTTTTCCTTTGGGTCCACTCCCCCCTTGCTGGCCTCTCTCCCGGCCACCTGCTGGTAGCTGTATGTGTCCTCTGGGGAGCTGGGACAGGCCTCTGCCAGGCACATTCCTGTGGCGCTGAGCTGGGGAATGATCACTGTGTGAGCCAAGTAGGTTCTGCTGACGGCAGCTCACCGAAGAATCAAATGGCAGCCTAACTACCCAGGCAGATAATCTGATTGTTCCCAGGGAGTTGGGCCCCAGAGAAGTGGCTGCACACTGCGTTCAGTTGGTGCTACCTTCTGACCACGGCTTGGAGAGTTTGAGGTCATGGTGTTGTCCCAGAGTCAGATCACTGGGCCTGCCCAGAAGCTGTCACGCCTTTCCCTTCCCTGGCCTTTTAGTGCCAGCCCGGTTCCCCAACTCCCGCCTCAAGAACTGTGTCTCGTCTGCAGAACTGAAGAGGACAGCTTCCCTGACGACTTGTCAGCCCCCTGATTCTTCAGACGTGACAGGTCCAGATTGAGGCAGCAGTCCCCAAGGAAGGCCGGCTGTCTTGTTCAGCAGAGACGACACAGCTAAAAGCTCTTTTTCACGTTAGGCAATTCATGCACTTGGTTAGACATTTATAGATTGCAGTCACTCATCCAAAAAATCTGGGTCATCTTTTACATAGAGCTTCATGCTTTGGAAGAAAAACCGTGCCCAGGGAGGAATGTTCCTGCTGATGGCTTGGCCAAGGGAGCAGAGAGAGCACCTGCTGCGCCAGAGGGGGGAGGTGGGCCAACACAGGAGGGCTGGGAGCTCCCGGGGGCCTTGGCATTTCCACCCACACAGCCACTGGCTTGCCAGGCAGTCTGGGTTCTAGTTGTCCTAGCTAAATGGTGCCAGTAATAGCTGCCTTGTGTTGATGTCATGAAAAGTGGTAGGTTTAAGTGTTAGGATCTCCAGGGTGATTTTTGGAGAATGTACCATAATTGCAGGGAGAGGGTTGGTCCATATGGGTGCAGGGCTTCTTGGGGAGACAAAGAGAAGGGGGTTAGCCTTGTACCATGGATGGCTGAAAGGTAGAGCTCTTCCCGGTATAACCAGTCTTCTCCCCATTCACCTAATCCCTGAAGAGTGACTCGTGCCAAGGAAAGAGCCCTGGGCTGGGGGTCAGAAGGCCATTCCTGTCCAGGAGCCTCCACTCACCAGCCCTGTGACCATGGCCAAGGCATGACACCTTGTTTCTTCATCTTTAAAATTGAGCCCACGGTCCCTGCCACAGCACAGAGTTGTGAAACTCTCACGTTCAACACAGGTGATCCTGTTTGTGGAACCTAAGTGCAGTAAAAACAAAGCATTGCTATCAGGTGTTGTCATCTAGGGAGGCTAGCGTGGTTCTCCATCTGCTGGCTTCAGGAACAGTTTGCTCATGTGCACTCTGTGTGTGTATACACACGCACGCAGTATCTAGGTGCTTTGCCATTTGAAATGCCTGCCCGCTCCCACCCACTACCCTGACCCAATAGGATGGAGAGTCAGTAGGATGAAGGGAGGAGGCACAGGTGCTTTTCCTCACTGAGTGTCTCCCTGGTCGGCCTCCCTGGGACAGGAGTTGAGGGAGGCCTGATGGCACCAAGTCCCCTTTATGGTAGAGGTTGATTAGCCAGGTTTTCCCCTTGTCTGGGTCCCTGGCCTTAGCTGTCATCACCACCCAGGGGTTGGATGGGAGCAGAGAGAAGAAGTGAGCCTGGCCAGCCCCTTCCCCACTGGGGGAAGACTCTGCTTCTAAAGACCTGTTGCTGAAGTTCACAGTTGCAGGTCATGGTTAAATTGAGGCTTCTGTATTGTCCATGTCGTGGTGTCCTCCGGCCATTGCAAATAAATAATTAAAAGGCAGTTGTAACCAAGATACTCAGAGCTCCTGGACGCTCTATTGGGCCACGGATTAGGAAATACTCTAGCTAGACTGACATCTCCACGCTCACATGGTAGGCCCCACGCCTTAGCCTGGCTGTGATGTGCCAGGTTATCCCAGAGGGAATAAGATCAAGGCTGGATTTATGAGAAACTGGGAGCTTCCCTCTTCCCAAATTCTCACCTTACATTAAAATGTTTGTCCCTGGGTTAGAGCACCAACCACTTCAAGAAAATTGCTGTTGGAGATATCTGAGTGGCTTCACCCTTCACGTCCTTCTCCACCAGAGGAGCTTCTTGATCTGGATTAACTGTTCCATCAGTCACTAGGCAAGGTCCAGAGGGCGTGAGATGCGGAGTGGGGGGAGCAGTAACATGGGTTCAGGAGCACCTGGTAAGAAGGAATACCGCAGGCTGCTGGGCAAGACCAACCTTTTTGACCTCGGGTGGGCTGCCGAGCCCTGCCCACTGCCCCCCCCATTCCCCCCCCCGCCCCCCACAGGCAGCTCTCCCCAGCTCCAAGCTCGGTGACTGCACGCCGGCAGCTTTGAAAAGGCCGTAACGGGAATATTTAGACCACGGAAATCTGCCAGCACTACAAATCAGGGTCCCCCTCGCTGTCCCCCAGGAGAGCTGTGCTCTCAATGCCTAGCGGCCCACCACCAGCAGCCTCGCGGATCCTTCTCTCGCTCCCGATTGTTCTCCTGCTCCCGGACTTGAGGGGCCGAGGAGCAAAAGCAAGACCAAGGTAGTACCCGGCACATGTTCTCAGCTGTGCAGGTAGTTGGGAGTTGTGAGAGTTCAGAGTATGAAGCACCCCATTCTTTCTTCACATGGACTTCCTGCCCTGGCAGCAACTGTTAGCACTGAAAAGCTTGACAAGGAACAGCAACAAACTATTAATTTATTTTTCAGCTTGCTGATTTTTGTACCCTCTCCAAACGGGATTTACTGAATGTAACAGTGTTGCTGTCAAGTAGATTTTATTTCTTTAGAACATTTATCTGGTGTTACACATTCATGGCTCTCTGTGTGTCTGTCAACTTCTCCCCGGATCCTGTCTTCTCCTTTCTGGAGACACTGACCACTCATGGCTTCTGCTCTGCTCTAGGCTCCAGATCCGCCTCTGCCCCCGTGGTTTTCTGACCCTAGCGTTCCCATTACCATTTTTTCTGGCCCCTGGTTCTGACACACCTGCTATTTGGTGCTATGCCCCCAAATGCTGGCAGCTTACCTAGCCGCGATAGGCCAATTTCTGACCTCCTGCCTTCGGTACACTCAAAATCCTACACATATCAAGAGATGTCCATGGAAACCAAAACGAAGAGGAAGCAAAGACTGTTCTGGAGTTTCTGTGGTGTTGGTCATATTTTATGTCCATTCTGCTGCAAGTCGTTCGTGCCTCATCCCCAGACAAACATTCGCTGTAGGAAAGTCATCCCCGCCTCTTATCAGCAAGAAGCAGTACCTGGAATGCAGCTGATTGCAAGTTTATTCTCATGGGATTCTAATCATTAGGGAGTAGTTCATTGCTGTCAGAGGCAAATAACTTATTTAAGGAAGGAAGAAGAGAGTGTGCAGACCAATTGAGGGGCAAAGAGCTGAACCAGATGACCTCTTGAATCTCCAAGTGCTGGGTCACTTCTCCACAGATGCCAAGATGCTTCCTAAACCTTCATGACTAGATAGGGCCTCTCCCTCCTCTGAACTTTGCCATCCTTCTGTGTGCTCACTCTTAACATTTACTGCCTAATAGTATTATGTGTCTTGGGTGTGTGTCTTATTCCCTAAGTAAATTGTGGGCTCCTTAATGACAAGGGGTTTCCTTAGAGCTCCTCAGCTCTCCTTTGGGACCTAAGACAGTGCCTCGCACAGAGTAGATTAATGACCAGTATAGGTTAATTGCATCAAAAAATGTTTTTAGTTGAAGTGGAATGAAAAGTCACTACATAGAATAGTTAGGGAGCCATATCCTTTCCCTGGAAAGGTACAAGTCGATGCTAGATAGTCACCTACTGTGATGCTTTCATGAGCTAGAAGGTTGAGATAGAAAATGTCAAAAGTCTTTTCATCCCAAGATTTTGTGATTCCATAAAGTGTAGCTATTGCCGCCACTGAGCCTAATGTTGGAAAATGGTGGGTTTTTGTTTTTTGTTTTGTTTTGTTTTTGGTTCAGAGACAAATGACTATCTAGAAGCCACGTGGCTTTCCTTTTTGCTTTGTGGACCAAATGGTCCACAGGTTGGATGGGTCCTTAGCTAATATACTTCCCTAGCAGCATACATTACTCCCCAGGTCTAGTGATAGAGTATAGAAGATTGACATTTTGTACCCCGCCGCTGAGGTTTCAACCCTTTAAAGAAGTCTCCCCTAAAGTGTGAGAAGCAGATGGTACTGAGAAAATGTGCACATTTTATTATGCATTGCACATTTTACTTATTAGAATTTTTAGTATGACACCCTGCATTTTGAAAAGCCTAAAGAGGCAAACAAAATGAAATTATTCATTGAAATATTTAAATCAGCTTACAGCAATTATATCAAAATATCAAAATTAAATCCTGCAGTCTGGAAGGTAAATTCCCCTTGACCACCCACTTAGAAACCTGACTTTCAAAGGGAGGCTCTTCCTCTCAAAAAAGAAGTGCTTGTTCCGTGAGATGAAGTCAGGAAGGGAAGGCACCCTTGATGAGGTCCCATGGAGGCTGACCATCGCCCGGGGGACAGATGGTGGCAGGAACGAGGGCAAGTGAACATGCAGACTTCCTCCTGGTGGAAAAGGAGAGTCAAGAAGGGAGTTCTGGGTGTGGGTGCCTCACCCCATTCCTGCCTCCCTTTGCTGAGTGAGTCACCCCCCTCCCCGGCCTTACCATTTGCCGGCCCTCACTCCCACAGAGAGCTTGTGAGGATTACCACGCCACAGTGGGGGAACATCATGGAGCTCTGGAAGAGGGGGTACACGGTAAAAGCGGAGAGCAAATGTGGTTCTGCATCTTAGGCACAACACCCTTCTTATCCTAAGGGCAACTTTAATGATCACTATCAATCAGCCAAGGCATACACGAGTTTTTCAGAAACCATCAAGAGTACAAAAGCTCTTCTCCCAAATGTGCATTGCTTCCAACCCAGTAGCCCAGCAGCATCTCTTAGACTCAGCCCTGAGCACTGGAAGAGATCTTAAAGCTGATCTCCTTCAGCCCCCATTTAACACTTGAATTCCCTATCCTGGCCCATGGCCATGTGGCAGGTGGCTGAGTATAGTGGAGAGAGCTGGAGTTCTGGAATCAGGCAGACCTGGAGCCAGATCCAGATCCTAGCTCTTTGTCTCTTTGACCTAGAACAAATTACCTCATCTTTCTATGCTTTGATTTCCTCAGCTATAAGTTTTGAGCAACACCAACATTGCTGAATTATTTTAAGAATGAGAAGTAACATCATTAAGGTTCTTAGCGCAGCCCCAGGGATTAGTAGGGCTTCAGTGAATAACAGCAGCTCTGCCCCTCAAGGGTGGAAACTAAGTATCGCTCGGCAGCCTCCTGGTGAGTATCTCTGTGATGGGAGTCCTTCCATTGTTGGGCAGTCTTAGTGGTTAGAAGTTTCTGCCCCCTGTGGTGCTCAGTCCTCTTTCCTTCGCAGCGTCCCTGGTTCTGCCTTTTGTGGCCCCACAGAACAAATCTTCTCCCACAGATAGTACTCCAGGTATGTGAAGACAGTTCTAATAGCTTTCCTTAGTTTACTCTGTGGTAAACCTACTTAGTTCCTCAAATCCTTCCATATGTCACTCTGTTTTGATCTCATCCAGGACACTTCTAAGCCCCTTTCCCTAATATATGAGCATCATCCATGGAAAGATGCTAGGCAGCCACAAAGAACAGTTGAGATAGCAAGGCTGCCCATCCTAAAGAAGCCTGTCAACTGTGTCCATAGCTCCTGTGAATATGCACCTGGGTGGCTCAGTCGGTTAAGTGTCTGCCTTTGGCTCAGGTCATGATCCCGGAGTCCCCAGATTGAGCCCCACATCAGGGTCCTTGCTCAGCGGGGAGTCTGCTTCTCCCTCTGCCCCCTTATCCCTTCACCCCCTCACTCCGCTCTCCTCGTACTCTCTGTCTCTCTCAAATAAATAAATAAAATATTTAAGAAAAAATGCAGTTAGCCCTCTCATAATTGTGGTAGATTTGATTACGTTGTTACACACACACACACACACACACACACACACCCCCACATGTTTCACCTGCTGTGTGTCAGTGATATTCTTCATGTAACTTTAAAGTTCCCACTCTTTCGCTGGAGATTCAGCAGCATGACTTGCTTTGGCCAGCAGAACGAGGTGGAAGTGACAGCTTGTCACTTCCAAGCCTAGGCTTAAGAGGCCTTCAGTATTTCCAGTAGTCCTTTGGCCCCCTGTGGTCACCATAAAAGAACATACCTCACTAGCCAGCTGGTCCAGGGCGGCCGGGGGGGCCTGTGGAACAGTGGCCCCCAGCAAAGCCCAGCCTTTCCGAGCTCACCCGCCAGCCAGTTCACAGACACTTGAGAAGAAATAATTGAGTGCTGTTTTTTTTTTTTTCCTAAGATTTTATTTATTTGAGAGAGAGAGAGTGAGAGAGAGAGCCCAAGAGGGGGTAGGGTCAGAGGGAGAAGCAGACTCCCTGCTGAGCAGGGAGCCCGACGTGGGACTCGATCCCGGGACTCCGGGATCATGACCTGAGCCGAAGGCAGTCGCTTAACCAACTGAGCCACCCAGGCACCCAGTTGAGTGCTGTTTTAAGTCGCCGAGTCTTGGGGTGGTTTGTTATGTGGAATTTTCGTGGCAAGAGATCACTATTACAGAGATCGGGCCAGAAAACAGAGCGCAACACTAACCAGTTCCAGGCAATTGGCACCAACACCTGCGCAGTGAGCATCTTCCCCACAAGTTAGATGCATAACGAATCAGGTGAAAAACAATTTGGCCATAAAAGATAAAAATCACAAAAAAAAGAGGGATATTCATTTAAAAGGACATGAGAAAACATGAAAACTGAATCACGAAATTAAAAAGACTTTATTGCAAAATAGAAAATATTTGAGTACCTTTAAAATGTACGGTGGCAGTCCTGTGCAAATAACTGGCCTTTGTGTGTGGGAGCTCAACACAGTCTTCAAAGTCTTTCGTACTATTACACATTTTTTTTTTTTTTTGCTTATGGATTTGTCTCCTTGCTAAAATTTCCTCCTTCATGAAGAGAGGTATCCGTTTCCAAGTACTAAGATGCGTATTTGTACATGAGCTCTGTATCGCATTGAGAAGCCCTTCTCCACGGCTGTTTGTTCGTGGTATATTGTCCCGCGTCCACTGACGGACATTCCAAGCTCTGTGGGAAACCTGGGTTCAAAAGTCGGTGCCACCGTATAGACCATTGTGAGGGCTGAGCTTCATCTCCTATAAAAATGAGAGTACGGCATCATGGGAACATGAAGCCAAACTGTCAACCAGGTACTTTTTATCTTTTACAGCAAAACTGCCTTACAGCCTGTTAGTTATGTGGTGAAAAAGCTTGTGGCAAAGATGCTTATGGTGAAAATACCCAACATGATACTGACCCTGCCTCAATAAGTTGAGAAGAATTCATGAAAGATTAACAAAACTGGGGTGCCTGGGTGGCTTAGTTAAGCATCTGCCTTTGGCTCAGGTCATGATCTCAAGGTCCTGGTATCGAGTCTGGCATCAGGCTCCCTGCTCAGTGGGGAGTCTGCTTCTCCCTCTCCCTCTGCCCCTCCTCCACAGCTCATTCTGTCTGTCTCTCTCTCTCTCAAATAAATAAATTTTTAAAAATCTTGAAAAAAAAAAGATTAACAAAACTATAATGAGCCTAACTGAATACTTCATAAAAATGATTTGTCAAGTTGTAACCTTAAGTTTTTTTGGTAAACTTTGGCCAAGAAGAAAACAAGTATTTCATCAGTGAAATATGTAATGACAAAAGGAAGCTCAATATCCAAAGACATAAGGAAAGTTAAGGGGTGTCCTATTTGATAGAGTTCACTCACTTACTCAACAAATGTTTAAGGAATACCTTATCCTCACTGTATCCTCACTGTTCTAGGCCCTGGAAATAAGGTTGTGGGAGAAACAGACAGGGCTGAGGTCTCACAAAGCTTATATTCTAGGGGAGACTCAGAAAATAAAAATTAAAACGATAATTCTAATCATGGTAAGTGCTACAGAGAATCTCAGCAGGGTAATGGCTACCTCAGGTAGTTTAAGGAAGACCTCTCTGAGGATGTGACATTGAAACTGAGACCGAATGACATGACTAGGCCAAGGGAAGAAAGGCCACATTGCAGGAAATATCAAATGCAAAGTCTATGAGTTAGGAATAAACTTGGAGGGTCTGAGGTATAAATAGAAGTATGGACAGGAGTGATATGGTATGAAATGAAGTGGGAGATATTAGAAGGGGCCAGATGGAGCTCCACTGGCCACAGCAAGGATTTTGTGTTTTATTACAAGTGGAGTGGAATCCATTAAAGGGTACGAAGCACATGACCTGATTTATGGGCACCCTCCTGGCTTCTGTATGGAGAATGGACAAGAGAGGAAGCATGGGGTCATTTGGGTTTGTGCATCATGGTACTAGTTACAAGTGGTCTCTGTAATGGCCAGGATGGAGAGAAATGAACTGGTTTGAGGTACATTTTGAAAGTAGAATCAAGACCCGCTGATGGATTGGATGTGAGGGAAAGTGAGAAATTAAGGATGACTCCTAGGTTTTCTGTTTGGGTAACTGAGGATGGTTGGTGGTACCATTTCCTGAGATGAGGAAGAATGGAGGAGGACTGGACTAGGGCGGAGAGAGAGAGGTCAGGAGTTTGGGTGGGATGAGTTAAGTTTGAAATTAGACCTGTGTTGCTTTGCCAAGGAGGATGTTGGACATGTTAATTTGGTACTCAGGCTAAAGATATCAGTTGGATGGTCATCAGCAAATAGATGGTGTTTTCGCCAAAGGACTAGATGAGTTCACCCCAGAAAAAAAGTTAAAATTTTTAATTTAAAATTTAAGAAGTTTCAAATTTTTAAAATTGTTTTTAAAAAGAAGTGGGAGGACTAAGCCACAGAGTATGGTGACATTTAAATGCTCAGCAGAGGAAGAGGAGACAGAAGAAGAGTGTGAGAGAGAAGCTGAGACAGTGTGATGTTATGGAAGCCAAGAGAAGAAAGTGTTCCAGGAAAGAGTGTTGTCAACTTGGGTTGGGTTGGGTTGAATGCAACCTGAATCACGAAGTCAGACGAAGCCAGTGAAACAAACTATTGGATTTGGCAATGTGGAGCTGGTTGGTGACCTTGAAAATAAACTATTCAGTGGGATAGCAGAGATAGAAGTCAAAATGGAATGGTTGAAAATGGAATGGGAGGTGGGAAATTGATGAGAGTGAGAATCTGCTAAAAACGGGAACAGAGAAATGGAGAAGTCCTAGAGCTGGTGAGAGCCCAAGGCTTTGTTACATTGTATTTAAGTGCCATGGGTAAGGAAAGCAGGAGAGAGAGAGGGAGGGAAGTGGGTGATGCAGGAGAGAATGTGGACAGAGGCAGGATCGGCATCCTTGGGAAAGGAGGAGACTGTGTGCCCAGTGGAAGCCATGGCCTCTTCAGAAAGGCCTCCCAGGGAAACAGGGAAGGGCAGGCAGGGGGAGGAACAGCACATGCAGAAATCTGTGGATTTGGTGAGGGAAAGGTGAGTGATCCGGGCCATTGAAGTGCAGTTTCTCAATGAACTGTGACTTTAGGTCATCGTCTGAGGGTGATCCAGAACTTCCAAATCTGGAACCCAAATGCACGGTGCCCTTCATTTACCGTTTGGTGCACTTGGAAAGAGTGAAAATGACAACCTCGCTTGCACAATGTGTTTTAAAGAGCTTCGAAGTGCTGCGGCAAGTCACGTCCCTTCTTTCCTTTGATACTTTGCCCTGAATCATCCAAGTTCCCATCAGAGAACAGAATTCACCTGGCTTGTTTAAATGAGAGCACTGCAGTGAAGGTAGTACTTACAGAGATGAGGGTGGAGTTAAGAGATGCTGCACCCAGACGGTCAACAACCAGAAGTCATTGCCCTTCCCCCAACCCAGGGGCCAGGGGTCAATGGAGATCAGTAGTGTTAGATCTCAGTAAGAGCTGGAGTCAGGAAGGACAGGCCAGCCAGTGTGATCGTTCACTGAAGAGACCTAGAGCTGCTATCAGGAAGTGGCACCAAAGCCTCCCTGATGCTTCCCCATAGCTGAACCCACCTGGAAGCTGGCTGGCAAGGGTTAATCCACGGTGAAGGACGGGGAATAGATCTGGCCCCAAATAACCAACATAGCCCCTAACACTGCATGCCATAAGTGTTGAAAAGATTTTGGAAACCACTCCAGAGGGCATATTTATACCCACTGCCCGTGTATAGAATGCATCTGTTTGGTACCTGCTGGGTTTGGAAAACCTCGTTAACCGTGATCTTTGAAATGAACCATCAGGGATACTTCGTGGATACCACCATCTCCAAATGCCATGTTTGCCTATAGTCTTCCTCCTTTATTTTCATCCAGAGGCATTTTGCCCATAAACCTAGGCAAACTTCTATTTCAGGGCCCCTCGCTGGCAGGAATCCCTTCCAAGGCCATGAGAGAGCCCTAGAAATGTATTCCTATGATCACGTTCTTGTAAATTTTTCAAAAGTAGGATATTTAACTGTAATCTCTTAAGACTATATATTTTTCACTCTGACCCTATAAAGGACCCCACCCCCCCATTGTATGCGCTTTGGGCCCCATAAAACTTGGATCTGTTTCTGCTTTCAACAGAAACTTGAGTGTATGATGCAAGTTTCATTCCTTTCCCAAGATTCTACTATCTTTCAGGTGGGGTGGTTAATGAACATCAAAATGGACATTTTGGGAAGGGGAGAATGCAGCAGGAGGGTAAGAAGCAAAGAAGGGAGGGGTGTGTGGTGCTCAGGCAGGGGGAGAAAAGCACTGTGTGAAGCCACTCTGGCCGTCCACCACCTTCGGGTAATGGAGGGTTGTCAGGTGTCCCAGCAGGGGACTCCTTTCTCTCAGGGGGCCTTGCTCAGATGCTGCTTTTTGTGTTTTCAGATGCAGATGGAAACCTGTGTCGAAGTAACCAACTGTTGCAAGTCATGCTGACCATGCACCGAATTATCATTTCCTCTGCTGAGCTGCTCCAAAAAGTTATCACCCTATATCCTTGAGCACAGTGACTGCCCATCCCCCAATGGGATTCATTCAGAAGTATCTTGAAATTTGAAATTTGCTTTCATTGCGATTGGTTTGGAATAACTCTGAGTGGTAAATGGGTTCAAAAATGTCCTTTCGGGGGTGTGGGGGTGGTGCGTGGTGTCAATGTGTGTGTCTGTGAGCACATGGGCACACGTATGTGTCACCGCGGTTGGGCAGGGCAATGTTTTCAAAGCTGATTGCTCAGGCAAATCGTCAAAGAAATCATGGGTCTTCAGTATGTCTGGCGAGTAAAAATCCCTTTCCTGTAGGTTAGTCAAAATTCGTTTTCGTCCTGTGCAGATGGACAAGGGTGCAGTCACGACTCCAGTGACAAACTGGCTCTCCTGTCCCATTCTCACCCTTTCCCCAGGCTCTGAAGAAAGCTTCGTGACACCACAGTATCTGCAGAGTCCACTTTCGTGCTTCAGGCAGAGGCGCTGGCTATGGGCCAAGCAAACCCTGCTGGATTTTAACCTTCTTATGGGGTGTGAATTGAGTAGGGTGGAGAAGGAGCCTGCCCTCTGCCTCTCGCTGGGGACACTGGAAGCCGTGGCCCCATGAGAAAGGACTATAGGTGCACCTTTCTCATGGGAAAGGCACGGAGGAGCCCGTGGAGCACCTGCAGCCGGGGTCCTTGGCAGTGAGTCATGACTGGTGGCTCTTCTCATCCTATACCCCCTCCCCTGGCCCCTTCTTTTTCACCTTACGGCATACAAAAAAATAAAAGCCACCAGAAGAGACTGAATCTCTTCTCTAAACCTACTTAGAAATCTTTACTTCTCATATCAAAGGATTCCAAGGGCGGAGCGTTGGCAGAGGTCTATATAATAAGAGCTGCAGGTGATAAGTGGGTGTCTGGTCTGCAGAGAATTTTTAAATCATTGTAAAGCTGATTCAGAGTCGATCGACTTTTTACTAACTCCATGTACCAGCAGTTCTAAGCAGTGTCAGTAGTTAAAACCTTCTCAGTGAGAAACGTGTTGCTCTAAGGACTAAATGGTGCCCCCTGGCTGCCCCCACGTACACAGCCCCCTCTCCCTGCTCACTCCCCCCACCCACAGGCTGACCCCTCACATGTCCCCTCTCCTCCACTTTCACCTCTGCCCCTTCAGTGACACCTGCCCTTCAGCCTATAAAACACATTCAAGTCTCCCCAACCTAAAAATTAACTCTCCACCCTGCCTTCCCTCCACTGTTAGTTAGAAATTTGGTGCACAAACCTCCTAAAATAGTCTGCACTCACTATCTCCCATCTCTTGACTCCCACTCACTCCTTCACTCAGCTGGGGCCCCCACCCCGGCCCTCAGACTTTCTTCTCTTGTCACCACTGGCCTTCGGGTGGCTTAGCCCCTTGGCTCTTTTCTGTCCCTGCTTACTCTGAGCTTTGTGGACACCCCCTGCCTCTCCAGACCCTCTCCCTCCTGATACTCCATCTGGCTTCTCATCTAGCCCCTTCTCCGAGCACCTCTCAAACAGGGGGACAGCGTCCTGGTGTCCTTCTCACTCTGCCTCCTTCCCTGGGTGATTTCCCTCCAGGATTTCCACCTCTATCCCTCTGTGCTATGGACTTTCAAGTTCGTATTTCTTTTTTTTTTTTAATTCAATTAGCCAACATACAGTACATCATTAGTTTTTGGTGTCGTGTTCAGCGATTCATTAGTTGTGTGTAACAGCCAGTGCTCATCACAACACGTGCCCACCTTAATGCCCATCGCCCGGTTACCCCACCCCCCACCCCCTCCCTTCTGCAACCCTCAGTTTGTTCCAAGTCTGTATTTCTTTAACCCAGACGCTTTTGTAAAAAATATCTGGACTAGTTTGTGCTGCAGACACTTCCATCTTAATATGCTCAAAACTTAATTCATTTTCTCACCACCTTCATCCCCAGTTACTACCCATTAATTCTGCTGTGACACCTGCATTTTCATTTTCACTTTCAGTTTGTGGTGTCCTTGCCCATCCACTTAGCCAAACCAGAAACCTCAGAGGTGCCCTTGACTCCTCCCCGCCTTTCTCCTCCTACGGAGTCCATTACTCAATCCCAGGGCTTCTACTTCAGAAATGACTCTTAGCTGCTTCCTTCTCTCCATCCCCCTGCCACGGCCTTAGTGTGGGCTTCCATCTTCTCTCCTAGGCCCCTCTCTGTCCCGGACTGCTGTCCTCACTGGCATGCTGCTAGCATCCCCCACCCCCCAATCATTAGCCGCCTCTGAAGTTACTTTCCAGAGAAGCAGGTCGCAAAGGCCATTGCTTCAGAGCCTCGGCAGACTGCAGGGTAATGCCCAACTCCTCGGCTGCCAGGCCACGGCGTCCACGGTCTGACCCCCCAGTGTCCCTTCTCCTCCCCCCTGCAGCTCTCCCAGAAGCCCTGTCTCCCCCACACCCAACTTCCCCATGCACCAGCTGGACCGGGTCCCCTTACAATTCCTGTGCCTGGATGGCCTCTTCCTCCCTCAGTGCCTAGCAGCTCCTTCAAGACCCCTCTGTGAAGTCTTTCCTGTCGTTTTCAGCCTTCCACACACCCCTCCCTTTTAAAAACACATCTAGCGTGCTTAGACAGTGCTTTGAAAATCTAATTCCTGTGACTTTAGTTTTGTATTGCTTAAGTGTCTCTCACGTCTCTGGTCTGGATGTAATCTGCTTTGAAAAGCTTTTCATCTACGATTGCAGAAAGTGCCAAGTATTTTTACTCTGTTAGCTAAATAAATTGATCTACCGAGACTTCAGTCTGTAAGTTTTGCAGTGTGCTACATACGTGCTCTGGTCTCTCCAGATGACGATTTCTTTTTTTTTAAAGATTTTATTTGTTTATTCATGACAGACAGAGAGAGAAACAGAGGGAGAAGCAGCCTCCCCGCAGAGCAGGGAGCCCAATGCGGGACTCGATCCCAGGACCCTGGGATCATGACCTGAGCCAAAGGCAGACGCTCAACCATCTGAGCCACCCAGGCGCCCTATAGATGACTATTTCAAGTACACTGCAGAAACTTTGTGTCTAGCTGCGTAGTTTGATTTGTGTTAGTAACATAGAAAGTTAAAAGGTACTAAAAATTAATTGTAAGTTACCTCAAGAAAAAAATATAAATATATTTTTAACCTAGATTTAAAAATGTATATGCTGTAACTTACCCGTGTATGTGTCTCCCCCACTAGTCTGTGTGTCCGTCAGCATCAGGAACCAAGGCTTATTTATCTTGGTTTCTCTAGAACTTACCTCAGGGGCCATCTCATGATAGTACATGACAAATGTTGCCTGACTATGGGTGCAAAACACTGGACACTTTTAGGGGAGAAATTCAGGCTTTGGTCTGGGGCAGGGGACGAGATTCTAAGAAGGGAACATGAAGTAAGACTGCCTGTCACTGAAGCCCAGGTTAAACACTGACAGCAGAACGATTTTTTCTTCACGTTTAGTGTCTGTTTTCTGACTTGGAAGTAATAAAATTATTAGTTACATAAGCTCACGGTTTCCTTGATGCTTCCTGGTTTTTCATCGTTAAAAAAGATTTGCAAACACGCTTTGAATGGCTCAAGTGCCTGAAAAGTACAGTCAGAACACCGGCTGTGAAGAGAAGGAAGATGTGTGGAGCCTGAAGCTTCCAGCAAACAGTGACCTGAACCCCTTCGAGGCAGATGCTGGAGCCTCTGATACTGCACATGCTGGGCGCTTGCTTTGGCGCTCCACGTGAAAAAGCAGGTGCCCTGCCTCACTCCAGGGCTGCCTCTGCTGTGGCTTAGGGGCTCTGATGAGGGGGAGGCTGTGTCCTCCTGCCCGGCGTCCTGCCTGGCCCTGTGCAAGGAGAGCTGGCGTGCACACCGACCAATTCACTCAGGTCCTGCCCACACGCTGGGCCACTGGCCGCTGCGCACCACAGGGATGGACATTGGAAGGGACAAGGGATGGGCAGGGAGCGACCAGATGAAAGCTCCGCAGTAAAAGGCACCGTGTTGATTTACAGATCTACTTAGCTGGTTTTAAAAGAGAAGTACGTTTTCCGTCCCTTCCTCATTAAAAAGGAAGAATAAAAATTTCAGCAAGTGCATCAAATAATAAAAATATAGAATCTGGGCCATATTTATCTAGAATGTGCCTTGTGCTTAAAGCTCTTTGCATTGAAGGCAGGCATTTCCTCAGCGATACGGCCTAAAGACGCGTAAAGTCCTTGTTTTCATTCTTACCTTTTATGCCCAAAGAAAGGCAGGCATCAGACAGAGCCTTTTAGTTCATCAGGTTTGCCAGTTGCCTGGACTTATTTTTATTTTCTGTGTTGCTGTTAATGTGTGTTTTTGTGTTTTGTTTTTGTTTTGGTGCTTTTGAGGACAGATATTATAGGCAGTAAGTCTATCAAAATTTACTTTTTTAAGTGATTTTATTAAAAGTACCAATTTTACAGCCATAACTCTTCTTTAGGGCTTCAAGTTTAGTTTGCAAATATGATTCTTTCTGTAAGTCTAGCATGTTTCACCAAGCGTTTTTAAGGGGCCTTGAAAAATGTTTGGTTAATTTGAATAATGCTCATTAACTAAATGCTTCTGATGATTGTAAACTACAGTTATGAATTTTACATTTTGAATGATTTTTAAATACTTCAGATGCCTTCCTGAATTCTAAATCGTTTTTATAACTATTAAAGTTATAAACAGTTAACATCATTTTAGAAGTTCCAAAGCCATGATTAAACTTAATAAAATTTCAATTTAAAACCACAAGTGCTTTAGCACTTAATTATAAAGGGAAGTTTTGAGACTATCATGCCAGTATGCTCTTAAACATTACAGGGATGTAAAATCCCCAAATGCTCAGATTCCTTCCTAATCAAAAGCACTGATCCTAGGATGTAGACTTTCACTTTGCTCTGTTTACCTCTACATTTTCTGGGATTTAAGATACACATGCACACTGAAGGAAGACCACTCCCACCCAGTTACTTGAGCTTTCTGCCAGCTTACTCACTGGACTCCTGGCAGGGGCGCTGCAGGAAGTCACTGAACCCCGTACCGAAGTTATGACAGCACAGTGTTTAGAAGGGACAGAGGGTACAGCCTGGCAGGGCCCATGGTGCACGTAACCTGATTCCTCAGTCTGGTGACCAGAGATGGTAGACCCACCCAGGCTACCAGTGGATTGGATTTTGCATTTCTTTGGCTTGTAAAATAAATGAAATATTCTCCACAGATCTCTAAAGAGGTCAACGTAATGGGATCTTACTATTCTCTCATATTCTTAGGATGGCACCATTCTCATGGAATATTCCGAGTGCCATCTCTGATTGTATTTTGGATTAATCACATGGCTTTGTCTGGCTTGCCATCACGACTTCCAAGGTCCATCTGCTTACCTCCTGCAGGCATATATGATCATTTTTCACATTGCTGCCCTTAATTATCATGACAGTATATCTGAATATTCATTCATTCTCCCCCTCCTCATTTACTGCACAAATTGTTTATCCATTCCTCGAAACACTTTGAGAGAAGGGGCTCCTCAAAGTTGTTTCAGTGGGACTCCACATCTCTTGGGCATGGGTAGGAGGTCATGTGCCCCTTTTGCCATTCAGATAGGCTGCTTATGCCAGGACCTTCCCACACTGTTGGCTTCCTACTTCCCCTTCTGCAAAGGAGATGTTGGGACCTCCTTCCATAAGGAGGTGTGGGCTCCACAGGAAGTCCCCATCATCACCCTTCCAGGTGCTAATACGCACACAACTGCACACATCAAGTTGGTTTTTGTCCTATGGCCAAAAAAATAAGAAACTATGGCGGGGGGGTGTTTTAGCAAATACTTCCAAAGATGAGAAGTTGTTTGGTTTCTATGACAGAGGCTTCTATTTCCCTTAACCACAGCCCTACCTATAAGGACGCCTTGGCAAAGAACTCACCAGGGCTTTGTCTGAAGATCTGCTATTTTGTAAGGTAACGTTTCTACGTGTAGTTGGGACTTGTGGAGTTGGGTGAAATGAAAGGCTGAAGCAAGGGATTCTAGTTCTTTCCTCATGCTCCCTACCTTTCCCGTCCTGTCTATAAACACCTCTGGACAGCCTGGAAAGGGAATTATTAAAGTAATCATATTAGAAAAGTAAGCTCATATTAAAGTAGCTCATATTAGAGCATTTTGGAAAGTACAGTAAAGAGTATAACTATAGTAATAATTACTCATATCCCACTATTTTGGAGTATTTCCTGTGTCATTTTTCTAAGCAGTTCTTTTTTAACATAATTGAGGTCAAAATACATTTTTGTATCCTTTATTTCTCACTTAATTTTATAGCCTAGGAATCTTCTTTCATCATTAAAAACTTTTTTGTGGACAATTATTTTTCATGGTACTATATTTGTAAGATATGAGAAAGTGTAATTTACAGATGCACTACCCCATCTTTGCACTTTTCGTTTGTCTGTAACCGTATTCCTTGTAATTATCTCGGATACACCTGATTGTGCCTAAATCTTTGCTGTTGCTTTTTCTGTTGTGCTGTGCCTATCCTGTCGAAGCATGTGGTGTGTGGAGGGGCAGAGGACTGTCAGCAGGTGGCTTTCTTTCCATCCCCCACACCATCACCCCACCCCCTTATATTCTATATATAGAATATATATTCTGTATTCCCAGGCATGCAGAAGGACAAAGCAGCTTCTGTCTTTTTCTGATTCCTCTTCGTGGGAAGAACCCACCAAAAAGCATGAGTCCTTGGCTTCAGTTTTGGATTGCTGTTTGTTTTGTTTTTTAACTCCCACCTCGTAGGTACTGGATAACAGAATTCTGGATCATGTTTAAAATGGATGCCAGCTTGACAAACACTATGGAGGAGTTTCAGGAGCTGGTGAAGGCTAGTGGTGAGGAGTTACACTGCCACCTGATTGACACAACTCAAATGTGAGCGTCAAGGTTTTGACTGATCTTTCCAAACCACCTCCCTCCCGGGCTGCTCAGCCAGGCCTCTGACCCCCTGCTGGGAGGGCTGGATTCCCCACTCCCGGAAGCCCCTCAGGCAGGCTCAAATTGTAGCCCCAGAGTGAAAAGACTGACGTTTAGCAGAAAAGCAGAGAAGCCCCACTGGTGATAAAGCTGTGAGTGACTAATGTCAAAGAGCAAGGGGAAAAAAAAAAAGTCCCAGTGAAGAAGAAACCAGGTAGCGGGATAGTGACTACAATGAATCCAGATGATGAGAAACTGGAAGTACGGCCACTAGATGCTTCCTCAGCAGCCACAGTCTCAGGGAAGGGACTGCTGAGAAATGGATTGAGCGGAGGGTTTCTAACTTATATGGATGTCTACAAGAGACGCCTAGACTTGCAGAGATGGGAAGGCTCTCAGGAATAGCTGAGATTACTCCATATGAGAAAGTGTAATTTACAGATGCACTACCCCATCTTTGCACTTTTGGTTTGTCTGTAACCGTATTCCTTGTAATTATCTCTGACACACATGTCTATGACATTGTCTATGACATTGGCCCACTCTGGAAGAATGAGGACCTTTCCTAGTTTTGGGAGAACCATGCACACACACACACACACACTCACACTGTTTGCAACATGGCCACTTTATTTTGGAATAACAGAAATCCCTAGGATATAGCGTTCTAGGACCGAAGCATATTCTAGGGATCGTTCCATGCAACATCCTGGGAACCCGAGGCTTGGCAAGGTTGGCTGGGGTCACACAATTAGTAGCAGAGGGAAGCTGGGCTCGGACCGCCCTCCGCGCACTGAGCCACAGCCCCACAGAAATGACCTCAGGATCACATTACATCGTCCTGGATATCGTTCTGCAGATGCCGGTTTGGATTCTCTGTACTTCTCTGCTTAGAATCTACAACTTGAAAGATAAGAGAAAATTTCAAAGTAACAGTGTTCTCATTTAAAAGATGTAGAACCTGGGGCACAGGGCAGTTCTCAGACACCGATCTCCTTGTCCCAGCGTGTCCCTCGCTGACTGACCTCTCCTGAGATTTCCCACAGTACATTCTTTAGGAAGTAGCCAGTGGGATATTGCCTGAGCAGATATACTTAAGAAATAGTGAGTTAAGCTTCCCTTTGGCATCTCACTTTATAACACGTTCACTGGCCAACAGGGCTCCAGAATCTGTAGGCTTTCCCAAACTCACTTGACCGCAGAATCCTTTGTCAAGGGACAAGGTTCCCATCAATACCAGTTTGGGAAACAGATCTGCACCCTGCTGCCTCTCAAAATGGCTGCTTCCTTAGTGAAGGAAATTGAAACTAAGGATCAATTCTAGGAAAACTAATGGATCAATTCTAAGAAAATGTGGGGGTGGAGGGCACTCTAGGGTTAGCTAGGCTTCCTTGGTCATTTCCGTGGCTGGGAATGTTTGAGGAGAATGCCCCAAGTCTGCCCCGAGTGACCACATGTTCCTGCACAATTCCCCGCAGCGTGGCTTCTCAGTTTGTGGAATGCTGCCTTACTAAAACCTTGAGGTAGCATCCCCATCACCCTCCTAAGAACGAAGGAACACGCAGAAGGCATGGAGAGAGCAGAGATGCCAGGGGCTAGACAGAGGAGCAAGGATCAAAGGCCAGGACACTGCGACCAATGCCTGAGACTTACTTTCCTTCCCACGGCCTTAAAGTAAACACGTCTTACCCAGGTCCCATGACGTGTTCCAAAGGTTCACTGAAAACCAGCAAGGCTTTCCTACTTGGTGCCATAGGGGAAAAAAAAAAAAAAGTGGGGGGAAACCGTTTAACACTTTGTTTTGGCGGAAGAAAGTTAGCTAATTCATGGTGCTTTGTATATCCTTGTGGGAAATGCGAATGGATTTACTTGAACTAAAAAGTAATTTTGGTTTACTTTTCCTCTTCTTCTCCCGTTCATGTTTACCCACAAAAGCAATGCCCGGGACTGGTCGAGGAAACTGACCCAAAGGATAAAATCAAACACCAGCAAGAAACGTAAGGTTTCCCTGCTCTTTGATCACCTGGAGCCCGAGGAGCTGTCGGAGCACCTCACCTACCTGGAGTTCAAGTCCTTCCGGAGGATATCAGTATGTACTTGACGGGCAGGAGAGAAACTCCCTGGGTTATTTCAGAAAATAAGGCCCGTCTACCTCCTAACCCTGGAGGCCCCCTCAGAGCCGGTGGACTTTCCCGTCAGACTTCGTGTAGTCTAGAAAATGGGTACGCTAGAAATTTCTTTGTAGCTCTGCTCTGCGCCCCTTCTCCCATCCTCTGTGCCACCCCACCACTCACTCAAGTGACAGTACCGTGGGCCCCCGGGGCACCCTGCACACAGACACACACGCGTGTACACACAGCATACACACACTCACGCACACACCTCTTACCCCTCATAACCATTAAGCTTCCCGAATTTAAAATTTTCCTAAAAAAAAGAAGGAAAAAGAAAACGGGGATATGTCTTCTCAGAGTTTTATTCTGAGATAGGCTTTGAGTGGCTTGGGGAAATCCTAAAATAAAGTTAGGGTCTAATGGTCTAGCCCAGAATATCCCGAAGTTCTTGAAGTAGTGCTGACCAGGCCCAACAGTCACCCAGGATTCTAGATCTAAACCAGGCTGTCCCAAACCTTGCTCCTTAAAACTCTGTATGTGATACCAAAGAACGCTGGTTCTATACAAGAGAACTTGTCAACATGTCAGATGCCATCAGACACCCCCCCCCCCCCCCCCCCGCCGCCGGCCAGTGTGCTTGCTTGCCTGAGAAGTGACACCCTTAGCCCACTCAGTCCCCACCCCTCCCAGAGGTACAGTCTTCGGCTTTGCTCTAAAAATAGAGCATACCTAGTTGCTGGATACATTTCTTGGAATGACCAGGGTTCCCCAGATGAGGGGATGGGGGCTGCTCAGAAAGTGGCCTGAACAAGGTCACTCAGCTCATCACAGTCAGAGCCGGGGCTGGAGTCACATGCCTCCTGGTCGCTCAGTTCCAATTTATGGAGGCTGCTTGTGTCTGGAAGAACGACAAACCAAGTTTCAGAGTTTATTTCATCTTTTCTCCCGTGATGTTGATGTCATCCTGTTTTCACACAGCGGTTGAGCCATTCAGCCAGGCTCCCCCTCCCCCCAGCTCCCATGTGGAAACAAGCCTCCAAGCATTAATCCCCACCAGCCCCCCAGGGTCCCCACTAGCACCCCTCCCACAAAACTGCAGGCCCCGATTAGGAAGCTCCGCCTGGGGAGTTTCCATTTGGCAGTGCCTCCCCTGTCCCAGGGAAGGACACTGAAAAGAGCCGTTTAGCACGCAGGCAACGTGAGCCCTGCGGGGCCCCAGTGGGCCCCGGGCGGCTGCAGCAGCCTCCAGGAGGCAGGAGTGAGAACCCCTAGGACTTGGAGCTAGTGCTCCCCCAGCTGGAGGCCGTGCTCCATTTGCAAATGAAAACATCAGTTTGAACTCTCATTGCTTTTAGGTGGCATCCCCTCATAGAAGAGGATTTGTGTGTGGGGGGGGGCATATTTTCATTTTTCCTACACAGTTCTAAGCAGTTTTCCCAAATATGTTCCTCCATTGTAGTTGGAGGGAAATTTCTCTCTGCTATGAATGGAGTGGCATTTGATATTTTCTGCTTTTTATAGTACTTACTATTATAGTACTAATTCTAAAAAATAAGTGGATCTGATGTTTTATTTACAGTGGGAGGGGTATATAAATGTATTCACTGGAGTGAGTCACCGGGACTTTCTCTCAGAACCAGTAAGGTTGCTTATGTGTCCCTCTTGAGTCGTTTTTGCTCACAGTTTTCCACCCATCAGCAATCACTGGCTCAACCATGTCACATCTGATCTCAAGGGGGAGTTCGGAAGCAGGGAGCTCGAAATAGCTGGGATACCACACCAAAACCTTCCCCAGGCCCGTTGGAGCAGAGCAGAGGGCTCCTCCCTCTTGGTTCTACCACTTGAACAGAGGCTCGTCCAGGATAGGGACAAGATGGCTGCATCCTTGCTTAGCCAGTGATCTGCCGAGACAGCTCCGCTTTCACAGGAGCCGATCACGGTCAGCCATGGTCAGTGCCCTTGGCCAGTTGGAAGACTATGGTCACTCCATAATAGCTAACCATGTGGCCTCTGCTCAAGCTGGTGAGTCAGAGGAAATCCAAACAGGCTTGTTGTAGCATGAGGTTAATGATTATCCTGTCAGTACCACCTCATGTGGGCAGCACTCTGAAAAGTTAAAGTGCTTTCAGACGTTGTTGTGTTCATAACAACTCTGTGACCCTAGACAGGGCAGAGTTTATGATCCCACTTTTAAGTTAAAACAGTTGGGGGTGCAGGGCGTGGGGGGGAGAGAGAGAGGAGACTTTTGAGAGAGGATTGTCTGTTTTTCCCCTTAACTTCAGCGATGGAGCTAGAACTAGTACAGATTTTACTCAACGTACGATGGGTTTATTGGGCCATAAACCCATTGTAGGTTGTAAATATCACAAGTTGAAAATGCATTTAACACCTCTAACCTACCAACATCATACATAGCTCAGCCTAGCCTACCTTCAGTGTGCTCAGAACACTTACACTAGCCTACGGTTGGGCAAAATCATCTGTTGCAAAGCCTATTTGTAATAAAAAGCTGAATATCTCCCGTAATTTACTGAATACTGTACTGAAAGTGAAAAACAAACAAAAGTGAAAACTTTACAGGAGTACAGGATGGTTGTAAGCGTATCAGTCATTTATCCTTGTGATCATGTTTTTGCCTGGGAGCCGCAACTCACCCAGCATCACGAGTTTCGCACTGCATATGGCTAGTCTGGGAAAAGTTCCAGATTCAAAATTCAAAGTATGGTTTCTTACGAATGCATATGGCTTTTGCAACATTGAACAATTAAAAAATCCTAAGTGAAACCATTCTAGTCAGGGACTGTCTATACTGAGATTTCTCTTCTATATTGTATTCTTCAGAAGGGACAGTATCATTATCCACTCAGAATACAGTATTTGGATTAACTAGTGTGTGGACACATCCCCTTGGGCCTAATGACTTTTGATGTAGAGAAACCATGCTTTGGGTAGGATAAGAAAGATTTCCTTCCCACCATTCCCATCAGCCAAGTGGAAGACATGCAGGAGGGGGGCCAAGAGCTCCTCTGTCCCATAGCATCAACTGAACCATCAACAGAGCAGAAGTGATGTGCCGCTCAGATGTCCCAGAGGACCAGAGGGCCAGTCCTGATGGGTTTCTTTTTCCCCAGTTCTCCGATTATCAGAATTACCTCGTGAATAGCTGTGTGAAGGAGAACCCCACCATGGAGCGGTCCATCGCCCTGTGTAACGGCATCTCCCAGTGGGTACAGCTGATGGTTCTCAGCCGCCCCACCCCACAGCTCCGGGCAGAAGTCTTCATCAAGTTCATCCAGGTGGCTCAGGTCAGTGACTAGCTTAAGAATTTGACCTGGGCTATGAGGTAAAGTATCCCCTCTTCCCCCCAGCCAGTCTGTCCGTTAGAGCTGCTTCCCCCTCCTGAACCACAGGAGAGTGTGTGTGACGTGAATTGTCCCAGATTTAGATATGGTGACTTTTCTGTTTCCTACATAAGGGCAATATGGTGAGGACCATACTGATTATCTCAGGGGTCAGAATACACTTTTAGATCTGTTTAGATCTTTTAAAAATTTTTTTACGTTTTTATTTATTGTAAAGTAATCTCTGCACCCAGTATGGGGCTCGAACTCACGACCCCAAGATCAAGAGTCACACACTCTTCTGACTGAGCCAGCCAGGCGCCCCAAGATCTGTTTAGATCTTTTAACAGATGCAGCAGATGCTTTCCAACCTACGTTGTTTCCCCAAATCTGGCCCACATGGCAAAGGAAAGGGCAGTTTCCCAGGTTTTACTGGGGCTGGACTACCTCAGCTGTCTTAGGTCTGTGAGCCCTTACTGTGTTGAACGGCTGGGTTTAATGTTTGAAGGCAGAGTTTAGGCATTTGATGGGAGGAAAGCAGGTAGTAGGAACACGTAATTGACGTTCCGCAGAGACTCTAGCCCCTCTCTCCCGGTGATGGGCCAGGGCAGGCACTGGCACAGTGTAAGAGAGTAAGACGAAGTCTTTGCCTTAAAAATAAAAGTGGTTATTTGAAATGAAGGATACAAAATATTATTAGTTCTAGAGGTTCAAGAGCAGCGTTTCTCAAAGTTTTGTACATGGCCCACCTGCTCTGATGTTAACTGAAGGTTTATCCCTAAGCTCAGCCCCAGATCCCAGGAGTCAGAATAGCTGCGCTTGGATCCAGCAGTCCTTGCATTAAGCAAGTACTTTGGGTGGCTCTTAGAAACCGCTGATGTAGGGGCGCCTGGGTGGCTCAGTTGGTTAAGCGACTGCCTTCGGCTCAGGTCATGATCCTGGAGTCCCAGGATCGAGTCCCGCATCAGGCTCCCTGCTCGGCGGGGAGTCTGTTTCTCCCTCTGACCCTCCTCTCTCTCATGTTCTCTGTCTCTCATTCTCTCTCTCTCAAATAAATAAATAAAATCTTTAAAAAAAAAAA
>NC_138377.1:71931209-71961532 GCF_054177405.1 Leptonychotes weddellii | reverse complement strand
GCAACCCAGAGAGCATTTCCAAACCATTTCATCCTTTCTCACTTAATTAGGCAAAATACTAGCGAGGCAACCCCCCAGAAAACCCATAGGATGGGACTATCCCAGGTCTGAGAGTGCCTGGGATTCAGTCTGGCCTCGGTGTCCCCTGCACGCGTCCCTGTGGTCAGTTGCAATACCGTGCGCCTCTCTCCTGTCCTGCCAGAGTCACGGTCTGTAATACCGACTCCCTTGCTCCAGCAACTTATTCCAAAGTGTTTTCCTAAAAGAGTGGTTCAGTTGACTGTAGTTCAGTTTGTATGTCAAATATGTATAGTGAGTGACACATTAGAAACCTACCTATTCAGACCTCTTGGAGAATGACATTCTGGAGAGTTGAAAATGAGCTTTTCAGGTGCCATTTTGTAATAGTGTCTTACTGAGGAATATTTTTCTTAAGTGCCCTATGCACTTTTCTACATTCTTTAGATTTTAGAGAATAGACTTTAGTTCTTCATAACATAGGGCTATTAGGAATACAAACCACTAAGATATACTGAAGATAGAAATGCAGCTGTTTGGTATGGATTAGCTAACAACTGCTCTCTTAGCGTTTCCGCCTCACATGAGGACCAACCAGCCCTCCCTTACTAACCTCAACCCCCAGCTCCCCCACCTCTGTCCTCCTGAGCTGCATGGAGGCTCTTCTTAGGGAGACATGTCTGTGCCCCATTGTCCTGTTGTTCCCAGCTGTCCAACCTGCTTTTGGGGAGTCTAGGATTCATCATCCCTGCTCTCACCACCCTGAGCTCTGGGGATGCTACCCCACCCCCACCTTCCAGTTCCCTACTAGTTCTGGCGAAACTCAGTGGAACCGTTGAGAAGATTGTCCATGTCTCAGAAGTGACAGAGGGAGACAGTCATGGAGAGGAACGTGCTCTCGTGTTGTCTCGCTGACAAGATCGAGCTTGCTCCTCTTCAGCTTGGAGCCCCACAGCAGTGCTTCCATGTCTGGAGCTGCTTGACCCTCAGGGCGGTCTGCACAGCTGATTAGTGAGGCCAGAAGTAAAGCAAGAACCCCTTGCTCCTCTAGTAGTTTATTTCACCTCCCAAGGGAAGCAAAACTATCTCATTTTTGCTGTTAGTCTCTTGTCTTGTGAGCCCCTTCCATACTTCACACTCACGGGCACCATCTGCTGAGAGGTGAGTGAGAAGGAGGCTCTCCTGCCCGCTCATAGTGATGGAGGGAGACTAACTCCAAGCCTCAAGTCCTTCAGTGGAGACAAATGGTACTTATTAGGCCACAGTTTTATTAAAAGAATTTCCAGCAGCATTTAAAATAGTTACTTTGTGCTGTAACATGATTGGTGGACAGTCTTTGCGTCTGAGGAAGCTGGTCGTCATGCATGGGGACTGGGGTTCTGCGAACTGCTTGCCCACTTGAACCAGGCGTATTTGTAGAGAACCGCAGCTCTGGCCGCTCCCTTTCTGTGCTCGTGAGCAGCCGTGCCCCTTTCAGGGCTGGGGCAGGGCGTGGGCTCTCAGGAAGAGCTTCGTAGGCCTTCCGCCTGATCCTCCTGCATGCCCTCTGCTGGGAATCGGTCTCTGGTGCAGGTTTTCAGTCTGTGAATGCAGTATCACATGATTCAGCATCACTGAGATAAGGCCCACAGAGCACAACATAGAGTATGAACATGCTAGAGACCACTGAAGTCCCACAGCTTCTCCCCGTGTTGGCAATAGTCAGCGCTTCAACAGCACGCTTCACGTGAGTCTCTGGAAGTGCTCAGATAATACCAGGGAGGGCAGCTGCATGGCTGGGGGACAGAGGTCAGAGGGACACTTACTGTGTACTATATATTCTTGTACCTTTTTAATTTTTATCTCAGGTTTTTACTTTTAAAAAATTAGTATAAAAATGATAAGACCGCACTTAAAATTTTTCAGTTATGTAGTATAATCAAGTAAAGCATACCTTGTGTTTGTAGATACACACTGACATTTGAAATAAAGTGGAGTTTTTTAATTTGGGAGTCACAGTATGCAAATTGTAGATGAATCCCCTCCTGCCCAATTCGGGATGGGGTGAAATCATGGGAGGGACTGACAGTATTGCAGATAATACACGCTGCCTGGTGGGTACCTGTAACTGGGTCTCTTGTATTTTGTAGGTTCTGGGTGAGATGACCGAGCTGCTGTCCTCCTGTAGAAACTATGACAACTACCGGCGGGCCTATGGGGAGTGCACCCAATTCAAGATCCCCATTCTGGGGGTGCACCTCAAGGACCTCATCTCCCTGTACGAAGCCATGCCCGACTATCTGGAAGATGGGAAGGTCAATGTCCACAAGCTGCTGGCCCTTTACAATCATATCAATGAACTGGTCCAGCTGCAAGAGGTGGCCCCGCCCTTGGAGGCCAACAAGGACTTGGTGCACCTGCTGACGGTGAGGCTCCCACAGGAGACAGTTACTAAGGATGAGCTGGTGCCACCCACCACTCCCTGCAGCCTAGCAGATACTAGCTCAGTGAATCCTCATAAAAACTCTTGGAAATAGATACTATGATGATCACCGTTTTATGGATAGGGGTACTGAGGCACAAAGGTATAATTGGTCAGGGTACCACACATGATTAAGCAGTAGAACCTGGATTCAGATCCAGGTGGTGGGACTCCAGAGGCTGTGCTTTTAAACAGTATGCCCTTAGGACTTCTAGAACTCCTTCCTACCCCTCTACAAAGGCAATTCTAAACTCTCCGGGAGGAGCTGATAGCAAATCAGGATCTAAAGCTTCCTAAGAGAAGGAGACAGTGTATTCTCATTTAAAAAAGGGTAAGGCAATGAGTTAAAAACAAAACCCAACAACAAAGTGGAGGCATTCAAGTCAAGAATAGGTGAACACTTGTGGTACAGGAGACCAGGATTTGCACTTTGGGTCCAGAGTGAGATCAGATGAACTCCCTTCCAGACCCACAATTCTGTAGTTCACCAGCTGTGTGACTGTGGGCATGTAACTCTATATCTGTTTTCTTCTCTGTAAATCAGAGATGAGTCTCTGGGATAACTTGCAACTTCTTGCAGTTCTAAAATGAAACAGTTCTTAATCTGCTCTTTTGCAGAATGGCATAATTATTACAGCCTCTTCTTCCCTCACATGATTCTGATAGGGCCCCATGGTTCACATCCCCGCCCCTTCGGCAGTTGGCCAGGTGACCAAAGCAGGTCTCGGCCGTAGACATCATCTGTGAAAAGACGTACTGATCTTAACTTTTTTGAATCACAAATCATGTGATGAAAACTGTGAAAAATATAAAAAATATATAGGAGTTCTGGACCTCTTGAAGCTATCCACAGACTCTAGGTTAAGAACAAGATTATTTCTAAGATCTCTCCCTTCTAGATTTTATGGTTTTAAGATATATGAAACTGATTAACTCTTAATATCATTTAATAATATCTGTTATCACTTAAACTGGGTTCTGTTGTAGAGAACAAGTGAGGCATGGACCATCTGACCAGATAGGGCCTTTTGCCTAAGCTCTAAAGGCTTAGATATTAAATCATATTTTAAAAGAGGACATCTTGACATTTCTTCACAATTTAAAAACACTTTAACAAGAAGGAACTAATGCTTGCCCTATTACAGTAGTGTTACACCCTCCAAACTTTGTGAATTGTAAAAACAAACCATTAGAATGGCCTAGGAGAGTAGAGAAACACATCAGCCCTGGGAAAGACAAACAGCATCCTAGCAAATAACCGTGTTCTGCTTTGACCTGCAGTTGTCCTTGGATCTCTACTACACTGAAGATGAAATCTATGAGCTTTCCTATGCTCGGGAACCAAGGAACCACAAAGCCCCAGTGAGTTGTTCATATTTTTATGCTAGGATTACTGCATGTAGCAGGTACTTTACAGGCTGCTCATTGAGGTCATCATCTTAAGGAACAAACTTTTATTCAGTTTAATAAGTATTATGTTTCCACTATGTGCCCAACCTCATGCTAGGAACAGAGCTTCAACATATGTATCATTAGTTCCTGACCATAAAGAGCCTGTAGTCTACTTGAAGGGATGAGACGAATATAGGAACAGTAAATGACTATGTGCCCTAAGCACATCCCAGTGAGTGGTGCAGTCAGTGACTTACCAAGTAGAGAAGGGAGAGTTGCAGGCCATAGTGACATCTCCTTCCTATTTGTTATAAAGTATCCCCACATCAGTTGTTTCTCTTCTCTGACTTGTTGATAAGCACATGCATCCCAGTTAGAAAAGACTGATCATCCTATATTCATCTGGGTCAAAAAAGCAGTCTGCTGGGGTTTTGACCTCTTGTGCTGAGAAGTCCTCAAAACAGCGCAGTCCTGGCACTGCCCAATAGGACTCTCACAAGTCGTCTGGCCTGCCTCTCTCCTACAGGCAGGTGAAAATTTCAGCCTTCCTTCTGAAGGATCGGTATCTCCCCCTTGCCCCCAGTCTCCTGGGAAGCTTCCCAGCCCCCAAACACGTCGTACTCAATGGGGGGAGGTACCCGCACATAAGTAATCCAACTTCTCTGTTCAGGTGGCTGGATTTCACTGTGTCTACACAGAAGAATCAAGTTTTAGCTCCAACTGTAATGAAAGCTGTTCACTAAAAATACTTGGCAGGTTCCATTTTCAGGGTGTTAGAGGGCATTTCAATGGAAAGGGTACATTCTCCCATTTTTGGAAGAGATTTTCATTTGGGCCAAGTCTCAAATTAGGAATGGATTCCATCTCCGCTTGTCCAAGCCTCAGACTTTTTTCCTTGTGTTGTCCTGCCTATGTTCCAGCTATTTTTCTCCTCATCTACGTCTTTAGGAACTAGAGAACGGAGAGGAAATTTAAATGAGCCACTGTGCTGATAGCTCTGACGAAAGGTTTAATAATGCAGAGGGAATGGAGAATTTTGAGTTATCTGTAGATGAAGAGAATACGTGTGAGGAGCGCTTTGTCAGCTGTGAAGCACATTTGCATTGGCCAAGATGACAATTGTAGATTTCAATTCCACGTGGGCTCTCAGCTCCTTGCCCCTGCACAGAGCTGACGGTTGTCCACAGTGTGGCCATCAGGTAGTGGGAAAGGAAGGAGCTGTGGGTTGTACTGCATTCTAGTCATGGGGATTTCTCTGAATATTTCATTTCAGCCACTAACACCTTCAAAACCACCAGTAGTGGTGGACTGGGCCTCTGGAGTATCTCCCAAACCGGACCCAAAGACCATAAGTAAACACGTCCAGAGGATGGTGGATGTAAGTACAGCTGTATTTCAGCAGACAAAAGCAAGGCACAGCCTGGCTTAGCTTTATATGCAGGGGCTGGGGAGGGGGTGCCCACAGTGGCAGAAACACAAAGGTGGGAAACTTGAAACCTGTTCCTAGTGAGCACGGGGAACCGCTTCTCATACGGTGCCTGTTACATTGCAGACACACTTGGGCCTCACGTTGGGGGAGGTGTGCTCCCTCTTGAAGACCTAGTAGGAGAGCATATATTTAAGGGCTGGCAGTTGATTTGGGAGGCAGAGAGGCATCAGAAAAAAGTTTAAGTAAGGATAATAAGGAGAATCTAATACTGAAATTTTTGGCCCTCTTGATTCTCTTCACTGTTACTGTGGAGGAGGGATACCTACTTCTGTGTTTCTAATCCAGTGTAGTAATAGAAAAGGGAGAGCCAGCCAGTGACAGAACCACGAGCAGTGGAGGACTAAGGCGGAAGGAGCGCTTCCCGCTGGGCTGTTAGCAGAAGCACTGTAAGAGGGGCAGAGCAGAGGGAGAACAGCCCCTGTGCAAGGAGCGAGGAGCACCCCGTGGCCAGGGAGGGGGCACCATCGATGTGCTAATGGACCCGCCAGCCCCTGGCCCCCTGCAGACGCGGGCCCGGGGCAGCCCTGCCACGTGCCCTGCTGCTTCTCTGTGGCCGCTTCAGGAGCACATTTCCTCGTTCTCTCATTCAGGCTGAGGAGAGGCTTTTATCAGACGTTCCAGCCCTTCGTCATTTGGCTCAAGGGAGAAATGATTGGTTTCGCTTTGGTAATCACCAAAGAAACTCCTTTTTTTCCACAGTCCGTCTTCAAGAACTATGATCATGACCAGGATGGATACATTTCTCAGGAAGAGTTTGAAAAGATTGCTGCCAGTTTTCCCTTTTCCTTCTGTGTGATGGACAAAGACAGGTGAGCATTTGTGTACAGGCTTAGGAGGCTCTTGGTGCTCAGGGAGCAATCATCAAATCAATGCCGGTCTGGTTTTCGTTCGGACAACAGACCATGAAAAACACATGTGTTTTAAATGCCTCAGAATTGAAGATTTCATAAATAAGAAAACCTTTAGTGTTCCTTCTTTGCTTGGTTCTGCAGATTGTGAGAAAAAAATTATTTAATACTTTGTCTATTTACTTTTCAGAAGGTTACATAAGCTCTATGTTGGTTCTCTGTATGAAATCAAAGGGATGGTCGGTGGGCTCCAGTTATGTGTCATGTACTGTCTAAAGTCAGAAACCACAGCATAAGGCAATTTTCTCCCTGTACAGTTTCCATTTCTTTTTTGAGTCTTTAAATTGGCTAGGAAAACCTACTTTAGCCAAAGAACACCTCTGTAGAAATGAATAGTGCCATCTCACCTACTAATGATGTGCTATCCATGCATCCCTACCTAAGAGCAGGGCTCATGGAGATAGCCCCCAGTACTACATACTGTACCTACCACATAAGGGTAAAAACAAAGGTGAGTTTCTAAGGCTAGAAGCCACTCTTGTTACCCCAGACCCCACTCATACCTTGTCTGTCCCTTGCTGGCAGGGAAGGCCTCATCAGCAGAGATGAGATCACAGCCTACTTCATGAGGGCCAGCTCAATCTACTCCAAACTGGGCCTGGGCTTTCCTCACAACTTTCAAGAGACCACCTATCTGAAACCTACATTCTGTGACAACTGTGCTGGATTTGTAAGTTGTTCTTTGAATGCTTTAGGTTGAACTTGGGGAGGGGTATGAGACAATTTAAGTGATTAAGCCAGGCAGAGACCTCACCATCCTTATCAACCACCCCAGCTTAGAGCCTAAACAAACACCTAGAATAAGCTCGTTCTCAAATGCATGGTTTTTACTTGAACTCATCTTTACCATTTCTCCCAGATTGATTTCTTCCTCTGGTCTATGAGGCCTGGGACAAATGGTAAGAACTGTTGAACTGAGGGGAGATATATATATATATATTTTTTTTTTTTTTTTTTAAGATTTTATTTATTTATTTGAGAGAGAGCACATGAGAGGGGGGAGGGTCAGAGGGAGAAGCAGGCTCCCTGCCGAGCAGGGAGCCCGATGCAGGACTCGATCCAGGGACTCCAGGATCATGACCTGAGCCGAAGGCAGTCGCTTAACCAACTGAGCCACCCAGGGGCCCCCGAGGATATATTTTTTAAGTAATTATAGTAACTATAGTAATAGTAATTATAGTTGCCGTTGTGAGAGAAAAGAATTATGAGACATCCCTGCCCTTTCCCCTTCAAAAGGAATGGCTTTTAAGAAGTCATGTGGCTCTGCCCCTCTCTGACCAACCCCCTCCACTGACCCCAGGATTCTGTATGCTTGTTCTTTAGTTTGGAGTCCCAAGAAACTAGTTTGTTCTTTGAGTCATCTACTTCAGGCCTCAGGAAGGCCTCCTAAGTCCATGCTAGTGAGCTTCTTGAACATCTGACTTTGATCAGAACAAACTCTTCGTGTTTGCAATTTAAGGTCAGGAGAGTTAAGATGGGGAAGATAAAGGAGGTTTCCTTCCCACCTGAGGAAGAAAGCACAATGAAGGAAAATAAAGAATGGATGCCACTGTCTAGCCTCATACCGGACAGATGAATGATGGCTGGTACACTCTAACCATCTCTTGTCTGTCTCATAGCTCTGGGGAGTGATCAAACAAGGATATCGATGTAAAGGTAAGGCTCAGCTTTGTCGACTGTGTTGTTTTGCCTGGTCTCAGAGGATCTCCTAATAAAGCATTTTTTACCCAGAGGAGTTGTCTATTGAATCCGCAACTTCTCAGCATGGCTCCCAGCCTCATTCCCAAATTGGTTTCCCTAGAGCACCCACTGACAGTGACTGCCACCACAGAGAAGAGGAATGCCTGACCGACCAATTATGAAGCTCCTCTTTGCTAGGTCCTCTCTCTGTGTGGGTTGTCCTGGAACTAGGGATGGCGGGTAGGATATGATGCTTTCATATGGTCGTGGAAAGGCGGGTCTCCAAAGAAAGGCACTTTGGGAACAGAAATCTTCACATACAAAGGCCCTTGCCAACTTTCCTCTTACCAGTAGATTCCTCCGGACCTAACTATCCTTCCTTTTAACTGGAGAAATTCAGGCGTGAAAGAGAGGAGACTTCTATGGCAAGGAAGAAAGAGTAAGACATAAGAGCTGCAAGCTTCCAGGGGGGGGTCTCTGTAGTATATGCAGAATGACTAAGAGACCACTTCCCTCCAAGACAGTGGACGCTGCTTCTGGTTCTGATAAGGGTTGCAACAAGATTGTGAGATCCAGAGTTGACCAAATGAGACTGCTAGGTTCATTAGGAATAGCAGGTGTCCAGCTCCAGACTAGGACAGGCACGTGTGACGAGAAAGCACGGCACCAATGTGGTTTTGAGACTCTGGAGAAGAAAGCGAAAGACTTCCTGACCAGGGTGTCTCGTCCACAGACTGCGGGATGAACTGCCACAAACAGTGCAAAGATCTGGTTGTGTTTGAGTGCAAGAAGCGAGCCAAGAACCCAGCAGCTCCCACAGAGAACAGCACCGCTGGAGGGCCAACATCCAGCCTTTGCTCACTGGGAGCCAAAGACCTGCTCCATGGTAAGTAGGCACAGAGAACATTCCTCTTGGAAAATGAAGTGGGAAGGATAAAGATTTCAGGGAGGAAAGATTGCCTTTGTCCTTCCCCCCCCTTAATAAAAACCACTGCAGACACCACTGTGGAAGATACATTTCAAGAATTACATATCAGTTCTGTCACATAAAATACAAATTTTCATGGGAGAAAGGTGGCAGAGAGCAGCATGAAAGTCTGGTTGTAAAATGCGAGATACAAAAAAATCATGCATAATAGTCCAAACATAATTTAAATATTCTGATACTTCATGTCAATTTATGTTCCGCTGGGGAAAAGTTAATTAGGATCCTTATAAGGTTTCAAGTATTAGAACTGTTGGTTCAAATTATAAATGCCAATTGGGTAACTTTTTTTGTTGTCCAGAAGCCACTTTGACTATACCAATCCAATGTCTTGGCTACAAGGTTTAGTAGTTAAAAATATGTAACATTTTACTAGAAATGCATGTTTCTTAAAAAACACTTTATATAATCATTTCATTTCCCCCAAATCCTGGAAGGTAACTTTTTTATCCTCATTAAATGAAAGACTCAACAGAATCTAAAATCTGTTTCTTTATAAATGATGTAGTTAAACAGCCCAGAATTACCGTTGAGTCATTGCAAAACAATAGTCTGTCTTACAGCCTACCAATCATCTCAAATATATCCACTCTTTACTTTTCCAAGAAATTACTCCTAATGGTTAATATCCACACTGGGTCCTGGGCGAGCGTGTTGGTTGAGACAAAACCAGAATGTAAGGGCAACACATTTTGAGACATACTTCCCTCTCACAGTTGAGCTATGCCCACTGTACAGATAGGTCCCAAAGAAAATTCCTACCAGCTCCTGGAGGCCACCTGCAAGAGGACCAAAACTTGAATGCTGAGAGCTACCCCATCCCAATGTCCACAGAAAAATCTGTATGGACCATTTCTCTCTACAGGGCCTTGCTTCAAACTAATCTGCAGCAACTGAAATCCTCTAGGCAACCTTTGTGCAAATAGAAAAATGTCCTTTCCTCAGGGCAGATGCAGCCTGGCACCAGTGGCTGTGGCTTCACCAGCAAAGCACCTGCACTTCAGGTCCCTTCACCCCCTGAAGAGGGTGCCTGAAAAGGAGACCACTTTGGGCCCATGGAACTCCTATAATAAGAAAGGTCTCATCAGAGTCTGCTTTTCTGAGATCGAATACTAATATGTCCTGTATCTTTCTACAGCACCTGAGGAAGGGCCTTTCACATTCCCTAATGGGGAGGCAGTGGAACACAGTGAGGAAAGTAAAGATCGGACCATCATGCTCATGGGAGTGTCCTCACAGAAGATTTCTGTTCGGCTGAAGAGGACTGTCGCCCACAAGGCCACCCAGACGGAATCACTGTCTTGGCTTGGCAGTGAGGGTCCTTCTGGGACCTTGATGCTGTCCTCCCCAAGGAAGACAGCCCAGGATACTCTGTATGTGCTTCCCAGTCCCACATCTCCATGCCCCAGCCCCGTCTTGGTCAGAAAGCGGGCTTTTGTCAAGTGGGAGAATAAAGAATCCCTCATAAAATCAAAGGAGGATCTCCGTCATCTCAGACTCCCAACTTACCAAGAGCTGGAACAGGTACCTACCTTTTCTTTTCTTTCAGACTCTGAGAGAAGTGGGGCTGAACCAGGGAAGAACATATAAGCTGAAGATTCTGACCAGGTTGATTACTAGCAGGATAAAGCCAAAGAAGAAAAGAAAGGATTCTGGCTTTCTTTCAAACCAGTGGAGGCTACGTCTCACATTACAGGAGTAGAACAAGATATACTGGGCTCCCTATTGCCATTTCAAAGTGTTGGTGCCAGGACCCAAAGTCTGTTCACAATAGGCGCTTTGAGTAAAAAAACCAGTTTCTACTGATCAGCTTTACTGTGCTCACACCACAGCCCTGTTTCTAAATGAAACGCACATCAGAGAATGTGCTGATCTTCTATATACATTAGACAGAATCTGGCAGATGCACAGTTGAATATAATCTATAAACTGGTAACAACTGTACCAGGAGTTGCTTTTTCTTCAGCTTACAATGTCCTAATTATAAGGTGCCCCATAAAGGCATGATAAAGTTTACCAAGAAAGGAAGAATAGGAGTTTGGGAATATGGTTCCAAGGTTAGAGAAAAGAGCATAATGAAAGAGGGTAAGAAAGGAAAGGGGACAACAGGCAGTTGCCCTAATACTCAGTTCTGTAGGGCCAATAACTGATGTATTTCCTTTTGTTTAAAGTACAGGGCTCATGGTGGGGGCTGGCTCAGAGGGGCTCCTACCAGTATTTGTTAGGTAACTTTAAGTCATTTTAGAGAGAGGGAAGCTTAGATCCTTGACGGTTTTCTTTTTTCTAAAACATCAAGGTTGGCAATGTGTTTTTGGAGGCCTAGCAGTACAAACACAAAACCAATATCCACCCAGCGAGAACTCCTTAAATAATTCAACATATTACGTAGTGAAATTGCCCAAAAGGGCCTCAGAATCCCCTGCCTTCTCAGTGTTGTACCTTCCCTGTCAGACTCCTAGAAGCTGGAATCATGTGAAACTCTTGGCTTGGTGCCTGGAACAAAGGACATAATAGTAGGAGGAACATAGGAAAAAAGAACAGATTTTCTGGATGAAAGGTGTTCTCTGGCTCAGAGTGTTTTTAAGAATCAAGTCAATCAGAAGGTGACAACATGTGGGTTCCACAAAGCCCTTTCTCCTCAGGGGCAGCAACTGTCAAAAGCAATTTACATTTGTGATTCTGATACCAGATACACTGTGCCATACTCCGTCCTCTGTAAATACAAGGCAGGATTCCATGCTCTCTCTGGTTTGCTTCAGATCGTGAATAATCATCATCATGGAACACATTTGCCTAGCACATAGCAATCTAGATAAATTTCCACTGAGAAACAACTCCTTGTATCCAGATTACCCAGAAATTGCCTACAGTTGCAGGGAGGGAGTAACCAATATGGTATAATGTAAGAACACTGGACTCATAGGAGACTGGAGACATCATCAAGGCAACGGGAGCTGTACCTTTCTACTCTCCCCTTTTATTTACAACAAACCGGTTATTCATAACCAAACAAAAAGTGACCTCACGGGTACCTGCCTGTGCTCCGGAAAGTAGGTGGCTAGGCCTCAGATCCAAGGGAGGTGGCGAGCCTGCTCCACCCCATCTTGCCATGAGCAGGCAAGAGCAACACTGGAGAGTGCAAACCAGGTCAGACATGCAAGGAAGATACAGAAGTTGTGGAGGTCCCACTGGGAACGGAGCCAGACCGAGAAGAGTTTGGGGGCTGAGGAGAATCTTAGGAGTCAGCCTCCCTGCCCAGAACAACACTGCAATGCACTGGGCTTCCTCCCTCACAGAGGACAGGGAAAGCAAAGGTGGTGAGTGACTGGCCCCCTGGCTGCATAGGCTGTAGCTGGAGGGACCCATTTCTCTCCAACAGCACCCAGGTTTCTGAGGAAGGACCTCCAGCGCTTGGGGGAGGGAGAGGAAAGAGGCAGATAAGAATAACAAAGGGCACTGAAGGAACACATACCCCCCCCCCCGCCCCATCTCCCTCAGGGTTTCATAGCAGGTTTGCCCATGGACGTGTGGGAGTACCCCCACTCGAGGATCCCCCTATCATGCCGTGGGCAGCCCTCCACCTCTACTGCCAGTACTCTCTATATCAACTTTTTTAATGCACACTCCCAAATGCAGCACCAGAGCCGGCTTAGGTAAAAAGAAACCCAAAACTTGAGCTATAGTATGTGGCTACCTTATGAAAAACAAAAGGACTTTAAATGCCAGTCTGTTGAACTGTAACAGTCAAAGTAAACAACTAAGAAAGGTGTGTGCTACTACTTCAAATACGATGGCAGAGGCACATTTCGTGGGACACTATGGAATCTCACGGCATCACAAAGAGAAAAGAATTCCAGCAACCAAACTCAAAGGCATGGAATATTGGGATCTAACTGATAAAGAATTCAAAATAGCTGTTATAAAGAACAAGAAAAACTCAGAAAGGTTATTCAGTGAACTATGGAAAAAAATTAATGAACAGGAGTTCTTTGTCAAAAAGATTGAAATTTTTAAAGAACCAAATTCTGGAGCTCAAGAATTCAATAAGATGAAGAATGCACTAGAAAGCTTAGGAAATAAGGCAGATCAAGGAAAGAACTAGCAACTTAGAGGACAGGAATTTAGAAATGATTGAGAAGAGGAACTAAGATTTTTAAAAAAGTAAGAAACCCTACAAGAGCTATCAGTTATGATGGGAAAAATATAGAAGGAAAAAGAAGCAGAAAGCATATTTAGAGAAACAATAGCCGAGAACTTCCCAAACCTAGAGAAGAAAATGGAGAATACAAGTCCAAGAAGGTAATGTACCACCCAATTATTATTTTTTTATTTTTATTTTTTTTTTTTTAAGATTTTATTTATTTATTTGACAGAGAATGAGAGAGCACATGAGAGGGCGGATGGTCAGAGGGAGAAGCAGACTCCCCGCCGAGCAGAGAGCCCGACGCGGGACTCGATCCAGGGACTCCAGGATCATGACCCGAGCTGAAGGCAGTCGCTTAACCAACTGAGCCACCCAGGCGCCCCCAATTATTATTTTTTTAAAAGATTTTATTTGAGAGAGCAAGAAACAGCATGAATGGTGGGGAGGGGCAGAGGGAGAGGGAGAAAAGAACTGGGAAAAAAGAGAAACCTATGAAGGAACCCCATTAGCTATAAGCAGGTTTCTCAGCAAACTCTATAGGCCATGAGAAAGTGAAATGACAAAGTATTAAAACTGCTAGCAAGAACACTTCATCCAGTAGTCACCTTTCAGACATGAATGTGAAATAAAGGCTTTCTCAGACAAAAACTGAAAGCACTCAACCCCGCTAGACCAGCCTTGCAAGAAATGCTGAAAGTAGTTCTTCAAGCTGAAATGAAAGGATTTAGTGACATAAAAGCAAATGAAAGTACACCATACTCCAGCAATGATGAGAAATAAGCAGAATCAGAAAACTAACTATATTAGAATGGTGTGTTCAACCTCTTAATTGTAGGAGAATGGCCTAAGGAACGGAGCATTAAAGATAACTATAGCTACTATAATTTCTCAATGAATTCACAGCATAAAAAAAATTGTAATGTCGGGCGCCTGGGTGGCTCAGTTGGTTAGGCGACTGCCTTCGGCTCAGGTCATGATCCTGGAGTCCTGGGATCGAGTCCCGCATCGGGCTCCCTGCTCAGTGGGGAGTCTGCTTCTCCCTCTGACCCTCCCCCCTCTCATGTGCTCTCTCTCATTCTCTCTCTCTGAAATAAATAAATAAAATCTTTAAAAAAAAAAAATTGTAATGTCAAAAATATAAAAGGGAAGGAATAAAAGTGGATAGCACTTTATCTTTGGTCACCTATAAAGTTTCAAGCTAAAAAGGACTATTTTAATTATGAGATGTTTTACATGTAAGCCACATGGTAATCACAAAGCAAAAAGAATGAAATCTTGCCATTTGCAACAACGTGGATGGAACTAGAGGGTATAATGCTAAGCAAAGTCCATCAGAGACAAATACCATATGATTTCACTCATGTGGAATTTAAGAAACAAAACAGATGAACATAGGGAAAGGGAAGGAAAATAAAGTAAGAGGAAAACAGGGAGGCAAACCATTAGAGACTCTTAACCATAGGGAACAAACTGACAGTTGCTGGAGGGGAGGAGGGATAGGGTGAGTGAGTGATGGGCCTTAAGGAGGGCACTTGATGTAATGAGCACTGGGTGTTGTATGCAATTGATGAATCACTAAATTCTACCTATGAAACTAATACAATATGTTAATTAAATTGAATTTAAGTAAAATTTAAGTAAATGTAAGTAAAACTTTTTTTTTTAAATTTATTTATTTGACAGAGAGAGACACAGCGAGAGAGGGAACACAAGCAGAGGGAGAGGGAGAAGCAGGCTCCCCACAGAGCAGGGAGCCCGATGCGGGGCTCGATCCCGGGACTCCGGGACCATGACCTGAGCCGAAGGCAGACGCGTAACGACTGAGCCACCCAGGTGCCCCTAAGTAAAACATTTTTTAAAAAGGTTCAAATCACCGTGGAAAAATCACACTTTACAAGAGTAAAGAGAAATAGAGGGGGAAAAGAAAATGGAGATAGAAAACAACCAGAAGGCAAATACGATGGCAGTAGTAAGTCCTTACATAACAATAATCACTCTAAAAAATAAATGGATTGGTTTCACCAATCAAAAGGCACAGAGTGGCTGGATGGATAAAAAATAAGACCCAATTCTATGCTGCTTACAGGAAACTCATTTCAGCTCTAAAGACACATACCAGCTCAAAGTAAAGGGATGGAAGAGGATATTCCATGCAAATAGAAGCCCAAGGAAAATGGGGCATAGCCATACTTAGGTCAAACAAAACAGACTTCAAGCCAAAAATGTTAACAAGAGACAAAAGGTCATTATATAATGGTAAAAGGCTTGATACATCAACAAGATATAACAGTTGTAATATATATGCACTCAACACTGGGCTTCACTGGTGAAACCTACCAAACATTCAAAGAATTAACACCAATCCTTCTCAAACTCTTCCAGAAAATTGAGGGAATACTTCCAAACTTATTCTATAAGAAGAGCATTACCCTGATACCAGAGCCAGATTAGGACACCATAAGAAAACTATAGCCCAATACTGCTGATGAGTACAAATGCAAACATTCTCAACAAAATATTATCAAACTCAAAATAGAGGATTATACACCATGACCAAATGTGATTTATCCCTTGGATGCAAGCATAGGTCAACATATACAAATCAATAAATGTAATACATCACATTAGTAAAATGAAAGAAAAACCATATGATCATCTCAATAGAGGCAGAAAAGGCATTTGACAAAATATAACACCCTTTCAAATTAAAAAAAAAAAACAAAACAGCAGCAGATCAGGTATAGAAGGAACAGACCTCCACATAATAAGGGCCCAAAACGACAAACCCATAGCTAAGATACTCAGTGGAAAAAAAGTTAAAGCTTTTTCTCAAGATCAGAAACAAGACACAAGGAGGCTTACTCTCATCACTCTTATTCAACACATTACTAAAAATCTTAGCTAGAGTGATTAAGCAAGACAAAGAAATAAATAGCATCCAAATCAGGAAAGAAGTAAAACTGTCACTATTTGCAGATGACATGAGTCTGTATGTATAAAATCGCCAAAAGAACCAAAATACTGTTGGAACTAATCAAAAATTTAGGTATAGTTGCAGGCTACAAAATCAACATACAGAAATCAGCTGCGTTTCTACACACTTAGGATGAAATATCTGGAAAAGAAATAAAACTATCCCATTCATAATAGCACCAAAAGCAATGAAATACTTTGGAGTATATTTAACCAAGGAAGTGAAAGATCTGTACAATTTGAAAACAAGATTTGGCTGAAAGAAATCGAAGACAGAAACAAATGGAAAGATACCCCATGTTCATGACCAGAAGAACTGTTAAAATGTCCATACTACCCAAAGCCATCTACAGATTTAATGCAATCTCTATTAAAATAACAATAGCATTCTTTACAGAAATAGAAAAAAAAAAATCCTAAAATCTGTATGGAACCACGAAAGAACAAAGCTGGAGATATCATACTTCCTGATTTCAAACTACACTCAAAGCTACAGTAATAAAACCAGTATGGTACTGGCACAAAAACTAACACATAGACCAATGGAAGAATAAAGAGAGCCCAGAATTACAACTTGCTTATGCAGTGAGCTAATATTTGATAAGGGCACCAAGAGCACCCAAGGGGGAAAGGATAGTCTCTTCAACAAATAGAGACTACATCAAACTTAAAAGCTTTTGCACAGCGAAAGAACACAATGAAAAAGCAATATACAGAATGGGAGAAAATTTTTGCAAACTATAAACTGGATAAAGGGTTGATATCCAAATTATATAAAGAATTCATACAACTCAACAACAACAAAATCTGATTTAGAAATGGGCAGAAGAACTAAAGAGACATTTTTCTAAAGAATACATACAAATGGCCAACAGGTACATAAAAAGATGCTCAATATCGCTAATCATCAAGGAAATGCAAATCAAAACACGATGAGCTATCAACTCACACCTGTTAGAATGGTTAGCATCAAGAAAACAAGATAGCAAGTGCTTGCTAGGATGTGCTGAAAAGGGAACCCTCGTGCCCTGTTGGTGAAAATGTAAATTGGTGCAGCCACTATGGGACACAGCGTGGAAGTTTCTCAAATATTGAAAGCAAAACTATCATATTATCCAGCAATTCCACTTCTGGGTATTTATCTGAAGAACACAAAAATACTAACTCAAAAAGACACATACACCCCCATGTTCACTGCAGCATTATTTACAATAGGCAAGATATGGAAACAACCCAAGTGTCCATACCTCATCAATGAATGGACGACAATGTGTATATACACACACACACACAATGGAGTATCATTCAGCCATGAGAAGGAAATTTGCAACAACATGGATGGACCTCAAACACATTATGCTAAGTGAGACAAGACAGAGCAAGACAGGTACTGTATGACATCACTTATATATGGAATTTTAAAAAGCCAAACTTGCAAAAACAGATTAAAATGGTGGTTACGGGGCGCCTGGGTGGCTGAGTTAGTTAAGCGTCTGCCTTCGGCTTAAGTCATGATCCCAGGGTCCTGGGATCAAGTCCCGTATCAGGCTCCCTGCTCAGCGGGGAGGCTGCTTCTCCCTCTCTCTGCCTTTCCCCCCAGCTTGTGTTCTCTCTCTCTTGCTCACTCTCTCAAATAAATAAAAATAATAAAATAAAATGGCGGTTACCAGGGGAAGGATGGGAGGTACAGATGTTGTTTAAGGGTACCAACTTATAACGAGTGGTAAATAAGCCTGAAAGATACAATGCATGGTACAATGAACAATAAACAATACTGTACTATAATCCTCAAACCTGCTGAGTCCAGAACTTAAATTATTCCAATTACTAAAAAGGATATTATAACAATGAAAGGTGCTGATTGTCTTTACAATGGCAGTATTACAACATATCAAAATAACATGTTGTACATCTTAATTTATAGAATGTCATAGGTCAAATATAATTCAATTTAAAAAAGGCAGTAGCCTGGAAGTCAACTGCCGCAGAAAATTAGATAACTAAATCCCAATTTAGGGGGTAGGAAAAAATTCCTTATCAAAGGAGTCCATTACTTTTCAGTGATTTGGGGGGAAAAAACTTAGACTAAATGAACTATAATATTTCATATGACAGTATTCTGAGTCACTGTTTTCATACCTCAGACCTGACGAGAGACTCCATTTCTGCCAAGTTTAGGTCTCCCACTATACAGCATCCAAAGGTTTTATATCCACCTCTTGTCTGGGAATGGTTTATTCTGCCTGCTAGCCATCTTGATATGATAACAAAAACTAATTGCTGTTTGCACATGCTCACTTGACATTAAACTTGTTATTTTCTATTCAGAGCAAAATAAACGTCTTGAAAAGTTTTTAATTCTCAGCCATAGTGAATAGAAAACGCCAATCAAGTGTAGTACTCCCAATATTGTAACTGATTTGCTATTCATTGCTGCTTTATTAACATACCTCATTCTCCTTTCCCTTTAGGAAATAAATACCCTGAAAGCAGATAATGACGCTCTAAAGATCCAACTGAAATATGCACAGAAGAAAATAGAAACCCTCCAACTTGCAAGAAGCAATCATGTCTTAGCTCAAATGGAGCACGGTGACTGTTCTTAGCCCAGAAACTGAAGAAGCACAATGTGTAGAGGAGTATATCAGAGATCTCTTAACTAAAATGAGTAACACAAACACCTGGGGAACCTTAGATCGACCAGTTATTTTAAAAGGGTACTTTAAAACAGAAAAGCTTTTTTTTTTTTTTTTTTACTTGAAAGACTCCTCATGAGTGGAACTGTCTTCTCTTCCAGTCAGTTGAGTCAAAGGGTAGGAAGGCTGAAGAATGTAGAATTTTTGCCATTCACACCATAAACTTTTTTTTCCCCTGGAACTAATACCAACAGCTTGATAAAAATAGGACTACAGATTTCTGACAAGGTTGCTTCTCCTATGTGGCCTGTGTAGCTACTTCTTCCTCAGAACTAAAATCCCTGGAAAATTAATTTGCTTCCTTCTGTGGGTTTTCTGTGAACTGAAAGATTTATTTTATTCCATCCAAAGCTTGCTTACCGTGGGAAGAGACTCACATTCCAAAAATAGACTCACTTCCTCTATATTCCAGAATTCTTTTCGAATCCGGTTCCCACTTCACTACCTCAGATATCTAATCAATTAGCCTTCTCCCACTCCTTCCTCACTAGGCTCATACTCACATGAGGATATCTCATTTAAGGTTAAATTTAAGGTTGTCCTTTCTCTGTAGCTTTTGTCTTTAATCCAACAGTTCTAAGAAAACTAGCAAATAAAGAACTTTGAAGTTGTGCATGAAATTGATATAGTTCAAAGTTCAAAACAATGAGGATATCTATCTAGAAGTAAACTTCTAGAGATGGAGCCACAAATTTGGGGGTGGGGGAGGGGACTAAGACATTATCCAATTACAGGTCAACTCACAGTTTTAGTCTCACAGTCGTAAGTAGGCAAACTAAACACCTGGAAACATAGCTAATACCACCTAATACACGACCGGCCAGGTAGCTAAAAAAAACCTGCCAACGTGGTATTTGTCCTCATATACCTACACTGGGATAGAATTAGAAATTTATGGCCTTTTGAAAGAATCTGTTTAACTTTTCATGTGCCATCTTTATCTTTTTTTTTTTTTTTGAAGTAACTATTTTGAACTGATTTTGTGCTATACTGTCTTCACTATTAATATTATTTAGAAATAAGCTAACTGGATCAGAGGCTTCAATAAGACCTGAGAACGTGTATATGTGTATATATTATGTATATACAATATCAAGCATGCATGTGACTTGGAATTTTGTTTCCTCCTTCATAAAATGTGGGGGTGAATTAAACAACTTTGTCATTTACACAAATCCACAAAGTTAGTTTGTTATAAGATAAAGAAATTGCTCACAATGTAAGATGTACTGTTCAGCAAAATCACAATGGAGTCCTATGAGTTTTCTATTAATGAAGGTTAATGATAAATGGGCTCATTAAATTGGGCAACTGTTTACAAACTCCCGATCTATATGATTTCTCTAAAAAGTTCATGTAATCATTTTCTTTTTGAGGGGAACTTACCTTCCATGCTTGGAAAGCTTGGTACCAAGCATACTTGAAATTCATACGCAAGTTGACCAACTGCCAAGAACATAATCTCAACAATTAAAAGTTTGAAACCTAAAACCAACAACACCAAATCTTATTCAGAATACAAAGTATATACAGTGTAATTTCCTTGGAGGATTCAGATCATTTAAGAAGTTTATCTGATGAAAGACCAGTTTCCATTTGCATACACCTCCTTGTACTGAGCTTTAGTGACAAAACTAGTGAGTGGCTTTCAGTTAGTGTTTTAAAGAATTACTTTATGCACAAATTTACCCTTTCCTAATTCCAAATTCAGAAATCCCCAGAGCAGGCTGCTTAGGTCCATCACCTGGTATATAAGTTAAGAAGCACTTTGTCCACATAAGTAGCAAACATGAATTTATGATAATCTTAAAATTCATGTTCTTCACTATTATTCTTTCCCTCTGATACAGACCAAAGGTGGTACAGCTCATTTCTTTATAAACACAGTCATGTAACACAATTTTTCATTCTCCTTACCCTCCATCCAAAATACAGACCCCAGTTAACTCCTGTGTACATATTCTGTAATCCTAAAATTCCAAAGGTCAGAGCTCCCTTAATCAAATTAATATGGCTAGAGGGTCTTAAGCATTCCAGAATTTATCACTAAAATGGGCAGGAAGCAGTAGTTTTATCACAAGTTTTTACAGTCCAGCAAGGGCCAAAGATGAATAGCATGTAAATTAATATTTGCATTGAGCTACATGGGATTAGTAGAATCTACAGAAATAATCTGGAAAAAATTTTTGGTTTGTCAAGCCTAGGATACAAACTTTTATGTCTTATACTGACTTGAAATATGTTTGAGCACATATTTATCTGTCAAAACAAGGACAAATCTTGTTTTGTCAACAGCAATGTCACTTATTTTCTTTGGTAACTGACTTGCCTTTTTACTGACCGTTTGTGAATTTCTGTCTAAGGATCTATAATGTAAAAGAACTGCAAGGAAAAAACAAGTGTACAGATTGTAAAGGGTTTTTTTTTTTTTTTGATACCTAATGTAAGTTTTCTTTGTGTAATATTTATATGATAAAAGACATTAGGATCCCTACCACATAGCTGTCTTGTGTTTCTTCTAGTTCATGAATATGTAGAAGCTTCTCTTAAAAAATCTATAATCCAAAGCTGACAATACTTGCCTATTCTATTAACCAAACTGGGTATTCCTGGAAGGAAAAGCAAAGCAATTATTCAGTGTAAGTTTTTCTCAATCTTTTTATAACATGAAGTAACAGTACAGAAATATTCAACCTTTTCCTATCTTACTGCATAAGGACTTACAGCGGTCCCCAAATATTAAGCCTATAAATAACTTATGAAGGAGACAAATTTAAGGTTGTCCTTTCTCTGTAGCTTTTGTCTTTAATTCAACAGTTCTAAGAAAACTAGCAAGTAAAGAACTTTGAAGTTGTGCATGAAATTGATATAGTTCAGTCCAATGTAGACCACCCAAAGCAATTCATTTGTGTTCATGACTACTCAGAGTGATTAAGAGATAGCTATGACTTCCTCTTAATCCCCAATTCTGTTTAACCAGACCAATGAAGAATTCCAAATTCCACTATGGAATGCATTCTGCTACATTTGGATGTGGGTGTATTTATCCTTTTGGCAATTCGTAACACTTCATACAAAATAAGTCACAATGACAACCTGACCCTGAAGGAGAGATTAAACTGCCTCCTTTCTTTCATCCCCAGATTCCATCCCAAATTTATCTATCCTGTGCTTCTTATAAGGTATCATCTCATTGCTCAGAACATTTCCTGGTCACAAATCTTTTCTGGGTTTATCATACCTTCTTCTGACATAAATAAAGGTAATTAAGTGTTCTTGGTTTAAAATGTTTTTTCTCTTTAGTGAAGCAAGGTTTCCCTGATCTGCAGAACACAAGGCCATAGGTTCAAAGAAAACATCTCACCCTTCTGCTGAGAGCTATGTGTAAAATGGATGGGGACACACATTCTTTGTAAGGTCCAGATAAGAGATTAGTTACTTTAACCCAGAATCTCTCAGTAAAGTCATGTCTAGGGCACCTGGGTGGCTCAGTTGGTTAAGCGACTGCCTTCGGCTCAGGTCATGATCCTGGAGTCCCAGGATCGAGTCCCGCATCGGGCTCCCTGCTCAGCAGGGAGTCTGCTTCTCCCTCTGACCCTCCTCCCTCTCATGCTCTCTGTCTCTCATTGTCTCCCTCGCAAAAAAAAAAAAAAAAAAAACCTTAAAAAAAAAAAAGTCATGTCTATAGGTGCTATTAAGATACCAAAGGCTAGACTAAGGCAGGGAGGGGGGAAAAAAAAGGGGGGGGGGAGGAAGATAAATGAGGTAATAGGGGAAAATGAAACTGAGAACCGGGCAAAAAGGAATGAAGAGGAGGCCCATAAAAAGGTTTAGATTGTAGGAAGCAGTAAAGTACCATTCATCATACTCTGCATTTGTACTGCACTCAATTTATAAAACATTTTCACATTATGGCTGTTGACATCAAAGCCCCAAATTGCCTATTGCTAGTCTAGCTATTGCTCAGCACACACTTCTACAAAACAAATTTTTACTTAAAAAAGAATATCATGGGGGCGCCTGGGTGGCTCAGTCGATTAAGCGGCTGCCTTCGGCTCAGGTCATGATCCCAGGGTCCTGGGATCGAGTCCCACATCGGGCTCCCTGCTCAGTGGGGAGTCTGTTTCTCCCTCTCCCTCTGCCTGCCTCTCTGCCTACTTGTGCGCTCTCTCTCTCTGTCAAATAAATAAATAAAATCTTTTAAAAAAAAAAAAAAAATCATGAAAATCCTACCTTCCAGGGAAGAAAAAGATTAGGGTCTAGATCACCCTGCTTATCATTCAAGTGAAGTTTATGAGAATGTATAAATAGGAGTGGTTCCAGCTCCAATATGATCCCAGGAGCAAGCGATAAAACTGGATAAGGTTTACAGCAAGTATAGTGGATAACTCAACAGCACTCCTATGAAGGTATAAGGAAATCTTACAGAAATGGATAAATTAATGTTTCTGCCATTGTTTACCACAAACCTTGAGTGATAAAAGTTGAAAGTAGTTGTAAACCCCTTCTATATCAGCAACTATACTCCAGTAGTCTTTGATTAAATATTTTTAAAAATTATTTATTTTTCAGAATTCATAGCTATTGAAAAGAATGTTTTAATTACAGAAAGCCTTTTTTTCCCAACTATCACAAATGAAATTAAGTATCTTCATTAAATATAAACACATTTTTAAAATCTATTTTACAAATAACCTAAAGTTTGTTTTCCTGTCCTGAACAAATTTCTTTGAAGAGTTAGCTTGAAAAATACATGGCAAAGACTGCAGTATACACAATATTTAAAGTTTTAACATTATTTTAGTTTTCGCTACAGGGTTTACTGTAAAGCAAAACAAAACAACAACAATGAAACTGCCAAATATCAAATACCATGTGTCCACTGGTAATCAGCTTTCTATCTGTTGAGTTTGCTAGATCAAAGAAAGTTGTTATGCACAGGTGTCAACCAAGAGCCCACACTGGGATACACATTTTACAGTGGGAATGAAAAAATGTGTGTGACTATCTTATCTAACTCTCTATACTAAAAGAAAAATGCATTAAACCATCACAACAAGCCCTCAATAAATGGCACTTGTACTTACGTCTTTATGAAACAATCTGAGAAGAGTGCAAGTGTCCCATTCCTCATTTGACAAATGAGGACAAATCAATCCTTGAGAGCTATGGTCATTTCAGCCCATAGAACCCCTGGGCTACCATGATTCAAATTCACAACTCTTGATCTCCAAACCTTTACCTGCTCCAACCACCAAACCACATGTAACCACTCCCTAACCCTGTTTCCCAAATCGAGCTATGAATCAGAATTTCCAAGGGATGCCCTACCTCTGATGGACTGAAACTGGCAATTACTGCCCTAATCCTGAGCAATACAGCTCAGCCTGCATTTTAATATTCAAACACCTAAGGTGATGGCACAAATGAAGAGACCAGTTTATATGAGTATTATTTACATCACCATGTAAAATTATTGCTTGTCCTTATCCCTTTAGGGTAATTCTGACCTCAGTCTTTAACTTTGCTTTGTTAAACAAAATCACAGATTTCAAATCCACCTGGAAAATAAATCAAATATACATAGCAAAAAGTAGGCTTGAGCTTCAATTAATGGAACTTTTAACAGAAACCTGGTCAGAGGAATTGCTGCCTATAAAAGAACAAACAAGTCATGACAACTACCTATTGAACACAACTATCAGATCAGTCCCTTTCCCTATTTCCCTATAAAGTATAATTTTATCAAATACAAAACACGGCACAGGAATACAGATGAGGCAACAGTCTATATTCCTTTCCATTACAAGTTGGGTTATTTATGTGTTTCAAACCTGAATAAAATACAGGTAACAATCTAAATTCAATCATGACAATAAAATACTTTCCATTTTCTAAGTCTGATGGAAATAAATATTTACATTTTTAAAAATAATTTTTGCTCATTTTTTGTTTTTTAAAAAGACATGCTCAAGGGTACACAGAATATGGAAAAATCATCACTCTAAGAGATCAGATGGTAGTATAAAACAATGCTCTTACAGATTAACCCAATTCAAGAATGGTATCAGGGAATCTAACATGGTGTTTATTTCAAAGATGACATTCAAGTATGTTATTTAGAACACTACACCTAATGTCTCTGCCAAGAAAAGCACTGCTATCTAATTTTGGTAGTTTTTAATATCTTCTATATCCACCCCCACCTCCTCCATAAGGATCTCCATAACCTCTTCCACCATAGCCCCCTCTTCCACCATAGCCCCCTCCTCTTCCACCATAATCTCCCCTCCCCCCATAATCTCCTCTGCCTTGGAAACCTCCTCCTCTACTACCCCCTCCCCCGCTTCCTCCCCACCCTCCTCCTCCTCCACCACCTCCCCAACCTCCCCCACCTCCCCCACCTCCCCAGCCACCTCTTCCACCCCCACCACCTCCTCGACCACCCCCACCTCCACCACCCCAACCACCCCTTCCGCCGCCTTCTTGTCTCTTTTGCCAAGGGGGCATTTCAGGGGGTGGTGGTTCGATTTCATTCGGCCGTCCTCCTCTGTCAGGCACCCTTCCCATCAGCACCTGTGTGAAGAGACATTGTCCTTCAGGTTCTAATATTTTAGAAATTACAATTTACATAAAGGATTCAAGTGATATTGAACTTACTGTTCTAATAAAGAAACAGAAGCCAAATATTTAAGGACATGAAAGCATCAGACATGTAACACGAATTAATACTGAAAATATAAATGTGATGTGTGACAAATTCCTCACAGTGTAGATTACTTTTAAACAATCTGGGGAATATTGCTGAAACTTAAGGGCTTGTTAATTTTCTCTTGTTCAAATTTGTTTCAAATTCTGGAATAAATGCAGTACCCACCATACTAAAATATTTTTACCAACATATTTTCAATATACATAAATTATATACCCTATATTCATTAACTTCATATCTATTTATACAACAACTCTGGACTTCCCACTGCCATTCATTTGGTCATGGATTATCTAACAAAAAATTATATTCCTAAACACGTATTATTTTAAAAGTATTAAGTATATATGGTAACATGTGAATTTAATGAGATGTCAGAGATGAGTATGACTATAATCCAAGGTATCCCTCTAGAGATACAAGGATTCTCAATGAACTATTCCTTTCTTATGAAACTTAAGCTCACTAACTTTCAATGATGATACTAGTTACTATATTATCATAGAGAAAATAAAGTCTTGATAGGCCCTCATAACCATTCTTCACAATACTTGAAGGATAAGCCAGGGAAGAGTTTGGTTTAATCCCCAGCCTTCTGTAGAAAGGAGCTACTTTATATGCCCATAAATACAGACAGACACTGCTGAGGAAGTTAAGTTAGGAGACTAGCTTCCTGCTCATCTCTTTCAGGAAAGAAGGTAAAACAGTAACTGCCTCAACCAAAATGACCTACAAATCAGTTAGGTTCTACTTCCATTGATCCTCTCATCAAAACCATGTTTTAGTAACTTATGTCATAAATTAAAGACAAAAAGTACAACATCCTTACTGTGGGGGCATTGTTCGAAGAATGCAAACATTCTCTTAAAGTCACCAATAATGTTCTAATTACCAAATGCAAAAAACAGCTTTTTTTGGTTGTAATTTTCATTGGTCTCTCCACCAAACGAACATGCTATGTTGGTGGCCACGTGGGGACACTGCTCCAAGAACTGATAAGATTGCCTTCAAATGGACTATAAATCATAACTTGGAAAAGAGATGGGCAATGTCACTTAAAGTAGAACTCTTAATCCCCTAAGACTAGATCATGACCTGATATAAGATACTAAGTAACATATTTAAAGACAGAATAGTTTCAAGAGGCAGAGGATGTTGATCTAAAACAGAAGAGGGAGGAACAAACACTGGTAACTTAGTAATAATTAACAAGTTGACTTTATATACACCCATCCCTCTAGCAAGATATACTGTATCAAGGACACTTTTTTCACTGAGTAACAATGTTTTAAAATTGCCCAAATCCCTTCTGACTTTTTGCTCTTTCCTAATAAAGTCTGCCATAAAGTGCTCTAAATATAGGGCACATGCCAGTCAAACTGACAAATCTAGATTATTGTCATTGCTGCTGTTGTAAAAGATTCAATCTCTTTGAGCTTGTTTAAAAGCAATGTTATTAGAGAAATGTATCTATACTCTTAATCAGAAAATGGAACCTCCAAAAGATTCAGTAACCTGCCCAAGGTGACTCCTCTATGTAAATGATAGAACTAAGATAGGAATCCAGACCTGTAAGTCTCCAAAGCATGTACTCTTCCTTTACATCAAGGATATAAGGAACCTGTCACTACCTGAAACAACTACTACAGATTTTTACTGACAAAAAATAAATACATTCTTGGAAAGAAGGCAAATAATTCTTGCTAAAGCTATTGATAAAATCAATTCTTAATTCCTCTAATTCAAATAGATTTATTTTTGATTTATGAATACAGAGACTCAAATGAACATGCACACACAAAACATAACTAAGGCTGGATGAACTGAAATACTATCACCACTCTATTCTAGGAGTTTACCAGGGTGAGAGAGAAAAATGGATTGAAATCTATAAAAACGGGCGCCTGGGTGGCTCAGTTGGTTAAGCGACTGCCTTCGGCTCAGGTCATGATCCTGGAGTCCTGGGATCGAGTCCCGCATCGGGCTCCCTGCTCAGCAGGGAGTCTGCTTCTCCCTCTGACCCTCCCCCCCCCTCATGTGCTCTCTCTCTCAAATAAATAAATAAAATCTTTAAAAAAAAAAAAATCTATAAAAACACCAAATGAGGATATTATACATTCATTTTCCACTGTATTGAAAGAAAAACCAACCTTATTAATGGCACATGCCGTCTTCTCACGGCTGGAGCCACTACTTGTTCTAATGATCTTGGACAGATCTTCACGAGCAGCAAGTAGATGTGCCAGTGTAATCGTTGTCTTGGGTGATAAAGCATAACGCTTAGGCTGGTAAATTCTTGCTATGTCATCTGTTTTTACCTAAATAACAAAAGATAGGGGGAAAAAGAGCCAAAGAACATTTCAATGAAAGAACAATGGCAATCATCATCTTCAGAAAGAAAAAAGAGATAATGCACAAGCAAAGAAACAGAAAAGAGCAAAACATTTAAATATCTCATCATTTGTATGCAGAATGAAAAAAAGAGACCAACAGATGCCAAAAGAATACATAACTACCAATAACAAGTCATTAAAAAATAACACAAAGAAAGATTCCATCAATATTAGCTAACAACAAAATACCTAAAAACAGCCTTAACCAAAAACACATATAGGACCTTTAAGAAGGAAACATCAGTAAAGCTTATAAAAACAACAAGAAAACTTGAATGAATCGAGAAAAATGCCAAGTTTCTGGATAGGGACATTGAGTATTGTCATTTTCCCCCCAAATTAACTTATACATTTATTGTAATACTAATGGAATGGTTTTTGAGAGGATGGGGGGAAAAAAGGAATCTAAAGTTAATCCAGAAACTAAATATGTAATTACAACAAAAAGAATTTTGAGAAATAAGAGTTCTACCAGATATTACTATGTAATATGAAATCATCATCACTGTCTTAACAGTTAACATTCCTTGAGTACTTATTAAACGTGCCAGGATACTGTCCACTTAATAGTCATTTCTTTAATCCTTAAAACATCCTTTTAGAGTGGTTGCTTTTATTATCCCCTTTTGCAGATAGAAAAAGAAATGAGACCTGGAAAGCTTAAACAGTTTCCCCAAAATACACAGAGTCCCAGTTTTGCCTACCTACTAATAAAGGTTCTAGCTGACCCCCAGGCAAAGGTACAGATAACAATATACTATCCTACCTCAGTCTAATTAAATGGAACTTGGGGAAAAAATAGACTGATGAAACAAAACAGGCAATTAAAATTCAGAGCTTCATATATATATGACTGCAATGACAGAGGAGGTATCAAAGATCAGTGAGAAATGGGGGGCGGGAAGTAAAAAAAAAAAATCAGTGAGAAAAGGGATGGATGAATTTTTAAATGATGTTGGAATGAACTGCTATTTATAAAAAAAAAAAGGAACAATAATAAGGCACACCATATAACAAAGAGAATTCCAAATACAATAAAGAGCTCACTGTTTAAGGTTTTAATTTAAATTGAAAAACTTAACTATATTACAAAGATTAAAATTTCTATACATCAAAAACATAAAACAAAAAAACTGGTGAAAATATTTTCAACAAATAAAGCAACTAGCTAACTTCCTTAATATATAAAAAGACCAAAAGGAAAACGGGAAGATCCTAAGGGGGAAAAAAGACAAGACACAAAAAGAAATTTCAAAACAAGAGGAAATTCAATGGACTAATAATCTTATGAAAAAAAGTTGAACTTTACCAATAATGAAAATATACAGCTTAAAACAATTTAGTCTTTTTTAACCATCACGTTAGCAACAAAACTGTTAATATTCTGAATATTAAAGAAACTAAAGTGAGGACAAAATTTTATTTACCGTACTGGTAGTTTAAATTCATAAAAACTTTCCAGAAAACAATTTGGCCATGGGAATCAAGACCATCAAGAGTCATAACCTTTGACACAGTAAATTTCCACTTAGGAATCCACCATAAGAATATAGCTTGCAATTTACAAATAAAAATTACATACATTAATATTCCTAGTAGTAGTTAATACAGGAAAAAATGTCTAAAATAAGAAATTACGGCATCATTATATGATAAAATATAATGCGGCCATAAAAAGGATACTGAAAGGAAGTACTGCTACATTCAACAACAATGAATGAACCTTGAAAGCATTATGCTAAGCCACCAGACATAAAAAGCCACATACTATATGATTCCACTTATATGAACTGTCAGAATAAGTAAATCCAAAAAGCTTTTACCGAAGCAGATCATAGTAGCAGCTGTCAGGGAAGGGAGATATGGAGTTTTGGGGTGACTGCCAATGGGTTCCTTTTGAGGGTGATGGAAATGTTTTGGAACTAGACAGTAGTAATACAAAATTACAGTGAATATACTAAAAACCACCAAATTGTACATTTTAAGATGGTGAATTTTACTGCAAAAAAATTAATTAAAAATTAATTTTAAGAAGAATATTAAAATAAAACTTTTAGAGGTATGTGACAATGATCACAATACAATCAGTGAAAAAAGCAAACTATAACATTATACTCAGTGTTATCTTAATACTAGCAAAATAATGAAGAAATCAGATTAACCATACTAATAAATATATATAATCTTTCCAAAGGGCAACTCTAGAGTATGCATCAAAACATTAAAATCTATTTATATTGTTTCATCAAGAAATTCCACTTTAGGAATATATCATGGACATGAACAAAAATTTAGCTGCTGAGCATATCATTAAAGGGTCAGACAAAATTAAAGAAAACCTCAATATCAATAGAGTATTAAACTTACTTGATAAAATATTCTACAAAGAGTTTAAATGCTGTAGAACAATATTTTATGAGTCATTCAACAATCTCAGACACGTGAAATAGGGGGGAAATGATAATGATATTT
>NC_138377.1:71893716-71930709 GCF_054177405.1 Leptonychotes weddellii | reverse complement strand
AAGAAAACTCAGGGTACAATTGCATACATTCATATAATTAATTGAAAAGGATCAACTGAAAGGACAAACCTTACCTAAAAATAGCCTAAGAAAAAGAATTTTTACAAAATCATCCAGACTAAGGAATAAAGAACAAAAAGACAACCTCCTTGACCTAAAACATGATGACAAAAAGATCAAGATGAGAAGACAAATATCAAGGTATTTCCTAAAGGCATATTTTCTCAAAGTCCCCAAGTTTAAGGCTAGGAAAGAGTCAACATGTCCATGGTGTTTTAAATGGTGTTGGAATGAATTGCCGCTCCGAATGTTCAATGAAAACAACACATCAAAACTCATTTTGGATTTCTGTGTAAATTTAAGGTCAATAATGGAAACATCCTAAGTTAGTATGTTAAGACACTTTTAATGCACTACATTTCACAATTTTCCTTGTATTCTCAAATTCCTTTTTGCCCATTAAAATTCTATCAGGTTAAGGGGCACCTGGGTGGCTCAGTCAGTTAAGCACCTGACTTTGGCTCAGGTCATGATCTCGGGGTCCTGGGATCAAGGCCCGCATTGGGCTCCCGGCTCAGCAGGGAGTCTGTTTCTCCCTCTCCCTCTGCTCTTCCACCCCACCCACACTCATGCGCACGCTCTCTGTCTCAAATAAATAAATAATCTTTAAAAAAAAATTCTATCATGGGCGCCTGGGTGGCTCAGTTGGTTAAGCGTCTGCGTTCGGCTCAGGTCATGATCCCAGGGTCCTGCGATCGAGCCCAGCGGGGAGCCTGCTTCTCCCTCTCCCACTCCCTCTGCTTGTGTTCCCTCTCTCACTGTGTCTCTATCAAATAAATAAAATCTTAAAAGAAAAAATTCTATCAGATTAAACTGGAGACCCAATACATAAGCCAGCTCTATTAACGTTTCCAGAGGTCAATAAAATTGGTATCTCCCATACATCTTAACTTTATTCCATTTCTTGAGGCCCCCAATCATGTCATCTATTTCTTTGGTAACTCATAGCTCTTAGAGTATCTGCGTGTCTTGCATACAATAGTCACTCCAGTGACATGGACACACATACACATCTCTGGAGTTTATCCTGGTGCACATGGAGACTACAAACAGGCTTACCCCATCTGAGAAGCTGATTAGGTATTGTGGATACAGAGATCTTCTAAAAATATTCTATACCTGATCATATAGGGTACTGAAATGCTCATCCAGAACCAGGTACATCATAATGCTTGACACATATGAGGTGCTAAATAAATGTTTATTGAAAGCAAATACATGAATGACAGTCTACAACTCTGCCTTATAGCTATTCTATTACCATGCTAAAAAAATGTTTTCTCAGAGGAGGGTTCAGATAGTGGCATAAAAGGATCCTGAAACTCACCTCCTCCCCTGGTCAAAACAAATACACAGCTACATGTGGAATAATTTCCTCAGAAAAAGTCCTGAAAACTGAATGAACAGAGCCTCCACAAGGAGGAACTAAGAGGCAGCATCAAGAGGAGTAGGAATGGCAGAGACCTCCTCTCACCAAAGGAAAAAAAAAAAAAAAAAAACCACACCAGGCACAGCAATCCACAGTTGGGAAAGAATCTCAAAAAGATGGAATTTCTCCCTGAGGAGTGAAGGGTTAGAGCTCAACACCAGGCACTCCAAGCCTTATATCCTGCACAAAAGAGATAAGCTCCCCAAAAGTCAGACTTCGAAAACAGAGATTACATCCAGGAAAATCACAGAGCTACAGGTAACAGAAAACTTGTCCTTAAAGGGCTCACAGAACGCAGTGATAAAATACAGGTTGGAAAAGTACCCAGACCATGGGTAAAGGTGTCCACTTACTAGTCCTTACTTTAAATGTTAATGAAATAAATTCTCCACTCAAAACACACAGGATGGCTGAACAGATAAAAGAACAAGACCCATTTATATGCTGCCTACAAGAGACTCACTTCAGATCTAAAGATACACACATACCGAAAAGTAAATGGAATAAAAAAAAGGTATTACAGTCAAATGGAAATGGAAAGAAAGCCGGATACCCATACTTATATCAGACAAAACAGACTTTAAAACAAAGACCAGGGGCGCCTGGGTGGCTCAGCCACAGCATCTGCCTTCAGCTCAGGTCATGATCTCAGGGTCCTAGGATTAAGCCCCATATCAGGCTCCCTGCTCAGCAAGGAGCCTGCTTCTCCCTCTCAAATAAATAAATAAAAAATCTTAAAAACAAAACAAAAACAAAGACCATAACAAAAGATAAACAGGGGTATTACATAACAAAAAGGGGGGCAATCCAACAAGAGGATATAACATCTGTTAATATTTATGTACCCAACATAGGAGCACCTAGATATATATAAGCAAATATAACAGACATAAAAGGAGAAGTTGAGAGCAAATACAGTAATAGTGGGGGACTTTAACACACCACTTACAACTATGGATAAATCATCCAAACAGAAAAATCAACAAGGGAACATTGGCCTTAAACAACACATTAGACCAAATGGGCTTAAAAAAATATACTTAGAATATTCCATACAAAAGCAGCAGAATACACATTCTTTTCAAAGGTATGTGGAACATTCCCCAGGACAGAACAGATGTTAGGCCACAAAACAAGTATCAATAAATTTAAGAAGACTGAAATAATACCATGCATCTCTTCCAGCAACACAGCACCAAACTAGAAATCAATTACAAGAAGAAAACTGGAAAAAACAAACATGTGGAAACCAAGCAACATGTATTAAACAACCAGTGAGTCAATGAAGAAATGAAAGAGAAAATTAAAAAATTATGAGATGATGAAAATGGAAACACAACATTCCAAAATCTGTGGGATACCAAAAAGCAGTTCTAAGAAGGAAGTCCATAGCAATACAGGCTTACCTCAAAAAACAAGAGAAACCTCAAATATTCTACACCTAAAGGAACTAGAAAAAAGAAGAACAAAGCCCAAAGTTAACAGAAGGAAGGAAATCATAAAGATCAGAACAGAAATAAATGCACTAGAGACTAAAAAATAAATAAATAAAAAGACTAATGAAACAATGAACTGATTCTTTGAAGATAAACAAAATTGATAAACCTTTAGCCAGACTCATCCGGAAAAAAAGAAAGAGCCCACATAGAATTAGAAATGAAAGAGAAGTTATAATCAATAGTACCGAAATATAAAGTACCATAACAGACTATTATTGAACAATTACATGCCAATAAATTGGACAACTTAGAAGAAACTAATAAATTCCTAGAAACATGCAATCTTCCAAGACTGAACCATGAAGAAATAGAAAATATGAATACACTGAGTATTAGCAATGAAATTGAATCAGTCATCAAGAAACTCCCAACAAAAAAAGTCCAGGACCAGACAGTTTCACAGTTAAGTTCTACCAAACATTTAAAGAATTAATAGCTATTCTTCTCAAATTATTCCATAAAACTGAAGAGGATGGAATGCTTCCATACTCATTTTTAAAGGCCACCATTACCTTGAAACCAGACAAGGACACTAACAAAAAATTACAGGCCAATATCCCTGATAAACATAGACGCAAAACTCCTCAACAAATGATTAGCAAAAGGAATTCAACAATACATTAAAAATACATAATCAAGTGGGATTTATTCTACAGATGCAAGACAGTTTAACATCTGCAAATCAAACATGATATACCACATTAACGAAATGAAAGATAAAAATCGTACAATTGATCATCTCAATAGATGCAGAAAAACATCTAAAAAATTCAACATCCATTAACAATAAAAACTCTCAACAAAGTGGGTAACGTACCTCAACATAATAAAAGCCATATATGACAAACCCATTGTAAACATCACACTCAACAGTGAAAAGCTGAAAGTTTTTCCTCTAAGATCAGGAACAAAACAAGGATGCCTAATTCTTGCCACTGTTATTCAACATAGTACTGGAAGTCCTAGCCACGGGTATTAGGCAAAGGGAATAAAAAAGAAGGGATCCAAACTGAAAAGAAGAAGCAAAACTGCCATTACGTGTAGATGACATGATATTATATACAGAAAACCCTAAGGACTCTACCAAAAAAACCTATTAAAACCAATAAATGAATTCAGTAAAGTTGCAGGATACAAAATTAATATACAGAAATCTGTTTTGTTTTTAAATACTAATAACAAACTATCTGAAAGAGTCTATTAAGAAAATAATTCCATTTACAACTGCATAAAAACAAAACAAAACAAAACAAAACTTAGGAATAAATTTACCAAGGAGGGGAAAGACCTGTACAATGAAAATTACAAGACAGTGATGAAAGAAACTGAAGACAACACAAATAAATGGAAAGATATACTATGCTCAAGGATTAGAAGAATTAATATTGTTAAAATGTCCATACTACCCAAAGCAATTTACAGATTCAATGCAATCTCTATAAAAACACCAATGGCATTTTTCACAGAACCAGAACACTACTACTAAAATAATACCAAAATTCATATGCAACCAGAAAAGATACCAAACAGCAAAAGCAATTGTGAGAAAGAACAAAGCTGGACGTATCACATTCCCTGATTATAAACTATACACAAGCTATAGAAATCAAAACAGTAAGGGACAAGCACAAAAACGAGACACATAGATCACCTTAACACAACAGAGAGCCCAGAAATAAACCCATGCTTGTATGGTCAATTAACATACAACAAAGGAGGCAAGAATATACAATGGGGAAAGGATGGTCTTTTCAATAAATGGTGCTGGGAAAACTGGACAGCTATATGCACAAGAATGAACCTGGACTATCTTCTTACATCATGCCCAAAAATAAACTCAAAATGGATTAAAGACTTAAAATAAGAACTGAAACGATAAAATTCCTAGAAGAAAACAGTTAGTAAGCTATTTGGCATCAGTGTTAGCAGTATTTTTTTTGGATCTGTCTCCTCAGGCAAGGAAAGCAAAAGCAAAAAAATAAATAAATAAACAAATGAGACAACATCAAACAAGAAAGCTTTTGCACAGCTAGGAAAACCAACAAAACTAAACAGCAACCTACTGAATGTGAGAAGTTATTTGCAAATGATGTTACTGATAAAGGTTTAACATCCAAAAGATGTTAGATATAAAGATACAAAAGATATAAAGAACTCATACAACTCAGTATCCAAAAAAATTAGATTAAAAAATGGTCAGAGGACCTGAAAGACATTTTTCCAAAGACATACAGCCAACAGACACATGAAAAGATGTTCAACGTCACTCATCAGGAAAATACAAATCAAAACCACAGTGAGATAACACCTCATACCTGTCAGAATGGCTATTATCAAAAACACAAGAAACAACAAGCGTTGGCAAGGATATGGAGAAAAGGGAACCCTCATGCACTGTTGGTCGAAACATAACATAAATGGTGCAGGCACTGTGGAAAACAGTATGCAGGATCCTTAAAAAATTAAAAATAGGACTACCATACAATCCAGCAATACCACTTCTGGGTATTTACCCAAAGAAAAGAAAAACACTAATTTGAAAAGATATATGCATCCCTATGTTCAATGTAGCATCATTTACAATAGCCAAGATATGGAAGTAATCTAACATCTCAGTGGACACTGACAGAGAATGGATAAAAAAGATGTGGGGAGGTTGTCTGTGTGTATACATACACATATACATAAGTAATGGAATATTATTCAGCTATAAAAAAGAATGAAGTCTTGGGCGCCTGGGTGGCTCAGTTGGTTAAGCGACTGCCTTCGGCTCAGGTCATGATCCTGGAGTCCCGGGATCGAGTCCCGCGTCGGGCTCCCTGCTCGGCGGGGAGTCTGCTTCTCCCTCTGACCCTCCCCCCTCTCATATGCTCTCTCTCTCATTCTCTCTCTCTCAAATAAATAAAATTTAAAAAAAAAAAAAAAGAATGAAGTCTTGCCATTTGTAACAACCTGGATGGATCTTGAGGGCATAATGCTAAGTGAATTAAGCCACACAAAGAGAAATACTGTATGATTTCACTTATATGTAAAATCCAAAAAGCAAACACAGAGCTTTTCAGTGTCTTGCTCTTAAATATGAACAACCAAGAACCATCCTGCATTTGAAGAAAACCACCGCAAGAAAAAAACTAAGAAAAACCAACAAAAACTTACCCTGGAGGAAACAGAGATAATTAAAGACAAAAAATTTTTTTAATTTTTCATCTTTACTTAAGAAGATAATACATCCATAAAAAAAGAAAAAAAATATGAAAAAGGGAAAACTGAAAAAACAAAAAGACTCCCTGGAAATTAAACAATGATGGCAGAAACAAAAATTCAATACCAAGAACAAAATAAAATTGAGGACATTTCTAAGAAAGTATATCAAAAAAAGAAAAGAGATGGAAAAAGAGAAAAAATAAAGCAACTTAAGCAGTTCTGATCTACCCACGATGTTCAAAATCTGACTAACAGAATTTCAGAAAGAGAAAACAAAAGGGAAGAAATTAAAGAAAAATATAAAGGCTAAGAGTCTGCAGATTCAAAGGTCCACTTAGTGTTTAGCACAATAAATGGAAAAAGACCCATACCAACACTTACTATGAAATTTCAGAACTCCAAGGCTAGAGAAAAGAGCCCAAAAGCTTCCAAAGAAAAATAAAAAGTCATCTAAAAGGACACAGAATATCAGGTTTCTCACCAGCAGCACCAAATGCTAGAAAACAATACCTTCAGTATTCTTTTTTTTTTTTCCTTAGGGGAAAATATTTTCAACCTAAATTTTTATATTTACTCACACAATCAAATGTGGCAGAATAAACATACATTCAGAATGCAAGGATTCAGAAAAATCACCTCCTATGCACCCTTGTTAGGAAGTTATTTATGGATTTACTATAGCAAAATGAGAGAATAAACAATGAAAAAGGTGGCCACAGGATCCAGGAAATAGTGGAATAGCCAAGGATAGCCATGCAAAAAGCTCATGATTGCAACAGGAGAATACTATCTTTTGGGAGGGAAAGTATACAGAAAATGGAGAACTCATTAGAATACTTGATTTTAAAAAGTATATTCAGAAAGAAAAAAGCAGCAGCAGCACATAATAGAGAAATACAATCCAAGAAAAAACAAAATCCAGTATTAGGAAGATGACACCCGAAGATGTCCATATCCCAATCCCTGGAACCTGTGAATATGTTACCTTGCAGATGTAGATGTGATTAATTCAAGGATCTTCAGAAGGAAAAATTATCCTGTATTATCCAGGTGGGCCCAGCATAATCATAGGAATACTTAGAGAGACAAAGGTGATGTGAAAATAAAAGCAGAGAGAGAGAACGGAAGATCTTACACTACTGGTTCTGAAGATAAGAGGATGAAGTCAAGAGTCAAGGTACACAGGTGGCATGTGGAAGCTAGGAAATACCAAGGAAACAGATTCTCCCCTGAAGCATCTGGGAGGAATGCTAACTTAACCTTGCTAAGAGTTCTGATCTCCAGAACTGTAAGAGAATAAATGTTTATTATTTAAGCCACTAAGTGTACACTAATTTATTACAGCAGCCATAGGAAACCAATACAAGACACCACATGGAGACAGAGACCACATAAGAACCAAGAAGACAACCAAAGCACCCCAGCAATCAGCAGAACCCAGATGTATGAGACAACCATCTTGAATATTCCAGCCTAGTCCAAGCACCAGCTGAATGAAGCTGCATTAGTGACTCTAGCTGATACAACATGGGGCAGAAGAACTGCCAAGTCAATATAAAAAATGTGATGATGATGATGATGTTGTTGTGATGATACCTGAGAGTAAGAGGCACCAGATTTACCCTCCTACCTGAAACAACTAGCAAAGTGGACAACCCATATGAACCAATGATTTTCAGACACTGGACACCAAAGAGCACAAAAGAGCAATCCCTGAAACGGAAGAAGCAAATGTGGTGAGCCCTGTAATTGTCCCAGCTTACTGTCTGGAGAGTGTCTAGACTATGATGCAGAGTGGAGCAGGGTACCCAGATAAAGCCTGGTACAGATTAAAAGCATAAAATGGGAATGATGGGAGACAACTCTCTAGGACTGTGTGAAGAGACTCATTGTTTCGGAATGCCTTCCTGCCCTCCAACGTCCTCTTCTACTAGAACACAGTCCACAGCCTTAGGACACTTTTAAGAAGACTTGTTCTGGTTCAGTACTACCTGTACTTACTCCAATATTCTGCTTTCTTGACCAGTTGCTCATTATATCTATCTCACTGCCTCATATGATATCCTTTTCTTTATGCATATTATTGCATAAATCACAACATTTAGGAGTTTAAAATAAATGTGACAGATTTGGAGAGAAATTAAGATATCTGCAGACGGAATTTACAAGACTAGGATCATTATATAAGACCAGTAGTTGGCCTGGGCACATGCTTCAGATGGAATGTAAGTGCAATGTGGCACAGTTATACAAGAACAAACAAGAGAGCCTGAAGAGCTGTCACAGAGTACCACCTACAGGACACAAATGGGAAAACAGTCTTACCTTTGCTCTATCAGACCAACCAAAGGACTGCACGGTCACATCTAACCGTTTCATTAGCATCCGCCGGCGGCACTCATATTCACAAGAAAGAGCATCATTGATTCTTTCCAGTTGTTCCTAAAGAATTCAGAAACAAAAATCATAAACTTTACTCTTCCTGACATAGCCCAGAAAAGAAATTTGAAAATTGTAGTCAATACTTCCTACTGATTAAAAAGATACTGTATTTGATGACCACTTTCTGATCCCACAAGACTTTATGGGAAAATTTTTTAAATAATAAAGAGTATCTGATAGAACATTTATGATATTCAGAAGACAGTAAACATATGAATTAAACTCTTACATTGGGAGAGTTTACCTCATCTTCAATGAAGCATGTTAAGTAAAACATCTACTACTTGCTAAGTGGTCTGGACCAGTAAGGAAAGAAAATACCCCAAATTTCCACCTTGCTGACACTGAGCTACTCTCCTTTTCAAATCACAACTATGCTAACATATTGAGTGCTATACATACTCTTGGCCAGGTATTGTTAAAACTAATTAATAATCTGAAGAAATGTTAGGACCTATTACTCTAGGGTATCAATCCATTTTAATTCTCCAAAATAATAAAACACACGCTACCCATTGTAAAATTAGGTGTCCACTAATAAAATTAAGCCATATTCACTAATCTAATAAAGGGAGGGAATTTACCGCCTGTTCCAGATTTAAGTCAATTTTCAGCAGTGGTTTTCCCACATGATTTTTCTGGACTTTCGAGAGAATATCTTTCACCTAAAAGTAAATATAGAAGATTGTGAAAATGTATATCCCTAATTTAAAATAATCTTATTCCATCTTAAAATGTTTGAATGCCAAAAAATAAATGAAATGTTAAAGTGAAATAACTGAAATTCACCTTCACATACCAAGAAAGACTATCACCACAAAGCAGAGTATCTTTTTCAAAGAAGCATTAGTCATATTAATTCAAACTACCTTCTTTTCCTTCTTTTCCAGAATAAGAAATAATATACACAGACGACTACAAGAGTAGCTTCTAAAAGGTTATACTATGAGAATCTGTATGGTCTTATGTGAAATAATTTCGGGAATTTCTCCTTGAAATGGCACAATCTTATGCACACTCTTGTGCACAGTACAACTCTAATTAGGCATTCTGGTTTCATGGTTCAGCAAGACAACCTAGGAGAGCAAGCCCTCTAAATTATAGTCACCACATACACGTTTCGTTACTTCTGCAAAGCAACACTTTTATTTTAGTGAACATAATATTAGTCATTTGTTTTTGCTTTAGCAATTTCAGCCATTCCAATAACTGTAACTTATCCTGAAGGAAATGACTGAAAAATGATAGCTTAGGTTGGGCTCACCCTCCTATCTGAAGTAACTTTCATTATCCAACGAAACAATTTCAAAACCAAATGGCCTATCTATAGTTTCTTAGTTATAAGATAACTAGGGAAAATAATCAAGAGATTTTGAGGCATACAAAGCTTATTTAATGTTAGGGGCACTCTTTAAGAAAAAGAATTAAAAATTGTGAACACAAAATTAGCTCAGAAATGTGGTGGTGATGGCAAGTGACTGTAAATGGGCATAAGGTTTTTTTTGAGGGTGATGGAAATGTTCTAAAATTCTATTTGGATGATGGTTGTACCTCTAAATACACTACACATAGCTTAAAATACTAAAATTTATCTACTTTAAATGAGTGAATTTGATATGTAAACTGTATCTTCAGAAAGCTATTTTTAAAAAATTAGCTTAGAAAGAACTTGTACAAATGAGGGGCCCCAAAGCTTAAGCTTTATTAGCTTCACAGCAAATATGCCTGTATAATGATCCAATTCTTACATATTGCAAAGAATTATTTTAAGATAGTCAACTTCTGTAGATTTCCCACCTATTGTAAATACCTCCTACTTTGATCATTTCATATATTACTATTTGTAACTGCTCACTCAAGTAGGATTCTGAATGCATACTTATAGTTCCTTACACATAATCATATTCAGCTCCATTCCCAGGATTTCAACACTGGACTACAGTTAAGTTTGAGAATTAAGCACAAATAGAGAGGGAGTTAAGAGCACAGACTCTGGAGGTTGCCTGTGTTCAAACCTCAGGTCTACCACTACTACTCAGAAACGTGCCTGTCCCATTTATTAAATCTTTCCTCATATGGCTATTGTAGAGAATAGTAGTAACTACCTCATTATATGTAATGTGAGAACTAAATGAGTTATTATATATAAACATTTAGAACAGTACATGCTGGGGGCGCCTGGGTGGCTCAGTCGTTACGTGTCTGCCTTCGGCTCAGGTCATGATCCCAGGGTCCTGGGATCGAGCCCCACGTTGGGCTCCCTGCTCCGCGGTAAGCCTGATTCTCCCTCTCCCATTCCCCCTGCTTGTGTTCCTGCTCTCGCTGTCTCTCTCTCTGTCAAATAAATAAAATCTTAAAAAAAAAAAGAACAGTAAGTGCTGTATGTTTGTCATTAATATTACTATAATTACATTAGATTCACATTTGAACAGCTTCAAGTTAGAAAATAATTTTCTTCCCCAATGGTGACAAAGTGTATTCTGGACACATCACATGTACAATAAGGAAATTTTTGCTTTTGATAGGTACTGAATGGGGAAAAAAATCTTTTTAAGTAAATATTTGGCCACAATGGCCAAGTAACAACTATCTTATAATTAACCTGCCAGCATTTGAACACGGCATTATGGCCTACTTCAAGTAGGGAAACACGAGGTTTGGGGATATTTTTAATACTGAGACCCATAAAAGGGAAAAGCCTCTTTGGAATCAACATGTAGAAGCACCGGAAGATTAGAAAGAGCCTAGAAATCTGTCTCAATTTGAAATTATCCCAGACATTTTAGCCAATTCCAGATCATTCTTAATCCAAACAAAAAGAGAAAATAAGCACTGAAGATTAACTTGTTAATTCCAGAACAATGTTTTTGAGCAATTCACAGCGTTATTCTTCGGTCTAAAGGTTTCACAAAAAAGAAAATGTTTTTAAAATTGTGTTTTCATCTTAATGATACCAAAATTCTCTTATGTTCAATGAAGACAAATGTATTTTTCAGTTCATAAATTATCAAAGCAAAAGTATTTTATTCAAGGATTTAGTATAACACAGTATATCTAAAAATGGAGTTTTAGTACCTATCTTGAGAGTGTGAATGTTCTTTTCCTTTAAAATAAATCCTGTATTATTCCCCTAGAGGACTCCTAGAAACTAGGTTGGAATTTGGTGTGCAAGAGTAGCATTCTCTCTAATATGTGGCTCAACGGGGAAGAAGGGTGTTTAGTAACTGAAGAGAAAAATTTCAAAAAGTTTAAGGTATAGAGTTTGTGGTTGTTTTTAACTATATCAGGGAACTCATTCATTCATTTTCTATACAACAACACTTACTGAACACCTATCCACCAGAAACTGTGCTTGCTCACTGCTAAAGACAACCACATTACAATTCTATTAACAATATTTTTTTAATGTAGTTTGCCTTCGACTTTGGAGGATTACTCTACTTCTTTCATTATACTACGATACAACTTTATTTAGGAAAGGGATCCTTCAACTTGCAAAGTGATTTCTATCACAGAAAACTCTCAAAAGGCCTAAGGGCCCTCACTCATTAAGATCTGATTCCTGAATATTAGCTATAGGCAAATTAAGTCACATGGATATTAATTCAAAATCCAGAATTTGGTTTACAGAAGATACACTTCTCCTGAAATGGAATGTATCTTAAAAGAAATATTTTCATTTTTAATACATTTACACGTTAGCATTTAATTCCGTTTTTGGGAAATGAAAAATAAAACAAATACAATACCTTTGATTCCACTTGGTTTAGCATAAGCGGAATGTCAGAAGTTGCTGACTTGGGTACACCAAGAGTATCACAGATAGCCTGAACTTCCTGATAAATTTCACTGTTTTTATCTAATTGAGAATTTTTACGTTTCTTGTTCTGCAGTATCTGTAAAGCTTGAAGCTCTGTACTTAAAAATACTATAATAAAAAAAGGGAAAAACATAATGTTAAAATATACAAGAACTACTTAAAAATCCCACTTCCAGGTATATATCCAAAGGAATTGAAATCAGGATCTCAAAGAGATTTACACTGCCATGTCCTCTGCAGTACTGTTCACAATAGCCAAGAGAGGGAAAAAACCTAAGTGCCCTTCAATAGATGAATAAAGAAAATGTGGTATATACACACAATGTAATATAATTCAGCCTTAAAAAAAAAAAGGAAATCCAGCCACTTGTGACCACATGGATGAACCTGGAGGACACTATGCAAAGTAAAGTAAGCCAAACACAGAAGGACAAATACTATGTGATATCACTTTTATGAGGAACCTAACACAGTCCAGCTCATAAAGCAGAGGAGAATGGTGGTTGCCAGGGGATAGGGGAGGGGGAAAACTGGAAGTTATCAAACATAAATTTTTACAAAACTGGTGATCTGTTTTAATAAGGTTTTAAAATCAGAGGGACCTTGGCATAGTACTCATAAGCAAAGTTTGATACATTTTGGTCAGTGATCTCAGGGTCTTGAGGCCAAGGCCCGAGTCAGGCTCCCCCACTTAATGGGGAGTCTGCTTCTCCCCCTCTTCCTCTCCCTCTGTCCCTCTTCCTGCGTTCGCTTTCTCTCTCTCTGAAAATAAAATCTTTTAAAAATATTTGCTAAGGCGTAGATCATTATGTTAAGTGTTCTTATCACAAAACAAATAATAAAGAGGGCAGGAGGAAACTTTTTTAAAGAGATCATGCCTACTGCAGAATTTAAAGTCCGGTAGGAGAGACCCACCAGTAAGTCAATAATTTAAGAATGTAGAATGTGTAAAACTGAAAATATTCCCCCTCATATGCATAGAGTGCTCAACTCAGGGGAGAATGTACAGCTTTAACTGATCTATAAGCTGACAGAGCAATATGAATAGCCATTGGCCTTCAGGATAGACCACCTCAGGCCGTTCACAAGTCCCTCTACCATCATTTCATTTAATCCTTTCAACAGCCATATATAAGAAAATTACCCAAAACTCTTATATGGTTACAGTTTTGTTTTAAATTAACTTTCACTACAGTAGTTAAAATACTGGATTTTTTTGTTGTTGTTTAAACTTATGCACACACACTACAAACACTCCACAACATAGTAGTTTCAACTTCAGCTGAGAACTATCTGAGAAAACTTTAAAAGTACAGACATACCTTGTTTTATTACACTTCATTTTACTACACTTCACAGACAATTGCATTTTTTACAAATTGGAAGGTCTGTGGCAAGCCTGTGTCGAGCAAGTCTATCAGTGCCATTTTCCCAACATTTGCTCACTTCCTGTCTCTGTGTCCCATTTTGGTAATTCTTGAAGGGGATTAAAAATGCTATTCCAGGGCGCCTGGGTGGCTCAGTTGGTTAAGCGACCGCCTTCAGCTCAGGTCATGATCCTGGAGTCCCGGGATCGAGTCCCGCATCGGGCTCCCTGCTCGGCAGGGAGTCTGCTTCTCCCTCTGACCCTCCTCCCCTCATGCTCTCTGTCTCTCATTCTGTCTCAAATAAATAAATAAAATCTTAAAAAAAAAAAAAAAATTAAAAAAAAAAATGCTATTCCAGTGAACACACAAATAAGAAACTGAAACAGCCTTACTGCTCATATGGAGAAAGTCTGAGTGGTCTGAGCAGAAGATCAAACCAGCCACAACATTCCTTAAACCAATCTAATCCAGAGCAAGGCCCTAACTAACGCTCTTCAATTCTATGAAGGGTGACAAAGGTGAGGAATCTTTTTTTTTTTTTTAGAAGATTTTGTTTATTTATTTAGAGAGACAGAGAGTGACAGAGAGAGAGAGAGAGACAGAAGAAAAGTTTGAAGCTAGCAGAGGTTCATGAGGTTTAAGTAAGGAAAGAAGCTGTCTCCACAGCATAAAAGTACAAGGTGAAGCAACAAGTGTGATATAGAAGTTGCAGCAAGTTACCCAGAAGAGCCAGCTAAGATAAGTAATGAAGGTGGCTATACTGAACCGCAGATTTTCAATGCAGATGAAACAGCCTACTAATGGAAGAAAATGCCATCTAGGACCTCTCACCGTCAGAGACAAAGCAATGCCTAGCTTCAAAGCTTCAAAGGGCAGGCCGGCCCTTTTTTTTAGGGGCTAATGCAGTTGGGGACTCTAAGTTGAAGCCAATGCTCATTTACCCTTGTAAAAATTCCTCGAGCACTCAAGAACTTTGCTACACTACACCTCCTCTGCATGTGCTCTATAAATGGAACAACAAAGCCTGGGTGACAGTACATCTGTTTACAGCATGGTTTATTGACTATTTTAAACCCACTACTGAGACCCACTACTCAGAAAAAAAGATTCCTTTCAAAATAGGACTGCTCATGGACAATGCACCCAAGGGCTCTCACGGAAATGTACAATGAGATTAATATTGTTTTCGTGCCTGCTAACCCAATATCCATTCTGCAGCCCATGGATCAAGGAGTAATTTCGACTTTCAAGTCTTATTATTTGAGAAATATAATCCCTAAGGCTATTGCTGCCATAGATAATGACTCCCCTGGCGGATCTGGGCAAAGTCAATTGAAAACCTTCTGAAGCGAATTCACCATTCTAGATGCCATTAAGAACATCCATGATTCATGGGTAGAGATCAAAATACCAACAGGAATTCGGAAGAAGCTGACTCCGACCCTCATGGATGCCTTTGAGGGGTCCAAGACTTCAGTGGAGGAAATAACTGCAGATGTGGTGGGAAGAGCAAGAGAACTAGAAGTAAAGCTGAAGATGTGACTGAATTGCTACCATCTCATGACAAAACTTAACATATGCAGAGTTGCTTCTTATGGATAAGAAGATGATTTCTTGAGATGGAACCTACTCATGGTGAAATATTGTGAAGATTGTTGAAACTACAACAAAGGATTTATAATATTCCATAAACTTGGTTGATAAAGCAGCAGTAGGGTTTGAGAGTATAAACCCCAGTTTTGAAAGTTCTACTGTGGGTAAAATGCCATCAAATAGCGTCACATGCTACAGAGAAATCATTTATAAAAGAGTCGACTGATGTGGCAAACTTCACTGCTGCCTTATTTTAAGCAACTGCCACAGGCACCCAACCCTCAGCAACCACCACCACCCTGATCAGTCAGCGGCCATTAGCACAGAGGCAGGACCCTCTCCCAGCCAAAGATTACAACTTACTAAAAGCTCAATGATAGCTAGTATCTTTTTTAGCAATAAGGCATTTTTAAATTAAGCTATGTACGTTGTTTTTTTAAACATAATGCTATTACTGCACACTTAGTAAACTACAGTATATTGTAAATATAACTTTTATATGCACTGGAAAACTAAAAAATTCGTTTGACTTGCTTCACTTGCTTCACTTGATATTCACCCTATTGCAGTGGTCTGGAAATCAACCCACAGGATCTCTGAGGTATGCCTGTACACGTGCCAGGGTCCCGCCCTCAAAGATTCTGAACCAGCAGATCTGAAGTAGGAGTTAAGCATCTGCACGGTATTAGACCCAAGGTGATTCTCATGGGCAGGCACTGACTTAAAGACTTTTCCACAAAGTCCACAGGTGACAGTCAAAAGAGTTCACAAAAAGTTAAGACCGATATGTATCAAACTGTGCTTAAGAGGACTATGCCAAGGTCCTTCTGATTTCAAAACTTCATTCAAACAGATCACCATCTCTTCAAAAATTTGTATTTTGGACAGAACCTAAGCTGTCTGCCTTTGTTCTAGGAAACGTGTTCTATGTAATACTACAAGCAAGAGTTCAGTCTAATACTTAAAGTGCTAATCCATGCAGACGGCAAACAATACAGTGAAAAGTCTTCCCACCACACATCTTAAGATTCCCCCTCACCAGAGGCAATCAATATTAATTTCTTGGGTATCTTTTTAGGCATATGCATATATATACTGAGAATGCATATCCACCATCTACACACTTTTCTTTTATACAAACAAGAGCATACTGCAGATGTTCTGTATATTTTTTAATTTACCAATACATCAGAAATCATTCCATATAAGCACATCTGATCTATTTTCATTCTAATGGCTGTATAATGGTATCACTGCAAGGATATACCATTTCTATTTAACTACTATGAATAAAGCCATAATAAACATCCTTTTTATATATCTTTATATACTTAGGGAAATAGGTATGTATTCCTAGTCTTGGAATTTCCAAGTCAAAAGGTAGGGGAATTTTAACTGTGATACTAAGAATTCGCCCTTCTAAAAGGCTGTACAGTTATTCTCCCATATTTTCATGCCTACTGTATATGAGACTGCTTATTCTCCCCCAATACAATGACCTCTTTTTTTTTTTTTTTTGGTATTTACTCGCCTGTTAAATGAAAAATGGTATCCTGTCATTTTATTTTTTTATAACTCTTTAAATCTGAGGAATACTGTGCATCTTTTCATGTTTAGAAGCCATTTTTTAAAAAATTTTTCTGTCGAGTGCCAGTTCATTTCTTTTGTAATTCACACACTTTTCCAGTGAGTTTTTATTTTCTTCTTCTTGATTTATAAAAGCTTTTCACATGGTAAGGACTTTGGCCCTTATACATGTTGCAAACATCCAAGAAAAATATGAAGAGGCTTATTATATCAGTATGTTTTAAAGACAGCCAAACTCAAAGATGGAAGAGATGGTGGTAAGACTGTGAACTGGTATAATATATCTGAAGCAAAATATGGCAATATACACCGAATATTCACTTTTAAATATTTATAATCTTTGTCTAAGTAAAAGTAATCAAAAATTTGAACAAATTAAAAATAGAAAAGAATCTAAATACCCGGGGCACCTGGGTGGCTCAGTCAGTTGAGCGACTGCCTTCGGCTCAGGTCATGATCCTGGAGTCCCGGGATCGAGTCCTACATCGGGCTCCCTGCTCGGCAGGGAGTCTGCTTCTCCCTCTGACCCTCCCCCCTCTCATGTGCTCTCTCTCTCTCTCATTCTCTCTCTCTCAAATGAATAAATAAATAAAATCTTAAAAAAAAAGAATCTAAATACCCATTGTATAAAAATGTTATGTCCATAGCATAAAATGTTATGTAGCCAATTTAAATTATTTTTTCAAAAAAATTTCAAGTGATGGGAAAATGCTCACAACACATTAAATAAAAAGAAGAGAAGGAATTGTTGTATCTATGATAGACTCTAATCTTATTTAAATGTATGTGTATAAAGGAAAAAGAGATGGAAAAGAAAATACACCAAGAAGTTATTAATGATTCTCTCTGGGGAGTGAGATTATCAGTGATTTTTTTCTTTACAATTCTTTCAACTTTGTAAGATTTCTATGATGAGTATGTAATTTTTTAACATATAAAATTTACAATTCTATTTGTAAGCGTACAGTGGCATTAAATACATTTGCACTATTGTGCAACCATCACCACCATCCAACTCTAGAACATTTTTATCTTCCCCAACAAATACTGTACCCATTTAACACTAATTCCGTTTTGCCCCACCTTCCAGGCATGTATTTTCATAATCAGAAAAACCTATACCAATTTCTCTTATATCTCCTCTTTACTTTTACTTGTACCATAAACCTATATTGTTATTATTGCTCAGATTTTTAGCAGATAATGCAAAAAGGGAAACACAGTGGAGTACACAGTTCTCACTGACTGACAGAGCATGCAAGTTCCTCTAGGCCACTGCTTCTTAGCCTCCTTTCTGTCCCAATATATCTAAGGGTTACTGTGACCTACCATTATTAAGAATGGTTCATTAAATCAGTGACTCATACTAAATGGAAGATGGGTAAACAGTGTAAGAAATGGGGGAGGGGGACACAATTTTTATCCCCCCCCAAAACACACAAGGCAATTCAAATGTCAACACTACTATCAGTACCACTCAACATTTATGATTTCTGCACCAATGAAACAAACATTACTAATACTAGAGCCTATGTGGAATATATCACATGGATCTCTTTATAAATGGTATGACCTAGAATAATAGAAATCTTCAATAATAAGGATGCTAGAAAAATTCTTTCAAATGGCCATTGTCTGTAGAACTTTCAAAACAGCATGAAATTTAACTGAGTTTAAAAAAAATTCAAAGGACCCCAATACAAATAGATAGATTTATTATTTATGGTAATTGTTTGGATGTAGGGTAATCAATACTCCAAACTCACCCCTGACAAAAACAGGCCACACTCACTAGAATTCAAATGTCTAGAGAAAACAATTTTTTTAAAAAACTGATATAACCCTAGCGCCTAGAACAGTTTCTAGTACAATAATCGGTGATCAGTAAATATTTCTGAACCAACTGTCATTCAATGCCTATCACTAAAAACAAGATGTAATAATCTACTTAGCTGCCTGGTTTCAGAGAGTTTTAAAAATAAATAGGACTCTAAATGACCAACTTTAGTCATTTAGTCATGAATGCTGAGAAATGAATTACATGAAAGAAAAATAAGTAATTTATAAATGACAAACACAGGGCATTCTATATTGGCCAAATAAATCTAAGTATTCAAAATCTTAGCACTTTAGAATTTATACTACATTTATGTAAGTATCTCTAAGTCAGCTTCAGATTTTAAGTCAAATGTTAAAACCTTTTTAACATACAAAATTTCTAAAACTTCACTAATGAAATTTCATAAATCTTGAAAATAACAAAAACCACACCAAACACATGAGTTTAAATGTTCAAAGAAAGATAACTTACATAGAAGCTTCAAACAGTCATCCTTCTTTTTTAAACGGTCTTTAATATCTCCTGATATGAGTACAGAATATGGACATGCCATTTCTTTTAAAAACCCACTTATCTCAAGCTGGAAGCTTTCTAGATCATCTCTCCCTTTAAAGAAGAAAAATCATTAAACACGTACTGAATATTTACCATATAATCTGAAAACTATAAAATCTACCTCCAGTTGATTTCAATTTTACATTCAATTATAAATTTTCAATTTGCCTTAAATCCTTACATGTGTGACCCCAACGCTTAGGTAAAGGTAATCAAACAACTTCTACAGAAATAAAGTAACACTTAAATTTAAGAAGTATCTAATCATGGGATAAGTATTTTTATATTTCAATCCCTGATGAGTATTTTCCAATGAACTTTCCACAAAAGCAGATAAACTGGAAATATTTTATGTTGGTAATTGAAATATTAAAAGCATTACTATGGCTATAATTATTAATTGGCTTCAGAACAAATGATCTATTTCTATTGTATTTCTACAGATTCAGATAATAAATGCAATCATCTAATTAAGCTTCATTGCTTCTTTCATGATCTAATTATGTAGGAATTTGTGCCACATGTTTTAAATTCAGCTAATTTTACTTTGCTTCAAGGGAATTCTATATCCTATCAAATGTTCAATCATAAAAAAATTTTTCATTTTAGTTCTCTGAAATTCTACCAATTGAAGGCCCATAAGGACTCCAGTTACCAAGACAGGAATGAATTAAATAAACATTTCTGAGGTAGCACAGGAGTTGTTTTTTTTTTATGGTATTCCTATGTGAATCCATGTCCTAAGTTACAGGCTTGCTAATACAACTTAAATTACTTTAAAAAAACAAAAACAAAACATTTAAAATAAGCAGTATTCAAAAATTAAACTATTTAAATAATCAAATTTAGACTCTACTTTTTCTAAAGAATAATACTAAGGTTAAGACTATGCAGTTATTGTTTAGACTCATATAAATTTAAGAATCAATTTTGAATATAAAATTTAATCTAAAGATATTTAATATCACATACTGTAGTTCTTCATAACATTAATTATTTTGCTTTGTAGACACAATGTAGTCAAAACTATAAATCATAACCTATCATTTCACTTTACTATTACACAAAAGTAAATAAAACATAAGAAAAATAAAACACAATAAAATAAAATACCAGCTGAAGTGATACTTTCTTCCAAGTCGCACAATGATTTTATCTGAGAGCCTAACCAAACACAGAGCTCTGAAAATTCAGGTGAAGACAGTCCACCCTCTGCTGCCTTGGTAAGTGCTTGCTCTTCTAACAGTGGTCCCTTATACCTAGAAAGGAAGACACAAAGGGTTTAAAAAAAAAAAAAAGATAGTACTCTATATCAAGGCCTGCTGCCTATTTTTGTAAATAAAGTTTTAGTGGAACACAGCCAATAAATATATCCATTCACAAACTGTGTCTGGCTGCTTCCACACTGCAATTGCAGAGTTGGTAATATGGTCAGCAAAGCCTATAATTTTTATTATTGGGTCTGTTACAGACATAGTTTGCCAATTTCTGCCCTATTTAATTGACATTTGGCTTTTTTCCTTTATCATTTCTTAGTAAAACTATCAACCAATTTTAAGATAAGTATTACAACTATCACAAAGTCAAATAGAGCAGAGTCTAATAACGATATACTAGTAACAAAAATAAAGAAGAATTTTAGTGAAAAAAGAATAGATGCAAATTTTAAATTAAAAAATTAAAGCTGCGGGGCTCCTGGGTGGCTCAGTCAGTTAAGCGTCTGCCTTTGGCTCAGGTCATGATCCCAGAGTCCTGGGATCAAGTACCACATTAGGCTCCTTGCTCAGCGGGGAGTCTGCTTCTCCCTCTGCCTGCTCTCTCACTCTCTCTGACAAATAAATAAATCTTAAAAAAAAAAATTCCCTTCCATGTGATGAAACTACCTACTCAATATAAACATTTGTTTCATTTTGCTTTCAACTTTTAGCAATTTGTCTCCTTGTTTTGACTTCATTTAATTTTGCTTTATAATTATGTAAAACATTTACATTGTTTCAAAGTATAATTTACAAAACAAGGTACATTCAAACAAATTTAGCTTGCAATCTTAATCTTGTTCCCTCTACTCCATTCCCCCCGCCCCCAGAGGTAACCATGTTTATTAGTTTGGGGTTGTCATTCCATGTTTTTAAATATAAACATATATATACTTCTTTTTTAGGTAAAGGTAGTCTACTATACACTGTTCTATTCCTTGCTTTAAACAATACACACACACATGCACATACACATTTACATATAAAGCAGACCCTTGAACAACACAGGGGTTAGGGGTGTCAATCCCCATGTAGTTGCCAATCTGCATCTAACTTTTGACTCCTGAAAACCTTACCTACTGATAGCTTACTGCTGACTGGAAGCTTTACTGATTATATAAACAGCCAATTAACACTACTTTGTATATGTATTATATACTGTATTCTTACAGTAACTAAAGAAAATCATAAAGAGTTTTACAATACTGTACATATGTTTAATGAAAAAAGTCCACGTACAAATGGACCCACATGGTTCAAACCCATGTTGTTTAAGGGTCAACTGTACTGGAGAGCAGCAGAGACACTACTCAATTATTTTACAGGTTACAGTACTCCACTGTCTGGAGTATTAGGCCCCTAGTGAAGGATATTTGGGTTATTTGCAGTGTTTTGCTCTTATAAAAAAACTTGGCAACTTTTTGCCAGTTTATACCTGGGATAGATTTCTAGACGTGAGACTCTTGGGTCAAAGGGTAAATGGGTATGTAACTTTGCTAGATACTATTAAATATTCCTCTACAGTGGTTGTACCGTCAAGGTGTAAGAGTACCCATTCCCTCATAACTCACTAAAGTTGTCAAACATTTAGATTTTTGACCATCTGGTATCTCAGTATAGTTTTAATTTACATTTCTCTTAAGAGCAAGGCTGTACATCTTTTCATATGTTTAAAGGCCACTTGCATTTCTTTTTCTCTGAATTCTCTGGTCATAGCTCATGAAGGGTGAGTATTTTCAAATCCCCATTTTGCAGTAAGAAATTAAGGCTCAATGAGGTTAAGATACCTGCCTTAAGTAGTAGGCTAGGCACAGTAACAGGCATGCAGATACAGATACAGCCATAGATATCGGTAATTGTATTTATTTATAATTCATTTAGTCTTCACAGCAATGCTTTGAAGTCGGCATGATCTTAATTCTGTAGGATCAGAAGATAATAACTAGGTGATGACACTAGGATTTAAATCCAGAGTTGAACTCACACAATCCATATGAACTCAAACTTGTCTATCCTAATAAGGAAAATTAAGCAAATAACCTGGCCAGTTGACACAGCCAGGCAAAGGGAGAGCTGGGATTATACCACTGTCTCTGCTCCTACAGACAAGACTGGTTCTTCTATATGTTACCCTGCCTCCATATCTTACAGTGCCTCCTATTGAGATTTAACAGTAAACATCTTTCCCCTACTTGCTTTCATCTTTACAATAAAGAAATAATCAAACTCTTGAATAAAATTAATTCATATCATTGGTGATATTTTTTTTTTTTCTGTTCAGGAAGCATTTTATTGTTGCTCCAAGTTTAGGAATTTTCACTGGCAGAAAATCAACACTTTCAGAAAACCTCCCCCATGGCCCTGCTCAGCTTCTGAATCTTGGTTTTCACAGACATATCCCAGCATCTCTCTCTCCAATACGGACAATCATTCCACCCATGATTGACGGATCAGGCTTAACTTCCAATTTCAAGACTTGGCCTTTACTTAGGAAGCTCTTTAAGACCGTCTTTAATTCAGTAAGAATGGCTTCATCTAAAGGAGATCCAGGGGTCACTGTGCACGGTACTTCTCCACGGTGGATGCTCATCATGGTTGAAAAGGCAGAAATGACTCCAGGGGTACTGTCCAAGCGACCATTCTCAGCAAGCAAATTGATCAGGTTGGATGTGAGAAGACAGAACATCTCTTTCCGCTCATGTCATTTAGGCTTTTTACTTTCACGGAACGCTTCATATAGGGATTCATAATGGAAGCAGCCATTTTGGGTTCCTTCAAGACTTGTACTACTCTCAACAATTCTTTCTCTACCTGTTCCAGTTTATTCTGTTTAGATGCAGCAGAATAAAGAGCAGTGGCACAGTGACCTTCGATACCATATACCTGAACAGGTGGCCGCACAAGTTTGGAAAACGGCCTGACCACAGTCATACTGAAGCATCGCACCTGCCGGGACAGCCCAGACACTGCTGGGACGGCCATTTTCTCCATCTGGGATGGCTGTAGGTCAAACCCGAGTTAGAGGGGTGATAAGTTATTTTTAGCTGAAATGCCGATTATAAAATTCAATAAAATTTTTCAAATCACCAAAAATACTGAATTTAGAAGGGGGAAAAAAACACCCACAAATCTTAATGCCTCAGCTCACCAAATCAGGTAAAAATAAAAAGAAAAAATGCACTGAACTTCCAATAACAATCATAATTATAATGGCAACTAACACCAAAAACTGCTCTTACACTAGGCCAGTGCTTTGTGCTTTATGTGTATTACCTCACTTAACTGCCACAATATCCTATAAGATAGGGATTATTATAATGTTCTTAGTTCATTCTAGGTATTTTTATTTAATTAGGAAAGTGCTACTCTTATTCCAAACACTGGGGACACCTCCCCTAGGCCGACTCCCCCAGGGCCACCTATATGGGAACCACAGTTGCGGGTCTGACACTGCTTCAAGCTCTGGGTGATCCAAATCTTCAATCCATTACGGCCACCGGCAAACCCCCACAAAGACACAGCTGGTGCCTAATTTACTTTCTCTTTTCCGTTTCCATCAGACAACATATAAAATATGAGACCCTTTCCTTCCCCCTGTCATTTATATACCCTACTGGCTTGCCTCTGATCCAGCTCTCCACTTCCTGACCCAAACTTCCACTATGTTTCACCTATAAACAACAACTGTCCTAGATTGATAATCAGAAAGATTATCCCTACCACCGCTAGCTTTGGTGATTTTACTCTCTGAAGTTCTTCAGGGACAGATGGTAGGGTTTTTGCCCTCCTTGCTTCCCAAAACAGCATCCATATCACTGGTCCCCCACCATCTTATAAATACCTCCCTCTCTCTTTAGGCTCAGGCCAGTCAGATTTGCCACTCTCCCTCTTGTGGTTTTCACCTATTAATTGCTTGGACACTCCCCAAAATGCCCTGTGCTCAGTTTCCCTCTCTATTCCTCTTTCTGCTATTTTCCTGTATGCATACCCTATGCAATACCCTGAGCTCTCAATTCCTGAAATTCCCCTGTTCAGACCTTTGCCACGACATGTCAGTGAGGCACCCCTTAGACCTTGCCATCACCAGAACTATTCTACCTCCAAAATCACTAAATCAAACATGTCACTCCCTGACCACAACCTACTACCTATCCTTTCAGCTTGCTCTTTTGACCACTCACTTTCAACTATCCTTGGATCTCATCTCTACCTCATTCCATTGGTCACTCCCTATTCTCTGTATTTTCTACCTCCTTGCGGTCTTCATTTTCTTCCCTTTCCAATTTAGATTCCAAGGTGTATCATTTCATTTTGGTGCTCAATAAATACTTACTGAAGAAAGTAATCCTTGATATCGTCATCCCCTTCAGCTGTAATATCCAATCACTAAGTTCTACAGTGTGCACTTTATTCCATACCCACTTCCACTGAGCAGTCATCACTTCTTGCCCTGACTAGTAAATTCTCCAAACCATCTCCACCTTACTGAAGTAACTTCTCAAACTAGACATCTGATCTCTCCCTTTTTTATTTAAAATCCTTCAATCATGTCCCATTGCTGTTATGACAAAGAACAAAATCCACAACGCAGCCTAAAAAGTGCTGCATGCCTTGGGCCTCTCCTTCAATCAAATCTTCCACTATCTTGGCCATTGCTCTCTGCTCTCCAGGCACATGGGCCTCCTTCCAGTTATTCTAATACAGCGCAAGTTCCTTTCCACTTCAAGAGCTTTCATATTTTGTTCTCACTTTAAGGACACCCTTGTCCTCCTTTCCTGTGAACCTCACCTAGTTTACTCCTATCCACCTGTCCTGTCCTGTCCTTACATGGGTCCTCCTGTCATGTCATGTCACCCTGCTCTTTTCCTTTAAAGAGCTTTTCACGGTTTATCATGTTTGTGTGATCACGTCTGTTTCTCCACTGGACTAGAAGCTCCACAGGGACAGGGATCAATTCCATTTTGCTCACAAATGACTTCTCCGAACAGTTTTCAACATACAGTTGTGCTCAATAAATAACTGAAATAAACTTCCTTCCATAATGCTGATTCTCAACTAGGCTGTGAAGCTTTTTAAAAAATATGCATGTCATACTGCACCCCTGAAGATCATGATCCAGTCAATATGGTACAGAACAGACTGGAACATTTTATTTCACAAGCTCCATACATGATTCTGATGCACAACCAGGGCTGAGATCCACTCTACAAAATCATAGATGGTCAGAACTAAAAAACGACTTCTGAAATCATGTCCTCCAGCCTCCTTCTTTCAGACAAGGAAACAAAGTCACTCCCACCCAGTTTTCATGTATATCACTGAACTCTTCTTTCACACAGATTTTCCCTTTTACTTCCTCCCTTTAATTTCCAATTTTACCTTACAAACTAAAGTACTTTCACTAATATCCTAAATGTTTCAGTCACAACAGAAAATGCATTATTCACAAACTAAATGGATATTTTAGAACAGTGTTCAATTACAACACATATTGTAAGCAAATACTACTTTCCACATTTCATTATCATTGTAAGAAAAACCAAACTTCGAAATTTTGTCCTCAGTTATTCTAGGAAAAATCATTTCTAAAGTATATAAATTGTTTTACTTTCCATACTGAATAATCTGAAACTAATTTTCCTTGGTAAAAATCAAGATTATAGCAAAGTTCATTTATCAAAATGCCTATAAAAGAAACAAATTCGGGGCACCTGGGTGGCACAGTTGGTTAAGCATCTGACTCTTGGTTTTGGCTCAGGTCCTGATCTCAAGGTCATGAGATTGAGCCCCTCATGAGGGTCTGTGCTCAGGGTGTTGTAGGCTTAAGTTTCTCTCTTCCTCTCCCTCTGCTTCTCCACCCAGCCCCTCTAAAATAAATAAATAAATCTTAAAAAAACAAAGAAACAAATTCAAGGAATGAAGGAAGAGAAAAAAGCACTGACTTTCTCTTTTTCATAGACTATTTACAGAATCATACTATTTTTATCTGAAGGACCTGGGATCTCAAACTATTTGGGGTCTACACACTTCTAGTATTTTAACTTGTTTTGCTTACCTCCTTAACCAAGTTAGGTGAAAATTTCCAAGAGATTTCACAGAATAAAAATGCCCCTTAAATAATCACTGGCTCAGTTCTTTCATTTGACAAACATTTATCCTGGATCCATCTACTAAGTGCAAGGCTTTGTTACATCGCAAAGCAGGTATTACTGGGGTCCAAAAGAAGCAACTGATAGAAGAAGAGCCAAGTGCAATTTTAGAAAAAAATAAAGTGGGGTGGGGGTTTCAAGCTTCCCTATGGAACTGCAAAGTGCAAAGGCACAGCCTATCCCATTCAAGAAACTCCAGCCTGTGGCAAGGCAAACAATTGTGCAGATGGCTCCAATCTTTTTGATCCTAAACTATCTGTCCCTATGTCTATCTCTATGCACTCTCTTCTTTGAACGTCTCTTCATTTACCCATTCATTCAACCACTATTTATTCTGCCAGACCCCAGTGTAGCATGTTGCTGGGAACAAGACAGGTAAGGCACCTGATTTCCTGGAGCTGGGGGGTGGGGGAGGGGGGAGAGTGTCAGAGAGGCTAAATAAATACACAGGACCAGATAGTTTGGGATGTCAACAGCTGTGAGTAAAAACAGGCTTAGGCTGAGGGAGACTACTCTGCATGAACTGATCCCCGTGCTTCGAAGTATTAACATCATTCCAGGAGTTCTCACAGCACTTAGCATTCTGAATTGTAAATTCCGGTAGACTCTTTGTAGCCCCCAACAACAACGTGAGCTACTAGTAATCTGAAAACTGTCTTCTTCCTCTGCCTAGCACATAAATACGTATTAATTAATGCATATTAACCCCACGACAATATGTGGTTAACAAACGGATGAAAGGTTGAATGAATGGACCCACACTTAACTTGGTCACTTTTCTCGGGCCAAGGGAGCAGGAGATTCGCTCCCGAGCCCTAATTGAGCCACAGGTTGTACATGGCAAGAGACAACAGTCCCCAGCCGCAGTCGGGGTTCCAGCACCCCCCAGCCCCGGGCACGACAACTACGTCAACACAAATAGCACCCGCGGGGCAGGGACGTGCTCCTCGGAAGGGCTGGTGCTAGCCCGGCTGCTCCGCGCCAACGCAGCGGCTCCTGGCTACGGAGTTTCGAGGCCAGGAGTTTGGAAGAGGGGGCCACGCGCCCCAGCTCTCCGGCCTGCTCCACCCCCCAAACGGATTTCTCTCCCGCCTCCCTCTTAACTCCGTCGGCGCCGGCGGGAGCGCGGTGGCGAAGGAGGCCTCCACCGAGATGCCGGAACCCAGCGGAGGCCCACGGGGAGGAGACCGCAGCAGCCAAACGGAGGGAGAGCTTACGTTTTCAGGGGAAGGGCGTCCCCGGGAATACTCACCCCAGCGCCTCCAGGGTGTCCAGCACGTCTCCCTCCATCGTAGGCTCGGGACCCGACTCCGGCCCTCTCATGGTCCTTCGGCCCAAAGCTGTTCAGCGCTCTAAGAAGCCCGCCGGAAACCTGCGTCACGGCGCCAAGGTTCCGGGCGGAGTCTCAGCCAGGACAGCCTCGGAGCGCCTCTGCCCCGGGGCGTGAGCGTTCCGGCCCGAGGCAATCGCCTCGCAGTGACGAAAACGGCTTTACATAACAAAGAGAAGTTTTTAAGGTAACAGTAAATTATAGTAATAAAAAAGGTTTCTTTGTGCTGGATCTTTTCTGTGTGTTGAAACCAATCTTAGCAAACACCGTGATTCTACCCAAGTTGTTCTCAACCTATCAGGCTCCGGACCTCTCTTTTAATAACAAAAGTCCTGAAATGAAATCATTATCTTGGGCTAAAATTGGTACATAATACTATATATCTAGACATATTTTTAAATCAGTATGCACGGCAATGCTCCTACTTAAAAGAAGAAATAAAGGGAAAGTAAGGTAGGACAATATTGTTACACTGTGAACCGTACATCAACAAAGTGATGGGGTGCTTGCATCTATCTGCGGAATCCTCTTAAACACACATACAGGCTGTGTTGTATTGCTGACGTAACACAGGTGAGTTGCATAAGAAACAAAAATACCATAGGCAGAGTAGGGTAGTTAATGTGATTTTCCAAAATTGTGACTAACTCTCCATAAAGTTCCAAACAAACAAAACAATATTCCTTCTGTGTACTATTGACAGAGAATTCAGACTCTATCTAAACCATGCAAAAAATATTTTAGGGTTCATATGTGAAAGAGTCAGGATATAGGGTAAAATCATTATTAACAGTTTTATCACTGGGCCCCTGGGTGGCTCAGTCGGTGAAGGGTGGGACTTTTGATTTGGGCTCAGGTCATGATCTCAGGGTCCTGAGATCCCGACCCATAGGGCTCTGTGCTGGGCGTGGAGCCTGCTTAAGATTCTCTCTTTACCTGTCTCTCTGCCCCTCTTCCCCTTTCTCCCCATCTCTAAAAAACAAAACAAAAACCAGTTGTATCACCTACATGAATATCCGGTGGGACTTTGGAGAGTTGTACTGTCCCCTCCCTTGCAGAATATAGCACCCCTTGCCCCAGTTCACTAAAAGTAATGCCCTCATCTCTCTATTGCTACATATAAAAAGCTTACCCATAAAATTATAAAACTGAGGGATGTTTACCCATAAATTTGAATCCATTTCAATAATGACGACTCTACCATATATCCCAGGCTTAAATATAAAATTATTTGCAGTTTAATGTATCTGAATTCATCCCTAAACCAAAGAGAGAATGTGTGTTCTCTCTGAATGGTTGTTGCCTCCTTCAAACAGTTGCAGTCATAGTACTATTCTTAGTAATCTTGGCAAAAAAGTCTCTACAAACATCAAATAGAAATGAGGTAACTGTTCTTTATTAATGTTGATCTTGAGTGTTCTGTGATTTTTTTTTAAAGATTTTATTTATTTATTAGAGAGAGAGCACATGAGAGGGGGGAGGGTCAGAGGGAGAAGCAGACCCCCCGCTGAGCAGGGAGCCCAATGCGGGACTCGATCCCGGGACTCCAGGATCATGACCTGAGCCGAAGGCAGTCGCCCAACCAACTGAGCCACCCAGGCGCCCCTGCGATTTTTTTCTTAAAACAACAAAACTGAGGCACAAAAAAGGAAAGATTAAAAATACAAGAAAAAAAAGCATGACAGATACATGGGAAAGATAAAAGGGCAGATGCTAGAAGAGATTCTAGACTCAGAAGAGATAGCATTAAATGTAAATATTAGAAATTTTAAAAAGACAGAAAATTAATTATCTAAGTGTGAATCTAGAGTAGCTGAAAAACAAAGCAAATTAAATCCCAGAAAACAAATAGACAGAAATAATAAAGGGACATCAATAACAGACATCACTGAAATGGGAGAAAATAGAGAAAAGTCAAATTTGCATCTTTTTTGCAAAAACTAGTATCAACAAATCTTTAGTCAAGTTGATCAAGAAAACAAAAGATGATGACCTAAATAATCAACATCCAAAATGAAAGAGGGGACATTGTTACTGTTCATGAGACATTAGACCGTTAATAAGAGGATGTTAGGAATAACTTTATGCAACAAATTTGAAAATTTAGATGAAACTGACAAATTCCTTGAGAGACAATTTAACAGAAATAATATAAGGAAAAATGTAAATATGAATAATTTCATATCTATTAAAGAAATCAAGTTACTAATTAAAATTCACCCATGAAGAACACTTCAAGCCTGGATTGCTTTCCTGATGAATATCTCCAAACATTTAAGAAAGAAAGAAGAGCCATCTTATACAAACTTTTCCAGAAACTAGAAGAACGTTTTGCAATGTTTTTTATGAGGACAAAATTACCTTAATACAGACATCATAGGGACATTACTAAAAAGAAAATCTGGGGGCGACTGGGTGGCTCAGTCGGTTAAGCAACCAACCCTTGATTTCTGCTCAGGTCATGATCTCAAGGTCATGAGATAGAGCCCGCATCAGATTCTCTTTCTCTTCCCCCCAAGCCCGTGTGCTACCTTGCGCTCTCTCATGCTCTCTCTCAAGTAAATAAATCTTAAAAAAAAAAAAAAAGAAAGAAAAAGAAAATCTGTAGACCAATTGCTCTTATGAACAGAGAGCTGCACTTAGTCACTCAAGTATGCTAAAGTCACCATCATAGTTCAGATCTCTACAATACATGGTGCCAGGCCAGTGGGATAGCCAAATCTTGACCTGTACCTCATGCTACACACAAAAATTAATTCCAGATGGACCACAAGTATAAATTAAACGATTACACAAAGTTTCTAGAAAATAACATATCTTCATGGACTTGTGATAGGCAAAGATTTCTTAAGCCTATTGATTAGAGCTTTTGTATCTGTCTTAGGAAATTTTTGCATTCTACAGGACATGAAGATACTTTATATTACATGGACCACTTGGTCTTTATTAAAATTAAGTTCATAAAAATTACAAAATTGAGAAGATAAGCTACACAAGTGAGGGAAAATATCTGCAATACAGACATCTGACAGGGTTTGATATTCAGATCATGTAAAGAAATTCTTCAAATCACTTAAGAAAAACTCAGACAACTCAAAGGGGGACAAGTGGTCCAAAGACTTGAAAAGGTACTTCACAAAAGGGGGTGTTCAAATGGTCAGTAACTATATGCAATAGTGCTCAACCTCACTGCCAGTAAATAATGCAAATTAAAACAATACCGTTGGGCGCCTGGGTGGCTCAATTGGTTAAGTGACTGCCTTCGGCTCAGGTCATGGTCCTGGAGTCCCAGGATCGAGTCCCACATCGGGCTCCCTGCTCAGCAGGGAGTCTGCTTCTCCCTCTGACCCTCCCCCCTCTCCTGCTCTCTGTCTCTCATTCTCCCGCTCTCAAATAAATAAATAAAATCTTTAAAAAATAAAAAAAAATAAATAAAAAAATAAAACAATACTGTCTACATACATAGAGATCTCTATGTACCATCTCTAAATACACAGAAAATGGTTAGAATTACACACACACACACACACAAATAACTGATGATATCTAGTGTCAGCAAGAATATAAAAACTAGAACTCTCATACAATGGGAATGTAAACTTTGGTGGTGGGGTGGTCGGTGAATTAAACAGTATTTGTTTTGTTTTGTTTTAAAGATTTTATTTATTTATTTGACAGATAGAGAGCACAAACAGGGGGAGGAGCAGAGGGAGAGGGAGAAGAAGGCTCTCCGCAGAGCAGGGAGCCCGACGTGGGGCTCGATCCCAGGACCCTGGGATCATGACCTGAGCCTAAGACAGGTGCTTAAAGGACTGAGCTACCCAGGCACCCCTAAACAGTACTGTTAAAGCTAAATCTATACAGTCCTTGTGGCCCAGCACCAACAGCCATGTACATGAATGTTCAGAACAGCATTATTCATAGCAGCCAAAGACTGGAAACAATCCAAGTGTCTATTTATAGAACGGAGAAATAAATTAAGATATAATCATACAATGAAATGTTATATGCAATGGAAATGGGTAAACAGTTGCCACATTAACATCAATGAATCTTACAAACACAACATTGAGCATAATGTAGGCATAAAAGAGTTCTTTATACTACATGAATGGAAAGCAGACAAATGACAGAAGTCAAAATAACGATTTTCTTTGGAAAGGGATAATGACTGGCAGAGGTACAAGGGAGGGGCTTCTCTGGTGTTGGTAATATTCTGTATCTTGAACAGGCGTTTAATTTACAGAAATTCATTGAGCCATACACGTATGAATCCTTTACTTGTCTCTTTGTATGTTTAACCTTAACTTTGAAGTTACTTTAAAAATAAAGTTGTACACTTACAAATGGTTAAAATGACAAATTTCGTGTTATATATATTTTACCATAATAAAAAAATAATGTAAAGTGCTTGAAACAGTGTCCAGTATACAGTAAGCTCTTCATAAATGGTATCAATGATCTTAGCCTGGGTTTCTTAGAAAGTAGAGCTTGAGGCAAAAAGTTTAGGTGCTAAGACATTATCAGTAAATTCAATCCTAGGAAGCAAGACCGATGGAAGAAGGGAGTGGGACAGGAAAGGACAGCAAATATATGAAGTGCATTACCAAGTTGACCACAGCTTGGAACAATTGGTTTGCTATCTGCACTGATGTCTTATGAAGTGAACATATTTCTCAGACATCTCTCTGGGTGAGGAAGGAAGACTTTAACAGCTAGCTCCTGTCTCCATCTGTCAAATTTGCTCCATGTGGAGGATGACTCCCTCACACCTCCAGGTTACTTGTACTTGTTACACCTCAGCAGCTACATGCAGTGCCCAGGGTAGGAAATACTAGGCATGCAGCATGGGCATAACTCTGGAATATACCCACAAGTGCAGCCATGACAATGAGGCCTGCAGTCTGGGGGAGCAAGGAAAGCGGCAGCAACAGTCTCCCCAACCACTTAAAAGTACAAGCTATCATAGGGGCCACTCTGGCCAGAACCCAATGCGTGTGCATGAGCTCTGGATGCGGCATCAACTAAAACCTGTCAGTTCGGCCCTTGCTTCACTCAGGAGCCAGCTTGCACCCTCTTATATCTGGGGCTAAATCCCTTCCTTCTTCCCTGACAGGAGAGATACAAGATAACTGTCAAGGTAGTAGACACTGTAACCTCCTCAAAAGACTTTGAAATGGTTAGCAAACCAAGCCAGAGTCCTTGATGGTACAGCTGGTCCAAGCTATAATGGAGGCCCATCATCTTCCTCCTCCACACCTGTGTTTCCCACTCTTGGTGGCATTTCAGTTCATATAGGTTGACAGCCCTGTTTGCTGAAATTAACATTTGCAGTCGTAAAAAGGACAAGAGCAACAAGAGACGGTCCAGTAAAGATCCTGTGTTTCAGATAAATTCCTGCCTCCATTGTGGAGCAGCGACCTGAGATGCTCATGGTAAATACCTGTCAGTAAAGTAACTATTCTTTTTTTTTTTTTTTTTTGAGTAAAGCGATAGAAGTTTATTAAGTGAAGATACAGAAAAAGCTCTCAGGAGTGAGGGGTCCCGACAGGGTTGCGACAGAGTTGCCAATGAGGGCCTTTAGGGTTGGTCTTTTATAGAAAGCTAACCAGCTAACTAGGAAACTTAAATCCTTTTAACATCTCTATTGATAACACCTTCAATGGCTTACTTCCTTTATAGAGGTGGTTCTTCTTTGTTGGTCACAGGTGATTATCATAAAGACACTCACCCCATACAACCCACCCCACAGGCCTAGGGCAGGGTGGTCCGATTTGTCCCCTATCTCTGGTTTCCCCACACCTCCACATTTTGGGGATTTCTGTGAGCCTGATCGCTTAGCCCCCTACCTATCTCTCCCTACCTAGCCCCGCCTGTCCCTTACTCATTCCTCCCCCTGGAATAGTAACCCTAACTGCTGTTAGGGAATGGGACAATGACCGCTCCAGCTGCTTCCTGCTGAAATGTGGCGGCGGACTGTGTGGCAGTTAGAATCTACCCAGGGGTCAGTCCAGGGACTTGTGGTATGGCTCCATGGGGTCATGATGGGCAACAAACATACATGCATCAGCAGATGCAAAAGGATGAACATGAAAGGGGAACCCTCCTACACTGTTGGTGGGAATGAAAGCTGGTACAGCCACTCTGGAAAACAGTATGGAGGTTCCTCAAAAAGTTGAAAATAGAGCTACCCTATGACCCAGCAGTTGCACTACTGGGTATTTATCCCAAAGATATAGATGTAGTGATCCAAAGAGGCACCTGCACCCCAAAGTTTATAGCAGCAATGTCCACAATAGCCAAACTATGGAAAGAGCCCAGATGTCCACTGACAGATAAAGAAGATGTGGTATATATACACAATGGAATATTACACAGCCATCAAAAAACGAAATCTAGACGTGGATGGAACTAGAGGGTATTATGCTAAGCAAAATAAGTCAGAGAAAGACAATTATACGATCTCACTGATACGTGGAATTTAAGAAACAAGGCAGGGGATCATAGGGGAAGAGAGGAAAAAGATGAAACAAGATGAAACCAGAGAGGGAGACAAACCATAAGAGACTCTTAATCTCAGGAAACAAACTGAGGGCTGCTGGAGGGGAGGGGGCTGGGAGGATGGGGTGGCCCGGTGATGGACACTGGGGAGGGTATGTGTTGTGGTAAGCGCTGTGTATTGTGTAAGACCGATGCATCACAGACCTGTACCCCTGAAACAAACACACTATATGTTAACAATAAAAAACAAAGAACTATAAAGGAAAATTTCAATAAAGTTTCATTTGACAACAACAAAAAAGGATTAGGCCCCAAATTATGATCACATCCCTTAGATAAGATCCTCAATTACCAATTTTGTCAAACAGATCAGTGGATATCTTGATCTTATTTAATTGATCACAAATGTCCCCTATTAATTGGGACACTTTGTAGGAGTTAACTGTAATGTTAAAACAACACATGTGAGGAAAGTTTTCACACCCCAAATGGTGTAGCAACAGTAGACATTCAATAGTGGTTCTCATCCTTCTCTGAATTTATTTAATTCTTGGCTGAGTGCATTTAGTGCCTGGGAAGTATCATTTAGAGTCCTGCTGAGCAAGCACACTGTTTTGCTTATTTTATATTGCAGTCCTAACTTAAGTCCTGGAAGTCCCATAGTGAGCTTTGAGGCTCTTTTTGTCAGGAGGGCTGTTGTATGCTTGGTTAAAGACTTTGTTTGCAATTGTTTGTTAGTAGAGGTAGCTTCTAGGATAAAAGACTATGAGGAATAGAACCATCAAGAAGCCCTTTTTGTTTGAGGTCCAGCCTTAACAATATCCTAATTACATTGAATTACTGGCAAATGCGAGAAGACTTGTCTCAGGAGATAAGGGCATCCCCAAGTGCGTCATCTGATCTAATCATAAAGAACGCGGGGCCATCCATTATCTCCATGGGGTACCCTCTGGCTTTTAAAGAGCGATTTTGTCATCCCAGCCACATAGAATTGGTCAAGGTGATAGCTGAGTTATACAATTGTTGGGGAATCTACCCCATTTTCCAGTTGTTCAAGTAATCATATGCCTCCGGGGTCCCGTTATCCCCACAGAATGACAAGCAAGGAGATTGTCTATACATGAGCTATTGTGGTAATTTCTCTGAAGTTTACCTCAAGTGGTCTAGCTTAGGCAAACAACATTCAAAGACAATCAGAACTAAAATTTAACATCCACAAAGGTGTGTTATTGAAACATTTTTTCTATGATAACCCTCATTTCCATAGATAGCCAAATAAGACTAATTTGTTTGAAAAACAAGTCCAGTTTTAACAAATGTCATAATTATTTACATAAGCTCAGTAAGAATGATTACTCATATAGATCTTTTAGAATCTGCTTTGCTGGAACTTTTTATAAGGAATCTCTAGGTCGAACTTTTAGTAGCCTCTCTGAGCCAGAAGCCAAGCCAAGTACTTGCCATCAGACGTGCCTGCAATACTTGTAGATTTGGGCAGATTTCTCTTCACAAGGTCCCCAAAGTATCCTGAGGTTCCTGCACCTGCCAGGAAGTGACATTCTTTACTCACCTGGTGAGGCTGCTTTGAACTCTGTAAGCAAGGTATCAGGCCAACAATTCCAAGGGGCTTTATGGCTCCAAGTTTCATAAAGTCAACCTTAGTTCCTGAAAGCTGTTTGGTCATATCTGAGTCTATACATGTCTCTCTCAAATATGACATTCCAGTCAAAGCCTTGGTAAAATAACCAATGGTTCCAATGGTGTCCTGTTACAAGGAGAACAGATTCTTACTGAACTTATGCAAATGACTATGATTGCCATGGAAAAAAACTTACTGAGACCTTTTCAATTTTAGAGGGTTCAGGTAGAGAGAAAAGTTAAATGCTTTAATTTGTTTACAAATGAATACTTTATCATAACTTTTGTAAGTCATAGATATCTTAAGAGAAAGTTTCCTTAATCTGGAAGAGCAAACGTTAGAGAACCAGTGTTTCAACCAAGAGTTACAAAAAACTATAATCATTTTTTTTTCCCAATTCACTTAGTCCCATGTTACTATTCTTGTTTAAAATGCAACTTTAGTTAGTTTTGGAAGTTTTTACCCATTTTAGTTTTGATCTTAAAGATAATGAATACCTGTATTTGTCCTAAAAGTCCTTTTTATGAAGCTCCTTGAAGATGAAACTCATTTTGCAAGAGAATAACAATTATAAATGACAAAAACTCAGAAATGGACATTATTTTTTTTTATTCTTATGTTAATCCCCATACATTACATCATTAGTTCTAGATGAAGTGTTCCATGATTCATTGTTCATGCACAACACCCAGTGCTCCATGCAGAACGTGCCCTCCTCAATA